>NW_028327181.1:57818004-58443004 GCF_987537825.1 Furipterus horrens | reverse complement strand
TGTGCCCCCCCTTTTTTTGTCTATTAGCATTTAAGCATTTCACTTAGTTGAAATAGAAAAACAACCTGAAAAATGGCTTTTGAACATTTCCATCTCTTTCTAGGGTATTTATGGTACTGTCTTTAGTTTATCTCCTATCCTCATCATATAGTTTTTTTCTATGTTAAACCATGTCCTTACTATTTTACTGAAACCATTCTTTTCAAGGTTATCAGGGAGCACTGTATTTAATGGAGCAGACCCACTTAAGACCGTGTTTTGCTTGTTTGTTGGATAACTTTGGATACTGTTGATTGCGTCTCCTTGAAATACTTCCTTCTCGCTTCTGTTTCTACTTTTATGCCTTAAACTGCTTTCTCTCAGCCTCAGTTGTGGATTTGGGGTATGTGTGTTGGCATTGCTCTGCCGGGCTCTGCTTATCTTGCTCTCCACGTTCCCCCGTGAGTCAGTCTCATCCGCTCTCATGGCTTCAGCTTTATCACCTCTAAGCTGATAAGTGCCAAATCTCTTTCTGTAGATGGGTTCCCTTCAGAGCTGACTTGTTTGTACAGCTTTCGTACTAGCAATCTCACAGGCACCTTGGAGTTAATAACATATCTAAAACGGAATGAGTTATACTTTCCTCATCCCCTCACACATTTTCTGTTCAATTTTGTTCAAAGCCAGAAATCTCTGGATGTTATCTTTGACTCCTTGGCTTACCTTTTTCTCTCGCTTGCTTGCTGCCCACATCACCAGCTCTATAAGATTTCCCATTGAATAACTTAAATTTATTTAATTCTCTTCATTTCCGGCTGCTATGCTACTATGAATCCCCACCATCTATCAAGCCTCCTCTCTGGTCTCTTCCTTTTCACTCTTCTGGTCCATTCTTCATTGTAAAGTAAGAATGATTTTTCTTAAAAATGTGTCTAAAGGCTCCCCATTGTTCCAAGGACACAATGTAAAGATCTGAGTGTGTTTTGTGGTCAAGCCCCTAACTTACTCAGCTTCATCCCGAGTCGTCATTGCCTGTGTGGTAATACTGCTCACACTTTTCACACTTCCAGTTGCCCGTTTCTTGGATGAGTCTTTCAGTAGACTGTAACTTCTTGAGTGTAAAGACCAAGTTTTTTCCCTCATTACACATGGTGCCTGGCACATACATAGTAAGTGTTCTGTAAATGTTTGTTGAATGAATAAATTAACTTATGCAGTACACTGTATACATCCAATGATTTATGTCTTGTTTTTATTGTTAGATTATCCTTTTATTCCAGTACTGTACTTCTCGTACATTGATTTGGTTTTTTGACGAGAAAGTCTCTCCATAATTAAATAAGGCCTTGCAATGTACATAATTATAGCGGGTTTTTTTTCCTGATTAAAACAGGGATTTTTGCCATGTTTCTTTTTTGTTTTTCTTAACGTTGATGTGAGAGACAAACATCAATCAATTGCTTCCAGTATGTCTTGATGGGATCAAACCCACAACATAGGTATGTGCCCTGACTGGGGATCGAACCTGCAACCTTTTGGTGTGTGGGATAATGCTCCAACCAAATGAGCCACCTGGCCAGGGTGCCATGTTTCTTTTTCACTGAGATTTATATGATTAATTCTCTGTCAGTGGATTACCATTGTCTCAGTTAATAGAAACCTATAGAAAATTCAGACAATCACTACCATCTGTGACCTTTGTCAGAGCGTTTGAGACCCTAGATGCTTTAACTTGGTGATGATAAAGGCTTAGAAAGTCGGCAGCCGTCCGTCTCGAGAGACGATGGTGTAGCTTCTTAAGAGTCTATCTGCACCGCCGAGAATGGCTGTGCAGTCCGACTCGGGAGTGACACGGTATCTGTCTCCTCCCGTGTTGAATCGACATCTTGCGATGACGCTGGAGTGTCCTCTCCAGTGAAGCTGAAGCTACAGAGCCTGGGCAGGGTGATATGGAGGGTCTGCTGTTGCCCATGCAGCAGACCCCCCCTCTCTTCGCAGCTGAAGGGTCCAAGGGAAAGACGGAGTCAATACAGCTTGGCTTCAGGTGCGCCGCAGGAGTTGCCGGTGTTGACTACAACGTCAAACCGCCTTAGGGACTCCGGCTCCGGACTTTCTGTCGGGGTTTACTCCCCTAGCCTTTCCCCTGTAGAGGTATGCCGCAAGGCAGCGGAGGTTTTTTGGAGTCAGAGTTTTCCTTCTCTGGCTTAGAAAGTAAGGCTTAAATAATTAGGAGTTGCTAAATATGAACTAAGAGGGATGGTTTTCTGAGTTGTCCATTGTGTTTGGTTCTCAATCTCCTATTTATTACTGACAATCGTAGTTCTCTGATTTAGACAGTGGTAGTGATGGTTTTCAGCTATTATTTTGAGCTGGCTGGCCTCCAGGTCAGAAATATGGTGAAAGATCATAAAATAAATCCCTGATTATATTTACTAGAATTGCTCAATGGCAAAGGATCTCCATTAAAATAGCAGCCACCATTGGGAACATCTGGGTTCTCACTTTTTGATTCAGGGCTTATATTTAAAACCGGGGCTACAATACAATCTAACAAAATTGTTTCAAATGAAGTTAAATACAACTAAGTACTACTGGAGCCATTGTACGGAAAAAATGTCGTGGGCTTCTTGGCCAACCCAATATTAGCTATTCTAAGATTATTGGTGACTAATATTTAATCTTGAAGGTTACTTCAGTTATGGTTGTCACTTTTGGCTTGTGGACAGTTTATGAAATAATCTGTCATGCCTTTTTCAGACTATACATTTTCTGTAAATTAGAATTTTTGATTTTTTTATCTTTAAGGAGAGAATTATAGTCTTCTAGAGAGGTTATATGTTAATATTTGAAATTTAATAAAGTTAGTATCTATGGTGGGTGACATGGTAGGGAGTAGGTAAATTATTTTAATTTTTCCAATTTTTTAGTTTTTGTTATTTTTACTTTTTTCTTTAAAAATATTTTTAAAATTTATTTTTAGAGAGAGGGGAAGGGAGGGAGAAAGGGAGAGTGAGAAACATCAGTGTGTGGTTGCCTCTCACACACCCCCAACTGGGGACCTGGCCTGTAACCCAGGCATGTGCCCTGACTGGGAATTGAACCAGCGACCTTTTGTTTCTCAGGCCAGCACTCAATCCACTGAGCCACACCACCCAGGGCTGTTATTTTTACTTTTTATTGAGGTGACACTGGTTAATAAAGTTCCACAGTTTGGGAGTGGGTAAATATAAAACTAGTGCTGTAAACTATTAGAGATAATTTAAAATACTTAAAATACTATATATTTTGGCATTGATTTTTATAGTAGGTGGAAAATATTAGATAATGTTCATATTTGCATCACAGTAAACCTCATGTTTGAACGTGTGTACTGCAATTAATAATTTAGAAGTAATTTAAATTCTTAGTGAAAGAAATAATCTTCTCTCTCTTTTTCCTTTAGGTGGAATGAATCTTACTTGTTGAATATCTTCTGGTTACTTGTTGAATTCACTTGTAAAAGAATCATCTTCCCCTGTGTGGAAGCCACTTAGTGGCATACTTAATTATAAATCCAGGGATTGCAAAGCTTTTTGATTTCCCAAAGGAGGGGACATACCACTATATCAAATAAGCTTGACATTACAGCCAAAATGGTGCTGTCCCAGAGACAACGAGATGAACTGTAAGTTTCTCTGTTTTGTTTTGTATGTTCTTGTTTTTTTAAATAGTCTCTTATAAAGGACAAAGTAAGAAATTAAAATACAGCTTTGAGAGATCTAGTCTCAGGTTAAAAATATTGTTAAGAGTGTTTAAATATTGATGTGGGTAGTTTGGTCTGATTTTAAAACTAGATCATACTTTGACATAGCACTGTTTACCCTTGTGATCTCAATGTGTATAAGTTTAAAGCAAAATAAACAAGTTAGTTGGAACAAGTTTTAACTTGTTCGTCTTAAATATATTATGTTCAACTGGAAGATAGGTGCTTCAAAGCACTTCCAAATTATTTTGTCTGGATCCATGTATTAGACAAATGAAGGGTTTTTTTGGTGGTGTTACTGCTAAGGCCTTTCCTTTGCCTTATTGTATTTTTTTATCATCCTTGGCTGTGAGAGGATTTGAACTTTATGGGACAGCTAACATAATAGTGAGTGTGCAAATGCATTAATTAGATAGGCATGAAAATGATTTGACCACTGCTATTATATAGGATTTTATAGCATTCTATTTTTGTAGGTGAAGAATATAGTGGAAAAAATTTAGCTTTATGTTCTGGTTTTAAAATTTTTCCTGTGGTTATTTTTTTAAAAAACTGTATTTGGAAGTAATTTAAAATTTATAGATTTATAAGATAAGTACAAAGAATACTTGTACTTACACATTTTATCCAAATTCACCTATTGTTAACATTTTGTACCATTTGCTTTATCATTTGCACTCTGTAGCTGTGTATGTGTGTATACACACAGATATTTTTTTCCTAAATCATTTGAAAGTACGTTGCAAGGACCTTTCTCCCAGATACTTTAGTGTGCAGTTCCTAAGAATAAGGATACTCTTCTATAAAACCACAGCTCAGTTAGCAGTTTCTGTAACTTTAATATTGAAACAACACTACTATTTATAAATTACCTTCTATATTTCAATTTTGTCTGTTGGTCCAGTGATGTCCTTTATGGCAGTATTTTAATCCTCTCTAGCACACCATCCAGTCCAGGATGAGGTATTGTGTTCAGTTGTCATAAGTGTCATTTAATCTGGAACATTTCTTCAACCTTTCTTTGTCTTTTATGGCACTGGTATTTTTGAAGCCCCCCACTTTTTTCAACACTTATTCTCTCTACATTTGCTAATCAGCACCAAGCATTTTACTGTTATCAAGGGACATTCTTTTTCTCCTTTTATTTACTTGTCTTTTCATTATTGGTATGAACTCAAGGATTCTCATGTTTTCAATAGTTTCATCATTCACTACGACTCTTGCTGCTTTGGTGCATGAATTGTTCTGGATTGTCCCATAGGAGACAGTTGGTACTTATATATACCCTTATCACTTAAAAAAAAAAAAGATTTTATTTATTTATTTTTAGAGAGGGGAAGGGAGGAAGAAAGAGGGAGAGAAGCATCGTTGTGTGAGAGAAACATCAATCGGTTGCCTTTCACACACCCCCAACTGGGGACATGGCCCGCAACTCGGGCATGTGCCTTGACCGGCAATCAAACTGGCAACCCTTCGGTTTGCAGGCCAGCACTCAATCCACTGAGCCACACCAGCCAGGACTACCCTTAATAATTTTTATGTGCACTTCTTACTTTCTAGCATAACAAGATAATCCAGGCTTATTGTGTACCCATCCTGCCTTAATCCTAGGATCAGCCATTGCTGCAACAAGCCCTCGTTCCTCTTAGTGGAGAATGGCTATTAAGACATCAAGATATGGGCACTAAGTGTACTTATTGGTACTGGATTGTCTTTGCTTCTGGGCCCTTTAAAGAGACAGAGCTAGGAAATACACATATATGCAAGCAAATATACAGACACCTGGTATACATATGTTCTAAGGTTTCTCAGTCTTAGCACTATTGACATTTTGGGCTAAGTAATTCTTTGCTTTGGGGGCTCTCCTATACACTGTTGGTTGTTTAACAACATCCTTGGCCTCTACCCACTAAATGCCATAATTAATAGTGTCTCCAGATGTTGCCACTGTTTCCTGGAGGGCAAGATCTCCAGTTGAGAACCACTGATACATAAACATAAAGACATAATTATTTTAGAAATTATCAGGCTACACTGATATTTCTAATTCCACTCTATTTCCACAAGTTTCTTTCTTGTCTTTTCTTCTGTGGTATTTATATCTCTTCTTTTATAGTGATAACCTGGCTCTCAAGTCATTTGCTCAGTCCTGTAATACTTCTAAAATAGTTTTAGAATTGTTATGTTCATACCACTTCAAAAAGAAAAAATCCTCCTGGAGAGGGTTCAGAATGTGTATGCAGTTCTCCACCCATCCATCCTGCCCAAGACAATATATAATCAAATACAGCAAGTCCTCAAATAACATTCTTTGGTTCAGTGGCATCTTACTTCATTACAGTGTTGACGAAATGCCATAGGAACTTAATTCTTGTTTTATATTAGTTAACCTCTAGTAAAATTGGTTTCATTATCTGTCATTTCATGGCAGTTCCAAAACCTATTGATGATGTGAAGGGAGGTCTTACTGTATTGGGTTGCAAGTTACTCGATTAGTCTTGTTGTGTATTTTTTCCCTCTTTGTGTGGATATTTATTTAAAATAAGTTGGGTTTATCTGTTCCTTTTACAATTAAGATAAGTTTTGGCACCTTAATTTGCCTTTTTTAAAAAGATTTTATTTCTTTTTAGGGAGAGGAAGAGAAACATCGATGTAAGAGAGAAACATTGATCGGTTGCCTCTAGCATGCCCCTAAACAGGGGCCTGGCTGCAACCCAGGCATGTGCCCTGACTGGGAATCGAACTGGCAAACTTTTGCTTTGCACAGTGACACCCAACCACCTGAGCCACACTGGTCAGGGCTCAGTTTGCCTTTATAACAATATAGCAGGCTTTTTTCTATATTTTAAAATCATTCTTATTTTCCAATTACATTTGGCATACATTATGATATTAATTTCAAGCGTACACCCCAGTGATTAGAGTCTACATAACTTATTAAGTGATTATCCTGATAAATCTCACACCCATCTGACACTGTACATAGTTATTACGATATTATTGACTGTATTCCCTATATTGTACTTTACATCCCCATGACTATTCTGTAACAACCAGCTTGTACTCTTAATCCCTTCATCTTTTTCACACATCCCCCTAATGCTCCCCATCTGGCAACCATCAAAATGTTCTTTGTATTTATGAGTCTGTTTCTGTTCTGCTTCTTCCTTTATTTTGCTTTTTAGATTCATTTGTTGATATATATTTATTGCCATTTTATTCATATTTTTTATCTTTTTCTTATCCATCTTCTTAAAGAAAACCCTTAACATTTCATATAATATTGGTTCAGTGGTGATGAACTCCTCTAGCCTTTTCTTGTCTGGGAAGCTCTTTATCTGCCCTTTGATTCTAAATGCTGGCTTTGCTGGGTAGAGCAATCTCGGTTATAGGTCTTTGCTTTTCATCACTTTGAATGTTTCTTGCTGGCTCCTTTGGCCAGTAAAGTTTCTGTTGAGAAATCATCTGACAGTCTTATGGGCGCTCCTTGTTGGTAACTAACTGCTTTTCTCTTGCTGCTTTTAAGATTATCTTTTTGTCTTGAAACTTTTCCATTCTTTAAAAATCCTTACCTGAGGATATGTTTATTGATTTTAGAGAGAGAGGGAAACATTGATGTGAGACAGAAACATCAGTTGGTTGCTTCCTGTATGTGCCCCATCCGGGAATTGGACCAGCAACATTTTGGTGTATTGGATGATGCCATAACTACCGAACAACTCAGTCAGGGCTAACCTTTTGCATTTTAATTATGATATGTATTGGTGTGGGCATCCTTTGGATTCATCTTGTTTGGATTCTGTGCACTTCCTGGATCTGTATGTTGTTTTCATTAACCAAATGAGGAAACTTTTCTGTCATTTTTTCAAATAGGTTTTCAATTTCTTTCTCTCTCCCCCTCCCTCCACTCTCCCCCTTTCCTCTCTCCCTCCCCCACTTCCTTCCAGCACTGCCATGATGGGAATGTTGATGGACTTGAAGATGTCCCAGTTGCTCCTTACACTGTCTTCATTTTTAAAAATCTTTTTATTTTTTTGGCTGTTGTGATTTGTGTTTTTTGCTTCCTTACAGTCCAAATTGCTGATTTGATTCTCATCTTCACCTACTCTACTGTTGATTCCCTGTAAATTATTATTTATTTCAGTTAGTGTATCCTTCATTTCCAACTGGTCCTTTTTTTATGCAGTTGAGTTTCTCACTAAATTCATTGAGCATCTTTATAACCATTACTTTGAACTCTGCATCTGATAGATTGCTTTTCTCCATTTTGTTTAGTTCTTTTTCTAGAGTTCTGTTCTGTTCTTTTATTTGGGACATGTTTCTTGTCTCCTCAGTTTGGCAGCCTCCCTGTGTGTGTTTCTGTGTATTAGGGAGAACTGCTATGTCTCCCAGACTTGGTAGAGTGGCACCTCAGTTTCTCAACTTCACCTTCCAGAAGTAGCCACCATTACTTCTATATATTATAATCCTTTCAGATATTTTCCATGTGTTTATTTAAAAACCATGAATTTTTTTTCTCATGATTGATAAAATACAATTGTATTTTACAACCTGTTTTTGTCACCCTTTCTGTGAATTTGGAAATGGTATTATCTGTTGATAGTTCATCTAATAGTTACTTTTAACAATGAATTTAGACCTTTATTTCTGTATCAAATTTTACCCATCTTCCCCCATAAGAGATGAATAAAGTCTTATTTTTTTCCTAGTTGATAATATTTGCATTCTGCTTGATTTATTGTTCATCTGTAATTCTTTTGTGCCACAACTCTCCCGTTCTTGCATGAGTTTTTTAACAGCTTTATTGAAGTGTAATTGACATACAAAGCACTGTACATATTTAATGTGTACAATTTGATTAGTTTCGACCATTCTTGTATTCTAATTTTGATTGCTCTATTAGTTGGGTAAATTTTATCATTATGTACCTTTCGCAAGATGGGCTCAAAAATGGACCTCCCTGAGTCTTTACATGCTAGGGAATAATTTTTTTTCTTGCTCCCATGAATTAATGACAAGTAGAAAGTTAGGTGACCAATTCTTAGGTTGCACATTTTTCCCACTCAGAGTTATATAAATATTAAAGAGAAAAGTTGCCACTCATTAGGCTACAAACAAAATTATCTGAGTCCAAAACAACAGAAGTTACATAGGCCTTATTGCTGACCATAATGAAATAAAGTAAAAATTAATAGCCAAAGGAGAGTTAAGAGGAACCTATTCTCTTCGACATTTGAAAATATTTTCTAAAACTGGTGATAAGACGTCAGAATGAAACTTGGGAAGTGAAGCAGTCAGTAGGAATGAGGGTACTTCTAACAGAAACCCATGGGGTATAGCCAATATAACATACTGAAAATTAGATAGTCTTTAAGAATCTTTAAAAACAAAAAACAGAAATGAACTACATTTAATTCAAAAATAAGAACAACCAAAAAGGGGGGGAGGGGGAAAAAATAAGAACAACAGCAGAAGCCCATAGGAAACAGAAGAAAGGAATTAATAATAAATAAAAGCAAAAATTATATAGAAAATATAACCTGGTAAACTTGATTGTCTTTTTAAAAAGACCTAAAATAGACAAAACATTAATAGAGAAAAAATATACAAATGAACACTATAGTAATGAGAAAGGCAACATAAAATGAACTGAGGTTATTTTCAAAATTATTGGAATGTTCTATCTTATTAAATGTCAGAATATATATGACCTGGGTGATTTTCTGGGGGTGTGTATATATGTGTGTGTGTATATAAATTGGATAAGGGAGAATTATAAAATTTCTTTAGATCATTAACTAGAGAGGAAATTGTAACATAGTTATGGACTTCAAGTCTAGACAGTTTCCAGTCCTAGACTCCTAATTCTTTTGAGTCTTTAGAGACCAGTAACGTTCAGATTGTATTGTCTCTTCCAGAGTAGAAAGAGGTAGGAAATTTAAGATTACATTTCATGAGGCTAGAATAACCCTGATGGAAACACTAGGCAAGAGGAAAATAATAAAACATTCTAATTAATTTTTAATATGAACTCATATAAAGGTATTGAATAATATAACACATTGAAAAAAGTCAGTTAAATTATTGGATTTGGTTTGGTGGTCGAAAAAAATGGCATACAAAATAAATTTTTTTGTTATTGGATAGTGTAGTAGAAAAGATTTCCTTGCCCTGCTTATGGTGAGAAAAAAAGTGAATAATGGAAAGATGTCAGAACTCCCAATTTATTAATCAAATTAAATACAACCCCAGTCAAAATTTAGACAATTTTCATGAATTTCACCATCTTAATTCTAAAATTAATCTGGAAGAGAAAAATAATTGAGAACAAATTAAAGGATTAATAAGAAAGGAACTAACTGAACCAGATATTCAAACATCACCGTAAAGCTAGTAAATAAAATACTGTGGGGTAGGCAGATAGGTTAAGGGAACAAATAAAATTCAGAGGCAGGTCCATTTATCTGTGGAAATTCAGCATCTGATAAAGATGGCATTTTACATTAATAGGAAAAGGATATGCTGTTTGGGAAATAGTGTTAGTACAACAGTTTGTACTAAATAAAATAAACTTGAATCCAGATGAAGTCGAAGCCCAAATGTTAAACACATACAAAATAACAATGTAAAAATGGTAAAAGAAAATACTGCCTTTTGGTAGAAAAGGACTTCTTAAAGATATTAAACATGGAAACCAAAAGGAAAATGGGTAAATTTATATCGAAATATAAAATTTCCATATGAAGAAAGACCTCCAACAAAATTTAAGCTGGGGAATTTTTCTTTTTTTTTTGGTAACACATATAACCAAAAAAAAAAAAGGCATCTAGAATAATATAAAGGAGTTTTAAAAATTGCTACAAATTATCACAACCAGTAGAAGAATGAGAAAAAGATAGATACAGTTTGTTCTCCAAGTGATTATCCAAAGTGAAAAATTCCAGTGATAGCCTTTGCTAGCAAGGGTGCGGAGAAATGGGTTCTTTCCTGCTGGTGGTGGGAATATATATTGTTAGCATATTTTCAATGTCAATTTGACAATATCTTTTAAAATATATAGGTTCTGTGATCTAACAGTTAATGTTTATAAAGAACTTTTTTTTAACACATGCAAACATTTCCATAGTAGGGATATCTGTGTAAAAGGATGTTTGTTTCATTGTTTTCAGTGGTAAGAAACTGGTAACAACCTAAAACCTACACTCATGAGATAATTAAACAGCAATTAAAAATTTGGTATATTTATGTGTATCTACATGGAAAGAGCTCTAAGACCTATTAAGTGAATTAATCTGGTTGCTAAATAAGGTGGTGTGGTATATTTATATTAAACACCCCCACAACTATATTACATATTTTGTACCTATATCTGTATAGATTCACAGATAAAGGCTTGAAAGGATATACTAAATTGTTAACAGTGTGGTTGCCTCTGTAGAGAATGAGATTGGATAAAGATGAAATAAAGATTTGTAACAGTATTGTTTCAGAATTTATAAGGCAAATGTATTTGTTACTTATTACTTGTTTGTAAAGTAAAAATTTAATGGGTTTTTTAAAAACAAATAAACTGTAGATAATCTTTGACATGGTAGGTTGCAGTGGAGAAGTTGTTTCAGGTCAGCCTGATGTTTCTCCCTTCTTTTCTACCAAGGTATTCATAGTATTTTTTCTCTTAACTTTATGTTCACCAAATTAGATTTTGTGTTTTATATTTGAGGAACATTTTCTTTTAATATGAATATTTTTGTCAGTTATAGTTGATATCATTTTCTATTCATTTTACGTGTACAGCATAGTGGTTAGACGTTTATGTATTTTACAAAGTGATCCCCCGATAAGTCTAGTGCCCCCACCTGGCACCATACACAGTTATTGCAGTGTTATTGACTGTATTTCCTATCTTTTATTATACTTGGTTTTATCATGTCATCTTTTTTGGATTCCTTTTACTTTTTATCTTGTTTGGTTTTCTGTTACCTTAGATTTCTTTGAGAGTATAGAGTACTCATCTATAATTTTCTGCTTCTTCCTGTGTTTTTTTTCTTCTTTAAGACATGCTTTCTTCTCTGTGTTATTTGCATTGTTACTTTTCTCCTTTTCCTTTAAGAAAATCTGCTTGGATGCTATATTGCATCCTTCCTTCTTACTAAGATCTCTGAAGACAGTTTTGTTTGTGGGAAAGGATAGTTTGAAATTGAATGTCCTGTCTTAAAATACCTTTCTTTCATATTAGTAGGCTTTTGCCCTAGAACGTGCTGCCTCTCAGCTTTTCACATCTTCCTCAGGTGAGCCTGCTACCTTTCAAAAGGATCTGAAGCCATTTTGGATAATTTATTGTTTATCTCTGCTAGCCAGTTCTGACCAGCACATGTAAAGCTGATTTTCTTTAACTTTCTCTTAAATCCTGCTTTACCTGTAGACAGTTTCATTGCCTTAAAAATCCCATGTTCCACATATTTGTCCATCCCTCCCTCTCTTCAAACACCTGGCAACCACTGATCTTTTTACTGTCTCTACAGTTTTATAATTTCCAGAAAGTTACAATCATAAAATATGTAGCCTTTTTAGAATGACTTTTTTCACTTAGCAATATGCATTTAAGATTTTCTCCATGTCTTTCCATGATTATCATATATTTTAAAGATGTTTTACTTTAATAAACTAACCTCTGCAGTTAGTTGAGGTATTCAGGATTTTCCTGTGCATATATTTGAGCATTATATACATTTAGCATTGATTAGAAAGTGGTCCTGCCTAGTGTTTTAAAAAAGTAAAGATCTGCACTTAACTACTACACACTTAAAATTGTACTTGAGAATACACTACAGTAACACATGTTTATGGAGTTGAGTTAGATGTCAGACAAGGCCTCTGGCACATACACACATTGTCATTATCTACTGAATAGTTGGGAAGACAAGCATGGCGCGCCCGATACCTTGCATCATGGCAGTATCCTATTACAAATACAGTGGAACCTTGGTTCTCAAACTTAAACTGTTTGAGAAGCTATTTATTCAAAAACCAAATCTCCTTTGTTTGTCACCTGAAGGACGCATGACTGATCACAGGGATTGGCATGAAAGGGTTGTCAGAGTAGAGAATCAAGACCTGAAGTTTTGTTAGAGAGTCGAGATCTGAAGTTTTGTTAGACAACTGAGTCAATTTTTTCATGAATAACTTGGTCAAGAACCAAATTGTTCGAGAACCAAGGTTTGACTGTAGTTTTAGTGCTTAAAGTTTTGGACACTTCTTGTCTGGCTTTAGGATCTACCTAATAGGAATAAACAGGTATTTCCTACTCCTTTTTAAATCGTATGGCTCAGCCCTGGCCAGGTAGCTCAGTAGACTAGTGTTGTCCTGATACACCCAAGTTGCAGGTTTGATCCCCAGTCAGGGAACATACAAGAAGCAACCAATGAATGCATAACTTAGTGGACCAACAAATTGATCTTTCTTTCTCTTAAATCAGTAATAAGTAAAAAATATCTTTGAATCTTATGGCTCTGTTTAATTGAAGAATCCTCTGACACTGCAGGTTGAGCTGTTGGCACTACTTACCTGTGTGACTTAGAATTTTTCTTCATACTGGTCAACAGAAGCAAAATACATGAATGAATTGTATGCAGGGGCTGAAATGAGACTGTAACTGTAATTCATATTCTTGCAATTTTAGTTTTTTGTATTGACTATAAAAGTAAATGTATTTAAACAAACTTTTAATATATTGCTTTTATCCAACTTAGGTTTTGAGGTTCTGCTGATTTTTAAACTTTAAAAAGTTGATAATCATGGAACCTATAACCACATTGCTTATATCGTCACTTCACATATAGTGATCATTATAGTTCCAGATTATTGCCTTGAGGTAAAAGATTATAAAAGGTTGTCTGAGTTTTCAAAGGGAGATTAAAGGTATTCTTAGTTTGTGTTATATTTAATCTTTTTATTCTTTGAAGGTTTTTTAATAGAAATATTTCACTTATCTTAATGCATTATACCTGATCATTCCAGGTAACAAGTAATGACATTCTATACTGTAGGAGTACGGGTGTTTTCTTCTGTTTTTAATCTGGACTTGTCGGAACAATAAGCCACTAAACAAAAACAAATGCTTTATTTGTGAATATGAACCAAGATCATAAAATTGCCTATTGCTTCAAGAATGTATTTCAGCATTTGTTGACAAGGGTGAACAAGGACCTGTTTCATTTTCTCTTCAAGAGTTTTGGCTGCTTCCCTGTGTTTCTGTGTATTAAGTAGAGCTGCTACGTTTCCTAGGCTTGGTAGAGTGGCCTAATGTAGTAGGCGTCCTGTAGGGCCCAGTGGTGCAGCCTCCCTGGTTACCAGGGCTGGGTGCTCCGGGTGCACCTCTGTGTGGGCTATGTGCATTGTCATGTTGTAGTTGAGCCTTGATTTCTGTTGGCACACCACTGGGAGGGATTGATCCTCCACACTAATCAGCTGCGAGGACCGGTGGCAACCACAGTGGAGGAGCTGCAGTGCATGGGCTGATCCCCATGAAGCAGGACTGTCTTCAGTGGGGCTTTGGTCCCTGCTGAGTCCACCCCTTGAATATATTGCTCTTGGTGGTGATTGGGTTGTAATCTGGTGTGGTGTGAAAATGTCCAAGGTCAGCCACCACTTGTGCCCTTCCGAGGGCCACCTGGTGGTCTACAGGTGCCTGCTACTTGTTCTAGGCTTGGAAGTGCCCAGAAAAGCCAGGCTGTGAGCCAAGGCTGGCTGCCACTAGTGCCAGGCCTGTGTCCACTTAGCAAGATGTATGGGGCATGCCAAGGCCAGATGTTGCTTATTTGAGAGATTTCAGGCAAGTCTGAAGCATGAGCCAAGAGAGGCTGTTTGCGTGGAAAAGCCATTGAAAACAGCTTGGGTGCGTCCACAAGCTGGATCTCAGGGAATCGCCAGGGCAGGGTGTTAGTCAAGTTGATGATCCGTGCAGGAAGGGCTCAGCAGAGGAACAGTGGCCTCTGCCGGCACTTCTGTGTGGGAGAAAGCTGCCCCTACAACCCTTGTCCTGAAGCCAGACAGTTCAGTTCTTCCTCATATGTCCTTGGTGCCTTTCTATCTGCTTCCCCAGTGCTGGAGCTCAGTCAGTCCAAGTAAGTGTGCAGGTCCTTTAATGAGAATTCTTGAGACTACAGGAGTCCTTGTATCAGTCAGCTACAGTCTCTGCTGATTTTTACAGCCAGAATTTATGGGGACTTCTCTTCCCAGCACTGGTACCCTGCGCTTGAGGGTTCTAATATGGGTCCAGGACCCCTTGCTCCTTAGGGATGACCTCCAAAACCGAGGTATCCTCACTTTTTAACCTCCACATGTGGGTGTGGGACCAGCCCTTATCGAGTCTCACCCTTTCTACCAGTCTTGACCAGTCTTGATGTGGCTTCTGTATTCTCGTTATAGGACAGGCGTTATGAATGATGTCTGTTCTGTGATTTTGATGTGGTTGTAGAGGTTCTGAGTACCTTTTACCTATGCCACCATCTTGACCGGGGCTTCCCATCACTGATATTTTCAGAATTCACTGCTTCTTCCCAGCTGCAATATTTTCCAGTGCTTGTTTGAAACCTTATTGTGAAATGGGATGTTGAAGCTTCTTTAAGTTCTGAAAATGTACTTGCTAGAGTCAACAGGGACCTTTTAGTAGCCAGATTGCTTGGACACTTTAGACTTATTTTGACCTTTCTCAGATCTTTGTCACTGTTACCCATTTTCATTTCTTTGCTCAAATTTCCTTCTCCATTGGCTTGCTGACATCTCTCTTTAATTCTCTTACTAGGCTCCTTCACTCCCTGATAGCTATTTTTTTTTTTAATTATTTTATTAAAAGTATAGTTGGCAAACAACCTGAATGAAGTTTCTTAAAGTGTAGTATCTGGCAAGTTTTCATCATTTACATTTTAGTCTCCTTTTTTCCTTCTCATTATATACGTCTTCTGAGGATTCTTTCACCACTTACATAGTTAGAATCACTACTACCTGTTTGCTAATTTTCCCAAATCCTTTTCTTAAGTCAGATCTCTTTTGAGCTTCTGACCTGTATATTCAGTTACCTCTTCTAGCATGTATCTTTATTTAAATAATCTTTTGGCTACTTCAAGTCAAAAAGTTTAAAACCGAGTTATATATATTCTTACCTCTTTTCCTTCTCTTCTGTGTTTCCTGATGAAGTAAATGTTACTATTATCCACCCGAAACTCGGGAATTAACTATTTTCTCCCATCTTTCACATCTAGTTAGTTACCAAACCAAAAGTCTAGTAATTAAAAGTGTGAATCATTTTTGGTTTCAAGGATTTATATGTAGGGCTTTTTATGAGCAATATAAATCCATTTTAAAAACATTTATGAAGAAATGAAATATATGAAAAATATATGAAAAATGGAACAATTCTAGTTAAAAGAGGGAGGTGCAGAGCTATACCTGCTTAGCCAGTTTCTTCTTCACTCACTCAATAAATGTCGATTGGAATTATTTTCCTAAATATTTCACTACTTGCTAGTTTTATGACCTTAGATTGCAAAATCAGTCTGCCGATATATCATACAATGATAATACACTTTTCTACCTATTTTAACAGGATGGTTTTAGGATGTAAAGAAATAGTGAATGGGGTTTTAGATTAAATTTATTTTGTAAAAAGTATAAGTATACAACTATTTTGAGGTGATGCTTTATGCATTTGGAATTACCTACACCTTTCTAATTAATTGTATTTGCTACACAACATCTTCTAAAAATATAGATGTTGGATTAAGCCACAGAATTTGGAAATACAGTGAATATTCACGTAATACATTGATAGGTTCTGGAACTGAAGAAACTGTTATTATATAAATAAGAGCTAAGTTCCTGTGGCACTTAATCAATGTTATAATGAAATCATATCATTCGAGGGCCTGCTTATTGCAGAAGTTCTAAAAACTTAACGCCTGGTCCATGTTAATAAAATAACCAAAATCAAAAGCTACTAACTGTTTATTTTAGTCAGTAAATGCTAACCCAAATGTTTGAAAAGTAAAGATGGTAAAGGGATGACAATTATAACTCCTTGTAAGAGTATAAATTGGTACAACTCTGGGGAGCAGTTTAACAATAGCTATCAAAGTGTCCGAAAATGTATACAACTTTTGTCTTAGTCTGTTCAGGCTGCTACCACAAAATACCATAAACTCAGCGGCTTATAAAGAAGGAAGATTTACTTCTGACATTTTTAGAGGGTAGGAAGTTCAAGATCAAGGCACTGGAAGATTCTCTGGTGAAGTTCAATTCCTGGTTTATAGTCTTTTGTAAGGATATTACGTAAACCCATCTGTAAGGGCTGCTCTCATGACCTGATCACCTCCCGAAACCCCACCTTTAAATACCATCACGTTGGGGATTAGGTTTCAGCATAAGATTTTGGGGTGGGGAGGATACAAACATCCAGTCTGTGGTTATCTTTTGACTCAAATGTAAAAATATGAAAAAGGCTTTAGCTATATGAATAGTTATTTGCAACATAGTTTAAAAAAACATTGTGTAAAAAAATTAAGAACCCCCTGACCATCTAGCAGTAGATGATTAGGTAAATAAAATTTGGTACATCTGACTTCCAGCCAAGATGGAGGCATAGACAGACACACTGCGTCTCCCTCCACAAAAAAGAAGGAATACAACTACCTCAAAACTAGAAACAACCAGAAGTTCCAGAAAATCAAACTGCATGGAAGTCCAGCAAACAAAGATATAAAGAAGAAATACTCATCCAGACAGATTCGATGAAAACAGCCAGTCCATGGAGCAAGGCTTCCCCAGACTAACAGATTATGACTTCCTAGGAGTTTGAGCCAAAGGTTGATGCTTTATTAGAGGCATTTGGATTTTATTATTTTTTCAGTGGATCATCAAAGTTTGAGTTTGACCCCAGTGTCAAGGTGGTAACACATACACTGATGAGTAACAGCTGGTTATGTTGGGTGAGATGTGGAGAATTTTAAGTAAATCCAGTTTTAAATTAAAAAAAAAAAATTGGTACAACTATATAGTGGAATATTGTTTGAGTATAATAACTATATAACTTGTATTAACATGGAGTAGGTGTTAATTTTTAAAATTCTTGTAATACAGCAGGTTCTTGAACAATATAACATTGATGAAGTGCCATAGAAACTTAAGTAACAGTATTGACTGACAAGGATTTTCACAACATTTTGAATGAAATGAGCTGATTGAATTACTTGATTAAAAGCTATGCATATGCATACATGGTGATTTGAACATATGGATGAAAAACATGGTATGGGGAGACTATGCTGAAAGAGGTTAACAGTAGTGTCGGAATTTTTTTTTTTTTTAATTAGGAAAACAGAATGGTTATTTTGCATTTCCCTCCTTTTAATTGTTTTACCGGGAAAAGTATTGTCATTTGTCTTTTTTAAAGTCCATTAAGATTATAATCATTATAATTTGTGCATATGTAACATGTATCATCTGTTACATGAGCTTCAGAGTTGTAAAGTATATGCAGGCTAAGTTTCAGGCATTAGGGCTTGATTGACCCTGAAGTAGGAGTGGAGCAAAGTAGGAACATTAAATATTTACAAGTACTGCCCTGACTGGTGTGGCTCAGTGGATTGAGCGCTAGCCTGCAAACTGAAAGATTGCTCGTTCAACGCCCAGATAGGACACATGCTGGGTTACAGTCCAGGTCCCCTTTGGGGGCACGCAAGAGGCAACTGATCGATATCTGTCTCACACATTGATGTTTCTCTTCCTCTCTTTCTCCCTCTCTCCCCTCTCTCTAAAAGCAAATAAATAAAATCTTTAAAAAAAAACTTACAAGTACTATATAAGATTTGTTTACCTTTGACATTTTGCCCATTGTTTGCTTGTTGGTGGTCTTTTAGAGTAAAAGAAGAAAATCTAAGATGTAGGTGTTTCTTGTTTCCCTTATCATTTGGGAATTCTAACCAAAGGGAAATTTATTTTTGTTCAAGCTTTATAATACAGGTTTTGACAACACAATATTTGACGGAATATTTCGCGAGAGCCATTGTCTTCCTATTTTGTGTTGTTTTGGAAGGCCCAAGTGGAATTACTTGGTAGAAATTAAGAAGTAGATTTCAGCTCTATGTAAAAAAGATACCTCTTAATGAATGAAGTTATCATTAGTAGAGAGGCCTGCAGGTACAGGCTGTGATATGAGGTACAGACTCACAGCGATAGTAAGAATTTACATTTCCTCAACTCCCTTATCCAAGAATGGGATGTTTTTAACATGCCATGAATTAAAACTTGATCTCACCAGTTCCATACTTACTACTAGAGTGTTCTTATTTCTAAAGCATTAGGTGGGCAGTGGCATTGATAATCACACAAAGATAGTAATAGCATTGTTTGTAGCATGTTTCCATGTATTCCATAGCAGAATACAGTATAAAAGAAAAGGCAGATTTTACATCTGTTAAAAAATGATTGCTAAGATTGAGTTCATGTGACGTTATAAGACATATGTAATGTACTATTTGTTTTAAAAACAAGTATTATCTCCAGAAGACTATGCAGGGATGTGTGTTAATAGGTAGATTATCTCTGAAAAAAACATAAAAAACTGGTAAAGTGATTGCCTCAGGGATGGAATATTGGGGGTCAGTGGTGGAAAGGACACTTTATTGTGTACTTACATATGTAAAATTTGTTTAGCATTTTGTATATATTAACTTTTAAGTTAATTTAGATTTTTTTTAAAATTGTTTGTTTGTTTGTTTGTTTATTTATTTTTAGAGGGGAAAGGAGAGAGGGAGAGAAACATCACTTGTGTGGTTGCCTCTCACTTGTGCCCCCAACTGGGGACCTGACGTGCAACCTAGTCATGTGCCCTGACTGGGAATCGAACCAGGGACACTTGGCTCGCAGGCTGATGCTCAATCCACTGAGCCACAGCAGCCAGGGCTTAGATTGTTTTAAAGGAAATCCCAAGCAAACAACTATTTGTATCACAGTGGACTTAAGGCTCAAAAAAAATTGAGATAGAGCAATAGGTTGCCTTAAGAGGGAGGTAACTGATTTTCTCTTTGAAAGAATATAAGGAGAGAATGAAAAGAAGTCTGTTAATTCAGCTTCAATGTCTTTGTAATTCTAACTGAATGTCTTATTCTATGTAGTATACTAACTTTATAGCTTGTGCTCTTTTTTCACCAACTGATGGTTTAAAGGTGTCTCTAATATTAAAATGCTAATTATAATTTTATCAGAGCGAGTCTTTGTGCAGATTTTAGTTGCTAGCCCTTGAGTGTCTGTTAGCATAACAGGTAGTAACAGGAGACTACATGTAAACATGAACAAAATTGATGATTACTCTTACAAATTGATACGTAATTATGTAAGTCCTTTCTTGACCTATATAGAGTGCCCACAGCTTGTAAGTAAGCCTCACATTAGAAACTTAAAGCTGAAAGCTCAGGAATAATATATTTGGGTGTACTTCGACAAGGCTAAATGTTTTAGAGGCTTGGGGGGATCCTTTTTTGTGTAACCCTTATTTTTTGGAAGGGAATACTATCACCAAATTTTAATATAACATTATTTCTTCAAAATAGAAATGGGATTTTGTTCAGGAGTCATTTGAATTTGTTTTCTTTCAGAAATCGAGCTATAGCAGATTATCTTCGTTCAAATGGCTATGAAGAGGCATATTCAGTTTTTAAAAAGGAAGCTGAATTAGATATGGTATGTTTGACTTTTTACAAATATAAGTGCATTTTACTTAAGTTTCAGTAGTTAACAGTCACCTCAGTTATTCACAGACCTAATCATCTGTTATTTATTTGGTACTAAACTTGATTTTCATACTTTTTTTTGGTATAAGAAGATTTTTAGTAATGTTTGGTTAGATCCAAAGATAAATGGTTTGTATAGCTTGAACTGTTGTAATTGAGCCATTTTTTAAAGGTTCTCATTTTTTTCATCTAGAATGAAGAATTAGATAAGAAATATGCTGGTCTTTTGGAAAAAAAATGGACATCCGTTATTAGGTTACAAAAGAAGGTAACTGAATTTTATTTCAAGTTAGTTGTATTTGGAGTGTTCTTACATAAACTTTCTGAAAATATTAACATAAGAAATTATTTTCCTGCATTAATTATATTTAATCAAGATTTATTTATTTATTTATTTTCGGGGGTGGGGCAGGGGAGAGAGGGACAGAAACCGGTGTGTGAGAGAAACACCTATCTGTTGCCTCTCACATGTACCCAAACAGCGACCTGGCCCCGCAACCCAGGCATGTGCCCTGACCGGGAATCAAACCTGCAATCTTGTCCTGTGGGATGATGCCCAACCCCCTGAGCCACGCCAGTCAGGGCTAATTATATATAATCTTGAAAAGACAAATAAGAATACATTTCTATGCACTAAAAATACTTTAACCCAGACAAATCAGTGCTGATGCCTGCTTATCACGAAATCTGGGTACTGGCTGGATTCAATCTACATAAACCTGACTTTAGGAATTGATACTAAAGAACTTATTTGTGTACTTGTTTAGATGGGAAGAATGCATGGAGCCAATATGATGCTGAGAAAAGAGTGCTGAAGTGTGCCTTAAGTTATTTTTATCCCTGGGCTTTTATTATGTGTAAAGTGAAGGCAATAAATAATAAATTTATACTTTCAGTAGGCAAAGCTAGAATAAATAAATAACATTGTTATAACATGAATTAATGCATTAAACACTCTTAGAAAAGTGCCTAACACATAGATGTTAAATAAATGTTGGCTTTTATTATAAATAGTAGTAGTAGTAGTAGTAGTAGTGTGTACGATATAAACTTGGTTTGGGAAGAATTTACTAAGAGCAGACGAGAGGGATCAATACTGGTGCACTTGTTCTTCCTTTAAATAGTAGAGATGAACTGAGATTTTCCTTTCAGTTAAAGACAAATTTGGACTGAATGTTTCCCAAACTTCAGTTGTGTCACATAGCTATAATTTTGATGATAGAAAATATAAATAATGTTTAATAAGTGATGAATGCTCTATAAATAACCAAAATATTTTCAAGTATCCTGCATACATATAGGTGTGAACTAATGGCAGTTTCTAAAATGTTAAATATCTTATTTTATTGGAGCCTATGTGTATATAACTATGTTTTCATTCTCCAGGTTATGGAATTAGAATCAAAACTAAATGAAGCAAAAGAAGAATTTACGTCGGGTGGACCTCTTGGTCAAAAACGAGACCCAAAAGAATGGATTCCCCGTCCACCAGAGAAATATGCCTTGAGTGGACATAGGAGTCCAGTCACTCGAGTCATTTTCCACCCTGTGTTCAGTGTTATGGTCTCTGCTTCAGAGGATGCTACAATTAAGGTAGTTTTTTTTTTTTTTTCTAAAATGAAAGCTGTGCAATAAGATAATTCTAAAAAGCAGATAGAAGTTTAATTGGGTAAAACAAAAAGGTCCTGAAAATGAAGGCCCAAAAAGACAGCAAGTAGAGATTCTTTGAAACTGTGTGATTGGTTCTAAACTTTAAAATACAAAATTAGATAGTGTTAGGGTTTAAAAAATGAAACACAAAACAGAATTAGGATAAAATTTGTAGAATAAAATTGTAGCTCCTGGAATGCAAGCTGCAAAGTAAATTCACTGATGAATTTGAGAGAATTGGGTGTTGCTAATTTACTGTTGCACAATAGGTCGGTCACCAAGTGCTTGGATAAGTTTTGTTCTTGAATGATGAAGATGTAAGTGTGCTGCACCTTTTAAGCAGAGGTGATAGATGAAGATAAAGGATTACAACACGAGTAATTCAGTGGATGAATATATTCTGCAAAAGAAGTCAGAAGAGGATTTCTTTAAATTGGACTCTCCTTGATGTATTTAGTATTGACTTTGATTCCAAATTAAACAGTAGTTCTCTCTCCTGGGGTGTAGGAACATAAAGGCTTCATGCTTTTATAAGTTATGTATCTCTTTCATTTTTGTTTTTTTCACAATAATTATATACATTTTAATGTTTCATCTTTTCATCAGAAAAAGAGCTTGTATTTGTAATTCTCTGATGCAGACAATTACATTTGTATAAATTACCTGTAGAAAGACAAGTAGGATATAGTTAAAAGGTTTAGGTACGTTTCTCTGTTCTAAGGCTTATTTCAGTTTAAGTTATACTTATAGAGGTTTAAGAAAGTATAGGTAGATTGTTAAGATTGTATATATCACACAGCATCAGTCTTAACGTAAAATTCAGGGAACACTTAACTGTGACTATATTTAACCTGTTCTTCATATTAAACATTGTTTTATGTTCTCCTTATGTGATTTCTTGAGTTTCTTAATCAGTGGCTTCCTTCTGTCCTGTAGGCTGGTGATCCATGGGGCAGGCTGCAGAGCCATTGGAGGAGAGTCTTAAATCACATGTGCATCATGTATTTCTGTAGGCTGAGATGATTACATACCTAATACCTTAATATATTGCTATTTTTCAGTGTATGTAGACATGTATTTAAATTATTTATTTCATCCTAATCTACTAAAAATCTGCCCTGCTCTCATGAGGCATAGGGGTAAAGGTAGACTTTCTTTTTTAATTGATTTTTCTATTACACTTGTCCCATTTTTTTGCCCGTTGCTCCCCCCAACATTCTTGAATAGTTTGAAAACTAGTCTTAACTATTGACTTGGCAGTGGTGGTCAAAAAGCATAAACAAAACTGTAAATGTTTTAAAATGTTTCTGTGGAGTCAACTCTAAAATATTACAGGTGGTACATACTCGTTTCTCTTCTCTTAACAGATAATTTTGTATAAGTCCTATTATTTTTAGATTGCCAAGATTTATATTTTTTACATTGGTTTTATAATTGTGAATAAGTTTTCTGTGCTCTGATTACAAAAATGGAGGATAAATAAACATCATTTACCCCATTGGAAAAAAATAAAATATTAACAATTGGGAGTTTTAAAATTAATCATGTCACATATCTCAACAACTATTCAGTTTTCTTTCAATTTAGTCTTTATTCAGTGTGCACACATGGTTGGTTGTCTTATTAATAAAAAGTGTTTGTATTTATTCTTTTCAAGACTTTAATTATTTTTAGAGAGATGCTAAGGGAGGGAGAAAGAGGGAAGAGAGAAACATCAATGTGTGATTACCTCTTGCGTGCCCCCAACTGGGGACCTGACCTGCACCCCTGACTGGGAATCGAACCGACAACCCTTTGGTTCACAGGTCAGCACTCAATCCACTGAGCCCCACTAGCCAGGGCTGTATTTAGTTTTGTTCCCTTTTTAGATTAAACTTATTCTAGAAACACCTTTTTGTGTCTAGTGAATCATGATTTTTAATAATTTAAAACTGATTGTTTTATTTGTATGTGGAGGCTTTTATAGGGTAGTTAATGGTTGAGAGCACAGGTTCTGTGTTCAAGTACTGACCCAGCCATTTGATAAATTTCTTAATAAGATTTTATTTATTTTTAGACGGGAGAGAGGAAGGGAAACATTGACTGGTTGCCTCTTGCATGCCCCCAACTGGAGACCTGGCCAGCCACCCAGGCACTTGCCCTGACCAGGAATTGAACCACCTACTTTTTGGTCTGTGGGACTACGCCCAATCCACTGAGCCACACCAGTCAGGGCCCATTTGATAATTAATGTGATCATGGGCAGATTAACTTTTTGTGCTTCCCTTTCCTGATTTGTGAAAAGAAAATAATAAATATCTATCTCAGGGCTTTTGGGAAGAGTAAATGAATTAATACAGGGAAACAGCTTAACACAGTATTGATCAGATGCTATAAAGCAGTACTTAGTGTAAGCAGGATTTCCGCACCATTAACAAATCTTCCTTTGGATTTTAAGTTCTTTTTAGCTATTTACTGTCATAAATAATGTTGTTCTGTAAATTTTTATACATGAAACCTTTTTCTCATAAATTCCTTCGATATTTTGTGGAATGAAAATAAACTGTTTCTACTGCCCTTTCATATTTTCTTTCTTCAGTTAAATTAGGTGATTTGTAAGTGATGGTTGTGATAGAATTACTTTCAGAAAACTCTAAAGGAGAACATAGGGGTTTTTTTGTAATTATGTGACTATGTTGGACAAAGTGATTATGTTTAAGGCTCAATTCTCTCGTTTGTTGGGAAGGGGCATTAAAAATACGTCTTAAGGGCCCCGGCTGCTGTGGCTCAGTGAATTGAGCATCGGCCTGCGAGCCAAGTGTCGCTGGTTCGATTCCCATTCGGGGCACATGACTAGGTTGCAGGTCAGGTCCCCAGTTGGGGGCGCGAGTGAGAGGCAACCACACAGTGATGTTTCTCTCCCTCTCTTTCTCCTTTCCCCTCTCTCTCAAAGTAAAATGAATAAATAAATAAAAATTTTTAAAAACTGTCTTAAGATATTTTTGCCTAATATGAAGTAATGTGTATATAATGTATATAACAGTATAGTGCCCAGCAGATTCAGATAGATGGTTATGAGAAAAAACTGTAGCTAACACTATAGTTATCAAGACAAAATTAAAATTTTTATTATATTAATTTTTTGTGCATCTGGTAAACACAGCGGGCTTGTGTTAATTTATTAATGTCAGGAATTTCCTTTTAGAGCCATTTGTTTACATCATCAACATTTGAACTTTAATAATTTAGGGAAATTGATAGAGGATAGATATTTGGAATAATTCATGAGTACTTTTTTTTTAATAACTAAAAAAGAAATTTGTTTATTGAGGGCAAGAAGATGCAAGCAATATAAAAATCAGAAGCTTCTCTGACTTTAATTAGCTTTTCTTTCTCTTGTCAAATGGGGCTGGGATTTTATTTGTACATTTTCTAAGGGTTCCAATCTGTTCATGAAATCCTTATACAGGGGGAAGCTCTGGGGCAGAGATTCCTGAAATGACCCATTGGGAGAACTCTATCAAGGAGGAAGTAGCTGCACCTTTGCCTACTTCTTTCCCTTCTTCATGTGTACTGCAAAAGTCATTGCATGTGATGGTGAGCTCAGCAGTTAACAAGAAGCAGCTCTGGAAGCCCACTCTGCCATCTTGGCACTGGTCCAGGTCCTTCATTATTTTGCCTATGGCCAGAGGGTTGTTTTGATTTTTCAAAAATCCAGGGAACTCTTTTTCCAGGAGTACTCTCAGGTCCTCCTTTGTTAAGTAGCCTTTATCCCCAGCGAATTTGTCAAATGTGAACATCATAGTTTCCATGGCGTGTTCTATTTAAGACGGCATTTTGGCGAGGTCTTGGCCCGAGGCGCGGCAGGATCGCCAGGCTGGCAGGGACGTGCGGCCAGTCCATGACAGTACTTTTAATTGCATCATTTAAATTTTTGAAATATTTCTGGTTGTCATGTAGAACTAATTCTTGAATTTTTTTTTTAAATAAACAACAAATAAGACTGAAAAAATACATTTAACTAATAAAGCAGATTAAGGATTCCCAGCTTTAATATGTAAAGAGTTCAAACAAATATGAAAAACAAAAATCTCAATGTAAAGAAAAAAGACTGTTACCCTGGCTGGTGTGGCTCAGTGGATTGAGCACCGGCCTGTGAACCAAAGGATCACTGGTTCAATTCCCAGTCAGGGCACATGCGGGCCATGTCCCCAGTTGAGGGGGCGTTAGAGGTAACCACACATTGATGTTTCTCTCTCCTTTCCCCTCTCTCTAAAACTAAGTAAATAAATAAATAAAATCTTTAAAAAAATAAATTTAAAGAACTATCAAACAGGAACAGGTGATTCATAGAGGAAGAAAAATAGCTAATCAGCAATAACAAGTATTGGTCTTACAGAAGAAATGCAAATTAAAATTATATAAATCAAATCTGCCAAGATATTTTACTTTTTAAATGAGAATTCCCAGTGGTGATAAGAATCTGATGAAGCAAGCATTCTTATTACTTTGATACAATCTAATGGGAGAACAATTTAGCAGACTATATGAAGGGCTTAAAAAGTTTATACTTTTTGACCCAAATTTTCTTTCTCCTATCACTGTGTGACTTAAGTATTACAAAATGAGGACAGATATTTTTCAATATTCAAAGATTTTTCACTTATGTAATGTTTTTAATAATGAAAAATTTTAGACAGCAGTAGGAATTCTTTTAAAACAGAATGCTAAGTTTTTAACAGCATGGAAAAATTCTTATTGTAAGAATCAAAAGGAAAACGAGTTAATGAAGTATACACAATCTATACTTAAAGGGCATAGAAAAATATATAAAAAATGCTGTTGTTAGAATTAGAAATATTTTTTATTTCAGTACATTATAGTTTTTTTATCATGAGCATTTACTACCTTTAGAATCATCCAAAAGGTAAACATAAAGTAAACTTCTTACTATAAATCTTGACCATTTATAAACTAACTGAAATGCCTTGTTTGCTCACCATTTATGAAGAGATACACAGTTCATTTTCTGAGAAAATATTTCAGTGTTATTTAATGAATAATACAGGGAACGAAAATTAAACTGAAGTGAACTTCAAGATCACCTTACTTATTTTCAGTATGTGGAATATTCAGCTGAACTCTTGGTATCAGAATTAAACACTTAGAATAACAAAATAAGACAAAGGTATTACAAAAGAAATATACCAATACAATACCATTTATGAACATAGATGCAAGATCCTTAACATTGTAAGCAAATTGAATCCAACAGTTCTTTAAAATGTTAATTAATATATGATAACCAAGTAGAGTTTATCCCAGAGTGCAATATTGATTCCACATTTGAAAAATCGTCGTCGTCGTCGGCAGCCGTCCGTCTCGAGAGACGATGGTGTAGCTTCTTCAGAGTCTATCTGCACCGCCAAGAATGGCTGTGCAGTCCGACTCGGGAGTGACATGGTATCTGTCTCCTCCCGTGTTGAATCGACATCTTGCGATGACGCTGAAGCTACAGAGCCTGGGCAGGGTAATATAATATGGAGGGTCTGCTGTTGCCCATGCAGCAGACCCCCCCTCTCTTCGCAGCTGAAGGGTCCAAGGGAAAGACGGAGTCGATACAGCTTGGGTTCAGGTGCGCCGCAGGAGTTGCCGGTGTTGACTACAACGTCAAACCGCCTTAGGGACTCCGGCTCCGGATTTTCTGTCGGGGTTTACTCCCTTAGCCTTTCCCCTGAAGAGGTATGCCGCAAGGCAGCGGAGGTTTTTTGGAGTCAGAGTTTTCCTTCTCTGCATTTGAAAAATAATCGATGTGATATATCAACAATGAAACATAATAAGTTGAAAAAAAGCATTTGACAAAACTTTTAATTCCCATTAATGAGAAAAACTGAACAAGCTAGGAAAGGAGCTTCCTTAACCTGATAAAAGGTAAAGGTATTTGAAAAAACCACAGTGAACATAATACTTAATGCTGGGAAACTGAATGCTTTCCCCTTGAGATCAGGAACCAAGGCCAGGCAGAATGTTTAGTCTGAACCACTTATATTCACCTTTGTACTGGAGTGCTTAGCCAGTGCAGTAAGAAGAAGAAGAAGAAATAAAAGACATACAGATTTAAAGAAAAAAATGAAACTGTATTTGCAGACATCTATGTAGAAAATCCCAAAGAATCTGCAAAATAAAGCTACTAGAGCTATAAATTTAATAGTCAAATGATACAAGGTCTGTATACAAAGTATAATTGTATTTCTTTAAATCAGCAATGAATAATTTTAATTTTAAAATACCACTTATATTACAATAACATCAAGAAACCACAAAATAATTAAGGCTTAATCTAACAATATTACACAAAATTAAACAGCAATCACTTCCATGTAGAAGTATGTGAACATTTTTTAAATGGACAAAAACTTTGTTTATATTGGGAAGGGTATGGAAGTTTTCTGTTAAACATTTTTAGAAGATTGTTTTTTCTTAGTTTCATTTTTTTATGTCATTACGATCACGTGTAATTTTGTGTTCTTTTTTTATATAACATTGTATGCTTGTCATAAATTCTTTACAGTTGTAAATTTTATATTTTAGCCATTCCCAGTGTTGGGTATTTATATTGTTTACAAGTTTTCAAAATGCATTTTGTAAGTTTCTTTAAATTGGTTGACATACCACCTGCAACAGATAAATGTGAACATAAGGGAAGAAAGAAATCCATCTTTTGTTGAGAGCAATGTAATTGCTGTTGGCCATAGATTGAACTTCAGACTTTCATTTGACCATCAGAATGTTCTTGAGATCTGTTTCTAATAATATTTATTTTTGATAGCTCATTATTTCAGTTTCCTTGGAAAAGTCATCTTTATAAAGTATGTGACTGTGACTTTGTTTTTACATCAGAATGACATTCTTTTGTTAATCTGATGTTCATGTAGTTATATCATGTGAAGTTTTCTTGGCCTCTTAGGTATCTGAGCTCTGCTTGTCTAATAGAATTGAGTACTTCTTTATTGTCCCTTTCTTTCTACGTATAAATGCCTGTCATAATCTCCTCTGAAACTTTGTTCTTAAATTTATTTATTTACATGTCTGCTGCCTGCTCTCAGACTGGGAAGGGCCTTTGTCATGTGGATTTATGTACCTAATCACTAGCATAATTAGGTATATGGTAGGTAATGTGGTACTGGAGGTCCATTTTAATAATTGCACCATCAATTTTCTGTATAGAGGAAAGATCAATTTATACTTGAAGATGTGCTGATTTCTAAGACAGTTACCCTTTGTCATTTTCTTGGTTAATTAGTAAGGTGCCAGGCTGGCCTGTGGAGTGCAAATGTGAAATGAGAAAGTGATGGGTCGATATGTTAACCAATTTTCTGTTCACATGACAGGTGTGGGATTATGAGACTGGAGATTTTGAACGAACTCTTAAGGGGCATACAGACTCTGTACAGGATATTTCATTTGACCACAGTGGCAAGCTTCTGGCTTCCTGTTCTGCAGATATGACCATTAAACTATGGGATTTTCAGGGCTTTGAATGCATCAGGACCATGCACGGTAAGGAGTAGAGGATAGTTGTTTGATATTGATTTCTAGCATGGCATTCTAGAGAGAGGAATATTGTTTCTGACAGTGTGCAGGATCCCTTCATTCAGTTCTTAATTGTCTGTGTTAGCGGAGGACCATATGATATAGACAGTCCATGGGTAAGCCCCAGTTAGCTGCGAGTTGTTTCTGTTACGAAGTGTTAAGTATCTCTTAGTGATTTACATAAAGTATTTAATTGTTTTCACAAATATTTTTGGGTAAGAAAAACTGCTAGGATATCTATCTGTCTTTGTGAAAATGATATTGCTGGGTTTCTTCACTTTTCTCAGTTGGGAAACTGAAGTTCATACAGAATGGGTATAGTAAAAACTGGACTCTCTAGATTCCCTTGCTCACTTTTTAATGTTCTACATATACTATATTCACATTGTTACGTTTTTGTCCCAGGTTTTGTTATTGAGACTACTCTCTGTGGCAATTTGCCTTTGTGGAAAGAGCTTTGGAATCAGATATCTGGGTTCAAATTCCTGCTTGTTTACTTAAGGCATTAGGAAACTTTAACCTCTTTCATCTGCAAGATAGAGGTAATAATACCTTAGTCATAGGTGTGTTGTGAAGATAAAATGAGATCACATATAAGCATACCTTGGAGATACTTCAGGTTCAATTCCAGAATACCACAGTAAGCAAGTACCACAATAAAGTGAGTCATGAATATTTTGGTTTCCCAGTACATATACAAGTTGTGTTTATACTATACTGTAGTCTGTTGAGTGTGCAGTACAAATGTACAAATCTTAATTTTAAAAACTATATTGCTAAATATAAATTTAAATATATATATAAATTTATATAAATATAAATATAAATTTCAGCGAATCATAATCTTTTTGCTGGTGGTGGGTCTTTCCTCGATGTTGAGAAAAATGCAATATAACAAAACAGTAAAACAGTGGGATGCCTATACTTGATTATCTTGGTTTAGTACCTGGCACATAGAAGGTGCTCAGTAAATTAGGGTTTTTGTTTCTGTAAACATGATGAAATTTGAATGTTTAGATCTTATATATGGAACACACACTATATTAGTAATAAAACTTTTCTAAATAGATTATCTATTGATGTTAGCACATGAGTAAGCTATGTGATTACTATGTAGAGGGTGTAATTTGAAGGGTGTGTTTTCTTCCCAAATTAAATACATTTGAGAAACTTACCAAGTGAAGGAATTCTGTTGAATCCTTTTGTAAAATCTAATATTTGTTTTTAAGTAGCCTGTATCTTGTTTTTCTAACTTAAAAAGAAAGGAATTCTTCCTAACCATTGTATATTTCTTAAAATAATATATTTTTCAGGACTCTGAGGCTTTTTTCCTTCAAGGATAGTTGATTAGGATTTTGGATAATATATATGGAATAATGCATTTTTTACCTCCATGAACATCAACAAGAAAAGATAATTTTCAACCACTATTTTAAATACAGTGATTATTTTTCTTATCTTTTTTTGGCTTTGCAAATTTTATTTCTATTTTATATCCTAGAATATCAACAGTGGGAAAAAATGTATTTTTTCTAGTGTTCATTCATACATAAACATTTAGTGTATTAATACAAGGATGGGCAAAAGTAGGCTAAATTACCAGCCATCATTACCTAAAAGATAAATCATAAGGATACAAAATAACAATAATAAAAGTAATAAAAATAAATAATACAATAATTAATAAATAATAATATAAGAATAAACTTGTTTTGCATGCTTCCAGCTATAAACCTACTCTTGTCTACTCCTGTATATTCAGCTGCTGATAATACTCCTGCCTTACGGTTTTAAAACAGTTGTATAGGTTGAAATATAATCATAAATTGAGTTGGCTACTTATTTTATTGTGACTTATTTTATTGTCACTCATTCCTTTTTTGTGTCAATCCAAGTTTTTTTAAATCAAATTTACATAAAGCCAAGTATATTAAAAGTTGCTATGGTATGTGTTTTAGGCCATGACCACAATGTTTCTTCAGTAGCCATCATGCCCAATGGAGATCACATAGTGTCTGCCTCAAGGGATAAAACTATAAAAATGTGGGAAGTGCAAACTGGGTAAGTAGATTTAGTTGACTATGTGCTAAAGAGATTAGATAAAATTGTGTTCTGAATGTTCTAGTAATTTTGGCTTTCACCTATAATGCTCACCTTTGACAGTTGTATTATATACTCTAAACCTAAGCTGATCTCTTAACTGTATCCCCAAAAAGAACAGAGAAATTACAAAAGAAATTTGTAAGTCTTTGGGAGCCATTTTCTATGTAATGGCTTATTTTCTCTGTGGTCTTCTTTTAGGTGGTCTCTCTTTGGGTTGAAATAAACTGTAAATAACATTTGTGCAGGTATGCCCCTATTAGGTTTAATTTGGTTGTGCTTAGAATTACATGATTGTTAAAATAGAACCTTAACCAACCGGTTTTACCCAGATTAGCCGAGCATGCCTTTTTCCCATCGTGGCTAGAAATATTTTTGTTAGGTTTATTGTGTGTGTTTAGTTTTGAAAAGATTTTCTGTATATATTTTACTTTCTATATTTTGTTAATTTGGTTAGCTCCTTAATGATACTCCCATCAGCTTATTTTAACTGATGTTTGACTTTCCAGCCTGTTCCCATCTTTTATTAACCAGGAATGTTCATTTATTCTGTTGACTGGCATATGACTTCACTAACTTGTTGCCATTCTCTTTATTCCAGTACACATAGCAAGTTTTGTATTGCTTCTGGGAGGTGTTCCCAATAGATTGCCAATTACAGTGTAAATTACTGCTTATTTTTGACAGCTACTGTGTGAAGACATTCACAGGACACAGAGAGTGGGTACGTATGGTGCGGCCAAATCAGGACGGCACTCTGATAGCCAGCTGTTCCAATGACCAGACTGTACGCGTATGGGTCGTAGCAACAAAGGAATGCAAGGCTGAGCTTCGAGAACATGAGCATGTGGTAGAATGCATTTCCTGGGCTCCAGAAAGCTCATACTCTTCCATCTCTGAAGCAACAGGATCTGAGGTATTGTGATTGCATGTCATTTCATGATTTTATTGCTGATATCTCAGAATTTTCTGATTTTCAAATTCAGGGCTATTAACGCATTTAAAAATCTGTATTCCAACGTTATGAATCTTGAAATTCTTTTACTCTTTTCAACTTGGAGATGTGTTAATATTTTTTAACTTGTGATGATTATTGCTGTCAGCTGGCCTGTGATGGTGGTGGGGTTCTCCTAAAGAGTAAAAGTGGTCATTCAAATTTATCAGAAATTCCATTGTTTTAAGAGTATACGAGTGGAAAATAAAACTTATGGAAGAGGTTAAAGTCATCTTTTAGAAAAATCACCTTATTTAATGAAGGTAATTATAAAATAATTTTTGGTGGAGTGCAGTTTACTATTTAAATATTTCTTTTAAATGAAGAATATTTTATGTGGAGGCCTCTGATACGCCTGATCATTAGAAGCACTAAGTCTTGAGCTTTATTATATTTCATTATTCTTGTGTTCTTCACAACTATTCTTTATGATTAATACTTTAAAAGTAAATTATAGAGTATCATCTCTGGATAAGTTGTTACGAGCCAAAATTAACCCCCCTTTTTTATAGAGACTTTTCTATTTATGGATTTTTTTTTTAATTACATTTTAACAAATGAAGGAGGAGAATCTCCTTCTCCAATCACACCCTCCCGCCTCCCCCACCCCCCCATCCCCATTATTTTTCTAAATGAAGCTTCTATTGTAATTTCTATTTTGCCTGGCTGGCTGCATTTTTGAATTCTCTTTACTGCCCTCTGGTGGTGGTTACTTACCATGTCATAAATTTGAAGACTGAATTTGTTTTTAAATCCTTCTTGATGACAGAAGTCTTGAGCAGTAAGTTTATCATCTTAGTATTATAGAAACTCAGTCTTATCCCAAAGTGGAGATTTTCTGTTTTTGTATTATCTGGGTCCTTCCTGTGTAGTCTGTGTTATGTTAAAAAACTTGGCATTTTGCTATAGTAAAGTAAGATTAATAAGTCCTGGAGATGTAATGTACAGTATACTAGAAATTTGCTAAGGAGGTAGTTCTTAAATATCCTCATCACCAAAAAAGAGGGAGGTTATGTGAGGTGGTAGTTATGTTAATTAGCTAGATTGTGGTGATCATTTTACATCATATACATACTGCAAAACACCAAGTTGTATGCTTAAATAGATACAATTTTTGTCAAAAAATTGTATTTTTATAAAATTGGGAATATAGATCACTGATAATCATTTAAAGTTCTTACATAATTTCTTGCATGGGAAACTTAATTTTTATGTTTTCTGTAGACTAAAAAAAGTGGCAAGCCTGGGCCATTCTTGCTGTCTGGATCCAGAGACAAGACTATTAAAATGTGGGACGTCAGTACTGGCATGTGCCTTATGACTCTTGTAAGTTTGAATAATCTCTCTGCTGCTTTTTTATCTTTACTGTGTGTAGACCTTCTTAGGTTTGATGCCTTGTAATATCTATTTAATCTAAAGTCTTCCAGGCTTTAAAATAACTTCTTTATAAAGATAAGTTTTCTTAAACTTATATTATTCCAGTGTTTCAGTGACATGAAAGATATTCCTAATCATTGTCAACTTAAATAAAGAATCTACAAAGCTAGTCAGTGCTCAGAAGGAGATCCTAGCTCACTACCTTTATTGATTTATTTATTTTTAAATTATTTATTTGTCTATTTGTTTATTTATTTATTTTTAGAGAGAGGGGAAAGGAGAAAGAGAGGGAAAGAAATATCACTGTGTGCTTGCCTCTCACTCATGCTCCCTACTGGGGACCTGACGTGCAACCTAGTCATGTGCCCTGACTGGGAATCAAACCAGCGACACTTGATTCACAGGCCGACGCTCAATCCACTGAGCCACAGCAGCCAGGGCTTCACTACCTTTATTTTTTTAAGTATATTTTATTGATTATGCTATTACGGTTGTCTTAATTTTCTTCCTCTTTGCCCCCCTCCACGTGGTACGCTCTCCTCCAGCAATCCCCCCCTTAGTTCATGTCTATGGGTCGTGAATATAGGTTCTCTCTCTTCTCCATTTCCTTTACTATTCCTAACATCCCTGTCTTTTTTTTTTTTTAAGTATCTTTCATTGATTATGTTGTTACAGTAGTTCCAATTTTTTTCCCCTTTGCTCCCCTCTGCCCAGTACCCCCTTTCCCTCCAGCAGTCCCATGCCCCCTTAGTTCATGTCCATGGGTCACGCATATAAGTTCTTTGGCTTCACCCTTTCCTATATTATTCTTAACTTCCCCCTGTCTATTTTGTGCCAACTGATTATGCTTCTTAATCCCTGCACCATTTCCCCATTCTCTCCCCTCCCACCTCCCAGCTGATAACCCTCCAAATGATACCCATACCTATGATTCTGTTCTTATTCTGATTTGCTTAGTTTGATTTTGTTTTTATTTTTTAGATTCAGTTGTTGATAGTTGTGAGTTTGTTGTCATTTTAGTGTTCATAGTTTTGATCTTTTTCTTAAGTAGGTCCCTTTGACATTTCATATAATAATGGCTTGGTGATGATGAACTCCTTTAGCTTCACCTTGTCTGGGAAGCACTTCATCTGCCCTTCCATTCTAAATGATAGCTTTGCTGGACAAAGTAATCTTAGTTGTAGGTTTCTTTTCATCACATTGAATACTGCTTGCCAGTCCCTTCCTGGCTGCAAAGTGTCCTCTGAGAAATCAGCTGATAGTCCTATAGGCACCCCCCTGTAGGCAACTCTCCACCTCTCTCTTGCTGCCCCCAGGACTCTCTCTTTATCTTTCACCTTTGGCATCTCAGTCACGATGCGTCCTGGTTGGTCCCCTCTGGGTCCAACTCGCCTGGGACCATCCGTGCTTCCCGGACCTGTATGTCTATCTCCTTTGCAAAATTTGGGAAGTTTTCCTCATTATTTTCAATTCTTGCTTCCTCATTCTGCACTGTTTTTTTCTTCCTTATGTTCCAAATCATTGATTTGAACCCCGGTTTCCTTCCCTTCACCACTGGTTTTGTGTGGATTTTCCTTCGTTTCACTTAACATAGCCTTCACTTCTTCCCTTATGCATTTGCCATTCTCAAGCATATCTGTCAAGCCTGTGAGCGTCTTTATCACCAGTGGTTTGAATTCTGCGTCTATTAGGTTGGCTATCTCCTCGTCATTTAGTTCTCCCACTGGAACCTTGATCCGTTCCCCCTTTTGGGCCACACTTCTCTGTCTCCTCATTCTGACAGGCTCCTGTTCTTGTCTGTCTCCCCATCCCAGGTAGAGCTGTTGCTCCTGTTACATTGTAAAGGGCGGAGCCTTAGGGATTTGTCAGTAACAGGCCACCTGTTTCACCACGTTGTGGCGCTGTATGCGGGGGAGGGGTCCGAAATGGAACAATGCTGTCTGCCCAGCACTCGCCCCTTTTCCAGGCACCTCTCCCACTTCCACACCGGACTGGCGCCCCTCTAGCTGCTGCCCTGGCCGTCGTTCCCAGAGTGGGTGGGTCTGCGGACGTTCTAGGACCGTGGGGGCCCTTTAAAAAAGCGGTCTCTGCAGAGAAACCGGCAGTTTCTGCCTCCACCCCAACACTACTGGTCTGTAGTCAGAAGCAGTGAGGCTTGATTTTCCCCGGTGCTGGGACCGTGAGCTGCGAGGTCCGGTGAGGAGCTGGGAACGCTCCCCAGGTGTCCCTCCTGACTTTTTAAAACGTGTGACTGCTCTTTCTGCCAGCCTGCCGCTGCTGCCACCACACTGCGTCCTCTCCACCCTGGCTCCACCCCTCTTACCTATCTGGATGAGTATTTTTTCTTTATATTTTTGTTTGCTGGACTTTCATGCAGTTTGATTTTCTGGAATTTCTGGTTGTTTCTAGTTTTGAGGTAGTTGTATTCCTTCTTAGTTGTGGAGGGAGATGCAGCATGTCCGTCTATGCCTCCATCTTGGCCAGAAGACCCCGTCTTTTTTTTTTTTTTTTTTTTAGATTTTATTTATTTTTGAGAGAGGGGAAGGGAGGTAGAACAGATGGAGAAAAACATCAATCAGTTGCCAATTGCATATCCTCGACTGGTGACCTGGCCTGCAACCCAGACATGTGCCCTTACTGGGAACCAAACTGGCAACCTTTTGGTTCGCGTGCCAGCGCTCAATCCATTGAGCCACACCAGCCAGGGCTCTCTGTTTTTCTCTTACTGCTTTTAAGATTCTTTCTTTATCTTTAGCCTTTGGCATTTTAATTATGATGAGCCTTGGTGTGGCCCTCTTTGGGTCCAGCTTGTTTGGGACGCTGTGCTTTCTGAACTTCTATGTCTATTTCCTTCACCAAATTAGAGGAGTTTTCCTCCATTTTTTTTTTTCAAATAAGTTTTCAATTTCTTGCTCTCCCTCTTCTTCTGGCATCCCTATGGTTTGGATGTTGGCACTTTTGGAGCTGTCCTAGAGTCTTCTTCAACTCTCCCCCTTTTTAAAAATCTTGTTTCTTCATTTTGTTCTGGTTGACTGTTTATTTCTTACTTATGTTCCAAATCGTTGATTTGAATCCTGGCTTCCTTTTCTTCACTGTTAATTTCCTGTGGGTTTTTCTTTCTTTTACTTAAGTGTAGCCTTCATTTCTTTCTTTATGTATTTGCCATACTCAGTCATTTCTCCAAGCATCTTTATCACCAGTGTTTTTAACTCTGCATCTGATAGGTTCGCTATCTCTTTTTCACTTAGTTCTTTTTCTGGAATTTTGATCTGTTTTTCCATTTGGGCCATACTTTTGTCTCCTCAATTTAATGGCCTCCCTGTGTTTGCCTCTGTGTCTTATATACAGCTGTCACACCTGTTATATTGTAAGGGCGGAGCCTTAGGTAATCATCAGTGCAGGGCTACCTGTTTCACCACTTTGTGGCGCTGTATGTGGGGGAGGGGTCAGAGAGGGGCAATGCCACTTGCTTGGCACTTGCCCCTTTTCCAATAACTTCACCCACTGCCTTTATGCTACTGGCACCTCTTTAGCTGTTGCCCTGGTGATAGTTCCCAGGGTGGGTGTGTGTGTGTTTGTTCTAGGACTGTGGGGGCCTCTAAATGGACTCTCCTGAGAGGTGGGCAGTTTCTTCTGCCACCCCAAACCCCAGTGGTTTTCACAGCCAGAATCTATGAGGCTTTATTTTTCTGGTGATAGAATCGTGAGCTGCGCGGTGTATCCTGGCGCTAGACCAGGTGTCCCTCCCGGTTTTTATCTGCCACACATGAATTCAGGGCTGCTCGTTCCGCAGCCACAGCTACTGCCTTGCCACCGCGACCTTGCATCTGCCACACTGCATCCTCTCTGCCCCACCTCCCCGGCTCCACCCCTCTTACCTGTCTAGATGAATATTTCTTCTTAAATCCTTGGTTGTCGGACTTACATACAGTTCAGTTTTCTGGCAGTTCTGGTTTTTTGTTTTGAGGTAGATATAATCCTTATGATTGTGTGAGAAGGCGGATCGTGGTCTACCTACACCTCCATCTTGGCTGGAAGTAGCTCACTGTATCTTTAAAATGGATATAATATCTTCTGTGAAGGAGAAATTTGTATAGACTTATTTATGTTTGAAACTGTTTGCTTCTCTATTTCACTATATTTCATTTTAATATGAATCCTTTAACCATTACCTATGTTTTCACATGTTCCAGTTTATTTGGTTTATTTTACTATTCTGAAATTAATGGTGCTGACTTTATAATTTGGAAATACTTCATTTTAGGATCACCTAGATTTCAGTATTAGGATAGATAAATTGTGGACATTCTTGTTTGCCTAAGAGATTTCCACAGTAATCTGTGGATATTAATCCAGGGACATTTTCTGTAATTTGGTGTCCATGTTTGTTATAGAGACTCCTTAGGTGCTGACTGTACTTTGAAGTGATTCTCTCTGTGTAGAATATGATAGACATATCAATAATTGATTAGAAAATTAAACTGTCCTCTAGCAGTATTCCGAGCCAAGTTCAGATATACTGTATTGCTGTTAGAAATGATGGTTCAAATTTAAAATCAGAAAGCATATGCTCTCCTCTTCTGGAACAACACAGGTCACCTTTAATTTCCCTGGAAGTTCTGGCTCCTATTTTTAAGTTGAAGGCGGGGGGGAAGGGGGTGTTATTATTTTCTGCTTTATTTTGCTATGGCCACACAAAATGTGATTTGACTTTTTTTTTTTTTAAGATTTTATTTATTTATTTTTAGAGAGAGGGAAAGAGGGAGAGAAACATCGATGTGCCAGAGAAACATTGATCCTTTGCTTATCACATGCCCCCAACCCAGGCATGTTCCCTGACTGGGAATCGAACAGGCAACCTTTCTGTTTATGGCTTAATGCCCATCCCGCTGAGCCACACCAATCAGGGCTGATTTTACTTTTTTTTTTTTTTTTTTTTTTTTTTTTTTAAGATTTAATGTGTTTTATTGATTAAAATATTACATTTGTGCCACTTTCCCTTCCCTCTGCTCCCCTCCACCCGGTGGCCCCCTCCCTCCAGTTGTCCCCCCCTTTTAGATTATGTCCATTAGTTGTGCTTTGATTTTACTTTTGTTGAGGCTTCTACCTCTAGTGATTTATGACTTTTATAGGTCACTATAATAGAACAAAGTTTTGTAAAGAAGGGCAAAGGCAGAGTAAACTAAAGCAAAGGATAGTTGCTTTAGTTGTGTTTTATTTTATTATTTTTTAAATCTTTATTGTGAGTTTTTTCCATTACCAATTAGTCCCCTTATACCCCCCCCCCCCTTTTTTTTTTTAATCTGCACTATGCAGTATTCCAACTACTAGCCACATGCAGCTATGGAGCTCTTGAAATGTAGGTAGTAAGACTGAAGAACTGAATTGTTGATTGTATTCAATTTTAGTTTCCGTTTAAATAGCCACATGTGATGGTTATCTGTTCAGTTATAAACCTCTTTTTTATGTTGCTATGTAAATGAATATGGTGGATCTTTTATTTTCTGTAAAAATGTTAATCTATACATACAGCTTTATAGCTTTTAAATTAGAGGGTATATGACACATTGATTACATTTAGTGCTTTGATGAACACTTTGATGAACATCTTTGATGAACATCACTAAGTCTCTGGGAACGTTCTTAAGTATTTCTTAGGCTAAATTGCAGGAAGTAGAAATGCTGGGACAGGGATTAGATGGGTGGATGAGTAGATATGCTGTAAATACTTGTATATCCTTTACCTGGAATCACCAGTTGTTAACATTTTCATGTGTGTGTGTTTACGTATATTTTGTATATTTGTAGACATGACAACATGCATCTCCTAAGAACAAGGGTATTCTACCATTAACAACAATAAAATTATCACACTCAGGAAATTAACGTTAACATACTACATAATTTTTCCAATTATCCCAGTAGGTTCTTCGTAACTTGATTGTGCCTCTCTCCAAGGAGTCAGTTGAGCATCACTCATCGCATTTACTTGTTAGTTTTCAGTTTTCTTTCACCTGGAATTTCCTAGACTTACTTTTTCCCCCCATTTGTCTTTTTTTCACATTGGATTTTTGGGGCATTTCAGTGCGGTTTGGGATATGTCTTAGTCCTTTCATAGATGCTATTTAAATAATTTTTATCTTTTCACTAAGTCACATACCTTTTTGTTTTTAAGGTGGGTCATGATAACTGGGTACGTGGAGTTCTGTTCCATTCTGGGGGGAAGTTTATTTTGAGTTGCGCTGATGACAAGACCCTGCGTGTGTGGGATTATAAGAACAAGCGATGCATGAAGACCCTCAATGCGCATGAACACTTTGTTACCTCCTTGGGTATGTATTAGTTACAAGGTTTCTGAGCAGTTAGATTTTTGGAGTGCCAGATATAACAAGTTTTATGTAACCATGTGGGCTTTACCAGGTAAGAAATGACCATGGCTTTTAGGGCAGAATGGAAAAGACAGATTAAACAGTATGTGAATTCTTATCATTTGTTTTAAATTCTCCTTTCTTTAATTTTCTCTTGCCATCGTCAATCTTATAATAAAAAAATTACTTTCTCCATTGCACAACTTTGGTCTTGGAAAATAGAATTATGAAGAGGATGCTTACTGACGACTAATGGATAATTTTTCTCCCCTATTAGTTTGTAAGTTTCTTAAAAGAAATCTTACTCAACATTTTCTGTCTGGCAGGTATATGTGTTCATGTACTAGAAATTCAGGTAATTCTGTTTAAGGTTAATAAGCATCCTTACTATCATCTGGACCTGAATCCAGGATTGAAGATAGCAAATACAGTAAGATATGATACACTAGGTAATGAAGGATCTAATTATGAAGGTAAAGCCTCAGCAGAATAGGACTAACACCCAACCTCATAGATGGTTACAAGGATGTAACATGAGTATAAAGCGTTAGTATTTAGCTTGGAACATAAGTATTCAGTAAATGGATACATTGAGACTACTGTCCTTGTTAGATTTGTGTGTTTATTCAGCCTCATTTGGGATGGTGGTAGTGGAGGTAGGTATTTTTTTGAGGTGTTAATACAGGACTTAATCGTTAAGCCTCTGTTTCCCTAAATTAGTTGGTCAGCTTGATACCTTCTAGGGGTAGATATGTGGATGTGTATAGGGGAAAAAATGGTTATTCCTGGCCCTTGGACTTGCTTGTTATATGCCTTATTAAAAATTGCTTCTGGCTCATCCTGATTTTAAAATAAGCCTTTTCTTTTTCTTTCAGATTTCCATAAGACGGCACCATACGTGGTTACTGGCAGTGTAGATCAAACAGTAAAGGTGTGGGAGTGCCGTTGATTGAGTCTAGTTTGGCCCCTCCTCCCTTTTTTCCTCTGGATGCACTCTGATGATACCATGGTTACCCTATTGAGCTCTGTTTAAATAAATATTGTCCTTTCATGTAAATTATTCTGGATGTAGATTGAGCTTATTAAATGTTACACACAAAGTATTCATGCATGGTGAATCCAAATTGTATACTGTAAATTTACATATGTTGTCTAGAAGTACCATAGGGTTTAAAAACCTGGGCTGGCATTGGTCACACCAGGCCTAAGAAGGCAGAAATTGAATAAATTGAACTAGGGCACTAAACTAAATAATTGACAGTGTCATTTTATGTTGGCTTATTAATTCCTGTTTTCCTTTCTGCTATCTGTTGGTGCCTGATTTGATGGCCTCATTTGGGGGAAAGTGGTGGTTACTAGGGCTTTTTTCTGAAATGTGTATCTATGTAACATCACTTAAGTGTGCTTAATAAATCTTCTTCAAGGATGTTAGATAATAAGGCTACGATTCAAAATCTTCTGAACCATCTATGTAATTATTGAGGATTACACATTGGAATTTTTGTCATGACACATTTGCCGAATCAATAGGATACATTTGTTTTGGCAGCCTAGGCTAGTGGTGTATTTATGTAAGAAAATGACTGTAAACCTCAAGAAACATCTCAGCGGCTAATAGCAAATCATTTATTTCATTTGGATCTTAATGCTTTGTAAGCAGGTTAAAAACAAAACAAAAAACCACTGTAATACTGTAAGCTTCTATTTTCCACACACGACACGTCTAGTTGTATTCTTACTGTTAGACTATATAGTGATGTGACTTCCAAGTTACAAGTAGAGTTTATCTTCCCACTGAGTGTGTCATGATACAAATCACTTTGTTTTTGATGTTTTTTAGAGATGTGCAATGTATGTTACATAATGACAGAAACATTGAAAGGCTCATGTATGCCCATTTTAAGGGAGTGGGAGAAATACAGCAGTTTGTTTTTCTACATGAATCTGGTACCAATTTGAACTGTGTTTAACTTACAAGTTATAAAAAGACAGGGTTTAATGGCGTGTGCATAAAAATGTACTGTTTTTCACCTTTTGTTTATATATAAATGTTTATAAGTACATGGACCTATCTATTAAGTGGATAAGTCTGTATGTATATCACACACATACAACCTCCATGTTCTTGGGTCCTGGGTTTTAGAAGAAGTGCTAAAACATTCAGATAGAATAAATCTTGCTGTGGAATACCATGCTTTAGAATAAACCCTTTTTGATCCTAACGCTTATGAAAACTAGGTCTGAGTCTGGGAAAAATTAAAGGAAAATCACACCCATCATCTGTCCCCATGCAAATTTGGCTGTTTAGCATTTTACACATCCCTGATATATTGTATATTGTGACCCAAAGTTACTACAAGTAAATTTAAGAGAATTTTTGTCTGACTTTGGAAACAATATTCCATTAATAAATAATTCCACTGCTTAGCTAACCAACAGTTTTTTTTTCTTTTTTTAGGTCGTTTGAAAAGTTAACAGAACAATGAAATAACAAAGTTTAACAAAGAAATTATTCTGAATTTCATTTTATTCATTTGTGTAATATGTAATTTTTTAAAATGTTCCTTTTAGTATTGAAATTTGGTTTCTGAAAAAGACAAAGGGTTAGTGTTAACGTCCTGTAGATAAACAGAGGATAGACCATATATTTACTAGAAGCAGCTTCATGTCTAGCTTGTGTCTTTTATTTGTTTGTTTTTAATTCCTGAGAGACGTCTCTGGAAGGAAGGGTGTTTTGAGAACTAATGACTATTTTTGAGGACAAAAATTATACCTTAAGCTAATTGCTTAAATACAGTAGAATAACTTTCAGGACAATACTGCCTCACAACCCTGCTCACGTTGAGAAGCCTTTTTCTGTTTCCTTTAGCTGTTCTGACTGAATTTTTCTACAAAAGCTATGGAAAATATCTTTGTTCTTGTTTGCTGCTATTTCCTGTACTGTTTTAAGAGATATACATAGAAATGGTGCATCTTAACATTTGTTTGTACATGTATAAATGTCTTGTATTTTAATTCATTTTTAGCATGTAGCAACCCAAATTGTTTAAGGGTAAGCCACAATATCTAGAAGTCACTCATAGATATGAACAACAAAGGGAAATATGGTACCAATTTAGGAGGAAACAAAGCTGCTGTTCCGCTGGGCTTTTTACCCACAGCATACAGTGACTTCTGTTGACAAAGTAGGAGAAACATTATTACTCTATAAACACAGTTATTCTTCCTTGGGAGATTGCCACAGCCTGCTGCTTAGTTGGTTTACCAGACATCCTCCATTTAAGAAGCAGCAAACATTGAATCTCAGGGATGGTCCTCAACTGGATCCAAATGCAAGGAGCCCTGTTTGAATAATGAAGGGGGGTGGGGGGAGCGGTCCATCCACAGTCCAGAATCAGATTTTCAGAGGTTTCCTGCACTGTTGTTTGAAATTGCCCTGTTGATGCCCTTTCTTCCTGTTTCCTCTTGTTTTCTCTGCTGTCTAACCCTGTGCCTTGCCCGGGAAAAGTACAATGATGAGGTTACTGGTTTGGATTATAAGTAGAGGAATTTAATAATTGGTTTAGAGGTTCACTGCTGCTTTGTCACTTTCTCAATCAAATTGGCCATTTATTTAGGAAATGAAAAGCTGGTAGCATTGCATCCTCAGATGATTATTGACTGTGTGTGTGTGTGAAAAGACATTCCAGTGCCACCCTAACATGTGCCCAAGGGGTCCTAGCTGCACTCTTGGAAGTGCAGGCCGCGGCAGCTGTTGCTTAGACATTGCTTGGAGAATAGTCGCTTTTCAACATGGCATCTTGCACTTTAGGAGACTGCGACCATCCAGTTTTGTCTGCGTGTGGTGTGACCAATGGTGTGCCCAGGGCACTGCTCCCAGATCCTAGTGCTAGCCAGTCATCTGGGCTGTGGGGCGCTCGCTGTAGCCGTGGAAGCTTTGGCTCTAGATCACCAAGCCCAGTCTCCTGACTGTCAGTGCCCGCTCCTGTTCGCCTTTCTGTTTCTGTGTGAACTTCCAGGTAATATCGCTCACTCAATAGTTTTTTGTAAATTTATTTAAAGAAAAACTATTTAAAAGTAAAAGATATTTTGTTTTGTTGACAGTGGTGGCTTGATAATCCTTAAGCAACTGACATTAAAATTGTTGGATTGAAGGACAAGGCACTTAAAATGGTTACTCTTTCTGTCCAGCTGTATATAAGTCCAGTGTGTTAATCTAGATGATGCAAAGAAGAATCTCCTGGTAGAGAAGCGACATGTACAAAATTGGTGGTGGAAAAGGTTTTTGGTTTTTTGGGTTTTTTTCCAGTGGGGTTGGGGGGAGGGCAAGCTGGATTTACACGTCACAACTGGACTGAACAGGCTTTTTATCTTTCCACCACTATATCATGTAAGTAGCTGCTTTCTTGTCCTGCCTATCCTTCAGGCATCCCTAAAGCTCACTCTGAAGAAGACAGAAACAAACTCAAAATCTTCCGAGTTAAGCGTTGATTCTGACACTGACGTGAAGGCAAGCGTTGATTTCATATGAACATTGCAGAGGTGGTGATTGGAGAAAACAGTTCCCCAGATTGTAAGAGTTAACTGAAGATAATGACACAATTTTAAAAAATCAGTAAAGGAATGTATATAATACTGCTCTTGTGTTTTACAGTAAGATTTGTTGCTCTCAGACTGTGTAAAACAAAATTTATTCATGTTTTCTGCATATTAAAAAATCTTATTGTACCAATTGGTAAACTATTAAATGCCTATAAAACTAGATGTGATTTTTTTTTTTTTTTTTTTTTTTTGGTCTCCTGCACAGATTTAAAACCTTTTCAGTCCTAATAGGAAGCAGGACTGTGTTAAGCACCAGTGTTAGAGTAAGATGCAAACTGGTGGCAGGGCAGCAAGGCCTTCAGGAAGGCTTGTTTTTCCTTAAGTGCAGTGCCAGCGCTACCTTTGCTGGTGGCTTCCTTCTCTCCCTGTTTGGAGGACGGAGCTACGAGCAGTGGCTGCAGCCGGTTTTCCAAGGACCCTCTTACCCTCCAGCAGCCCTTTCTGACAGTGTCTCTATAGCTGAGGCCACAGAGCTGAAGCCAGGGGTGACCTGCTGTAGCCCCACTCTAAAAGAGTTGGTGTGGCCCTCTTGTGGTGGTAAGGGCCCGGGATAGGGGTTTTATTTTAAATTTTGGTTGAAAGTGCCAAAAGAATGAACCGTTGCCCCAGAAACCCATGGCTTTCTCTGTGTTGTGAATAGGTTGGATGTCCCACCTCATTCCCCGGGGACTGCTCAGCTAGCCTCCACAGTGCCTTTAGGGCACCCACGAAGTCTTCAGCCAAGTATTTTCATGTACAAAAGATGTTGAATAGTATGATGGCTCTTAAAAATCAGTGCTGCCTCCTACTGGAAATAGCCTCTCCCCCCAAATGGGAAGCTGGGTCAAGAGCACCAAAGTAATTTGCTTGAGCTTACAGTTTTTTGCATTTTGTAGCTTTTCCATTTCCTTGCAGGACTTCTCTTCCCCTAGACTGAAATCCAGAAGTGGAGTTCTAGTCTTATCATCACTGTCCTGACATGGGTTACCTGTTCAAAACCTGTCCAGTAACTCACTGGTATTTCACACACATGAAGCTTGCTTTCAAGATTCATGGTTGTGTGTTTCTGACGGAGGATGAGGGATGGGAACGTGGGACACTTGGTGGGGAAACGGTATTGCAACTATGCGTACACTGTGCAACAGCTCTGTCCTTGTTTAGTCTTCGGTGAAACTTTACTTTCATACAGTTCTTAATTGCTGGCATACCAGAATCCTCTTAATAGAATGATTTTCAGAGTGTGATTCCCCAGGCCGGCAGCATCAGCATCACCTGGGAACTTGTTGGAAATGTGAGTTCTTTGGCTCCATCTCAGACTTACTCTATCCAAGTACGTAAGTCTATTTTCACAAGCCATCCAGGCAACTCTGCTGCAGGGTCAAGTCTGAGAACCCCTTGTCTAAATTATTCAGCAAACTTCTTACTGAGACCAGAAGTCACTGGTCTCTGGGGTTTGAACTCACATCTCCCTCCTCTTTCACCATCACTTTGACATGACACGTGAAGCTTGTTCCTTTGTGAATATTTAGTATGGTCATCATTCCCACTTAAGTTACCAGCCCTCTAAGGGGAAGTGGAGGTGGAGGGAAATTACCTGGCATTTGAATGCCTGTTAGGCACCAACATTCACCTTATTCACCGTACACACTTATTCTCACATACTTCCCGCTGGCAGTGTTAGCGCATTCTTATGGACTAGTAATTGGGCTCACTGGTGAAATCATATGCCAAGGGTATTAAGCTAATTAAAGGGTGAGCTGGAATGAACCCAAATACACTTGCTTTCCCTTTCCTGGTTCTGCCTGTATAAAGCATCTTACTTGCTCTTTTAAGTGTTAGATGGACCTTCTGACATCTTTCAGGCAATTTTTAAACTTAGTGGTGCAGAAAATGCCCTTATTCCATCCTTGAGCACCTCTTATCACATCACACCTCACTGCTAACTCCACTGTGGGATGGCCATTAAGAATGGGGCGGCCCTGGCTGGTGTGGCTCAGTAGGTTGAGTGCCTGCCTGCGAACCAAAGGGGTCACCCGTTCGATTCCCAGTCAGGGCACATGCCTGGGTTACAGGCCAGGTCCCCTCCGGTTGGGGATGTATGACAGGCAATCACACATTAATGTTTCTCTCCCACTTTCTAAAAATAAATATTAAAAGAATGGGGTGGAGGCTGGGAATGGGTAAGCAAGAATGAAGTTGCCCACACTTGCAGTTTAGAAAGGCTCCTCAGCCGCTGCATGAGATGACTTTCTTTGGTTAATTGTGTCTTGAGTCACGACCTGCATCTCTTTAATCAACAGATTTGCTGACTTAATTGGGGGTATTTCACTTTCCATTGAGGAGGATCACGTGCCCTCTGTAGGTGTCCCAGTTATGCATACCTTATTTAATCTGGTAGTTTAAGACTATTAAGGGTGAGGAAATACCTTATTCTCAGCTTCAGGATATATAAAAATTCCTCAATGAAGTCTTAACAGTTCTCAATATTCGCATTGAACAATGACAGCTGGAGGGACTTAAGTTCAGATAGATGATCCCTAAAAGTTTAATTTGGTTATAACCTTTAAAAATACATTTAAGCTATAAAAGTAACATGTATGTAAAAAGAAATCCAAACACGGGAGAAAAGAGTGGAAAGTGAAAGACGCGTGTGGAGGCCAGGAAGCGAGGTGGGGCGTGGCTCACACAACTTAGACATGAGTTCGGTGTACGCAGACCACGACCCAGCACAGGCCAGCTCTCCCTGACCCGTCCTGTGGATACCACCACTCACCTTTTTTTCCCCAAATTATAGCAAAGTTTGTTTAGAAAGGTACGAAGTAGTGGACGTGAGCCAGCTGGGCTACGTAAGCTCAGGAAACAAGGCACAGAGGCAGAGGGGCAGCAGGCAAAGGCAACGCAGCTGCGGGGAGGGAGGGGGCATGGGAGAGGTGAGGGTGTGCTCCTGGGAGGGGGAGCGCCTCCACGCACCGGTTTTTAAACATTGAGATCTGTCAGCTAAGAGATGGGAAGGAGAAAGGGTTGATTTCACCCCTAGTCTGGTTTCCTTGGTGAAATAATGGCCCTTTGTCATTGGGGTTGTCAAGGTACCTGATACCACTAATACGCTTAAGGGATCAACCATGAAAAATGGGCCTTCCCAGGTGACTAGTAGGTACAATAGCAGTTAAACCTGATCCATTCTCAACTTCCATCAGCTTTACACGGTGATGCCCCCGGAAGTGCTGTGGAGCACGTGACCAGTACTCACAGGATAAAGGCCATAGGAGGGCAGGTACAGAACACAACCATGAGACTAAAGGAAACTAGGGTTGGGGTGGGGGGAGCATGTGTCAAGGTACCCAGGGTGCTTCTTATGCATCATCAGTTGAAAGAAAACCTCAAGGCCAGGGATGTCTACTTTCCAGTTGGCTCAGGAAAACTAAGACATTAGGATTGGAATTTTTCTCTTGATAGAATGTCAGACACGAACTCTCCAAGTATTCAAGAGGGTATTCAGGTGTGCCTGAGTCTCAGGGTCTGCAGCTCAGGAGAGGGGAAGATCAAGCAGCAGCCACGACAGGCCCTCTCTACTCCCCACCCCCCACTTCCACTTCACAGGCCCTGCCACTCAAGCCAGCCTAGGTGGACGCTCCTTCCCCATCTCACTAGATGGCCAGGAGTCTCTGCTAGACTAGCTTAGTATGGCACTTCAGACAGCACTCTATTCTAGCATTCCTGGCCACCTTGGGGTGCGACCTTATCCTCCCTGCTGAAGCCTAGGGACGCTGGCAGCTGCCCAGAGCAAGCTCGGTGTCCAGCAGCCTATCAGAGCCGGCATGCCCAGAGCCCGGGCCCCCTTGCAGCGCCCTTCGCTCCAGCCTGTGTCACACAAAGCTCCACAGAGGAGCAATTCTCAGCCTTTCCTAGCCTGTAACCAACAGGTGACATTCATCTATGTCACTCTCAAGGGTCTAGTGACTGGCAGCCAGGTGCCTGTGACTCCACCCCCTTCCTCCCACTTAAAATGACTTTATAACAATAACCTTGAATTTGACCTAATTTATACACATTCATGTGCTTTAAACTTCCACTAATAACATTCCTGACAACAGCCCTCACAATCAGGCAAGACTGGTACAGAGCACACAGGAGAGGCTGGGACAGTAGGTTTCAAAAACTCACTTTATTCCAATGTGAAATGAAGACGTGATGGTTTAAAAACAAGAAAAAGTTCTTGATCAGCTGTGGGGATGCTTCAATTGCTAGCTCACGCCCACTCCCTTTGAAACAAGGTGTTTGGACAGACCATACCCATAAGCAGCTCCCCCAGGCAGAGGCACCCCACCCAACAGCTCCCTCAAGCTCACAAGGGTGGCAGGTCCCCACACCCTTGGGGCTCCAACAGCAGGCACAGAAGCAGCACAGGCAGGCGGGAGAGGGAGCAGCAGGGGCCTGTGGGGGCCACCACCTTCCATGCTGTCCCCGCCTGCCACACCCAGAGGTACCCTCTGGTCAAGGTGCTTGTGTGGCAAGAACGAGGTAGGGAGCTGGGCTCCACAAACAAATGACAATCACTCCTGTACCTGGTAAGTTACCCCCAGAATTCATGGGTCAGGCCTGGTTCCCCCAGGCCCTTGCCCTACCCTCTCCCACTGTGCGTTAGGCAGCTCAGGTTAAATGGTGAGAAGGATACATTCAGACTGCAGCCCCCAAAGTATCCCCAGCTAAGGAGTAGGGAGGCAGACGGTGGGGGCTGGGCACAGGGGCCCCCCCTGCCTTTCCCCACCCCAAGCACAGCCAGGCCAGGCCCAACTACAGTTAATAAAGCCACTGCAGCTCTCATCTTGCCACAGAGCAAAAGTGCACCCAGCTCTCCAGCCCTGCCACAGGGCTCCGACTCCCCATCCCGGGACACAGGAAAGCTCCCCCTTTTTTTGGCTTCAAACCTGGGCTCTAGGCCAGGTGGGCCCAGGGGTAGTGGCAGCAGAAGCAGCAGCCGTAATGTCAAACATACAAATGACCTGAGAAATTGCATCTGCACGTCACCCACTCTGACTTGACTCGGGCTATGTACAAGTTAGGAAGGACGGATCAAGACGCTCACGGGCATGGACACACTCGCACACACCTGCTTGAGGATGGGAGGGCCTGAGGGGCACCTGCCCCCCAGCTGGGAATTGATGCCCACACACTCCATTCACGTGTCTTCAATTAGGCCTCTGCATCAGTATATTCATTGAACCAGTGCAAAAACATCTCTCGGGGGGCAGGCAGGCCAGGCCGGGGTCCCAGGAGGATGCTGGGGGTGGGGTTGGGGTTGGAAATGCGGAAGGAGGGACTTGCTTCCTCTCCCGATCTGCAGGGCACGCCCCCCTTCTCCTGGAGTCTGGATCATTGGGTAACGGGGCAGCTGACTGACTGTCCATGTCTCTCTCTCTACCCCTGCAAGCCTGGGGACGGAGGGTCCTTGGCCGCCTGGGGCTGGGAGGCTGCGTCCTCGGGGGCCCTTGCTGGGTCAGGCTCGGTGGCCATGGGCTCTTCAGCCTTATCCCTGTTTTTGCTGGCTTCCTGGAGCTGGTGCCGCCGCGCCACCTCGGCTTTCAGATTCTCCAAGTCTTTTTGGCTGAGTAGAAGGATGGGGGTGAGGGTGGGTGTCAGAGCAGGCCTGGGCCTCCAGCCCCTCACTGGCTTTGCTTAAACTTAAACACGGGACAAGATCAGGCTCTGCGCTTTGCTCAGTGAGACACACACATGGAACAAGTGCTTCCTTTCCGCCCAAGAGCAGAAAGGCCACCAAGTGCTGAAAAGGTAAGAACTCCATGACTTGCCAGAGCCCTCAAGACCTGGCTCCCCCACAGCCTTTACGCCCAGCCCAGTCCTGCTGCATTCTGGGCTCGCTCCCACAGCAGACTAGGCCCAGGAAACGAGGGCTGGGAGGGCGGGCAGCCACTATAAACTCCCTGACCACTGGCTGACCACACCCATGTCCACCCTGTGGGAGGGAGTCGGGACCGAGGGGCTCACGAAGGCAGTGCTATTAGGAGCCGCACCAGAGCTACGGGAGTGGCTGGGAGTCACAGACCTACACTGGGATGGCAGGGAGGCAGAGAAAGAAGGAAGCCACTCTATGTACTGATTTGGAAAGAGTGCCAAGATACATTAAATGAAGGAAAAAATTCCATGTGTATGGTTTGCTACAATTTTGTGCAAAAAAGGGGGGAAAAAAAGATTACGTCATTTGCTCAGTTAGGCAGAGTATTTCCATAAGGATTCATCAGGAACTTCTCACCCCTGGCTGCATTTCCCAATTTTGAGCCAGGTCAGTGTATTATGTTTTAAAAAACAAAAAGCTAAAGGCCAACTTCTAGCTGGGAATGGGGAACAGATGGAGGAGGGGCCTCACCTGAGCGGAATGAAGAGGATGCCGTTGATGACATTGAGCTGTTCCAAGACACTGGCCATGCTGGGGGCTGTGAACTGAGGGGTGGAAGGGAAGATGAGCCACCGTGTGGGTGCCGAAAGGTCAGGGTGGGGGGCCCCAGCTCCTTCCCAGACACACCTTAAGGGGCGGGATGTTGGCGCTGGGGCCATTGCGGTAGATCTCGTTCATGGTGCGCTGCAGGGCCACAGCCTGCTGGGTCAGGCACTTGAGGTACTCAGAGCTCTCCTTGGTCTTCTCGTGGTCCTCGCCCAGCTATAAGGGGCGAGAGCGGCACAGGCAGGGCGGGATCAGGGCTGCCCAAGCACCCAGGCCCGGCAGCTCCCCCTAGCCCCTGCCGTGGCCCACCTGGGTCTTGTAGATGGTGTAGCCTTCTTTCTCGTGCTGCAGGGCTGACCGGAACTCAGCTTTGCTCTCATAGACCCGGGCGACAAGGTGGTGGCTACAGGAGGCGTGGGGCGGGGCAAAGGGAGGACATGAGTAGGCCGGGGCAGTGGGGGCCTGATGGGGCGGGTATGCAGACTAATCTAGATCCTGCTCTGGAATCTACCCGAGGGGAACAAACAAGCCCAGGGCTCAGAGAAGGAATGGAAGGTGAGAGAAATTTCCTCAGGAGTTACACCAAAGACAGGGCACTGGGTGCCATGGCCACGCTCAATCCAAGAGCTTCCTGGGACCCTGCCCTGTGGCCCTGGGTGTTTGGGCCTAGGCCCCCCAGCCCCCTAACCCAGTGTAGCCTCACCTGAGGGCCACTTTGAGGGACTTGGGCCCGTGGTACTTGGTGCTGACAGCCAGCGCATTCTCCAGGAAGCGCAGCGAGAGGTCATACTCCATCACCCCATGCAGCACCAGCCCGATGTTGTTCTGGGGGCAGTCGGGAGGGCCCTGGTCAGCGCCCGCGCCCCTGGGACCGAGGCTTGTCCCGCCACCCCTCCTCAGCACTCACATCCAGCAGGGCCATCTCAGGGTGGTCTTCCCCGAACACGAGCAGCATGAGGTAGCGAGCGCGGTACAGCAGGCTCAGGGCCGTGGACAGCTGGCTGCTGGCAAAGCAGTAGAGGGCCAGGTGCATCTGCAGGGGCAGCTGTGTCAGGCCAGGCCGGCCACGGGCCCACCCAGCTGTGCAGCCCCAGCCCAACAGCCACTCACGTATTCCTGGATGGTGTTGGGGTGCTCGATGCCCATCACTCGCTCGCTCATCAGCACGGCCTTCTGCTGGTTACTCAGGGCCTGGAGAGGCAGGGGGCTGTCATCCTGGGGTGGATGCCACCCCACACCCAGTCTGCCTGCCTGTGGACCCTTGAGCCCCCACAGTAGCTTGGGCTCAGTCCCTTCTGGCTGCACTTTCTATTTTTGCTTTACACAAAGGCAGCAGAGAAGGGGTCAGAATTCAGCTGTATGACCATGGCAGTCCAGGCTCCACTTCGAGACTGTTTCACCTTTTAAAAATGTCTTAAACCTTTTTTCTCCTAACAAAATCTATGTAAATGCATGTATACAAATCTAAACTTCGTTAAAACTTAAAGAAATGAAAGAAGGAAAAAAGCAGAAAAGAAAACCCACACACAGACAAGTCTTGGTGACCACAGGGGACTGGGGAGCCCACAGCATGCCCGCAACATGGAACAGCCCAGTAAAGCCCTGGGGCCGAGGATCAGGCCACAGCCTCGTTAAGGACAACGGCGGGGGCGCTCACGGAGCCGAGGTCCCAGGCATGGGGAGTCTCAGAACTCGTCTCTCCCAGTGCCCCGTGAAGGGAGGCCCAGCCCTCACTCCCCTCGGTGGCAGCACCCCCGCCACCCACCCCAGGACATGGTGGAGATGGGGGAGGAAGCCCAGGCAGAACAAGTAATCCCAAGACCCTTGGTCTCTGCCTGCTCCTCCGTGTCCCCCTTGTCCCCCACCCTGGTGAGCAGCATCTTAAGCCCCTTGGACAGGGCTCCAGTTCCTGCCGCCACGGGGAGTGAAAGCCGGCCCTAGCTCCCTCCCTTGCCAGCCCCCAATGCCAGGCCAGGCCCAAGGCCTCTGCCGGCACAGCCCAGCGGGTGCGCAAGGCCCACCTCGGCATAGTCACCCATAATGTAGTGGAGGCGGGCCAGGAGGCGTAAGCAGGCGCAGATCTCCACGTGCATAGCTCCGTACACATTGTTGAACAGGTTCAGGGCCTCATTGATGAGCTCGCAGCCCTCCTTCAGGAAGCCTGCAGGGCACCCCCAAGGGTGGCAAGGTCAGGGCCAGGCTGCGGAATCCCCCTCCCCCTAGCCACACCTGACCACGCACCCTGCTGTACTTTGGCCTGTCCGCTCTGGAAAAAGTGGAAGGCGTCCGAGGCCTTGGGGTTTACGTGCTTGACCACGGGGAAGATGTTGAGCACGTCCTCCTCCGTGAGCGCAGGCTTGTGGCGGCTATCAAAGCTGTACTCCTTCAGCAGGATCTGGGGAGCACAGCCAGCACCCACATACTGACAGGCTGCCTCAGCCCCAGACTCAGACGACCAGAATCCCCAAACCTGCCACCAACCCCGGTCCGGGGGACGCCGCGGGAGCTGGGGCACGGGAGGGGCAGTGTGCCCCGTGCCTACCTGGATCCCGGTTTTGAGGGAGATCTCCCGCAGCAGCGTGATCTTCTGCAGGCCGTACGTCTCCACGGCCTGGTCCACAGACTCACTGGGGAGAAGTGGCGGGCAGGCCTGAGCGGCCCCGCTCCCATCTCCGCCCTGCGCTCAACAGCTGCCACTCCGCCCGAGCAGAGCCCAGGTGCCCTCCTGGCACCTTCACCCTCTGGTCAGGACTAACAGCTCTCATCCCCACTTCCCCAAACGAGCTCCACTGCAGTGCCCTCCTCTCTCCTCACCTGCCTGCCCCCTGGGCTGTCAGAGGTGCCCACTGCCTGCCCGGCCCCTCACATACCACTCAAGGCTGAAGTCAAAGTAGTTCTTGGCCTCCTGGCAGATGTTCTTCCACAGCTCCTGGGGGGTCATGACGGCCCAGGCGGTGTTGTCTGCCGCCCCCGGAGGCCGGTTTCTCCTCCTCCTATTCCTCTTCTTGGAGATCAGCTCATCGGCGGGCAGGTGGGCCACAGGGTTGGGGTAGGAACTCAGGAAGCAGTTCAGGAAGTGGCTGATGGCAGCTGAGAGGCCCGAGAGCTCGACTCCCTGTGCAGGAGGTTTGGACGGAAGTCACGAGGGCCCTTGGGCCCCAACCCAGGGCTCTTCCCTGAGACCCCACACTGCCCGAGCCGGGGAGGAAGCAGTGGTACCTGCAAGTACGTCTTGAAGATGTGCTTGGCAGAGCGGGTGATAAGCTCTCCCATGCCAATTTTCTACAACGATTCAAAGAGGGAAGTCTTAGCCAGCCCAGGCCTCCGGCCGGGCCCCACCATCCGCCGCCTGCGGGAGCACCACTCACATAGATGTGGTCCAGCTGGTCTCGCGCCGGGCTCCGGAGCACCAGGTCCAGCACCTTGCCCAGGTAGCGCATGTTGATGCCACGCTGGCGCATCACCTCGGACAGTGTGGCCCCGTCCATGGGCAGCACCACGTGGTCCGTGCAGTCCTTCACCTGCAGGCTGCAGCAGGTCAGGGCCCCCAGCCCGGGCCCTCTGTCTCCTCCCACCCTGGGTCTGCCTTGGGGAGCTCACACTCTCATGAGGCCCATTCGAAGGAGAAGCAGGGGGCAAAGACCTCAACTCCCATCCAGGAAGATGGAAGGAGACAAAGTAGCAGCAAGGACATGAGAATTTACCCCCCAACCTTCCACACAAGCCAAGGAAACCGGGTGACTGCCAGGCCTACCTGACAGGGAAACAGGGACAAGGAAGCCCCACAGGTAATGAACCAAGAGAGCCCAACGGGCAGCACAAACTCCCCTCTGACCAGGAGGCAAGGAGCAGAGGTGACCACCCCTCAGAGGGGCAGAGCAGGGGGCCAGGGCAGCCAGCACAGCAGGCTCAGCTCCAGGGTCTGAGACAGGCACACCACCTGCTCACTAAGCCCTCAGCAGGGAGCAAGCACCCTGGCACCCACGGGGTCTACAGAAAAAGCTCGGGAGGGTGGAAAGCACAGAACCTCTCTCTCACCTTTTCTCCCAGACACCCCCTCGCCCCTCTGTCAGCCATCCATTACACAGGGGCTCAGGGGACCAGCCCCCAGCCCACATGGAGGACACAGCAGAGCAGAGCCTGTGTCTGGGGCCTCCCTCGGTCTCGCTGGGTCAGTGGCCCCTCTGTACGACCAGGACAAGCACTCTGCCCCGCCCGCCTCACAAGTCAGCAGGTCTAAGGAAGTCATTCCTGTGAAGGTCCCACAGACTCCGAAGTCGGAGACGGATGAGGTACTGGGGCCCCGCCCTCACCAAGCCGGGGATCTGGCAGGAGAGCAGGAAGGCAGCAGCATCTTTCAGAAGCTGCTTCTGGTCCCGCACTTCCTCCTGGCAGGACTCAGGAAAGCGAACGCCTGCAGGAGGGAGAGTAGAGGCTTGAGCCAGGTGAAGGGAAATTGGGGTAGCAAGACAGATGCCACTGCTCAGGTGGGGGTCCAGGCCCAGCAGCATCAAGGCCCAAGATGACCCTCCGGTGCTGCCCACCCTGCCCCACCACCTGCCTGGTGAGAAGATGTCAGGGTTGAAGCGGACGTCAAAGGCCGTACTGCTGATGGAGCCAACTGCCTTGCATGCATTGCGGATCACCTCCCGGCTCCGTGGGTCTGCTGTGGAGACGGGACCCGCTGGGAGGCAGCCATCTCACCATTGGTGGCCCCGCTGCCCCAAGCCTCCCCCGAGCACCTTGCCAAGACGTCTGCCTGCCTGTCTTGGGACTGGTCCTGAGCCACCCCTGGCAAGCACCAGCTGCCAGGACAGGTGTGAGGCTCCCCCAGCACCCACAGCAGCCCCACCTGTCCCGTCGTCTGAGGCGATGGTCTCTGCCAGCTCCTTCACCTTGGCCAGGCCACTAGCACTGCTGCCCTCCTCCTCACTTCCTGTCTCAGGTCCCAGAGGATCTTCAGACTTGGACTCTAAAGAGGATGAGCTGCCATTTTCCAGTGAGGTGGAGCTTTCCATCTTGCTGGCCTTCTGCTGCATCAGCTGCAGGGCAGCCAGCTTCATGAAGAGGAGGTACCTACAGTGCAGCAGACGGGCAGAGGCAGGGGTGAGAAAGGGGCCAGGGGCAGCTCCGCTGGCCTTCCTGCTGGCCCCAGGCCCCAGGCTTGCCGGGGTCATCAAATGTTGGGGCTGGATACCCTGATGGCGTGGGACACATCCTGCCCAGTGCACAGTATCAGCACACATGTGCATGTGCCAGCGCAGCGACTCTACCAGGGGGCAGCAGGTCCCAGAGGAAACTGAGATCTTCCCAGACAGGAAGAGGACAACTGGGGTGGGGTGTGGGTCAGGGAGCAGCTCACCAAGCAGGCCAGGGCTCTCAAAATTGACAGCAACCCACTGGCACGGAGAGAGGGAGAATATTCCTGGTGTGAGACATTTGATGTACCTGATCCTTAAGCACTAAATGCCAACAACCTCGACACCCACTGTCCCTCCTCCCGACCCCTGGCACTGGGACTTTGAAAAACACCCCAGCAGATTTCTACACGCTCCTTAAGGGAACAGCACCGCCTTGGCTGCGAGGCACCGGTCCAGCTGCTCACTAGTTTCTGAGCCTGACATCACAGTGGGCAGGGTGAGAGCTGAGTCTGTAATGGCTGTGGCCAGGGCCAGCTCTTCTCCAGTTTCCAAAGCCACTCCCATCAAGAGCAGACCAAGAGCAGCTCTGGCTGGGTGCAGCCCCGCCTGGCTCCTCACCTGTGCTCCACGAAGGCGTCTACCAGCTCCTGGCGCAGGCAGCACAGCTTGTGCCGGTGGCTGCGGGGGAAGCCGGCTCGGGCGCACTCCTCGGGCAGCTGCTCGCCGGGCACGGGGAGGAAGTTGAGGTCGGGCGGGAAGGTGCGCAGAAGGTCGAGGATGTAGTGGCGCCCGTCGTTGCCGATGATGCCCTTGCACTCCACGGAGGAGCAGAGCTCCACCTCCTCGTCGCGGTCATTGAGCACCCGGTGCCTCAGGATCTTGAGGGGCCGGCTCGTGCGTTCCAGCAGCTCCAGGTATCGCGGGTGCGACACCACTGTCTTGCCAAAGTCGATGGAGCCGTAGATGACACTCTGCTCCTGGTCCCGCTCCAGGATGCCAGGGATGATGGACTGGGCCGTGACACGGTAGCCGCGGTAATCCACCACCACCGTTCCCAGCGTGTACAGCCCCTCCACGTCCACCGCGTTGTATGTGCGCACACCGTTCAGGTCGTTGGCGGGCGCCACGTAGGCCGCCACATCCCCGCCAAAGTCCTTGTAGTGGTCGCGGACATCAAAGCCCAGGCTGAAGAAGATGTTGTTCCAGATGAACATCTGCATCTTGGTCTCCTCACTGGGGTTGATGGCCATCACATTGCCATCGATGACCGCCATGGCGCCCCGCGTGGCCGCTGCCGTGAAGTCACTGTGTACCTGGGAGGGAAGGAGCCAAGGTTGGGAAGGCCAGAGAGGCCCCACCCATGGGAGCACAGGTCTTGACCCACCTAGCCAAGCTCCCCACAGGGTGGAGGCACGCGGCTGCCTTGGGGGCTGAGGGCTCTAGCATCGGTTTCCTCACATCTGGTGAAGGGCAAGAAGCTTTTTCAAAAAAACTTAAACTCAGAGAGAGCAGTGCTGAGTGATTAACAAGGAGTGGAAGGACTGGGCCGGGTGTGGGAGCCACCAACTATGCGCCAGGTGAACGTGGACAGGTCACCTCTTGGACCCGTTTTCTGGTCTATAAAGTAGCGACAACAGAAGTATCGACCTTTAGGAGGTGCCTGAAGAGAAATGAGGATAACGACTGACACATCTGGCGCAGCCCCTGGCAAAGATGGTACCTAAAACATTTAGATCTTATTCTTACCATTACCATCTCCAGGCTGTGAGATTAAGGGAGATTTTAAATTTGACTTTTTTTTGAAAGCCCTATTTTTTCCTCAGGTCTCTCATCTCAGTAAAAGTGCTAATAACATCACAGTAGGGCATTTGTGCCCAGGCAAGGACCCGATGGTGGTGAGTGGAGGGCAGAAAGCTGGAACAGACCTTGTCACCTAGCCCACACTGGAGGCAGGTCCCACCCCTGCCCATGGGCTCCATCTCAGAGGGGCCAGAGGAAGCAGTTGGGGTGGTCTGCCGGGAGCTGGAGTCTAGCCGCCACCCTGCCCCAGTTTCCCTCCTGTCCACAAGAAAACCAGCCAATGGTGGCAGGTGGGTCTAAGGCTGCCAGTCAGGCATGAGAGGACGTGGGTACCTTGAATATGGCTCTTTCTCGAAGCAGCCGCTCAGGCAGGTTCTTGCGGGGCAGTTCCCTTGTGGTCTGCAGCTCCTCGTTCCAGTCCCGAGTCTGCAAAGGGACCGGGGAGGGAGATACTGGCTCAGCCCGCGCCCCACAACCCGCTCCCAGCAGCCTCTTCCTCCACCTCCCCACTGACAGCCCCATAGACTCTCAAGTGAACAAGACAGATGAGCAGATGGAACCTCCACGGAGGCACACAGAACCCAGCCTGGCACCCACCAAGGCGGGGGAAGGGAGGGGACCACGGAGGGCAGGGCCAGGCCACAGGCACCTGTCCAGGAATGTGCTCCTCGTAGCCCAGCCTGGAGGTGTAGGCGTCTTCCGCGCGCACACAGTCCATGGCATGCTCTGCCTGGGGGGCTGTCCAGCTGTATACCTGGAACGGGGTGGCAATCCTCTCGAACGGGTGGCGCTGGACCCTATGGCAGGCAGAGGAGGAGAGATGGGGCAGCCCGCCCAGCTGGGCCCCTTCTTCTCTGAGCCCTCTGCCACCAGCTCCAGTGTCTCCCCGCCCTGAGATCTGCTCCTGGAGTCTCACAGAAGCACACGGGCACCTCTCCTAGAATTACTGTCTCGGGGCCCGGCTAACAGCTCCCTAAAGAAGGCTCTGGGGAGCTGGGGCACAGCTACTTTGGGCAGAAATGCTAGCGGTCAGCCCTGGCTGGTGTGGCTCAGTAGACTGAGCGCCGGCCTGCAAACTGAAAGGTCATCTGTTCCATTCCTGGTCAGGGCACGTGTCTGGGTTGCGGGCCAGGTCCCCGTTTGGGGGCGTTTCTCTCACATATCAATGTTTCTCTCCTTCTCTTTCTTCCTCCCTTCCCCTCTCTAAAAATAAATAAATAAAATCTTAAAAACAAAACAAAACAAGAAAAAGATGCTAAAGCTCAGGCTGGCTATTCACCCCATCCCCAGACAGCACACGAGACAAGAGGCAGAGATCAGGCAGAGGCACTACCTTTTCTTCTGCAGCGCAGCAAAGTTTTTTTTGAAGGTCGGGCTGATCTGGTTGAGCAGCTCCACCAGGGAATGGCTGAGGAAGCGGGGGCTGGCGGGCTTGGGGTTAAAGTGATACGCTGTGGACCTGCGGAGAGAGTGGTCACTGTGCAGGGCACCCCAAGAGGCTGCCCACAGACCTGCAAAAGGCTCACACAAGGACTCACTGGTTCAGGTAGAAGCCCCGCGTCGATGCCGTGATGCTGACTTGCCGGTCCTCGGCTGTGATCACAAACAGGTACATGAGGTCCCCGTGCATCTTGCGGTTCCCAGGGGGTGGGTTCCAGCCACTCATAGTGAGCACCTTCAGGCACTGCAGGGGCTACAGGAATGGCCACGCGTGAGTGGGTCAGGCCTCCTGGTGTGGCGGTTCCAGCCCCACCAGAGACATGTTCCCGGCTCTAGTCAAGAGTCCCACCTTCCAGTCACGGTTCTGGGGCTGCAAAGGACACAATGGCCGCTCCCGACTCCCTGGAAGGATGTACTCAGGTGGCGTGCAGTCAATGGGGTCCATCTCCAAGCCCTTCTTCCGCTTCCCGCTGTCTGAGGGACCCAAGGCTGGTGGTCAGCACAGGGCCACCCAAGGGTGAACCGTTTTTCCACCTAAACTGGCCCCAGTACGCATGCCTCTGACCCCACCCCCTCCAGGTGAGACAGCCTGGCCCTCAGCCCTTTCGCCAGCCCCTGGCCCCTCTGCCCAACCCTGGCTCCAATGCCTCCTTCACCTCCCAGGTCACCATCGGTAAAGACACTCAGGAAGGACAAGGAGTTGCAGTCAACCCCGTTGAAGGCATCAGATGGGTCCAGGCTCTTGAGCAGGTCTCGTACATGGCGCACATGGATTCGGGCCTCCCGCACTGTGTATGGCTCTGATGGGAGGGAAGGACCAGGGTGTTGCCAGGGCTCTGCTCCCTGCGACCACCCACCCAGCAGAGAAGTCTGGCACCGTACTACTATGGGTGGTCTTGATTTTTCGATTGTTTGCTTCCATTTACAAATTCCATTATAAACACATAAGCTGGAGTTCTGGTTTTCATACACATACCTGCCTGCTGGTCAGCAGGGATCCTTGTTGGCTAAGAACCTTTTGCCAGTAGGCACGAGAAATGCCTATGGAAGTACACACAGGCCTCAGGGAGCCCATGAAGCCCCCGCTCTGTTCATGAGTGCCACGGGAGAACAGTTCTGCATAACTGTGGGCTCCAGGAAGCCCTCACCCAGGGATGCCCAGAGGACCTACCAGGACCCGAATTACAACTCTGGCCCCCCAGGATGTGTTTCCTGAAATGTTAATGAGGGCTCTTCTGGGAGAGGAGAGAGGTTCCGTTATCAGTCAGCTTTGGACACAGTTGGGTTACATTTTTTCCACTTTCCTCTTAATAAGATGACACACCTGGAACCTCTGCTTCTCCCCAGGAGACCAAGTTCACAGGAGCTTTTGTTTTGCAACCAAACCAGCCTTACTATACCAGCTGATCACTCCACATGGGCCTGCTTCCCTGCTCAGGAGCTGTAAAAGTCTGTCCTTCTCAAGAGATTTAACTTCTTCTCTACAGCATTTGTCTGGACCAATTTCAAGTCCTTGCTTGGTATTGTGTATTTGTTTTAATCACAACTCTGATATTTAACCCATGAAGTTGGAAGGCGCACAGGTGATAGCCTGAGAAGCAGACCTGTGCTCCAATACTGCCTCTGCAAGTCTGATGCCACTCTGAGCCTCCACGTGCTCAAGGTGACCAGCCAGGGTAGGTGGTGTGCTGCCCGGCCCTGCCTCTAGGTGCCCTCCCTTAGCAGACGGCCTGACTGCTGGCAAACCTTCCACCACGCGTAGCACTGAGCCCTCCTGCAGCCCCTCAACACTGCGCAGCTCGGAAAAGTGGTCCAGCATGTTGCCATCCAGGTGCAGTGAGAAGCAGGTGCGATGACATGTGTCTTCACGGTCCATGAGCACTTGGTGGATCTCCTGTACCATCTCCTGGGGGGACACCTGCCAGAGAGAAGGTCCCGACTACCCTGGTGAAGATACACTTTTCCCATCCCAAAGTACATGGGTCCCTAGAATCAATGCCCCAAATACTCAGCTTCCCACTTTTTGGCTTTTAAATTCTAGGCCCTGTCCTTACATACATGCCCATCTATGCCTGTGTGTGCACATGCAGTGTATGCACACATGTCTGTGGGACAGAGTCTGGCTTCAGTACCCTCAGGCCTAAACTATTCCTATAGACTAAGAACAAGCCCTGAGCACAGCAGCAGGAGATCTAACAACGGTGGAAAGAAAACAGCAACCTTGCCTTCTCCCTTGCCCCATGCTGAGGCCCCCAGGGCAAATGGCTTCCCCCTCCAAGAAGGGGTCCTCTGGGCCCAAGCCTATAGGCACAGAAGACAGAGGAAGGCATTGCCGGGCTCCCCTACAAGTCACCGATCTGCATGGCCTCTGGGTTGGCTCTGCTCTCAGGCCAGTGGCAGAGACACAGCCAGAGACAGGCAGCTTCCCTGAGTACCGAGCAGAGGGCTAGGGGCTTTGGGACCCTAACACCACCCAGCCACTACCATACGTCTCCCCAACGGGGCTGGCAATCCTGGCTGGATGCAACCCAACAGCAACAGGACAATGACCTGAACCTAAACCCCCACATCTGCCAGGCTAGCTGCATGACAGTGGCAAGGCAGAGGGAGCTTTCCTGCCTACAACACGGGGCCAGGACGAGCACGGGCAAGGCTTGGCTTCCCACCCCTGTCCTCCCAAAGCAGCCTGGACCTTGGTCCCCAGCACTGCTCTCCCATCTCACCTGCAGGGAGAAGGGCTCAATCCCCGGGGCGAGGATCTTCACAGAAAAGCCCGTGTCCTGAATGACAATGACTTCCTGTTGTCCAGTGGTCTCCTCTCCCGGCTCTGCCTCATCTAGCCCATTTTCCCGGGGTGGCTCGGTGGGCCCCTCGTCCTTTGTCAGGCTCTCTGGGCAGTCCCCATTCAGCAGCATGACTGACGGCAGCTCTGTGAGTAACATGGGCCTAGTTGGTCAGGCGGGGCATCCACCTCACCCACCAGGGTGGGCACATGCCTGACAGGATGGTGCCTGCATGTCCCCCAGACTCCACAGTCCCGCCTCCACCCTGGGCGCACAACTTCCACCACAGGCCACAGCCAGAACCCTTCTACATCCCAGGCCCGCCCTTCCCATTCGCTCCTCAGTCTACCAGTCTGACTTTTAGCTGAGCACAATATTCAGACCACTCTCCCCAGAGTCACCAAAGCCACCTTCCCCCCCCCTTTTATCCTCACTTGTGGATTTTTTTTTTTCATTGTTTTTAAAGAGATAGGAAAGGAGAGAGAAAAAAACATCAATGCAAGAGAGAACCATCAATTGGTTACCTTGTGTACATGCCTGGACTGGGGATCAAACCTACAACCTGAGTATGTGCCCTGACTGGGAATCAAACCTGCAACCTTTCGGTTACAGGACAATGCTCCCATCAACTGAGCCACATCAGCCAGGGCACCAAAGCCACTCCAAGGGCCCAACCCAAGGGTCTTCTCTGGCCTTAATATGTCTAGCTTCTCAGCAGCATCCCCTCCCAGCATCACCAAAGACTCATCTTATCAGCATGGCATTCATCTTCCTCCACAAACAAGCCCCTGCTTAGTGAATACTATCCACCTCAATCTAGTCACCCAACCTAATCTCTACTGGTCACGGGACTGGGACTCTGGGCACAGCTCCAGGACAGGCCACTTTCCCTAGTTCAAGAGCACCTTTTAATACTTCCCACTGCTCACAAGATCCAAGCTTCTTAGGCCAACACCCGCAGGCACCAGCCTTAAGTCCATCTCAGCTCCTACCAGCTCTCCCTGTCAAGGTGTAGCTACACCAAACTACTCAGAAGCCTGAGAACAGGCTACCTATCTTCCCTCCCACCTGGGCTTTTGTTTATTCTGCCCCTGATACCACAGCCCATTGAGCAAACTCCTCCTCACTCAACAAGACCCAAGTGAAACAAACCCTCCTCTCTAAAGAATTACTGCTGTCACTGTCCCCAGAGTCCTGGTGTCACCTCCCCGAGCGCTTGTTCTGCTGCACTCTCGGTGGCTGTTCACACCAGCGCTCTATCTTCCCCTTCCCCTCCATCTTGCCCAGGAAAAATAAAAAGGCACTGAATTAATGAATTAATTACTGTAAACACGTTGTTAAGTCCAATATTTGTGAAAAGCACCCAACTCACATTCTGAGAGAGGATGAAGAGGTAACAAAACCTTCCAACTGTACCCAAGCACCAAGGGAAACAAAGGAGAGCCTCCTCCCACCTGGGCAGCAGAGGACCTCCTCGCAGAAACCCTCCAGCAAAGCTCAGTCTGCCTGGAAGCTCACTTGGTCCATGGAGCCTTCCTACCCAGAGCCTGCCAGGCAGCCAAACTGGCCCCTTGCATGCTTGGGAGCTCCACACAGGTCAGCTCCCCAGCTCTGCTCTGGATTCAGCTCATCCCATCCTGGCCCCACCTCCTCTCCCCCGCCTAGCTGTTAGCAGTAGGGCTGGGGTGTGTTTCCCCAGAGCTGTATGGGCCCTACCCAGACCCACAGAAACGTGGAGTGGGGCCATTGGGATAAAAGATAAGCCCAGTCCAGAACCTGGGTAGGCCCGGGGGACAACACGAGAGGCAACTCCCTCTTCCCTGGGTCCTCTCAACTTAGAGATAAAGAGGACAGCTAGGAACTCAGATACAGCGCCTCCTCCGCCCTCCAAATTAGGATGTATAAGGCCCAGAAAAGTTCAGAGCCCTGTCCAAGGTCAAGAGACAAGAACAAACCCTGGGTTCTCACACCACCACCCCATCACACTGCCTGCCTCCCTGGCCACCATGAACCTTCGGTGACTACCATCACCCCAGTCCCCATCCCCAGCACATCTCTCCAAACCAGAAGCGAAACTCCCGAGAACCACGAGGCCGCACAAGAACCTCTTCTTCCAGGGAGTGGGCAGCACAGCCAGACCCCAAGCCCCTAACAAGTGAGCAGCCAGCCCAGAGGGAGAACTTGGCTGACTAAGATGAAGCAGACAAGGACAAGAGGGCCGGGAGAAGGGCGGTGGTTGGTGGCTTTCAAAAGGCAGAAACAGGGATGGCAGAAGATATGAGGAGGCACTTCCCCCAACTGTGTCTCTGAGAAACGCTTTGCAGGCTGGCGAGCCCCTGGGAGCAGAAGAGACACAGGAAAGGGCCTCCACCCAATATGGAGCAGCAGCTTTGAGGTCTGAGACCCCACAAGTGGCAGATCGGGGACCTGACCAAGGCAGGCAGCCTGCACTCCCTGAGTCTGGGCCGCAGAGGACAGAGAGGAGGGCAGGGGAAACAAGGCCAGGGTGGCCGCAGCTCCCACTCCCCTTCTGCAGCCCAGGAGCCTGCCCAGAGGCACCTGGCACCCACAGGCACTGGGTTGCCACCCCAGGGGGGTACCCAATTGCCTATCAGATTTCAAAGGAATGTGGCTGGTTGGGGGCGGGGGGGCTTCCACTCCCCAGGAGAGCAAGGCCTACCCTTCTTCCTTCCTCTAAGGGACCCTAAATGTCTCCCTACCACTGGATTAAGGCCAAGTGATCTTCCCACAAGAGGCTGGCCACCTGGCTCACTGCCCCCACAGCCCACCTGGTACAGTCAGCGGCTGACCTCTCCCGGGCTCTGGAGTCTCTTGACCGCCATTGCAGCGAGGCAACCAGCTCTCCGGCTCAGGCCTGGCACTGTCTGTGTCCCTCATTCCAGCCTCTGCCACAACCCTTGCCCCCATGCAGCTGGTCGGCACGGGGCTGGAGCTCTGGCTGGCTTCGGGTTTCAGTGGGGACAGGCCTGCCGGGGTGGCCTCGGGAAGGGCACACTCCCCCTGCCTCGAATCCTGCTCAAGGTCGGCCGGAAGGACAGCTGTGGGCCAGGAGGCCCTGGTGGCTCCATGACCCCAGGGAGACCTGCTACCAACACTCGGACCCACCTCCCTGCACTCCCCATAAAGAGGGTCACTACTGACAAAGCTGTCAGGGGAGCAGGAGAACCCAGCATTTGGGGTACCTGGACCCCTCAGGATCGAGGGCCCTGGGGACTGGCTGGCAGAGGCAGGGCCCAACAAGGGGGTCCTCTCCTCAGCCCCAGCCCCAGTGGGGGTGGGCAGGACTGCTTCAGCCAGCTGCCGGCAACAGCTGGTGCAGACCCAGACCCAGGCCATGAGTTGGCCGCCCCGTCTACCAGTCGCAGACGCTGAGCACCCAGTCTGCCCCCTGGGTCACGGGGCTGGCTGGGGCCTCTTCATGCTGCCCCCTGCAGGTGACCCTTCTTGAGAGTCACTGGTTCTGGTGGGAGGAGGGATGGGCCCCCGGTCTCCCAGGGAACAACTGCACCCGTGCCCCAGGCCTCCAGCTCCACCAAGAAGCTGGCAGGCTCTGCCTTCCCTTCCCAGCAGGCCCTGCTCTGCCAGGAGAACACCAAGTCTCTCCCCCGGGGGGGAACCAGAGCTGGCAGCAAGAAGCCAAAGGCAAGTTCAGTTGTGAAGAAGAAACGTGGAGAAAGAACATGCCCAGCCTCGCCAGGGCGCCAGGGCCTCTGACTTGTTGCCACGGCCCAGCCAGTGCTGCTCCGGCATCCATACTAACCAGGGTGGGGGCAGGGAGCCAGGCTCACTCCAGGTCCCTTCCCCTCCAGTCCAGTCCTGTCCCAGGTGGTCCTGATGGCCCCGCATGGGCCAGGCCCTCAACCTCCCCACAGCCCCCACCAAGAGTTCAGCCTGCACTTTCCAGATGTGATACTCAGGGCCAGGCCCTGGCAGAGCCTCTCTTATCCTATCCCTGTTCCCAAACACACTACCCCTCTGGAGAAGGGAGTGGGGCAGGCGATGGTCCCTGAGTGGTGGAGACACCCACCTCCACTCTGGGTACCATAAAGCCAGTGCTCATTCTAGGCCCAGCCCACAGCAGTTCCCTCAGCTTGACCAGCCCATCTTACTTGATGAAACTGAGGTTCCAGACAGCTAGTAAGCCAGCTGCCCACAGTCACAGAGGCAACGAGCAGCCAAGCCTCGCCAAAAACAAAACAAAAACCCCGAGGTCCATCAGCTGCCCAAGCTCCCGCCTCTGAATGCAACTCCCCCGGGCTTAGCACCCCCAGGAATACCCCTCCTCCTCCAGGCTTCAGGCTTCAGCCCAGGAGGCAACTCTATCTCCTGCCATAAGATCTCCTCCCAAGCCTCTACACCCCTGGGCCAGCACCCCCTCTTCTCATCACAGGGAGCATCCCTGAGCATCTGGGCATTAGGGAAAGGGGAAAGGTGGTCCTCTGCAGAATGCTAAGGGGTCGCCCAAACGGCATGCATATATACGCCCTTGCCTTCACTGGCTAGGTCAGAATGAAGAGATAAAGCGGAGCCCTGCCCTGGCCTGGAAGCACAGGGACCCCACGAACAGCAGACAGGAGGGGTTAGAAAAGAAACTAGGCCATCTCGGTGGCCTCTGTGTGCCTTCCCCAGCCTGGCATGGCCTCACTCAGTAGACTGTGCCAGGGCCAGGCCCCGCCCCAGCCACGGCCTCTCAGCACGTGAGGCTCCAGCAGGAAGTAAGGCCCCAAAAGACACATCACCCACCCCAGGAGCCCAGGGCTTCGGGGGAAAGGGGTGGGGGCAGGCCAGCAACCTATGGAAGACCCCAAGGATATGGGCACTTCTTTTTTCTCCTTCTGGTGTCCCCAGTCCAGAAGCAGGTCTGCAGGGTCCGGGGATAGTCAAAATGCTCCCCAGACTCTGCTCTGACCTACCCAAGAGAAGAGCTTGGGGGTCCAGTCGGGGAGCTCCTCTAAGCCCTCAAGCTCCCCTCCAGTCTGCCAGCCTCTTCTCAGCTCTGGGCCCCAACAACGAGGAGTCCTCCCCTAAGCAGAAGAAACTAGACATACCAACTGCGAACTTGAAAAACCTGCCTGTTCTCTTAACCCCTAAAAGCAGCTTTATTCCCAAGAAGGTAACTGACCTTTGCTTCCCCCCACAAAAGGCCTTGATCACGTCCTCAAGGGGACAGGGGAGCCTTCCAGAGCTGGGTCCGGAGGTCAAAAGCCTCAGTAAGAGCCTACTGGGGGTCTCCATTAACACCCCCTCCTTCTCTGAATAGTCAGGCGGGCTCTAATTCAAGTCCTATGCACCTATACTGGCTTCCCCAAAACATAAGGAGCCAATCAATGTTCCACCACTAGTATGCTCCTAGTTTCCCCAAAACGAACAGCAAGCATCCCCTGACTCAGGCTGCCACAGACAAAGCCTCTCAGCACATAGCTGAGGAGGGGTTTCACTCAGACCCTCAGAGAAATCTGCCAACAGACTCTCCCTCCTTCGCCCTCACATCAGCATATGATTTCAACCAACACTCCCGTCCCAGCTTCTTCTGGGACAGGCAGGGCAGCCTTGGCGTGCTGGCCTTGAGCTGGAGATACAAATGCTCTCAACAGTGAAATCACTGTGTGACCTTGGGCAAGTCGTTTCATCTCTTCAGGTCTCTGCTAGAGGGGAAATCAGCCAGCCCCTTATCTGCTCCTCTCTTCAGAGCCACATCAGGGCAAAGCCTGTAAGGCTGGAGTCACCAGCATATGTCATTTAGCCCCAACCTCCGCCTTGTTCACAGAGCCAGCAAAGCTGCCACAGTAGCCATCCCCTCGCACAAGGTAAACCGGCTGTGACAGGTGGCAGGGTCAGAGTGCCTACCTAACATTGTTCCCATCCTGACTCACCACCAGAAGCTGGGGCGGGAAATGAAAATGACAAGTCCTGTTGAGGAGAGTTGGGGGGAAGTGGAAAACACCGCAGTTCTGCTCTCCCATCACCACACAGGGCAGAAAGGGACCACGGTCAGCCTCTGAGGCTCTGAGGAAGACTTGGAGATGACAAGTGACAGGTTGGGAAGCAGCTTCAGCCTCAAAGCTGGACTCTGAAACGCGACGGAAGGGAACAGAAGGCCCAGGAGACATGGAAGAAGCAGGCTCCACCAGAGAAAGCGGCAGCCACTCCCAAAGCCAGGGCCACACAGTTCCCATGGGAGAGAGCTGGAGCTCCACTCCACACTGACGACCTTTGCCTTAAAAACTGCAACTGTGAGCGGACTCACTTTTCGCAATAAGGCGGGTTAATGATCAAGTTTTGGCACAAACACCTCTTCCTGCCAAGGAGTTTGGCTTTGGCACCACATACAGGCAGCCCCCCTGGTCTGCCCAGCAGGCCAACTCCTAACCCGGCAGAGATCAGAGCCTGAAGATCGAGGTTAAAGCCTTAACTCTGAGGATGAACCAGAGAAACCCCCCTCACAATACTCATCCTAATTAGCGCTCTTCCCACAGACCAAGCCTGGGAAGTCCCAAGCGGAGCCTTACTTGCAGGGCTGCACTCCGGCACGGGGAACGCTTGGGCGCCTGACGTGAAGAGCAAGTGTCAGTGACCCCAGCCCAGAGAGCTCCCCAGGCCCGGGGTACAGAGGGGGTGGGGCTGCTGACTGTATCCATCTACGGCAGCGGCGCACCCCGAAACCGCGTGTGCGCGCACGTGTCCCCGCAATCTGGCCCGCGTGTGCCCGCCGCCGCTGCACTCCCCGGGACCCCACATGCGAAGCCCGGGCCGCAGCGAGGGGCGACAGTGAAGGTGACCTTCAGGGCGGGGGCGGCCCGGTGGAGGGCCCCGCGAGATGCAACCCGGCCCGGTGCGGAGGAAAGGCGGCGGTCCCCGCGAAACCCCGAACAAGCCCGCCCGCTCGGCCCGGTCCAGCCTACCCCACCTGACTGCCTACTGGTCCCGGCCCCACTTACCGGCTGAGCCCGGCCGCCCCTTGCCACCAGCCTGCGAGCTGGGCTCCCGGGCGCTGTCGGCCGGGGCGGCCGCCGGCAACTCGTCCGTTTTGATGACCATGGCGGCGGGATCCGGCGTCCGGCTCAACTGTCCGTGCCGCCCGCCGCGCCACTAACCCAAGTGCCCTGCTCTCCGCGGCCGCTGCGGGAAGGACGGAGTCACCGGCCCACGTGGTGTGCGCTGTAACCTTTGACCCCACCGCCGCTCCCCTGCCCCGCCTCCGAGCCCGACCCGGGCCACGGCGGCCCGCGAGGGACAAACCACAGCGCTCTAGGTTGGCCAGCCACCAATGCGGTGACTTTCCCCGAATGTCTTAAAGGGAACGTACACTGATTCAGAGGAGAGAGAGGCTTAGGGCTCCCTCCAAGGCGGGGCTTCGAGGAGACGTCTTGGCAGTTCGCTGCCCGTGGGGCGGGCACCTTGACCTTGAGTGGAGAGTCTTCTAACACTGCCATTACCAACCGTCCCCTCCCCTAATAGTCTGCTTCCAATTGCAAATCTGCCAAGTGACCACGCGGTCTCTAATCTGCGATGCTAGTGTGACCGTCAGCGCCTTCCTCCCCAAACTTGTCCTTTGCCACCGAAGGAGTGGGGCTGGGGTGCCCGTCTTATTGAAGAATGGGTGGAGGGCAGCCGAGGGCTTGGTCACTAGAGCCAGGGTTGGAGAATGGCAGATGGCGTTGAAGGGTCGGAAATGGACCCACTAAACTTGGTCATGAGCCACAAAGGGCTTCTTCCTGCCATCGGCCTCGACAGCCCCACCAGGTGATTGCTCATTTCCAGACCTGTACGGTCTCCCCATTTACAGTGGAGGAAGTAGAGACCAAGGTGGCACAGGGAGTAAAAAGTAGAGTTTAGTCCGGCTAAATCCACAGCCTGGACACTTAACAGTAGTTCATATTTTCAGGTGTTGGGCTTGGTGTGGACTAAGGTGTGCTACCTAGGTGACATTTAACCAGCTCTTGAGAGTGAACTGAGGTATTCCAGCTGCAGAGAGTAGGGAGAGTCTTCTATGCACAGGCCCAGGAAGCCATTGGGAAGCACTTAAGGCATATTCCTGACATTTTCCAGGATCTAATGGGAATTGGGAAGCTGAAGCTGTAGAAGTGGGCTGTGACAGGCCTCAGGGCCTCATAAAAATTGCAAAGAAAAGTGGACTTTGCAAGAGGAGCCAGTGAAGAGCATCAGGAGGAAGAGAAATGTGAAATGCTCTGGTTGCTTGCTGTGTGGGGTGTAAGGGGACTGAACTCTACTAGCACGAGATGAGTTAGGAGTATTGAACAAGAAGGCTGGAAATAAAAGCAAGACCACACTACCAGGTGTACATAAAAGGCAGGCAGCCAGAGTAGTGCACAAACCTAAGACTGGAAGTGTATGTGTGTACAACCACTACCTTGTCTCTTTTTGTAAACTTAGGCAAGTCTCGACTTTCACCCCACTGAATCTCAGGGTGTTTCCTCTGTCAAATAAAAACACCTATCTGTCTAGCCTCACTTAGCTGTTGGGAAGAGATGGTGGTAGCACTTGAAAGAGCTCACTCAGTGCTACAGGAAGATTAGAGATGAACTGGACCCAGTCCCTGCCAGGAGAAGTTTCAGTTTGGTGGATGAAGTAAGATGTGCACAGCAACTTCACATACAAGGCTGCAGAATAAAGGCCTTTAGAGAAGGCTGTTATGAATGTGCAAAGGAGGCAGTCCAGGAGGGCTTTATGGAAGAGGCTACTCTGAACTGAGCTTTGAAGGGTAAAAAGGATTCCAATGAGAAAGTCAGTGGAATCATATGGGCAGACACAGAAGAAGTGACTCCAGGAACTTGTTCATTCATTTAGTTAGTTATTTTTAAAAACATTTTAATTTTATTTTTAATTTTGTAATAAATTCACATGGTTCAAACTTCATTAAGAATACAGTGTTATAAAGCACAATTTCTCATCTGACTCCAGCCATCTAGTTTCCCTCCCCAGACCACCAAGTTTATCAAGTTTTTAATATTCTTCTAGAGATATTCTTTGCATATAAAAGTGTATATGTATGGCCCTGGCTGGGTATCTCGGTTGGTTAGAGCATTGTCCCAACACAACAAGGTTGTGGGTTCCATCTCCGGTCAGGGTACATACAGGAATCAACCGAAGAATGTATAAATGAGTGAACCAACAAATTGATCTCTCTCTCAAATCAATAAGAAAAGTGTATTTTTATGTATGTGTGTGTGTGCATATATATGTAAATATATCCCTTGAGTTATACTCTGATGACATACTGTACCTGCTCTTCTTCACCCTAATTATTTTGTTACAAAATTTAAATTGATTTTAGAGAGAGAGGAAAAGAAAGAGAGAGAAAGATTGATTTGTTGTTCCACTTATTTATGTATTCATTGACTGTTTCTTGTATGTGCCCTGACTGGAGATTCAACCCACAACATTGGGATATGGAGACAGTGCTCTAACCAACTGAGCTACCCAGCCAGGGCTTCACCCTGATTTTTTAATTTTTTAAAGATTTTATTTATTTATTTTTAGAGAAGGGAAAGGGAGAGAGAAGAAGAGGGAGAGAATCATTGATGTGGGAGAGAAGCACCAATTGGCTGCCTCTCGCACACCCTCAACCAGGGGCCTGGCCCACAACCCAGGCATGTGCCCTGATTGGGAATTGAACCAGTGACCTTTTGGTTTGCAGGCCAGCACCCAATCCACTGAGGCACACCAGCCAGGGCTGATTTTTTTAAATTTAACTACATATTCTGGAGATTGTTCCATATCAGTACACAAAGAGCTTTCTCATTCCATTTTATGGCTAGATAATATTTCATTGTGTGGTTGTACTATAATTCTTCTAACCAGTTTCTTGACTGATGAGTACTTAGTTTGTATTCAAGAAATTCAAGTAATTTGGAAAATTGTACCAAGTCTAGTGTAGCTGAAATTGGAAGCCTCCTCCATGTTGGTGACATTACTCAAAACCAGAAGCACAACTGGGTTTTAACACTGGGGGCAGCAGGCTTGGGGATGGGGAGACAGATACACGTAAGAAGAGTCATCATCTAACTTCTTTCTCTATGGTCAGGTGGTATGACCTCTGATCACATATTAAACAGGTTGTCTCTTGCTTTCAAGCTGCCTTCATCAACATATATTCATAACAGCAACTACTCCCACCACTTCCCCTGACTATTTCTACTATTGCCTTTTTATATTGTACTATGGTTAAGGTGACCATATAATTTATCATCCAAACCAGGACACTGTTGAGAGTGAAAGTGGACACTATTAATAATGACGTTAAATCAACAGGCATTAACCAAGACTGTCTTGGCCAAACTGGGATGTGTGGTTCTCAAGAGACGAGTCCAGCTGATAGACCTGGGGGACTTCTTGAAGACAAGGACCACACCTTACTTATCTGGGTATCCCCAGCATCTTCCAGATGTATTGTAGGTGTTTAAGCCTCATTTGTTGGTTGAATGGATGACTCAGGTGTAGGAAGTGCTAAGTAGTCTTTTTGAGGGCTCCACAGGATGCTGAGGGGGGAGCATTTCTAGCAGCCCAGCCTTTCACCTTTGATCCCTATCATTATTTATAATTATTGGGATTTCCTTGTAGATATCCCCTTTGTGTACTGTATGCATTGACCTTTGAATCCTAAGCTTCAGATCATTTTCACAATGCCTGCCTGAGACCCACCAGGCTGAATCCTGGACAGGCACTGGCGGCCTTCCTCCCCTGTCCTCATTATGGTCAGGGGCTGTGAGTGCCTACTGGTCAGCATGGGTGCTGGTGACTAAGGTATCCCAGAAGGCTTAGAACCTGTAACCTGACTTCCGTGGGTCCTCTTCCCCTTCCCTAACAAGCTCTTTTTACATAGTCCCCATCTGTAAAGCTACCTGTGTGGTACTTCTAAGCATCCAGTTTCCCAACTTTAGGGCCCCTGGGTAAAGATGCTAAGTGAGTACAGAGGGAGGTTTATTGAGGCTGAGACCTAGCCTACGTAATTAGCCTGCTTAAAGCCTCCCACCTCCCTAATTATTGTTATGAAGAATGTACCCACTCAGTTAGGCATTCCTATTTCCCCCCTCCTTTTAAGAATTCCCAACCTTCTGGATAGCAGGAGGGAGCTCCCTGCCTCACTGGCCTTACTCTAGGGACCCATAAGGAAATGCTCTACCTCCCTCCACCCCAAACCTGTGTGGGCAGAACTGCCATGAGGGAAGGGATGAAAATCAGTGAGATGCCCTGGGCCTCAGTCTCCTGATCTGTAAAATGAGGTTGTATAGATAATCTCTGAGTTATTGGATGCTGGCTTTGCACATCTTCACCCCACACAGCGATTCTGGCTGGGCTCAGCAGAGCACTCCTAGAGGTCTGTGGGGGGGGGGACCCTAAGGCCAATCCCTTCTCTCCCTTCTCTGTCTTCTCTTTTTCAAATTATACATGGGACCCCAAAGTCCTGGGCCGAAGTTTATCCAGAGCTGGGCCTTCCCTATTCTAGTTGCCCCAGGAGACAAAAGGCCAGGGACAAGTAGAGGCCTGGGCTTACTTCCTGGGCTAGCTGCAGGTCTGGTCCCAGCCCATCCTGGGTTCAAATCTGATCCCCAGAGGCTGAAGCAAGGAACTGAATTGAGATGGAGCAGTCTGGGCCTGCCTGCCTGCCTGCTCCACCTGGACACTGGGTATGTGACTTCAAGTCTACCCCATCTCTAACTTCTTCACTATGTAACCTGAGCAAGTCACTTACCTTTTCTCTATGCCAGCTTCCCTGAGAGAAGTGTCCTGGGGACAGATGTGGAAGCCATTGCATGTCTATGAAATCAAATTTAGATACCATGGTGTCTCTTAAACTCCTTCTTAGTCCTGGCAGCTGGAAGTGGTCACCTTCCTCCCCAGAGCTTTGTAAATATTCTATTCAATGGATTTTATTGGTAGGTGTCTTCTTGTTTTTCTCCACTGATTGTTCTTGGATATCATCAGGACTCTTGAGGTTGGCAAGGTACTAAAACTCAACTCAAAATGGCTTTAAAAACTGTGTCACAGATTGAAGAGATCAAGAAAAAATTACTAAATGCAATAGGACCCTGGGGAGAATATTGGAACAGAAGGAGGACCCTAGTGGAGACACTGATGAAATTCAGATAAGGTCTATGGTTTAGTTAATAGTCATGTACCAATGTTAACTTCTTGGTTTGATGATTGCACTACGATAAAGTAAGACGTTAACATTAGAGGAAGCTGGGTGAGGGATACATAGAAACTCTGTATTATTATTGCAATTTTTCTCTATGAAATTGTTTAAAATAAAAAGTAGGAAAACCCCACAAATTAATGCTGACCATTTAAGTACAAAAGTGAAGAAAGGAGCTTATTGGTCTATATAACTAAAAATGGTAAGGCTATGTGGGCTGCAGGCGTAGCTGGATCCAGGTGGCTTAATTCTTAGGAATTGTCCCCAACTCAACTGATTTTGCTTCTTTTGTGAAGCTTCATAATCAGGCCACCCTATCTTTTGTGGTGGCAAACAGCCTGCCAGACCTCCAGGCTGATATTCTGCCATTTTTGCCTCTTAGGAGTTTGTCTTTCTCAACAGTCCCGTTTTGTTCCCTTCTAGATCCCTAGCACTGAACTTGGTGTGTTGAACGAATGGTTCCAGTAAAAGCTTTGAATCAACTCTCATTGGCTTGGACTGAGTCATGTGCCCATCTCCCACCCAATCGGTGTGATCTACCTTACCTCAGTCACATGTGTAGGGTCAGGCCCCCCAACACATTGTCTGAGATGGAAGAAGGGCAGTTGCTCAAAAGGAAGCAATGGACCCTGTTATCAGAAGAAGAGTTACAGGCAAAACTAATAGGTCCCCTGCAGCCTCAGAATGCAGAGCTTCTGCTTTTTCTCCTGCAACAGTGATTTTCAACCTTTTTCATTTCATGGCACACATAAACTAATTACTAAAATCCTGTGGTGCACCAAAAAATATAGTTTTGCTGACCTGACCAAAAAAAAAAAAAAAAAAAAAAAAAATAGGTATACTTTTGATTCATTCACACCGGACAGCTATTGTTGTCATTTTTTAATTTGACAGTCTAAGAAAAAGAGGTCAGTGCCCGACTGGAGTCAGGTACTGCATGTTTTAAAAATTCTTGCAGCACAGAGGTTAGACATCGCTGACCTAGAGCCGTCCACAACACAGACCTATGCTGAAACGAACAGGCCTGCATTCCTGCGGGTGTCGGGTGTGGCAAGCTGTCCGACTGCAGTCCTGGGATAACTGTCATTAGTGCGGGATAAGAATAGGGCTCTTCTGCGGGATGCTGGGCTCCTTGCAGCTGGATCAGACGGGGTTGGGTGTCAGGGAAGGGGGCCAACATGGCCAAAGAGGCCAGAATATCAGGATTCCTTCCGAGCCGGGATAATGGTCAATTCCAGGCATGGGACACTTCCCATCTACCCTTCCCCACCCCAGCCAGGAGCCTCTGATGTCGGGTCTCACTTGCTTATTTGAATTGGGGTAGCACGGAGAGGGGCACAGTATCCGGATGGGACATCTCAGATGAGTGCCTTCTGCCTTATGTGAGAAATACCTACTGAGGGTACTCTGGAGTCTCAGCTTCCAGTCTCACCCAACCCACTGGCTGACTCCCAAACCACTCCCTATCTCCTCCACATCCACCCCCACACCTGCACGAACGGGGGTGGGGTGGAGTGGAGCACCCACAAAGAGGTCTGGCTTGAGTTTTTCAGATCTTTTATTAAGAATAAGGCATATGACAGTCACCCCAAAAGCACAGGGCTCTATTTCTGTGGGTGAGTGGATTCACTCTGAAAAGCATTGGATTAAAAAGCACAGCCAACAGAGAATTTGGAGCAGGATGCCTCCGCCCTGCCCTGCACGTCCCCCTTTCAAGGCTGGCACCTCAGTGAGCAAGTGCTTAGAGATCCCCGGCTCTCTGCACGAGGAGTTGTTACGCCACACCCCTAGGCCTCCTTCATCTCCAGGAAGGCCTCTATTCTGCTGCTTATTTGGAGTAGGGCTACACCATTATCAGTCCTGGACTGGTTCCCCAAATTGCAGGCCACTGTGGGTAGGCTATGGGGAGGCCGGGGTACAGATCCTCACACTGTATTGCGCACTGGTCCCTACCTGCAGCTCTCCTTCCTGGGTCTGTCACGCTCGGGGTGTGCCTGGAGCTCCAACTAGGGCCCCTGACAGTCCATGTCAGCACGCCCCTCCCCCACGGAGATCTGTGCAGCAAAGAAGAGGGAAGAAACAGTCCTTCCCCTTCTAGTCACCTAAGCATTCCAAGCGTTTGTGGGAGGGGGGTCTTCCTTTGGCAGGGTGGGTGCCCCAGGCTAGGGGAGGGGGACAATCATAAGCTGAGGGTAGGGCTTGTCCCAGGCCCTGAGGCTGAGCTTTGAACCCCTGAGGCCAACGGCAGGCCACCGTCTCCTGTCCCATTCTGCTCCCTGAGGGTTTTGTTCCAAACCCAGGGCAAGGAAGAGGGGTGGAGGGTAGTCTCTAGTCCAGGAGAGGGATGGGGAAAGGGAATGTTACAATTGGATCCCTGTATCTGCCTCAGCTTCTCCTCCAGCTTGCTGAGCAGAGTGGGAAGGGTTGTCTTATTTCCTTTCCCAGGCTGAGAGTTGAGTCAGCCGCCCCAGCATTTAGAGCCTTTCATCTGGGGGATCTCCAAGCACCCCACAGACAATGAAGTGTCATTATCTCTGGTTGTTGGAAGAAGGATGGGAGTTGGGAGGTGATCAGGGTCACTTGGGGAGAGGCAGGCGGGTCACCTGAGGATCCCTGGGGTGGGGGCTTGGTAGGGGTCCCCAGATGGACACCTTGGGTTCAGGGGACAAGAGGGCTATTGCTATAGAGCTGGGGGAGACCAGATGGGGGTAGCTATGGCTTTTAGTGGGTGGGAGGATAAATTACTTCACCATCTCTGTAGAAGAATCGACCTAACAAAATCACCCTATTCACCCCAAAAGTATGGTTGTGGAAGATAAGGATTTGGGTGTACAACTCCAGAAAGGCACCCTTTCCCTCCTTTCCGCAGTCCTCTGGCCCCTTCAAGTGAGTGCAGCCAAGAGAGGAGAGGCCTTCCCACCCAGTCACGCTGTGAAAGGATGGTGACAGGGTACATTGAGTTAGCCCCACTTGAAGGGAGGCAGAGGGCAGAGGCACAACCACAGAGACTGAGGAGGGTAGGGACAGGGGCGGGCAGAGCAAGGACCCTAGACCACTGTCTGTCCCAAGGGAACCAACGCCTTGGCCCCTGCATCCCAGTGGCTGGGCACCTATACCAGGTTGCTTAACGTTCAGCGGCCTCAGCAGTCCCGGGTGGCAGGCTGGGGAGGGTGCTGCCTGTGGGCTGGGAGTGTGCTAACCCTCTAACCTGCGGAGTACAAGACTGAGGATTCTTCCTTCTTCATGGGGGCTGTGATGGGAGAAGGGTTTATCTCACTTAGAGATGGGCCCTGCTCCTCTTGTGGATCCCTGGGTGACGCGGAGAGCGCTAGGCCTCAGCCAGGGTCAGGACCCGCCAGGATGGGGTGTTTGCAAGTGAGGTCAAGGCCCCTCCCTGACCCACGCCCGCCCCCTGCAGTCCCTGGGAGACCTCACAGGCACTTAGGACTCAACGCAGGAGCGACAGAAGGGTGGTTTGGGGGTGGGGACTCTAGGGTTTGTCTTTCTCTCTAGGCTGGGCTTGGGGTGAGGGCGACGAGTTGGACTGGGAACTGCCTTTGGTCATGAGAGTGGAGCGGGGGAGAAAGGCAGTTAGCGGGTGGGGCATTCCACTTTCCGTTCTGCCGCTCCTCCACCTAGAGAGGTCTCTGGGCACACGGCCCCTGTCAGGTCTGACATCCCTGGAGGGGGCAGGCTGGGGACATCTCCCCAGCAAACTCAAACCTCTATCAACGGCTACTTTCAAGAAGCCGGGCCCTTCTTCCAGTCTCTGGGTGCACCCAGCTAATTAGGAAGCTGGGCAAAATTAGCACCAATACACCGGACTAGGAAAACTCCCAGGGCACTTTCAGGTTCCCAGATCCCTCCCAAAGGCAGTTTCTGCCCCCTCCGTAGGCCTGAGTGTTCCTCAATTCCCCAGCACAGCTCCCAGGCTAAATCCCTCAGGTGACATCCTGTGGGGGAGCTGGCTGGAGACAGCTCTAGACTAGGCTCGGCCACCAAACCCACCCGTAATCCTAAGGGTCTGGGGGCGCTACCTTTCGGAAGTTCAAACTTCCATCAGGCTATATACTTTCCCCACCAGAGGCTCTGGGAGGAAGCGTCTTCTAAAGTGTTAGGTGCTCACCTGTAAGGACCTATCAGCGGGGTAGGGGGAGGAGAAGCGGCTCCAAGGGGAAAGGCTCAGACTTTAGCCCCCGAACCCGAGCCTCTCCTAGGAGGAAGGCTTGTTAGGAAGGGCAGCCGTGCGGGGCTGTGGGTGGGGAGGGGTACAGCTGGAAGGCCTAGGGGTGCTAAGTGCCACTCCGGTTCCTTTCCGTAAGCCAGCCCAGCTTTCCCCTTCCTGCCAAACGATTGTCAGCTTTCTCGGGACAGGGCGTGACCCCCGCCCTCCTCCCTCCCCGTGGCAGGGGAGGGGATCAGATAAGGATCTGTATGGCGAGTCCTCTACCAAAAAGGTGCACTCGTGGAGCCTCGCAGAGGAGCTCCTTCGCGTGAGGGGAGAGCTCGAAGCTTCGGAAACGTTGGGAAATACAAAAGGCAGAGACGGGGACGGTTGGAAGGGATGGAGGAGCCGCGGCCGCTTCCCTCGCCCCCCTCCCCTACCGCCCGCCAAGCGCTGCGCCTACTCCGGGGCCCCGGGCGCACTAGACGAGTTGGGGACAGCCGGTGGGTCGGCTTGGTCCGGGGGCTCCTGGGGGGGTGGCTGGCGCGGACTGCGGCCACTGGGCCGCAGGGGCCTCCGGGCGTAGAGGAAGAGCGCGGGGTCGGGCATGGGGTCAGCGTCGTCCAAGGCGCAGGCCGCGCGGTCCCAGGCGGCCCAGTCCCGGCCGGGGGGGCCCTTGGCGGCGGCCTCCGTGGCCGGCGGGCGGCGAGCCCGCTGTGCGCGCCGGCGGGGCCGGGGCTCGGCAGCGGCCCCGGGCCCCGGGCGCGGTGTCTGCAGTCTCTGGCGTGCCGCGTGCAGCTGGCAGGAGAGGTAGGCTGCCGCTTCGGTGTGCTTCTGCAGCTCGGTGCCCAGCACGGTGGCGCGGTGGCTGCGACGACGCAGCTCCTCCAGGAAGCGGCGCTCTTCCGCGCGCAAGCTGCAACGCAGCGCGGACACCAGGGCCTCGCGTTGCGCCACCTCCTGCCGCAGCTCGGAGTTGGCCGCCGCCCGTTCCGCCAGCTGCGACTCCAGCTCCCGGCACTTGCTCTCCAGCTCCCGGGACGCCGCCTCTGGAAAGAGGAGATAGGGAGGAGAGGGGATGGTGCAGACAGTTCACCCATCCTCCCCGCATGCCCCCACCCCCAAAGCCTTGTGACTCCCTAGCTCTCTCTCACTCCCCACGGCCGCAGCAGCCTCACCTTTCCTGCCCAGGGCCTTTGTTCCTATCCTACCTTCTGCTGGCCCTCTCCTCTAATTCTTGTGATTTCAGCTTAATGTAAAACTCTCCCTGACCATTTTATTTATCCCTTACTATGTGCACTGTGTCAGCCATTGGGGCTATCTATGGTGGATAAGAAAACATTTGTCATGAAGCTTACAGCAGGCATAGTGGGAGAAGTACAGGGCATAATTACAGATGAAGGTGAGATTCATGTGCCATGTGACATGTATCAATGCCACGACTAACAGGTGAATGTGGCCTACTCAGAGAACGTGTCCCAGCAGAAGAGCGACTTGGCTAGGATCTGGAGGATGAATAGGAGTTAAGTAGTGAAGAGGGGAGAGGACGGCGCTTGGGCAGAGGGAACAACGTGTGCAAAAGCACTGTGGTGGGAGAAACATGCAGGACCAAGGAACTGAAAGAACCTGGAGTGCGGGCAGGAAAGGAGAGTCAGCGTGCCAGAACCTTGTTTCATGGAGAGAGAGTTTATTACATTTTGTACTTTTTTGTTTACTTGTTTGCCTTTGCCCGCTGCACTGGGTTTCAACCCAGGATATACACTGGAACCATCCAGAGAGCTTTAAAAGTTTCCCCCCGGGCCCTACAGAAGACCAGTTGAATCAGAATTTCTGGGATTGAACATGGGAACTGCACTTCTTAAATCTTCCCAGGTGATGCTAACAGACCCTCAGAGTTGAGGACCCCTGCTCCTGGATTATTAGCTCCATTTCAGCAGGAACATAGGTATCGTCAGACTGGCACATTTGAATGACTGTAGGGACACAGAATGTTGTGAAAGGTTGCCCATAGTTACCACTTAAAGTGAGCAGAATTCCTTCAAGTCTGTAAGTGTTTAGATCTTTACACACACATATGCAAGTCAATTCGTAGAGCTCCTAACATTTTTACATTTCCAGCTTTCTCATCCCTAACTCTTGATCTGTAGCTCTTGATCTATAAGCAGCATGTCAGTATGGCATTCTTAAATCTCTCCTGGCTAAGAAAGACTAGTTTTGTGATTCATTCTTAGTTAAGCATTTATGGAATCCCTCTCCATGTCAAGTTATGTGTCTTGTACTTTGAGACAATGGGTACCACATAGTTCTAAATTTTAGAGACTGTATAATCTGGTGATTATGATCTCAACAATGCAACCCTTTTTATTAAAAAAAAAAGTTTTATTTCTGGTAAAAATAACAAAATTTATCATCCTATCCATTTTTAAGTGTACAGTTCAGTAGTGTTAAGTATACTCACAGTGTTGGGTAACAGACCTCTAGAACTTTTTTATCTTGCAAAACTGAAACTCTAAACCCACTTCATCTCACCTCCCCACCTCATCTGCCATTTTATGGGTGAAGTAATAATTTGTTTAAAAAATCTTTTAGTGGAATTGTTACACGGCCAGGAATTGTGCTTTTGTAAAATGAAGGACTTGCTGATGTGCATGTGTCTCTTTTCTCTAATAGGCTTAGTTTCCTGAAGTCAAGGACCTCATACTGTCATTGTGCTGCATCTTGACCCAGCATCTTGGAGGCTATGGATGCTGGTCGTGGGCATCACTTGTGCAAGGATGGGAAAGACTGGTGAGGTGTGTCACAGAGGGGAATGAGGTCAGCTGAGTGGGCCTCCTGGACCCCATCGCCTGCGTGCTTTCATTTTCCCACTCCCCCTCCCCCCTGCCCCAGAATGTGGCTACGGGGTCCCACATGCGGTGGTGCAGGCTGTTCACTGCACAAGTCAGACAGCACAGTGGGCACATGGGGCTGATGTCCTGCACTGTGCTCAACAAGCTGAGGACTGGCTGGCCCCAAGTCTAGACTGGGGACAGAGAAGGCTTGGGTCTTACTAAGTGATACAGAAAGGTGACCTGTTGGGCCCCCATGACACTTCCCCATCAGTCATCCTCCTCTTACCTTGCTGGTGAGATTGAGCCTCTCTCATCTCCAGGTCATGGGTCAGTTCTGGGGGAAGAGAAAAGAAAAGGCAGGTGTGTGTGCATGGGCGTGTGCATGTGTATATCAGGGAATCACAGCTCAGTAAAGGTGGCAATAAGGATCCTTAGAAACTATCCAGATCAGCCCCAGTACCCATTTTACTACAGCCTAGCAAGGGGAAGAGACGAAGACAGGTGCCTGAGCCTGATCTGCTTGACTCTAAGCCCAGAGACCTTTCCAGTGCCAGCTCTGTGGCTTAGATTTGGGGGTTAGTTCAACCCTGGTGGGCTTCAGGAGCCTGGCTTGCTTTTGGGGCTGGGGGAGCATTGCTCCTTCCCAGGGGTGATGTACAAATATTTAACATGCCAACCAGAGTTGGTCTGAAGGACCTCCTACGGCACAGGGCACAGTGCTTTAGTGTTTAGTTGGTGGATCCGGGAAGGCTGGAGTGTCCTGGGACACTTGAGTCGTGCCAAGGTAGTAGCTATTTACCAATAGGACACATGTGTCTCACTGTTTTCACAGCCAGTACTGCTGTGCCAATGTTATTGTTTGAACATCAGCCCTGCCCCTTTCCCAGCCATGGTTCCTCTGAGCTCCACCAGGACAGCGCCACCTGGTGATGAAAAGCCTGTGTGGCTTGGCACTGGCGGGGCATGGCAGCCAAGGAGCCCGCCAAAGGTGCTAGTGCCAGAGCAAGATTTTCCTGGGCACTGGCAGCCTGGCCACACCTCTCTGCCTTCCTGTCTTTGCAGCCCCATTCCTTACAGGCCAGAAGGCCCCATCCCTCAGCCAGCTGAGTCTGATCATTCCCCCACTCCCCCAACTCCCCCAGTAGCTGGGAAAAAGGCCTGAGGGAGCTGGGGAGCCACAGCTGCCTGGGTGAGGGCACTGCTCAGGAGCACCTCCATGTATCTGCAGGAGCTCAGTCAGGTGCCCAGAGGGAGAAGGTGTGGACGTGGCGGGGGAGGGGGGAGAAGGTAACACATCTCTGGGACCACCACTGCAGCAGCACCTGGAGACGGCCTGTGGGTCCTCTGCCAGCCCCTCCTCTCTGCCCTCACCCAGCTCTTCTAGAGACGAGGGTCTTTGCCGAGGTGCCTTCCCTGGGGAGGCCAACTGCTGCTAGGAGACAGAGAGCTGGGGTACCTGGGGCTTTTGCTGTGACCGGAGCCTGAACCTTCTTCCTAGGGCCCCTGGAGGAGGACTAGCTGATGCCTCCGTCCCCAGGGCTTCCTGGGACCAAGTTGGCCCCTCCTCCAAAGCCCTGCCCTGTGGCTCAACGGAACCTGGAGTAGGTTCAGGGACACAGCCCAGGGACTCTGGCTCTGTCATGAACTCCCTGTGGCCTGGTTTCTCCTCAGCCCTTGATCATTGGAGTTGGGGGAGAGAAGATGGATCTCAACTGGGCCCCACTCCCCCATCCATCAAATCCCCCAGCTCATCTTCTGGTTAGAGTTCCCTCAGTTTGGATGAGCAAGCTGTGAGGTCAGATGCTCTGTGACCTTGGGCCAATGACAGCACCTCTCTGAGCCTCAGTTTTCTCATCTGCCAAGTGGGGACAAAACTGCTTCTGCCTCACAAGAGGCTGTTGCTGGGATTAATGAGAGAAAGAAACAGAGGGTTCAGCCCAGGGCTGAGTCAGTGCTGAATACATGGGGGCAGTTCTTGAGTTTTTGTTATCATCCAGCTGCCCCACCACCCAGAACGCACTCATCCACCTCCAAGCCCTTCATTCTGAGTCTTTACCTCCTTATGGCAGGTTCTCCCAGGACCCTGCCCCTTGGCTACTATGCCCGCCCCTCCTCTCTCCCATCCCTTTAGCCTCTGGACCCTCCTCTTGCATCTTTTTTTATTTTTTTATTTTTTATTTTTACAAAGATTTTATTTATTTACTTTTAGAGAGAGGGGAAATGCAGGAGAAAGAGAGGGAGAGAAACATCAATGTGTGGTTGCCTCTCGCATGCCCCCAACTGGGGACCTGGCCCATAACCCAGGCATGTGCCCTGACTGGGGATTGAATGGGAAACCCTCTGGTTTGCAGGCTGGGGCTCAATCCACTGAGCCACACCAGCCAGGGCCTTTTTAAAAAAATCTTTTTTGTTCTGGTCTCTTCTCCTCGCTCCCACACCCCTTGGAGGGAGGGCCTTATTTGGTCATTTCAGCCCCAAGAGTGGCTGCCCTAGGCCAGCTCAGTTATTTTTATCTCCTTAATCAATAACATAGAGGCTGCAGGCCTGTGCCCATCTCAGAAGGGTGATGGAGGCTCAGGGCCCTCTGTCCCTGCCTATTTTACCTCTTGAGATCCTCACCTGTGCCCTGAGTGGAAGGACCCAGGTCTTCAGAATCAGGGCAAAACAAAAAGAAATGAGAGGAGGAGCTGTAGGGTCTTAGGGTTCGCTCATCTCAATTTTCCTTGAATGTTACTGCAGCGAAAAGGTGGCATCAGGCGGGGGTGAGTTAGCGTGGGGCTGGCTCTGCTGCCGTGCAGGCTTTGGGGGAGATGTGGGGAGCTTGGCCTTGGAACGTGGCAGCTGAACCTGCATGTGGAGTGGAAGGAGGCTGTGGGGCTGAGAGTCAGGGCTCCTGGATTTTCATGCCAGACTGAGAGGCCAGGCAGGGCGCTCAAACGTTCTGGGCCTCAGTTTCCCTCTGGGGAATGGAGAGCCTCCCATGAGCAGAGGCTGGAAGGGAGACAGAAGTCTGACCATCTTGGGGAGAGAATGGGCAGAAAGTTGCAGAGGACTGGGAATCTGGAGATCTGGCTTTAATCTTAGTTCTGCTATTAACATATTGTGTGATTCCCTCTCTCTGGGCCTCAATTTACCTACTTTTACAGTGAGGAGGCTGGGCTGTTCCAGCTGAGACACACTGTGAATCACTGGCTCTGAAGCCTGCACTTGGATACTCGGTGCGGGTGAGCACCTGGGCCCGAGCCAGGCCTCTGAGAGTCCTGAGGTTCAAGAGGGAGGTCAGGCCGGGGATTTACATTGTCCTCGGTGCTGCCTTCTGTCCTGCTCATAAACTCAATTGGCTGCCAAGTCCTTTCCTCCTGTCTGCTTCCCACTGGTCCTCCTCTTTCCACCCCGCTTCATCTCTCCTCTGGACCATTTCATCAGCCCTGTCACTAGTCTCCCTGCCTCCCTCTCCCACCAGCACATCTTCCATACAACTGCTGGGCTGAGTTTCCTGATGCAGCAGGATGCTGCTCTAAAACCTTCAGTGGCTCCCTGCTACCCAAGAGGACAGGCCAAACTTCTTAGCTGTCCTGGTATTTGTTAAGATCTTCCATGATCTGGCTCCAGCCGTATTTCTCACCAGTCTCCTTTAAACTCTGCTTTATCCATGAAATTCAACTTTTCCTAAGCTTTTAGTTTCCTTCCTAAGGACTTTGTCATGCTGTTCCTGTCATAGGAATGCTTTCTCCACCCCCCCACCCCCGTAATATGTTGTCAGCATGTGTAAGTCTTACTCAGCCTGGAGGGAGTGGAAATGCTTCCCACCTCTGGGGAGCCTGCGATGCCTTGTCTCCTCCTGCATCGCCGCGCCTCAAGCTGGACATGATCCTGCCCGCGAACTCCCCGCCGACCCGCTTTATTTTCTGTGTGTCTTACTATCCTCCCTGTGTGTCTCCCCACCTGGGAGGCACTTGATGAACATTAACTAGAAAGGGACAGGAAATTCCCAGGAATGGTTCCCAGGTTTCCCTCTGCTGCTGACCAGAACCCTTTGCCCCGAAACTTCTATCTCACTTCTCCAAGACTCAGTTTCCTCGTTCAGAAAAATGGGTGATGAACACCCACCTGGCAGGATTCTTGTGAAGCTCGAGAGGTTCATGGTGGACACCCCGTCAGAGACAGTGACTGTGATGATGACAGTCGCCCCTGCCCCCCAGTCCCCCACCCATCCCTCCTGGCCTCACCTGAGCAGCGTTTCTGCAGCCTCAGGATTTCCAGGTGCAGATCCCGCAGCAGGGCCATCTGCTCTTTCTTCAGGAAGCTGATGTGGCGTTGTACGCTCTGGATCTGATGCTCTAGGGACACGGTATCCATGGCAACTCAGGCCTGGGCCCCACCTGGGGAGGATGACAATGTGAACCCACATCTTCTGGGCCCATCTGCCCTGCCCACCCTCAGATCCCCCACAGTCTTCTCCAACCTGGGGTCCTGTTCCCACCAGGTAGACGATTCTGCCGCTGCAGTCACTTCCCCTGTATTTACTCACCAGAATGTCATGAACAAGTGGGGGTGCTGGCAGGAAAGTACAGTTCTTCCCATTTAACAGATGAAGAACCAGAGGCCCAGAGGGAAATGGCTTCACTCCCCTACCCCATGGTTTCTTCTGCTTCTCAGAGAGGAAAAGCCAATGGAGCAGCAAAGTCAGTAAAGAGAAACAGAGACGGGTTCTAGCCTGCTTCTGGGCAAGCCTTCTCCCTCTCTGGGCTCTTGGTTTTCTCATGGCCAAACTGAATTGTTCAGTGTAAGGACCCTGAGGTCTCTTCCAGGTCCGCTATCCTGCAAGCATTGCAGCTCCAGGTGACTGTCGCCTGGCAGGGCAGCAGAATGGTTCTGAGCACAGCCTGTCCCAGTTCAACTCCATATCTCTGAGTGAACCTCAAGCCATGGCTCTGCGCTCTTCTGGGTCAGAGAGGAGGAAGATCTGATGCATGTTTTACTAGCACTGATTTTGTGGGCTGAAGGCAGTGGTAGAGAAGAATGGGGGAGGGAGACCCATGTAGTGAACCCAAGGTGGAACTTAAGACACTGATGGGAGGGGGACATTTGCATTCATGAATCCTGATGGTGGCCTGGCCTTTCAGCTCTCCCTCTTGTGGCTCCACCCCTTTCCCACGAGGCCCCAGAGCTCATGTCTTCTCTGCCAGGGACTCCCTAAGCTTTTGAAGGAACTACCCCTACCTGTCCCAGGAATTCCCTGGGCTTTGGAGAGGGAGGCCAGTTGAGGGACAGCTCCATTCAGCAAATGGTCCCATCCAGACTGGCTTTCATGTAAGTCTCTGCAAGTCCAGATTTTTATTTGTAGGGTTATACCAAGCAGGTTCGCCTGAGACCCTCACATTCATAGGCTTCTCTTTCTGAGCTCCCTTCCCTTGTATCCTTCTGATCACCTGGTCCAACCAATGAGGATTTTCATTTCAGTAGAGGGTGGCCCTCTGGCCGGTAACAATATTTATGGACCATCTGCTATGTTTAAACAACTTTATACACATTATCTTACTTTGCCAATCATTCTTCAGTAGGTGTGACCACCCCCATTTCACAAACTTAGACTCAGAGCTGAAGTGACTTGTGCCAGTTCACATGCTCAGTAAGTGGTGGCAGACCCAATTCTCCAACCAAATCTTTTGAACCCAAAGAAACTCCCCAATATTTACACTGAGGACCATCTTGGTTTTGAATCCTGAGTTTTTCAGTTACCTGCTGTGTGACTTTGGGCAAGAAAGTTAACCTTTCTGAGCCTTTTTCTCCCTCGCTGTAAAATGGGGTTACTAATAGTAACAGTGAGCACTAAATATGATTAAAGCGAGTGGAGCACTTATCCCAGGCCCTGGCTCAATCAGTCCTACATCCCTTCTCATTTCTATTAAATATGTGAGTAGGTTAATCCATGTCTTGATTTGTTCTTCTCTTCATCATTCACTCATTCAGTGAGTTACTGTTGCCAGCTGCTGTGCTGGGTATGGGGAACACAGATGAACAAAACAAAACCTTGCTGTCAAGGAGCTCACAGGGTGGAGGGGAGAGAATCAAACAAATGAAAATGCATCTTACAAATAATAATACAAATAAGTTTACAATTACAATTTATGATAGATGCCAAGAAAGAAACCTACAGTGTAATGCAGAAGAATAAAAAGTGGGACCTATTTCATTGTAATTTTTAAATTTATTTTTATTTTTAATTTTAAAAAGAGGGAAAGGGAGGGAGAAAGAGAGGGAGAAAACATTGATGTGAGAGAGAAATAGCGATTGGTTGCCCTCCTTACATGCTCTGACCAGGGACCAAATCCACAACCCAGGTATGTGCCCTGACCTGGAATTGAACCAGTGACCCTTCACCCTGTGGGACAATGACCAACTAACTGAGCCACACTGGCAGGGGCTCTACTGGGACCTATTTTAGATTTAAGGTCGAAGAAGATCTCTGAGGAAGTGATTTTAGGCTGAGACCTTACGGCAGACAGAATTCTAAGAGGGTTCCCAGGACTCCCAGTTCCTGGTAGTCATGCCCTCCTGTGTTACCTCCTCCCCTTGGGTGTGGGTGGGACTGGGAATATGATATATTTCACTCCAGTGATTAGATTTATGACAGGAGTGAAGGGATTGTGCAGGTGTAATTAAGGTCTCCGATCGGTTGCTCTGAGTTTATCAAAGGGGAGATTATCCAGGGTGGGCCAGTTCAAAGGGCCCTTACAGAAGGAAGAGATCTGAAGCCTGAGGGAAATCCTGCAGGTGGCCTTGAAGAGCTCAACTGCCATGCTGGGGAGCCTGTGGAGGAAGACCCGAGAGAGAGGCTCTAGTCACTGGGGATGGTGCCTGGCTGACAGCGAGCAAGATCATGGGGCTTCAGTCCTACAACCAGAAAGAAATAAATTCTGCCAATAACCTAAGGGATGCTGGAAGTGGATTGCTCCCTAGTTAAGCTTTCAGATAAGGATGCAGCTGGTCTTGATTTTAGCCTTGTACAGAGGACCCAGGTAAAAAGTGCCAGACTCCTGATTCTTGGAGAGTGTGAGAAACTATATGTTGTTTTAAGCTATTTAGTTTGTGGTAATTTGTTATGCAGCAGCAGGAAAGTAATACAGACTTGCAGGAAGAGTAGGAGTTAGTCAGAAGAGTACTGGGAAGAGCATCCCAAACAGGAATAGCATTTGTGAAGGCCCAGAGGAAGGATTATAATGGTAGCTGAATTTATTGAGTGCCTACTAAGTGCCAAGTCCTATGTGCTAATTGCTTCACATGGTCTTTTTGAGAAACCGTGGTGTTGCCAACTGCTGATGAAGGCTGATGTGTAAGGTACTGGGGGAGGGGGCAGGAAGTGAGGTTAGCAAGGAAAGGATCACACAGGGTCTTGTAAACTACGTTAAGAAGTTTGGACTAATACTAAGTGAATTGGGAAGTTATTTAAGGATTTTAGGCGGTGAGGGACATGATTTGCATTTTTAAAAGATCACCTTAGTTGCTGTGGGGAGGGCAGATCAGAGGGAGCAAAGTGGATACGGGGACGTCAGTTGGGAGAATGCAGCAGTGGTCCAGGTGAGAGACGATGGAGGCCGGGGCCACGTGATGGAGTGGAGCGAAAGTTCCAGGTGTACTTTGGGGGTAGAATTGGCAAGACACAAGGATAGACTGGATTACGTCAGCAATTTTCAACCTTTTCCTCTCAAAGCACACAAACTAATTACTAAAATTCTGCAACACACCAAAAAATATATTTTTTTGCTGATCTGACAAAAAAAAGTGTTATAATTTTGATTCATCGACACTGGACGGCTATTGTCATATTGGTTGATGTCATTTTTTTTATTTGACAATCTAAAAAAAAAAAAAAAATAGAGGTCAGCACCCTTGACTAAATAGTCAGGTATTGCATGTTTTAGAATTCTTATGGCACACTGGTTGAAAATCGCTGAATTAGGTCATAATGGGTGGGGGGTGGTGTCCAGGATGTTTAAGAGTTTCCCGGTTTGGGCAGCTCAAGTATGAAGGCACATTTGCTGGGTTTTCCCCGCTTCCTCGTCTTTCACATGGGGCCTCTTCTCTCTCTAATCGCTCCTGAGGTGATCTCGTCCAGTCCCTCGGCTGTAAATTCTATGTATATGTCACCCTGTCAACGAACTCCCCTGAATGCTAGACTAACTACCCAATACATCTGTTTGGATGTCTCGTAGGTCCCTCAAACGTGTAAGTCCCACTCTTGCGATCTTTCCTCCAAACCTGCTCTTGCGCACTGTCCGCCATCTTCATTAGCAGCACTGCTCTCGGCCTCTTCATTCAGTTGCTCAGGACAAATGATTAGGAGTCATCTTTTAGCCATCTTTACATCCATCTGCAAATCCTGTGGGCTCTAGTTTCATAAAACATCCTATATCCAGTCAGTTGTCACCATATCCATTGTGTTTCCCTAGTCCCTGTCACCGCTGTCCCCTCGCTGTACCACTGCAGGAGCCTCTTAAGTGGCTTCTTGCTTCCACTCTAGCCCTTGTTTTCTGTGCAGCAGTCAGAGTTCCTCCAGCAAATCTGATCAAGTCACCCCGTCCGTCACTGAAAACGCTCCAATGGCTTCCTGTCACACTTAAAGCCAAATCCAAAGTTCCTACCAGACCCCACGCATCACCCTGTCTCTGCTTATCCTCATCTCCCACTCTTCCCCCACTGTTGGCTCCATCCCAGCCCCTCTGGCCTCCCTGCTGTTCCCTGAACATGTCAAGCACACCCTTTTCTCAGGGACTTTGTACGTGCTGTCCCCTCTATCAGGAATGCCCTTTACCAAGATACCCTCGTGGCCCATCTCTTCCTTCATTCAAATGTGACATAATCACGGTCCTTCTCTGATTATCTGATTTAAAATAGACCTCTCTGTCACTATCCACTCCCTTAATCGGCATTGTCTTTCTTCCGTTAATTGATCACCACATGCCTACGTTACATTTTTGTTTATTGTCTGTTTCTCCTGCCAGCCTGTTGGCAACACAAGATGAAGGACTGTTTTGTTCCCTAGTACCTAGAACATAATCTGGCAGATCAGAGACACTTTGTAAATATCTGTAGAATGCACGACTGAGTGAATTTGTGGAGCTGGGGTGAACTGATGGGGTGGGGCAGATTTACAGAGGAGGTAACATCCAGCCTGAGACATGTTACACTTGACGTGCTCAGGAGGCCTCAGACAGGGAGAAACAGACGTCAGTGAGTGTCTGATACACTGGCGCATTACTCGGGAGAAACAGGTGAGCCATGTCTGTGCTCTTGTCTGTTTCTATGTCTATGCCTGTGTGCCTGTACATGTACCTGCGCCCATGCATATGTGTATGTGTGTGTGTGGGGGGGGTGTTGCATCTGCTGAATCTATGTGTCTGCTGTGTGTGCAGCTGGAGGATGAAGGCATGTGGGTCCATGCCTATGCTGAAGAGAGAAGATGTCTGTTCCCAGTGGCTGAAATGCAAATGTTTCAGAAGAGTCAAAGCCCTTTCCACACAGCCCTGGGGACTGGACCCTGGCCACAGTGACACACTGAGCCAACCAGCTGTTTCCGTGCCTTCCCAGAAGGACTTGAGTATTTGCTTCCAACTAGGCAGGCTGCTTGCTCTTCTCAGGGCAGAAATTTGGGTCACAAACGATCTTGGCAAACATTCTTTCTTCGACATTAGTGTTTAGTTTGTTTGGGGGAGGGCGGGAGATGAAGTGGGGACAGGGGAACCAGGGACAACACAGGTCTCCTGTGTGTGGCTAGTGAGTCACATGTACTTTGGAAGACCCAACCCAGAAAAAATGTCAGGTTTTCACATGGAAGTGCAGTCCTGGAACCTCTTGGCTTCAGGACCTCGTGTCTGAGGACAAGGTCCAGGCCAGTAGCAGCAGCTAAAGGGTAAGAGCCATTGGCTCCATCTTTTCCCCCTACCCAGCCTGAGATGCCCAACCTCACAGTGAGAAGGATCCCTCACCTCTGTCCCCTGCCCTCACTACCTCAGGAACTGTACTGTTTCTGCGGTTCTGTCCACCTTCGCCCAGTGCTCCTACTTCTTTGTTTTAATTTTCCAGCTTGATGAAAAATGTTCATTTTAAAGAACTGTCATCAAGAATAAAAAAGGACTTGTAATACAGGGTTCACAATTTGTAGAGTTAATTCCAAGTACTTATGACATATCTCTCATCTATGAAAGTTACAGGAGTATTTGGGATCTTGCTTCCCTGGCAGGTCATCTGTTTGGTTCAAATAAATTAAACTCAACTCATTAAAAGAAAGAAAGAAAAAGAAAGTTACCAATATTTTTCCCCTTGGGGAAGTTGGTGGGAGGAGCCTTCTGTGTTCAAGTCCCCAGCTGTAGACAAAGTTTCAGCTGCAGGAACCCTCTGATCCTGGCACAATTCTGATCTCTAAGGCCTGAGCTCCTGATCCCTGAAGAAGACTTCACTTCCTGCTCGTCTCTGGAGCTTCCTGGTACTCACTTTCCTTCCCAGCCATCTGCCCACAACTGACTTGGCAAATAGGAAATTGTGGTCCTCTCCTCTCCCCAGTTCCTATTGTTCTTTGGATTGGAAGAACCACAGAAAGTACAGCATCATAGCACTCATGGCTCTGAAGAGCTTTCAGAATCATCTCAATCAGTGATTTTCAAATTTGCTTCATAGAGCCCCAGAGTCCTGCAGAGGGGTCCCAGATGTTGCCAAAAGGGATGGGGAAAAGGGCAGGCTTCGAGGCTTTTTTTTACCCCTCTTTTATACGAGAAGCTTGCATATGCAAATTCACTGGAGAAAAGACTTCCGCTAACCAAAAGTTTGAAAGCCATTTTTATAGTCCAATCTTTCTTTGGGTGTCTAACTACTCCCCCTCCCCCCCTTAGCCTTCTCGTGGCTCCAAGCCCCTGCGGCCCCCATCTCTCCCTCAGGAAGATGCAGTGGCTGGGAAAGGAACCAGAGCTGAAGCCTCTTGTTCTGTGCTTGCACCGAGTTTGCCATGTTTGCCTCCCCTCACCCTTGACTGCTTCTCTTGTCCCAGTTTCTATTTCATTCTTAGTATTTATTTCTCTGTGGGACTGAAAATATTTATTCAATCAACAAATATTCATGTGCTGTTCTGAACACTCAATATCCACATTTTGTTAAAATTACTTAAGTATGCCTTCTTGTTTCAAGGAAAATGTTAAACTTATTTTTATCATTCTAATTGCCAGGGGAGGTATATTAGATAGGACGGTCATGGTAATAAAGGAATAAATAAATGAATTAAAATGTTCTTTACTTTTCTTAGTTGTTATGCCTCTTAACTATATGATTCTGAGGGCTGGGGTAGGAGGGAAAAGCAGGAACTTGAAAAGTCTTTCTCAGACATGGGTGCACAGGTACTAAAACTTACAATAATAATAAATGGTACTGTTCTTAGCATTTTACATATATGAACTTATTTATCTTCATTATAGCCCTGTTAGTGCATATATCCACTGCAAAGATGAGGGAACAGAGGCTCAGAGGGGGTAACTAGTTTGCCCAAAATACATGACTGACAGGACCTGGCAACTTGCAGCACCCACATGCCACTCACCTGGCACTTAAGGCCCTTCACAGTCTAAAAGCAGCCACATTGGCAGGCAGATCCCATCCTCTTTTGGATTCTACCTCTTGCTGCTCTTGTAGCAAACTCTCTTCATCCTTGTGAACGTCCCTCACTTACTATTCCCCTGCCCTGTCTCTGCCTCCTTAAACTCTTTTCTGACCTTCACCAAGCTGAAGGGACTGCCTTTTGCCACTATGTTCCCCAAGCATTCCACCATGTATCACTTTTGAGTGTGTGCGTGTGTGTGTGCGTGCCTTCTGCTCTAAGCAGTAAGCTTCCTGAGGGCAGGGCTTGGTCTCCCAGGATTCCTTGCCTGAAACAGGACCACGAGGCATGTTGGTGAAACAGGGAGAATGCGTTGAGTGTTACTGGCAATCGCAGGGGCAAGTAAGTGCATGTATCAAAAAATAATTACTCCCCTCATCCCCAAGTCCTTGTCTCTCCTGGGGATTTGCATCGGGAACAAGAAGTCAGCTTTTGGAAATGTCTGAGACTGTGTGTAAGGTGGGGTCCCTTGGCTAGTAGTGGAACCACATTCTCTAGGGGTCTTGTGGTCCTCTCCACTCCAGAGCCCTCCCCCAATACCCCTAGGTTATGCCCCTCTCCACAGAACATCCAGGACCCCCAAGCTCAGCAAAGCAGAGGATCCAGGAGCAGTGGAGTGGGATGTACGGGGAAACTGGAGCTTCCACCCACTTCAGTCTTGATGTTCTGCCCTGATTTCGCCTCCAATATGACTCCCAGAGAAGCGGGGGGGGGGGGGGGTGATGTGGAGACTAGAAGGACGGAGAAGAGAGGTACCAGGGAGGACAGGGAAAGGCAGGCAGAAAGACAGATGTGTGTGGTAGGAGGTGGCAGTGGCTTGACCTCGACTACTCCGGACTCTGCTAGGGCCGAGAAGGGCCCAAGTCTGGGCGGTGGAGGACAACTTCTGCCAGCAGCCCGCGGTCCTGTCCGCCTCCCGCGCGCTGCGGCGCCCAGCCCCACGCCGGCCCTCCCGCGGGAGCTGAAGCTCAGGCCGCGCTGCTCCTCGCTAGGGGCCACCGTGGCGCCCACCCTCCACGCCCACCGGCCTCCTCACCTTCGGGACCTGAGGGAGCGACAGGCCAGAGGAGCCCGGGGTCCGCGGGCTGGGTGCGGGGAGGAGCTCTTCTTCCCTACGCTAGCTGCGCCCGGGGTTCCGCAGCGCCCGCCCTGGTTGCCGCGCCATCAGCTGCTTCGAGGCTGCGGGGCCGTGGCGCCGGGGCTCCGGGGGGCTCCGGGGCGCCAAGGGGGGTCCGGGGCAGCCTCCAGGCGTAAACACCCAGCAACGTGACCGGAACTGGCGAACGAGCCGTAGGGGGAGCTGAGGGGGCGGGAGAGATAAGGGGGGAGGGGAGGGACCTGGGACTGGCGGGGAGGGGCCGTGGGCGGGGAGGGGGGGAAGGGAGGCTGCTGGCGCGCGGTCGGGGGAAGGGACGGGGAACCCCAGGAGCTCTGGGAGCCAGGTCCAAGGACCCTGGTTGCCAGCCGAAACCCCCGGAGCTGGCTTTGGCTGGGAGCTGGAAGGGAAGCTTGGGGAATCCGCCGGCCGCTTGGAGTACAAGGGCGCGGCGTGTGGATCAGCACCGCGGACAGCGCCCAGGCCGTCAGGCCGCGATCCGCTGGACACCTCGGCCCACCCGCTGGCATAGGAACCACAGACAGTGCCCCCACTGGTCAGGGAACAGTTCGGGGTGGGGGGGGGGTGAGCCGACCAAGGATCAAGAAAGCTGTCCTGTGCCTAGTTGGCCCCAGACTGCTCACTAGCTGTATGACCTTGGATGAATCTCATCAGCTCTCTGGGCCCCAGTAGATAAGACACCTTCTTTCCCTCTATGTGAAGGTCCCAAGAGCCAAGGGAAAATACTTTAAAAACTCTAAAGCCCACCCCTGGCTGGTGTGGCTCAGTGGATTGAGTACTGGCCTGAGAACCAAAAGGTTGCTGGTTGGATTCCCAGTCAGGGTACAGGCCTGGGTTGCTGGCCAGGTACCTAGTTGTGGGTGTGTGAGAGGCAACTGATAGATGTTTCTCTCCCTCTCTTTCTCCCTCCCTTACCTTCTCTCTGAAAATAGATTTAAAAAATCTCTTAAAAAACCCCAACAACTCTAAAGTCCAGATCATTGGTGTTGATCTTTTTTCGCTGCACATGGAAGGCTTCTGCAGCCAGGCTGCTTGGCTTCTAATTCTGACTATCAATATCTTCCTCCTCTCTGGGACTCAGTCTCCTTATCCCTAAAATGGGATAATGATGGTTTATGCAACGTAAGATCTTCGTGTTGCTGTGAAGATTAAATAAATTTATCTATGTAAAGTGTTTAAAACAGTGCTGAGTTTTCATTAGGCATTTATCTCATAATGGCAGGGGACCAGGTGACATTGTGTGAGTGGCTGGTGGCTCAGAGCTCCCTCTGGGTAAGTCTTTTCCACCCCTGCCTTCGAGGAAAAGCCCCACCCACTCTGGCAAGAGGAGCTTTGTGAGTGTCGTGAGGTTAGAACGAAAGGGCCCTGTGAAGTGCATGCGGATGGGATTATTATGGCCCAGCCCCACATGTTATTCTCCTCGTTCTGTCATCAAGATGGGTCCTGGGACACTGGATTTTCACCACCTAAAGCAAACAATTCCAGATGCCTATGTGAGGGGTGGCCCTGCCTGTTCAGGGGCGTGGTCCAGTCCTGCCACAAGAAGTGCTGCCAGCTGGGCATGAAAGGCCTGGCCTCCAGGGCTGTCCTCAGGACTCTTGCAACATCTTTGGCTGGAAAATATTCACAGGTGAAACAACAAAAGATGTGCACAAAGCACCCATACAACAACTGAAAGTGATGAACTGGCAGAGCTGAGAGGTGGGAATAAACTCAGGGGTCAGGGGAGTAATATTGAACAAGGCTGACTGCATGGAATTCTACCTGAAGCTGTGGGGAGACCCAGAGATATATTATAAAGTATGGAGCTGACAATAATAATCAACATTTATCATGTACTTTCTATGTACCAGGGAATCTACTAACTACTGTTTAAAGATTTTTTTCTAATTTTCAACATTAAACTTGTAACAAAGTCATTGCTAACTAAAGTGTATAAAAAGTATATGAGCACATTTTTGCCTCACACGTAACCATTATTTTGAGCTGAGCACTTGACCCACTTATCTCATTGAAATTTCAGAGAAATCCTACTGGAAATTTAACACCACCCAGTTTGTAAGTAGTGGAGCCAGGACTCAAATCTCAGTGCAGCCAAGGCCAGAGGGAAGCTTCATCGTGTCTCTCAGTGAAAAGATGAATCTACTTGTGGCAGAAAGCTTCAGGGGAAGGTAAGAGCCTTGAACGCCAGTTGGAAGGGTGAGGTCGGGTGACAGAGAAGGCCTAGAGGCTCCCCTATCTCTTCATGACAACTTAGAATACTGACTTTGTGAGTTCTGTTTGGGTAACAACTGTGCATGGGTCAGTGGCTAGCAGGGAACAGATGGTACATTTAAAATGGATCATTTGTTTAAAAAAAAATAAAGCTAAGAAAAAAAAAAGGATCATTTTGGGGGCAGAATTTAAGGACAGGGATAGACAGAACTGTTATCAACCCTAGGCCTCGAGGGACAAGAGCAGAGGAAGTTACTGGAACTCAGAAGGGATAGATTTGGGGCAGGGCTGTGGCTTTCCCTGAGGGAAGTAACTGACTCAGAGTGAGCTGTCAGGCAGGGAGCTGAGGGATAAATAACCAGCCCTCACTCTCCTCCTGCTTCCACATTTCCTACTGGTGCTTCCTCCAGTCAGTCTCTATCAGAACCAAAAGTTAAGGGTGCCCATTGACATTGTTTGTACAGGTTGGTTTCCCAGGACACAGCAGAGCGGACCAAGGTGAGGAAAGTTTCTGGAGGGATGAGATACCTGGTACAATCTTCCTCACCAGCTTGGGCTCTATTTGCTGTTCTCTCCCAGACTGCTGCCCATTGATTGCTCCAGCTTTGGAGGGGGAGCACCAAGATCCTCTCTCCATGCAACAAAGAGGCAGGTAACAGTGCTACAGGAGTAGCCTCTTTTCTTCAAAGATTCTGGACATACTGTCCTGGCCTCTCAGTTCAGCTTGGGCCCCCAGAAGACCACTCAATTTGGGTTCCTTGGGATTCTGTGACTAGCGGGATGGTGTGTCGAGGGCTCTGGGACTAGAGAGCCAACCACAGGTTACTGTGGATAAGCTTCTCAGCCTTAATACCTTCTCTGCCTGAGTTAGACAAAATGATCCCCAAAATCTCAGCTCTGACTTTCTGATTTTTCCTAAACCACTAGCATGACAACAGGAATGAGCTGTGGGAGGTTGTGTGTGTGAGTGTTGGAATGTGTGTACTGGGTCACAATTAGACCTCAGACACATGCCCTCTGCCTCAACCTTGCTCACATTCTCGTCCATTTATCTATCCATCTAGGGTGCAGAGCTCAGGAGCTCATCTGACAGGCATCACTGAAGGGATCCCTGCCTGTGCTGTAAATCCTTCCATTCCAGACCACTTTCCATGAGCTCAGGCAACTTGCTCCCCAAATCTTTGGTGATCTGATATAACTGTGGCTCCCTTTTTCCGTTTATATTCCCCTTAGCGTTGCCAGACAACATGTTCCACATTTTACCTTAAATGCACCACTTTGTATAGCCAGTTCTTTTTAACATTATGTTTTATTAGAGAAGTATTAGAATTGCACTTTAGTAAGGTTGAGAAAGGCAATAACAAGATGTATCTGTAATCCTACTGCCCTAATGCAACTAGTATTATTTTTGTGAATTGTTTTCTAACTCATGATGATTTTCATAGTTGTTTCCATGGCATAACTCTGAGTTTTTTCACCCATACTGTATCATAACTTTTTTTCATGTTTCTATATAGTTTTCATCATTCTTGCAACCTCTTAAAGATAATTGGCTATTTGTGATTGTTTTTTGTCTTTTATTGTTTGAAATACAGTATTATTTAAAAATAATCTGAAAAATTTCTAATTAAGAAAATGAAGAGTCTACAATCTCACTATCCAGGTAATATAGACTTATATACATGTTATCCAGGGAATCCTTTAAAATGCTTTATAAAATAGGACATGCCGATGCTTAAAAAAGTTAAACCCTACTCATCCTCCATCCTCAACTTTTCTGTCCAAAGTTTTCTGCTATTAGCAAATTCTATGTGTATACACACACACACACAAAAGTTTTTATTTTTAGGGCACTGACAGGGTCATCAGCACTACACCCTGTTCTGCCTTGTGCTTTTTTTCACTCATATCCTGGAGATCTCCTAAAGATCATTGTATCTTTTCATTTGCTAATCAATGTCTATATATTAGAAATTATTTTTCCTCATTATTTAGCCCAGAAAAATTAGGAATTCTAGATAAGTAAAGATATGAAAACAAAATTGCCCCATTTATACCTCCCAGTCATAACAACTCCTAACATTTTGCAAAAAAAACCCCTTTTCCTTGCATATATAGTATTATACATATTTTGAACGTCTTATTTTGTAGTCTTCTTTTTAACTCAGCAATGCAGCGTGAATATTTTTCTCCTGTGCAAAGTGTTGTCCCACTATATGGGTAAAATACAGTATACTGTGTCTATCCATTTTCCTATTATTTAAAAGTAGGTTACTTCTACTTTTTAATGTTATAAATAGCAACACAATGATCATCCTGGTAGCTTAATCATTTAAAAAGTGACTTTTATTGTATTTTTCTTATTACACATGTTTATTTAGAAAAAGTAGATTATATATATATGAAAAAGAATAAAGTAAAAATCACTATAACAGGGGAGAGCAATGGGGGGGGAATGGGACAATTATAATAGAACAACAATTAAAAATAAATAAAATTTAAAAAATCTATATATCTACATCCACCCAGAGATAAATCACTTTTTTATATGTTCCTGTAGTTCTTCTGGATTTTTCAATGAATATATTAATATGCCAGTTCTATCTGGTAACATTTTTTCACTTCAAAATATGTCTTTAAAAAAATTGAGATACAGTTGCCATATAACATTATATTTGTTTCAAGTGTATAACATAATGATTTGATATTTGTATATATTGTGAAATGATCACCACAATAAGTCTAGTTAACACCCATCACCATACATAGTTACAATTTTTTCTTGATCTACTCTCTTAACAACTTTCAAATATGCCATATGGTATTTTTAACTATAGTCACGAGGGTTGGATCAATTTGTATTTCAAACTCAGTCAAGGTTAGGAGTGCCCACTTTCCTTCTCCATACAAACCCTGTGTGTGGAGAAAAAAACAAAACAACAAAAACAGACAAACAGAACCCTGTGCAGGGTTTTAAAAACCAAGCAACCATTCCAAATTTGACAAGTAAAAAAAAAAAAGGTATCACATTTAAGTTTTCAAGCGCCTAATTTCTAGCAAGATTGAATTTTTTAAATGTGTGTATTAGCCATTTATATTTCTTTTGTAAATTGTTTGTTCATGTCTACCCATTTCTCTGTTGGAATGTTCATCATTTCTTATTCCTTTACAATAAAACCTTCAATATTAATATTTTAATTTTTATAATAAAATAAACATAATAAAATTTACTTTTTACTATTTTAAAAATAGGTTTATTGGTGAGAGAGAGAGAGAGAGAGAAACATTGATCTATTGTTTCACTTAGTTGTGCATTCATCGGTTGCTTGTGGTATGTGCCCTGACTGGGGATCAAACCCACAACCTTGGTGTATTGGAACAATGTTCCTTTTTCACCCTACTTCCTGTCTCTACAAATTTGACTACTCTAGATACCTTATATAAGTGAATCATACATTTTCCTTTTGTGTCTGACTTCTTTCAGTTATCATAATGTCCTCAAGGTTCATCCATGTTGTAGCATGTGTCAGAATTTTCCTCCTTATTAAGACTGAATAATATTCCATTGTATGTATATACCAGGTTTTGTTTATTCATTCATTCATCCATGGATAGTTGGGTTGCTTCCTTCCCTCAGCTATTGTGAATAGTGCTGCTATGAACATGGATTATAAATACAGACATACATTAAAAAAGCCAGTTTGACATTTTAATTTTGCTTACTGTGTTTTGTGATATCTTAAGGTTAAATGTTTTTATTTTAGTCAAATCCACTAATCTCTTCTTTATGGCTTCTGCCATTGATGTCAAGCTTAAAAAACCTACCTCCACTTTAATATACTGTCAATAATTACCTATATACTTTTCTAGTTTTTAATATATATTTATGCACTTATATTTATAATTCATCTGAAATATATTTTGTGATGTGAGATAGAGACCTTGATTTTTCCCCCAGAAATAGTTAATCAATTGTCCCATTACCATTTCCCCCACTAATTTGAAATACAAATACTACATATACACACCCTGGGGGAGGATTTCGGACCTTTTATTCTGTTTTCTTGGTCTCCTTGTTACTTATGTAGGGAAAGCTTAAAGCAAAGATGCTAAAAAAAAAAAAGGAGGCTCAAAGTTAATGGCTAGCCTCCTGCTAGACATTACACTTAGAGGTCAAAGGCAAGTTGACAACCTCCCTCCTCTGTATCTCCTTCCCGGTTTTCTTTTACAGGGTGGCTTTTTGTTGGTCACATTGTTCATGACCCTGTTTCTTCCTGTCATTTCTTTAATTGGAGCATAGTGGCAAGCACAGGTGAGGATTCTTAGGATTTATGCAATCTTGATTTTTGTTTAACACTGGGGAGGGCACCTATGGATATAATGACAAATGTCATTTGGATTCCTCTGTACACTTTTCCAGTGCTCCTGGGGATGGCCCGCAGTCCCCAAGAAGATAAGCTCCCAGGATCTTCATATTGGAGCCAGGTTTTTTCCTCTCTGCATAAGTTTCCCTCTTGCAAAGGATGTGTGTCGTCCTGGTATTGGAAGCAGGTGAACTGGAAGGGCAGTGTGCAAATGTTTATACTTATCAATATTTCTAAAACTCAACTCCTTCAAACCAGGCTTGCCACGCATGGCGCCATGATGCTGCGGGACAGGCTGGTCTCTGCTAAACTGCAGGAATGAACGGATTCCTGGCGTGAAGTGGGTTGAAGTCTCGGGAGGAGCTAGTCCTAGGGTTGGACAGCGCACCTGACCAATACCTTTCTATTTTAATTATTGTAGCCTTAAAATATTTTTAGAAATTTGTCGAGCACATCAGTATTTATTTTAAGCATTTAGAGTTTAATTTTTTATGGACAACTTTCTTGGTAGCTAGAACAGGTGTCATAGGGAGTAAGGCACAGGTAAAGTAGATCGCTTCTAGTCGCTCAGCAAGTCAGGTTTCTCTCCCAGCGGAACTTGGAGAACCTGACTCCTCGCCCAGTGCTCCGAGGACTCCCGGCTCTTGTGTGCCGCTCCGGGAGCGGGTCAGAGAAGAAGGCAGTGAGGGGACAGGGTGTGGTCTTTCCGGCTGCGGCGGAGCAGCGCAGGGACCCAGCTCGGGCGGGCTCCAGGGTCAGAGCGGGAGGCCCGCTGGGGCGGGGGGAGCGGGGAGAAGAGCGCGGCCGGGACGCACAGCCGGGGCTCCCGGCGCGTCGCCTCGCGCCCGCGCCGCCCGCCGGTGCCTGCGCCTCACCCCGCGACGGCGAGCGCGCCCTCGGCTCCGGCCTGCGGCAGCCGAGCCACCTCTGCCGAGCGGCCCGCGGCTGCAGGGACGGCTGCCGGCCGAGCGAGGCATGGCGGGCCGCGGGGCGCCGGGGGAGAAGCGCTGGCAGCTGGTGCGCTGGTGAGTGGGTGCCGGGGGTCGGGGGCTTGGACAGGCGCGGAAAGGAGCGGGGCCATTGGCCCAAAGTTTCTTTCCGAGCTCAGGCTTCGGGGCCAGGTTTAAGGAGAGGCGCTGGGCTGCCTGTTCACAACCATCCCGCATCCCCGCGCCCGCTCACTGTGGCTCTCCAGGGAAGGAGGCGTTGGGAGCCGGGACAAGAGACCCATTCCCTGATGTCAAGCTTTGGAGGGACCGAGGTGCTCCTTCCACAGGATAATCGGCAGGGCTTCCCTTCTTTCCTCCCCCTCCCCCAATCTCTTTTTTCTATTTTTGCAATGGGGGTCCCTCGCCTACCTCCATTCTTTCTGCGGCTCGGGGTCGGGCCAAGGACTTGGGCCTGGAGAAGGCACAGCCACAGCCCTCAGCTCCCCTGTGGAAGGAGATCCCTCGTCCACCTAAACAGGGACCCCTGGGGTGGGCACTTTGGGGATGGGGGCTTAGAGAAGAGGCGAGGGAAGAGGTTTCATTGTGGGGGCTCGTTGCCCCGACCCCCACTGCAGTCCTGCGGGGCTGGGAAATCAGAGCCTGTCGGTGTCAGGTTACAGGACTGCTGGCTGAATGGGTTTCAGCCCTGTCACAGCCCAGTCACCTGGGCTGGGCCCCTGTTCTCGGTGTCGGAACGTTGAGGGCTTCAGCCAGGGACTTGACCTCTGCTGGGCGGGGCCTAGAATGCAGGACAGCCTGCTCAGCTCACCATCGTCCTGGGGGGGCTCCGGGAGTGAAAGGAGAAAATCTGGCTGGGACCGCTCCCCATTCCACGCCATCCCAGCTACACGGGGGCCAGGGGACATCTCTGAAGTAGCATACCAGACCCATCTCAGGTACATCTGTAGCCTGAATACAGATAACAACAACAATATCATCGTCAATAATAGCCACCTGGGCTTCCCGAGCACTTCCTACTGGCTCCACCATAATCAAGGTCCAGGCATTGACTCAGTTAATCTTCACATTGATACTCGGAGGAAGAAGGTATTAGCTCCCCCACTTTACAGAAGAGGAAACTGAGGCTTAGAAAAGGAAAGTGGTTAGTCAAGGTCACCCAGCAAGCAAGTGGCAGAGTCAGGGTCTGAACCCAGGTCTTCAATAAACGATCCTCTGTTTTGCTTCATCCCACCCAGCCTGGCCACACATCCAAGTTCACTGTCAGAAAATCCCAGCATGTCAGAGCAGGAAGGGTTATTGGGTTTGCAGCCTGCTCACCCACCCCCATCCTGGGAGGATTCCAGGAATCAAAGTCCAAATATTTAAAATTATTATTTAGCAGTGGAACCACTCCCCAAATGAAGCCCCAGTTGCACAAATCATATAAAAGTAGAGTTAATCTGTTTGAAGAGCTGGCAGGGGGCTGGCAGTTACTTAGTGTCCTCCCCCTGAAAAGGAAGCATTACACCAGAACCCCAGGACTTCCCAGATTAAACAGAGTTTGCTTAGTTTAATTCCTCCCCTCACTTCACGGAGGACACAGGCAGAGTTTTAAAGGGGCAGAGCTTGGATTTCTGCTGACTCTCTCTGCCCTGGCACTATCAGGCTGGGCTGGATTTTGGGGTGGACTTGCTGATGTATTAATCAGTGCTAGTGCCTCTAATTAGGTTTTGGGTCACCTTTCATCCCAAGGTCAAAGCTTATTGCTTTGAGAAGGCTCTGAAGATGTGACTTGAGTGGTGAGACAGCCTGGCAGGGAGCACTCTTGAGGGCAAGACACCCTTTGAACCCCATGGCATGCTCCCAACACAGTCAGCCTTGGCCCCTCGTTCCAGGATTTTGGATTGAGTCAGTTTCCTGAACTCAAACTGGCTTACGAGAAATAGGAAATTTACTGGCTTATAGAACTGAAAACTCCAGGAACTCTCCATGTTTCAGGCACAATTGCATTCAGATGCTCAAATAACGTCACTAAATAATACTCTACTCTCTCTGTCCCTCTGCTTCCCTCTGTTCCACTTGTATTCCCTTGAGAGGCAGGGTGGCTGTCAGCTGCAGGCAGCCCCCCAGATTAGTGACCATCATGGAAAGAGAACTTTCTTTCTCCGTGGTTCCAGCCAAAGTCTCAGGATGTCATCTCATTGGTATGGTTTGGGTCACATGGACATCCCTGAGCCAATCACTGGTCAGGGGGATGGACTGCTCTGATTGGCCAGGCTGGGTCACATGCCAACCCACCCATGGAGCTGGGCTGGGGTCAGCTTCATCCAAACCATAGAACTTCTGATTGGGATAGAGGTTGATGAATGGTGAATTACTGGGCAACAAAAGCAGGTCATGCAAAACTTCAATAAAATTAAAAGATAATATTTCCACATAACAGAATAAATGTTAATATGCTAAATGTAAGAAGCTCTCTTATAAGTAAATTAAAAAAAAACACCTCAGACTGGTGGCATAAACAACAGAAATTTATTTTCTCACAGTTCTGGAGGCTGCAAGTCCAAGATCAGGGGGCCGGCGTGCTTGGGTTCTGGTGAGAAACCTCTTTCTTCCTGGCTTGCAAAGAGCCACCTTCTCACTGTGTTCTCCCATGAGGAGAAGAGAGCACACAAGCTCTCTTGTGTCTTTCTTATAAGGACATGAGTCCTGTTGGATCTGGGAACTACCTAACCTTAGTTACTTCCATAGAGGCCCTATTTCCAAATACAGTCATGTGTGTGGGGGGGTTGTTAGGGCTTCAACATATGAATTTTGAGGGACGCAGGGACAAGGACACAAACATCAGTCCATAATGCTAACCAAAAAAACCGTGATAGTTTAGGTGGTGAGTGAGTCAGGCTCAACACCCGAAAGTTGGTGGATGCAGCTCAGGGTCTAATTTAGGACAATAATGTCAGAACATAAACCAAGGAAGCCAAATTTGGAGCCCAAGTGCGGGACATCAGGGCAGAAACAGCAGATACAGAAGAGCAAGGATTTCCACCCACAGCAGTTTACACATTCAGAGGGCTGTGCAGGACTGGTGTTCAACAGTGCCACCTTGTGGTGCAGAGAGGCAAGAGCAATAGAGGGTAGTTGCAGTTTTCTTTGAATGTGGTACATTATTTCCGAAGCAGGACTAAGTGAGGTTCTTGGATTTTGGGAAATTCAAAAGCAAGTTATTAAGTTTTATAATAATAGACTTTGAGGGGGAGAAAGCATTAAAGCTGTTAATTAGAAAAAAGCCCTGGCTGGTGTTTCTCAGTGGATTGAGCTCCGGCCTGAGAACCAAAGGGTTGCCGGTTTGATTCCCAATCAGGGCACATGCCTGGGTTGCAGGACACGTCCCCAGTTGGGGACGCATTAGGGGCAACCACAGATGATGTTTCTCTCCCTCTTTGTCCATTCCCCTCTCTCTAAAAAATTTAATACATAAAATATTTTTAAAAAGGAAAAAAAAAAGATGACTCTATTCACATCTTAAGCTATTGGTAGGGCATGCTAGTTTCACAGGAAATGAATTCATGTGCATAGCTGTTAAGCTGCTTGGTATTAAAAGTGTTTCAGCTGTTCAGATTGGCTAACCTTTTAATATATTCATGGTACATAAGAGCATAGGCACACCTAAATAGCCACAGAATATGGGAGTGGTTCTGTCATAAAATGAAATGCTTCATATGCTTTTTAAAAGTGAAAACCCAAGGCAGAACCTTTGCTTAAGGTCTAAGTGTGGTAAATTAGTATGTTTGAATTAGTGGGAGAATTGGGATCTTTTAAAAACCGTATCAATAATCTGCTGAACTGTACGCTTTTAAAAAAAGGAGTGGTTTCAAACAACAGTGAGATACCACTACACGCCCGTTGGAGTGGCCAGATTCTGGAACACTGATGACACCAGGTGCTGGCAAGGATATGGAGCAACAGGGACTCTCTAACATTGTTGGTGGCAGTGCAAAATAGTGCTGTCACTTTGGAAGACAGGTTGGTGGTTTCTTACAAAACTAAACATACTCTTACCATACAACCCTGCAATTATTTACCCAAAGGGGTTGAAAACTTATATCCACACAAAAACCTGCAGGTGGCTGTTAATGGAATCTTTACTGCCGAAACTTGGAAGCAACCAAGGCATCCTTCAGTAGGTGAAGGGACAAATAAATTAGTGCAACCGAACAATGAAATATTATTCAGCCCTGAAAAGAAATGAGCTATCAAGCCATAAAAAGACATGGAAGACCTTAGATGCGTGAAAAAAAGCTAACCTGGAAAAGCTAATGTACTGTATGATTCTAACTAGATGACATTTTGGAAAAGGCAAAACAAGAAGACTAAAAATATCAGGGCTTGACAGGGTTTTTTTTTTGTGTGTGTGTGTGTATGTGTATGTGTTAGGGGAGGGTGAAAGGAGAGCTGAATAGACAGACCACAGAGGTTTTGAGGACAGTGAAAATACTCAATTATAATGATGGACACCTTAAAACAAACAAACAAACAGAAGACAGCAACTCATGTCCACTTGCCCTTCCAGAATAGCCCTCTTCCTTCAGACTCTCCTTTAAACTATAAAATACCAATAATTAAATTAGAATTGTATTGGGTTCATCAGTTACAGATATTAATATGCATGGTTTTCAGCATGCACACTGTATCTGAGGCCTTTGCTGAGCCCTGCGCAATTTTGGTGGTGGGCCTTTGAGTCTGGGAGAGGGAGCTGACGGAGACTAGGAGCCAAGGCTGTGTGAGTGGTTAAAAAGCGGTATGGAGCCCTGGATGGGTAGCCACTTGGTTAGAGCATCATCCCATATGCCAAGGGTGTTGGTGTGACCCCTGGTCAGGGCACATACAAGAAGCAGCCAATGAATGAATAAGTAAGTAGAATAGCAAATTGATGTTTCTCTTTAATAATAATAATAATAATAATAATAAAAACAGTAAAGAATGTTCTGGCAGTGTTTCTTTAATTGGCTGCACAGTCCTCCATTGTAAGTTGGGTCATAATTTCTTCCCCTAGCCTCTATTGATGACCTTTTAGGGCATTTTTAATATTTTGATATTGCTGCAGTGAACATCTTTGAACCTGTTCCATGCGAATGTGTGCAGAGAGAATGGTTGGATATGGTCTTCAAAGTGAAACTACAGAGTAAAAACATGAGCACATTGTAAAAGATATTGCCAACCTGACGTCCAAAGAAATGACCATTTTATTACTCTCTCCAAGGACGTGTGAGGTGCCACTTTCCCCACAATTTTGCTCACACTGGGAATTAACAGACTTAAATCTTGGCCAATCTCACCAGTGTAAAATGGTCTCTCATTGTTGTTTTAATTTTCATTTTGTTACTTAAAGAAAAGTTGCATTTTTAGAAAGATTTTATTTATTTATTTATTTTAGAGAGAGGGGAAGGGAGGGAGAAAGAAAGGGAGAGAAACATCATTGTGTGTGAGACACATCAACCGGTTGCCTCTCACATGTTCCCAGCTGGGGACCGGGCCCGCTATCCAGGCATGTGCCCTCACTGGGAATCGAAATGGTGACCCCCTTGGTTAGCAAGCTGGCACTCAGTCCACTGAGCCACACCAGCCAGGGCAAAAAGTTGTATTTTTAAAATGTTTATTGGTTATTATTGTTTCTGTTTTTGTAAACTACTCATTAATTTCCTTTGCCCTTTTTCCCTATTGGTTTGCTCATTACATACATATTTTTTCATATTGATTTGTGAAAGATTTTTGTTTATCATGGGAATTAGTCTTTTATTTTATATTTACATTTTATTTTATTTTTAAGCATATTTCATTGATTATGTTGATACAGTAGTCCCAATTTCTTTTCCCTTAGCTCACCTCTTCCCAGTACCCCCCTTCCCTCCATCAATCCTACCCCACTTAGATCATGTCCATGGGTTGTGCACATAAGTTCTTTGGCTTCACTCTTTTCTATACTATTCTTAACTTCCCCCTGTATTTTTTACCAACCAATTATGCTTCTAAGTCCCTGCACCATTTCCTCATTTCTCCCTCTACCTCCTCCCAGCTGATAACCCTGCAAATGATCCCCACACCTATGATTCTGTTCCTCTTCTGTTTGTTTGCTTAGTTGGATTTATTTATTTATTTATTTAAGATTCAGTTGTTGATAGTTGTGAGTTTGTTGTCGTTTTAATGTTCATAGTTTTGATCTTTTTTCTTAAAGAAGTCCCTTTGACATTTCACATAATAATGGCTTGGTGATGATGAACTCCTTTAGCTTTACCTTGTCTGGGAAGCACTTTATCTGCCCTTCCATTCTAAAAGCTAGCTTTGCTGCATAGAATGATTTTGGTTTTAAGTCCTTGCTTTTCATCATCTTGAAACTTCTTGCTAGTCCCTTCTTTCCTGCAAAGTTTCTTTTGAGAAATCAGCTGACAGTCTTATAGGCATCACTTTGTAGGTTACTCTCTGCTTTTCTCTTGCGGCTTTTAAGATTCTCTCTTTATCTTGAACTTTTAGCATTTTAATTATGATGTGTCTTGGTGTGGTCCTTTTTGGGTCTAGCTTGTTTGGAACTCTCTGTGCTTCCTGGACTTGTATGTCTATTTCCTTCACCAAATTTGGGGAGTTTTCCTTCATTATTTTCTCACATAAGTTTTCCATTTCTTGCTCTTCCTCTTCTCCTTCTGGCACCCCTATGGTTCGGATGTTTGCAGATTTAGTTGTCCCAGAGGTTCCTAAGCCTCTCCTCATTTTTTTCAATCCTTGTTTTCTCATTCTGTACTGGTTGACTGTTTTTTTCTTCCTTATGTTCCAAATCATTGATTTGAACCCCGGTTTCCTTCCCTTCACACTGGTTTTGTGTGGATTTTTCCTTTGTTTCATTTAGTGTAGCTTTTACTCCTTCTCTTATGTGTTTGCCCTACTTAAGCATATCTGTCAAGCCTGTGAGCATCTTTATCTCCAGTGTTTTGAATTCTACATCTGTTAGGTTGGCTATCTCCTCATCTGTGAGGTTGGCTATCTCCTTGTCTCTTAGTTCTCCCACTGGAACCTTGACCCGTTCCCTCTCTTGGGCCATACTTCTCTGTCTCCTCATCTTGACAGGCTCCTGTGTTTGTTTGCCTCTGTGTCTTAGGTAGAGCTGTTGCAACTGTTACGTTGTAAGGGGCGGAGCCTTAGGTATTCATTAGTACAGGGCGACCCATTTCACCACGTTGTGGCACTGTATGTGGGGGAGGGGTCTGAGAGGGAACAAAACCACTTGCTCAGCACTTGCCCCTTTTCCAGGCACTTCTCCCACTTCTGTATGGGCCTGGTGCTTCTAGCTGTTGTCCTGGTCATTGTTCCCAGAGTTGGTGGGTCTGTGGATGTGTTAGGACTGTGGGGGCCCTTTAAACAGGTGGACTCTCCTGAAAGACCAGCAGTCTCTTCCTCTGCCTCAACGCCCTCTGGTTTGCACAGTCAGAAGCAATGAGGCTTTATTGTTCCCAGCGCTGGAACCATGAGCTGTGAGGTCTGGTGTGGTGTTGGAAGTGCTCCCCAGGTGTCCCTCCTGACTTTTTAAAATGTTTGACTACGCTTTCTGCTGACCTGCTGCTGCCACTGCTACCGCTGCTGCTTCCGCTGCTGCCACCACTGCTGCCACCACACCGTGTTTTTTCCATATCGACTCTTCCCTCCTACCTGTCTGGATGAGTATTTCTTCTTTATATCTTTGTTTGTTGGATTTCCATTCAGCTTGATTTTCTGGAACTTCTGGTTATCTCCAGTTTTGAGGTAGTTGTATTCTTTCTTAGTTGTGGAGGGAGATGCAGCATGTCTGTCTAGACCTCTATCTTGGCCGGAGTCTTATTTTTTAATTATTATTATTTTTAATCCTCACCTGAGGATATGTTTATTGATTTGAGAGAAAGAGAGAGAGAGAGAGGAGAGAGAGAGACATTGTTGTGAGAGAGAAAATCAATTGGCTGCCTCCCGTACATGCCCTGACCAAGGATTGAAACTGCAACGTTTTGGTGCATGGAACAATGCTCCAACCAACCTAATCACCTGGACGGGGCTGTTTAAAAAAAAATTTCTTAGTAAATTTTATAATTCAGAACAGTTTTAGATTTACAGAAAAATGAGATGATAGTATCAGAGAAAGATAACTCTGACTCCAAAAAACCTCCGCTGCCTTGCGGCATACCTCTTCAGGGGAAAGGCTAAGGGAGTAAACCCCGACAGAAAATCCGGAGCCGGAGTCCCTAAGGCGGTTTGACGTTGTAGTCAACACCGGCAACTCCTGTGGCGCACCTGAAGCCAAGCTGTATTGACTCCGTCTTTCCCTTGGACCCTTCAGCTGCGAAGAGAGGGGGGGTCTGCTGCATGGGCAACAGCAGACCCTCCATATCACCCTGCCCAGGCTCTGTAGCTTCAGCTTCACTGGAGAGGACACTCCAGCGTTATCGCAAGATGTCGATTCAACACGGGAGGAGACAGATACCGTGTCACTCCCGAGTCGGACTGCACAGCCATTCTCGGCGGTGCAGTTAGACTCTTAAGAAGCTACACCATCGTCTCTCGAGATGGACGGCTGCCGACGACGACGAGTACAGAAAGTTGCCCAGTACCCCACCCCCAGTGTCCCCCTCATTAGCATCTTACATGAGTATGGTACACGTGTTACATTCATGAGCCAATAGTGACATATTATTATTAACTAAAGTCCATAGCTCATTCAAATTTCATTAGTTCCACCCCCCCTTTTTTTTTGGTTCTAGGGTCCCATCCAGATACTGCATTACATTTGATTGTCATGCCTCCTTGGGCTCCTGTTGGCTGTGACAGTTTCTCAGACTTGCCTTGCTTTTGATAACCATGACGGTTGTGAGGAGCACTGGTCCTATATTGTAGACTGTCCCTCAGTTGGAATGTTTTTCTCATAACTAGACTGGAGCGATGAGTTTCGGGAGGAGGACCCCAGAGGTCGGGTGCCACTGTCATGATGTCATATCAAGGGTACGCAAGATCAGCATGACTTGTCACTGTTGATGTTGACCCCGATCGCCTGTCTGAGGTCGTGTTTATCAGGCTTCTGCACTGTAAACTCACATTTAGGTGGAGGGCCTTGTGAGCTGCCTCCTCGAGGGTGTAGACTTTACAGGTGTAGCTTGAGAGGTTTGTCTCTTTTCCACCTTCATTTATTTTTCAACCATTTTTTCAGCGCACACTCATGGATATTTATTTATTATAACAGCTTTATTGAAATAGAATATATGTACCATACAACTCAGTCATTTAAAGTGTAAAATTAAATGCTTTATGGTGTGTTCACTGACTTGTGCAGTCATAAAAAAAAATTGTGCAACCATCATCATAATCAATTATAGAACATTTTCATCACCCTCAAAAGAAACACCATAACCTTTAGCAGTCCTCCTTCTCCACTGCCTCCCAACCCCCACTTCCCCCTACTTTAAGCAACCACTAATCTACCTTCTCTCTCTGGATTTGCCAATTCTGGACATTTCGTATAAATAAAATCAGAGTATGTGGTCTTTTGTGACTGGCTTCTTAGCACATTGATGTCAAGGCTCAGGTTTCAGTGATGGCCTGACCTACCCCAGTGTTCAACTTAAAAAACAGCTGCAACCTGTAAAGTGCCAGACCCTTCTCTCTTTGGTGATGGGTTGCATCCTCCTGGGGGTGTCACCTACCCCTACAACCTGGGACCTGTCTCTGTGATCAGTTCCTGCCCTTCCTCTTCTCTCCTCATTGCCTGTCCCCGACAATGCCCAGGTCTCTGGACTCCTACTCTCCCAAGGAGAATCTGAGAAGCTGGTTTTTGCTCAAGTTTTAATGGCTGATACTGTTTACAAGGCTGACCCTCTGCTGTGTTTAATCTCCTTCAATGTACTGGTCGACAGAATTTCAGGGATGTGGCAGGTTAATAAGGGAGATATTTTGGGATGGGAGGTGTCTGTTTTGCCTTATAGTCAGTGTGGTCCAGTTCAGCAAATACACTTCTTCAGTTAAACTGGACTCATTAATGGAGATACTCAGAGCTTCCCAACGATATTATGAGTCAGTGATAACTCACTGTTCGGATTTCTACAGAAGGCCGGCTCAGGTTTTCAGAGATAATCAGACACAGTCTCACACTCTAGCAGGGAGACAGGCTCATAAATAACTCAGAGGCGAGCAAAGAGCAACATTGTGAACAGGGTTGAGCAAAGCATCCTGGGAACCTTGGAGCGGACTTGCATTCTGGCTGGGGTGTGGGCCGAGCCGCTGTGTGGGTTGAGCAGCTGGGGCAGGGTGGGCAGGTCTGGGGTAGAGATGGAGGGAGAGCAGTTCAGGTCAGAGCACAGGCTGAGTAAAGGCTCTGAGATAAGAAAAGAGCACATTTCAGGAAGGACAGGCCGTCAGGGATGCAGGAGTTTGTACATGTAAACGTGGAGGGGGTGGCACGTAATGGCAGGAAAGGCTGGAAGGGAACAAAGTGGGGAAGGATGTCGAAGGTGAGCAGTTTGGATGATATCTGATAGGCAGTGGAAAGACTAACTCTCTGGGAAGGGGAGAAGCGGATGAGACTGTGTAGGGAAGTGGGGGCTGGTACGAGGACGGAGCGGGTGTGCGTGTGGAGCAGACTGGTTAGGAGGCACCTGAATGCCACAGGCCAAAGGTGCTTCCTGTGTGAGCTACCAGGGACAAGTTCATTTCCTTCTCTAGCCTCTCCTTCTGCATCTCTGAAAAGGGATTGGCAAGTTCCCAGTAGTTTGACGTGAGGCTTAGAGAAGGGAATTTAGGGAGTGGGTTTGTCTGTCATGGGTGAAGCACATAAGGCCTATGGACTGGCGAGGGGCCGAGGAGGATGGTGGGGAGGGAAGGCGACAATGATTACCATGTGGCAGAGAGCGTCCCTTGCATTATCTCAGTTAATCCTTGCAACAGCCCTTCAGAGTGGGCATTATTATTCCTCCCATTTGACAGATGAGGAGTCTGGGACTCACAGTGGAAAATCACTCACTTATAGCAAATACTAGTAAGTGGAACCCAGGTCAGGGTGCCTGCAAAGAGTAGACAGTCCCTGCCACCTCTCTCTGGGAGAAGGGGGGAGGGGGAGGGGCTGAGGGGGAGGGAAAGGTGGCTGGGTTTTGGCTGGGGCAGGGAGGTAGAGGTGACATTTGTGACTGAGGCTGTTTGCACTCCCTGTTGGCAAGGGAGAGGAGAGGGTTGGATGGGATGGTTCCTGAATGGGCCTGTTCATCTCTCAGCCTCGGCACCTGTGTGCCTTGTGGGGTGTATCAGCCTGCAAGTGAGGAGACACCACCATTTGGTCTTGGCTCTTGCTTGTTTGGCCAGCCCTGGGCCTCATGTCCCATCTGTAAAGTAAAGCTGTGGTCCGATGATTGACCTCTTGTTTTTTTTTTTTTTTTTTAATCCTAATGACCTAAGACTTCATGATCAGCAGAGTTCTCAAATTAAAAAAACATTGAAAACATAGTATATTCCCATGGTTCAAATTCAAAAGGCATTAAAGTAGTTACAATGCTCCCCAGCCACTCAGTTCTCTTCTTTGGAAGCAGTTGATGTCATTAGTTGCTCCCACAGAGATGGCAAGAGTGAGTCATTGAAGGCTGAGTCTCGAGGAGCCCAAGGATAGGGAAAGGCGTGGAAACGTCATCAGAGTATGATGGGATTAATCAGGGTGGGCTTCCGGAAGGAGCCAAATTTTGAGCCAGGTTTTACAAGGAGGGTCAACTTGGGGCAGGAAACAGGTCACAATGGAGGGTCAGTTCCCAAGCCTGACCTTGTCCAGCTGCCTGTACAAACCAGGAACTTGGGGACAACGTTGCTGCCTGCCTCTTGCTCACCCACATCCAGCCCATCTCCAGGTGTGACCAGCACTACCTCCTTAGCGCACCTGAGAGTGCCCCCCTTTACTCCATCTCCAGCACTATCCCTCTTCACAAGCCACCACGGCCCCACCTGGGCACCTGCAATAGCATCTAACGTGGCTGCCTTGCTATTTTCCACCCAGCAGCCCAGATGATCTCCCCCAAATGCCCACAGATCACATGAGGGACGGTGAAGGGAAACAGGTGGGGGCCAGGGCTCTGATGGGGGAGCCCATGGGAGCAAGGAAAGCCTGCTTTTCTCTAGCAACCCTGCCTTCTGGGAAATCTGCCCCAGCAAGTAGCCTGAGCCCCACGGGGCAGTATCAGAGCAGCTGCGCTGTTTTTTCTCACAGCAATTTATGCAGTTTGTAATCAAACACACACACACAACATTTGGACTCGGTAATACCTCTCCTGTGCCCCCAGTCACCCAGTTCCCCCTTCTCCCCACCCAGAAAACTCTATTTATTATTACCTTGTGTCTCCAGAGTTTCTATATATAAAGATAAGAAAATATGAATTTGTACTTTATTCCTTCCCCCTTTTAAACATAAATTACACACACTGCTTTTTCTGCACCTGATTTTTTTTTTTTTTTATCTGAGGAAGGCATCTTGGAGATCATCACCTGATAGCACAGAAAACACTCTCATTGGAAACATTTGTTTTAAAACAATGGCTGCACACTGGCCTACTCTATGGCTGCACCATACTGTATTTAACCAGCCCCTACTGACCAGAGCTTGGGCTGTGTTCCAGTCTTTTGTTATTATGCACAATGCCACAGGTAACCTTGTCCACATGCTGGAATCTGTAGATTAAGTCTCCAAAAAGGGTCACTGGGCTACTGGGCAGTGTAATTGTGACTCAGATGTTGTCAGGTTGTCCTGCAGAAGGATTGGACCACTGACACTCCCCCTGGTAATGCATAAAGGGGCCTGTTTGTCATGATATATTTGCTCTTGCTGTTTGTTATCTGGAGGTCTCTCCCCAACAAAACTGTAGATTCCAGGGGGGCAGGAACTGAGTGTCTTGCTCATCATCATGGGCACTCAGTTAAATGTTGAGTGAATCAATGCACGCGCAGTTCTAGCAGGAGGCGGTGGCCAGCGCGGGTGACATTCTTGTGTTCACCTTGCCCAGCCCAGTACCCCCCATCCCTGCTGTAGGCTGATTGTCTATCTGGAAGGTGGCTGGGACTCTTGAAATGCTGAAGACCTAAGCCTGACATTTGACTCATGGCCCCCTCCCCAGGGCAGCCCTTCTCCTGCTGTGAAATCAAGAAGTCCAGTGTCTCAGTGCTGTAGGAGACTTGGAGAATGGACTCTTATCTGATGCTTGAATTCCCCTGCCTACCCTCTGCTTACATACCTGCAGTGACAAAGGACTCACTCCTTCCAAATGACTCCTTTCAGCTTCAGACAAGTAACTCTTAGAAAGTTTTTCCGTCTGTTGAGTTGAAATCTGCTGCCTATAGCTGCCTCCTCTTCCGGGGATTTTCACTGTGACTGCTGGAAACAAGGCTTTCTGACAAATGAGCAGGGGGAATACTTGGGGACTGGTACCTCGCATCTCTCTTTTACCAGCAAGCCAGTCCAGTTCCCCCAAAGAGCTCTGTGGAGCCCTGCCCACCTCCTTCCTCACTGACTCCTGTCCCGCAGGTACGTGCAGGAGGGGCGCTTCCGGATCGAGGAGAGGACTCTGACGGCCTTCCAGTGGCTCTACAGCCCACAGCACCATCGCATCCTCAGCCGCGCTGACCTCGAGTCTCCATCAAGGTAAATGACCCACAGCCCTAACTGTCACTCTTTGGCCAGAGTCCAGGCCCCGACAGATGGCACTGATGCAGCCACACTGGTCCATAAACCCACTCTTGGGAACCCCTCCCTGCCCTCAGGGGTGGAGAGGCCACCCAGGGTCCTGTAAAGAGGTTGTTCAGACTAGAATGCACTGACTGGCCCAAGGCAGCTCGCTGCCTCTGTTTTCTCCTCTGTAAAATGGGTATCATCATATTTTCTCTTCCTTCTATGAAGAAGATCATGAGTCTCAAGTGAAATGATGCCTGCAGAGATTCCCAAAGCCAGGAGATCTGCTGGTTCCTCTTTTAACAGGGTGAATGGCAGCCAGATTTGCTGGGCAGCCCCTGCTTTGACGTGTGGGGAGGCAGCCCCATCTTTCTTGTGATGGGCTAGGAGATGAGGGCTTTTCCTGGCCCAGATTCCTGTTCCCAGGCTTCTGCGCACACACACTCTCTCTCTCTCTTTTAAATCCTCACCTGAGGATATGTTGATTGATTTTAGGGAGAGGAAGGTGGGTGAGGGGGGAGAGAGAGAGAGAGAGAGAGAGAGAGAGAGAGAGAGAGAGAGAGAGACATTGATGTGAGAGAGAAACATCGATTGGTTGCCTCCCATACCTGCCCTGATCAGGAATCAAACCCCCAACCTTTTGGTGTACGGGACAATGCTCCCACCAACTGAGCCGCCCGGCCAGGGCCTTGCCCACTCTTTGTTCATACTGTGGACAGGTGTGACCAGTGTTAAGGTCTCTACAGAGATACCCTGGGTGGCCCCGCTGCCGCCACACCCCTTCCCAAGGCTTCTGCTAGACCTGATCCTGGACCCTTCTTCCGACTTTCCCCATCAGAACTTCCTGGCACTAGATTCTAAATGAGCAGGGCCCTTGAAACCAAGAATGGACAGGCCTCTCCTCCAGGGGTGCTGGAAGGGAAAAGGAATGGAAATAATGTCAGTGGGGGGTGCACCATGGCACCATGGGCTGGCCACCCGGAGAACAGAGATGATGCTCTCACTGCAGCTCCTGAACTGGCCCCAGGAATAAAATGCAGATGTGATGGGAGCCTTCACCTCACCAAACATCTGCAGGAGTCCTAGCTGGCTAAGAGCAGTGCACCTGCTCCCTGTTACCTCACTGATGATTTCAGAAGGTACAGGAAGCAGGGACATGGTAGATACTCTGGACCTGTTTCTGTCCAAAGAGGAAAAAATAATTAGATGATGACGTGGAAATGCCAGAAACTCTGGGAAAGGCGCCTCAGACCACCTGAGAGCACTTGGTGTTTAGGGAATGGGCACCCTGGGCTCCAGAGGTGGGTTTCAGATAATGTAGAGAAAAGATGGGTGTTGGAACAGGAGTTGTGAGTTTCCGCAATAAACAGTCCTTTTCTTCTCAGCTGGTGGCATAGAGGAAAGAGCCCCTAGAGCTTGAGACAGGCGTATTGGAAAGGGCACAGGAATGAAATTCTGGCTGTGCAGTTGTGCATGCTTGCAGGGAAGAAGGAAGGGGCCAGTGTGGCTGCCCTGTGAGCATCCTAGGGCACAGAGACACGGAGGGTACATGGTGGGATGCATTTTCAGGTGACATGTGAGGCCTATGGCGTGCCAAATGCCTTCTGATGCAAAGTAGTGTCTCCTCTATCTTCTTCCCTTTCCTTAGAAGCTCTCACCACCACCTGACATTGTCTTGTTTCTTTGTTTACTGCCCTGTGGGCCCCTGGGCTGTAAGCTCTGTGAGGTCAGGGCCTTTTCCATGTGGCTTTCCTCTGTGTCCTGAGGGCTGAGCCCAGAGAAGGAGCTCCTTGTGCAGGCATTGGATGGATGACAAATGAAGATAATGCAGGCTCAGAACCTGCAGGAAGGCTGGTAGGGAGGCGAGCCCCAAGACGGAGGTGGGCCAGATACCCCTGGCCAAGATAAGAGTGGAGGAAGAAGGGGAGGGTGGGACCTCCTGCCCATGTAAGAGGCCTGACACTAATGGGGCTGCTCTCTTTTCGGAGCCAAAGAACATACATGATGCTTTTCAAGAGCGGAGTCTGTGGATGAGGGAAGCAATCGTGAGAAAGGATGGAGCCATCTGAAAGAACTTTAGCTTTCATTCTTGGGAAGGCTACATCTGCGCTGCTTCAAGAGGAAGCTGCCAAAGCTCCATGACTATATTCCTTTTTTGATAGAATATTAATAGTTAATTTTTTGAGGGCTTATTATATGTCATGTTGTAAATGCTTTGCAGGAAAAATGGACTTAATCTTCATAACAATGCTATGATCTAGGTGCTATTTTTCTCTGCATTTTCCAGATGACAAAACCAAGGTGCGGAGGTTAAATCATAACAGCTAGTAAGTGGCAGTGTTCACAATGACTATGGATGCACAGTGCTTCTCAGAGAATAAGGCATGTGCCCAAAGACAGGAGGTGGGGAATGTAACTCCATAGACCATAGGCCATAAATAAGTGAACTTAGCATCAGTCCTGGCCAATATTTAGACTCTTATTAAGGAGATGGTTTGGGGGCACTTAGAAAAGGGCAGCAAGTGAATGCCATGAGAATCCACTCTGCTGGGGGAAGCTTATTTGCTTTTCTGATTAGTTTTCCAGAGTAGAAAGCATGTTGGGGGTGTTGGAGCAGGAGTTGTGAGTTTCAGCAATAAATGGTTCTTTTCTTCCCAGCAAAGCCTTGCAGGTGACACAGGAATGTGAGCTGGGAGATGGCACAGCTGGGGAGGTTGACAAGTGAGCTGCCATTGGCTGAGTCCTGCTCAATGTGTTCCTGAGTGGCTTGGTGAGGAAGGATGTGGACAGCATGCTGGTGTCATTGCTGATGGCAGGAACCTGGACACCATCCCAACAGTCAAGATGTCAGAATGGGGACCCATACTGCCCCGGAGGCTGGATTCCAGGGCCAGGCATCAGAGGTGCAATTTAGCAGGGTTAAAGGAGAAGCCCACTTTGGCCTCCAATCCTGTCTGTGCCTGGGCAGCAGGGTGAGGGAATCAGAGCTGTCTGAGGAGTTCCAATAGACTAAAAGCTTGGGTTTGGCCCTGTGATTTAGGTTTTTAGAAAATGCTCATGCGTGGATCTGCAAGAGCTCAGGGCAGAGTCCAAAGCGAGGGAGAGAAGGACCCACTGCTCTGTTCTGAGTCTCAGACTTTCAGCGGAATGTTTCTTTGTCTGTCTGTTCATTTATTGGTGGACAGGAACGGGGCACCTTTCCTCGCTAACACTGTGCCAGTTGTTAGCCTTGAACAGCTGAGCAGAATGACTTTCAGGTGATGGACCAGGCTGTGGAAGGGACTCCGACCATGGGCTGGCCACGCCTGTCTCCTCTCTTCCTTCTGCCCTGCTGTTGGTTCGTCCGTGGGGTTATAGTGCCTTTTGTCTCAAGGCAGACAAGGACCCTGCCTCTATGCAGCACACATTCTGGTGGGAGAGAGACTAGACACACAGACAAGGACGTTTCAGAGTGAACTTTTCAGAGTGCCGAAGAAACTAAAACAGGGCATCGAGATAATGAATGACCAGTGGGTGTGTAGAGCTTTGGGAGAGGTGGAAGGTCTGTCTCCCTGAGAAAGTGACATCTAAGCTGAGTCCTGAAGGACGCAAGGGGGTAGCCATGGGGAAAAGGTGCTGGTGAGGTATGTTGAATGGATGGTGGGGAAGGGGCTCAGGAAATGGGGTGAAAGAGTGTTCCTGCAGGAGAAGCAAGTAGCACAAGGCCCTAAGTGTGTTCTGGAAGCAGAAAGCCATTGTGGCCAGAGCACAGTGAGTCTATTGGCCAACAGACAGAAGCAAGGCCGATTTGCAGGCAATGGAAGGAAAGGCTTTCTAGCACTGAGAGCTGCCTGTGGAAGGCGTCGGTTGCTGCCTTAGGGAGTGAGTTTCCTCTCACTGAGGTGTGCAAGCCATATTCAGAGGCCGCCTGTATGGAGGAAGATATGTGGGCATCCCAAAGGCTGCCTAGAAGTTCAGGAGTATCCTCGGTTTGGCAGAAGCTGGGAAGATTTGTGCAGAGTGAATGAATGAAGGCTCCAGGCAGCGAGGTCCCAGGCAAGGGCAGTTTCAGGGGTTCTGGCATCCTTGACGCCTCCCATTTCCAAGTGCAGATAGCACTGTACCCCCTCCCTAGTCCCGCCCTCATCCGAGCTGGAGATGGCTCCAGAGTGTCTTCATTGGACCAGGAACCCATGGATCTTCCTGCGCCACGGTTTCCCGCTGCCTCGGCGCCCCGGTCCTCCAGGAGCTTCTCTGGGCAGGTGGGCTATTCCCGCTTTTCTCTCTTGGGTCCCTTGGGTGCGCTTGCCCCTCCCGCGCCTTTGTTCTCGAGGAGCCGCCTCGGGCAGTCCCCTGGCAGAGGCGATGCAAGCAGTCCCAACGGCAGTCACGGCGCATCCCCCCTCCCATCCCCGGCGTCCTCGTCTGCCCTGGTGCCCTCCCTCCCACTCCCTCTCCGGCAGCTACGCCGCGGGGACGCTTGGAGAGCATTGTGGGCACCACCGGGACCAGGGCCGGCACAGGGCGGCAGTGTCTCCGGAAGAGCGAGGTGGGCGCGGCCCGCAGTAAGCGGGCGGTGGCTGGAGGACCCCAGCCCCTGGCTGTGCGCGGACTTCCTGGCGGCTGGCCCTCCAGGTGTGCAGCAGCTGCCGGCGGGAGCAGCTCGGTGCGTGCGGAGCCGCCGCCGGGTGTGCGCGTGTGCGCGCCGCGGTGACGGTGCACGCGCTGCTCCGCCGCCCGCTGCCCGCCGGGGAGGAGGAGGGGACCTGGGTCCGGATGGAGGCGGTGGACGTCGCTGTGGCGGGCGCCCAGGCGCAGACAGCCGCCGCAACTGACTGTTGACATTCCGTCCGCATCGCCGAGTGAGCCTGGGCACCGGCGTCACAGAAGGTCAGCAGGTCCAGGGCTGGGCGTGAATTCCGTAGTCAGCTTGGATCAGGACGCGAGTCCTGGGTGTGACTGGACTTGGGATTGGGGGTATGTTGTGAGTGTCAGTGCGTGTGTTTGCCAAGAGAAATCCAGCCCGTACCGACGTGTGGGAGCTCTGTGCTGCGATTCCACACAGCGGTTCAGCGTAATGGGTTGTGTCTGGGAGGTGGGGTGGCTGTCCTCAGAAAGGCATGCCTGTGGGGCATTGCGCACACACACCGTGTACAGGGGAGTGCGTGCCTGAGTGACATGTATGCTGAGCCCCTGTCAAAGTCTCTGGCTAGAGAAGCTGACTGAGGTGGAGGTCAGAGGTGGGTGTTTACAGGTGGTGGTAGAAGGAAAAAGCTAGGAACCTCAGGAGGACCCTGTGGCTAGGCTGGGTTGGTTTGTCCCCCACCCTCCCCTGCCCAAAGGTCATAAACGCCACCCTCTCTTCTCTCCAACTTGTGCCTGTCATAGGGAGGGGAGTTAGGATGGTGGGGTGCTGACTGACAGGCCTTCATGGACCGTTGGGGCAGGGCCAGCCTCCAGCAGGCTGCTCAGTCCTGGAGAGCCTGGGTGGGTGGGTGTGGGGAGCCAGCCCTGGGGGGCGTGGGTCCAGGGCAGGTGTGTGTTCAGGGGACCTCAGGACTGGGTAGACTCTACTTGTCTTTGCCACCACCAGATGCTGAGTGTCTTGTCTGGACCTGGGAGCCAGTGGTGGGTACATCCTTCTGCCTCCTGTTTTCTGTAGCTCCCTGCGCACCCTTCTTAACAAACTGAAGGGCATTTACATGCAAATGGGGTTTGGGCTCTGAATGCTGGGATCTGCTTCTAAGTGGCCTCCATCAGAGTAGCTTCCACAGGGAATAATGGGTTGTCCTGGGCTGGGTGCCAGGACTCTCTGGTTCTTTTCATGCTTTGTGACCCTGGGGCTCCCCTTTAGCCCTATGGGCCCCAGTCTCCCATGGAGAGGGGAGAAGGCACCCCTCCCCCAGTTTGCTGCTGCGAGTGAGACGTAAACAGAAAGCTCACATAGCTGGCGTTGTGAGGCCCCAAGCAATGATTTTCCTCAGGAAAGTCCTATCTTTGCAACTTGGGCAGGAGTCCAAGGAGGCTGTGCCCTCTCCTCCAAGCAAGTGTATTGAGTTTTCTGAGTTCAGAGAAGGATCAGGGTGGTTGGCTGCTAGGTCTGGTCACTCAGGCTTTAAAAAGCTACCTCAGGTAGGGGTTTTGTGTAAGATTTCATTTGGAAAATGATCAGCATACTCTAATAAAACTGTTTGAAACACATTGTTAAAAAAAAAAAAAAAAGGGCTACCTCAAGTCTCCCCCCCTTCCAAGGTGTTGAGGAGTGGGAGTGGGGTGGGGCTTGGGGGGCCTGGTTGGGGCTGGGTAGGGACCTGAGCTGAAGAGCCGCGGAAGTTTTGGGCAGTAGCAGATGCTAAACTTGGGTAGGACTGGGGTTCGTCTAGCTGGGACTGCTGCTCAGCCCAGGGTGTTGAAGCAATCTGGTGGGAGGTGACCTCAGTTGCAGAGAAGAGGGCCCTTCTGCTGCAGGCACCCCCACACCTTTTCCTCCCTCTTTCCTGTGACCCTATCTGGGTCAAGTGTGGATGAACCCTGGTGGTTCCGAATGACTTGAACCTTGAGGGAAAGGGACCCTAGCATTGATGGCGGTGACAGCAGCCTAGCACAGTCGTTAAACATAAACGCTCTGTTGTCCCTGGGACCTGGGTTTAGATCCCAGCTCCACCCCCACTCGCCGTATCTCACCTGAGTGGTGCACTTGGGAAGTGGTCTCAGGGAATAGGGTGGGGGCAAGAGGTGGGAAGCAGAGAAATGCAAAGCAGCACAAGGGAGCATGAGCTTTATTATTGCCACCACTCTGTCCTGAGCTGCTCTCCTGGGGAGCCTATGGAATGCCTTTCCTGTCGGAGAGGAAAACTGCGGAGCGTTTATTCATTAGCTCTGTCCGTTGATGGACAAGGACGCTGCCATGGACATGAACTCCCATGAGATTCCAGGTGCACATGTGTGAGGCCCAGGTGGGTTCCTGTGCGTGCCCCACACTGCAGCTACAAAGAAGGCCTGCTGTGGCTCCAGATGAAGCTTTGCCATGTGGCACTGGAGGCTGTGGCTTGGAGCCTACAGGGAACCAACTGGTCATTACCGAAGTGGCTGGAGTAAGAACTGGGGCCGACAGGTTTTGAAGCAGTGCACGGAGGGGTCCGACACACTGCATGACCTTGGGCAAATTACCTAATTTCTCTGAGCCTCTGTTTCCTTCTCTGGGGGTTGTGAGTGTTAAAATAAGATATTTGTTAAATTTTGAACATGGTGATGGGTCCCTAACAAGGGTTTCATGAACAGAGCCTTTCTGTATTCGGGAAGATAGCATATGCCCATTTATTCACATGGAGGAGGAGGCTGGGTAAGGTGACTGCTGAAGGCCTTCCTCCTCGTTGTGGGACTTGGGGCTCCAGGCCCAGACCGCTGACCTGGTCAGTTCCTCCTGCAGCTGTGGCCTGGTCTCCCAGGCCCCCTGAGAGTGTCTGTTTAGCAGTCTGTGAATCAGAGCCAGCAATGCCCTGCCCCTGGGCAGGCTCCTCAGACACTCCTTTGCTGGGGTCTGTCCCAGGAGGATATGGAGCCCGGAGGTAGGCAAAGGGGATGAGCAGGCAGCTTGGGAGCAGGTGCTTGAAGGAGGAGTGAGGGGCGGGTGGATGCCGGCGTTTGAAGCTGGCAGATGGCTGTGGGCACTGGTCTGGGCCACAATCAGTGGGAGGACAGGGCAGGGATGAGAGAGAGGGCGAGAGAAAATGGAAGGCAGGAAAGGAGGAGAGAGCGGATTGGCAGCGGGTGGCCAAGAATGACAGAGGAAATAACCGTGGGGTGAGTTGGGCAGCCTTGGTGCAAGGGGATCGGGGTGTCAGAGATGGTGGGGACAGGCTGGGCCTGTGGGGGAGTGATGGAGGGGCATGTGAGAGGGGAAGGCAGTGGCTGAGGATTAGTTGTGGGGTTCCTAGGGCATAAGCCAGAGCAGGCTTCATATTTCAGGGTACAGCACCCATAAGCCTCCCCATTTTCCTTCTCCCTAATGTGTCCACCTGTCGTCCCTCCCAGGCCACCACCTGCTTTGGCAGGGGAAGTGCTGTCTGCAAACACTTAGGTTCTGTTGTGAGTGGTGATTGGAGAAGGCGTGGACGTGTCTGTGCTGAGGCCTGTTGCCATGGTACCATGGTGGCCCTTGTCTCCCTACCCTCTCCCATCTCTGAGCAACATGCCACCCCCTCGGGGAGAGGTCACACAGTGGGAAAGGTGTCCAGCTGCCTCTTGCTCATGCACGGGCAGCTCAGGCTGGCATATAAAGGTCACTGTGTCCATCCTCGGCCTACAAGCAAGATCACACCTAGGCTAGGAGGTGCAGCAGCCATTGTCTTTATTCAGTCATTTAAAAACTCTTGACCCCTGCAATTTGGGACTCATTTTGTTTTTAATAAGTTTCGTAAAAAACAAAAACAGTATGCCAGCCTACCCATCTTCTCCCCTTTTCAAGAGGGCATCTTTATGGAGCCAGATGGCATGCTCTTCTTGCCCACACCTCCTTCAATTCTCTGGTGGTTCTCTACTGGGAAGTTCTGCCTCATGTCTGACCTCAGCCTGCCATGCTGCACTTGTTTTTTCCCCTCTGTCTGCCATAACCCTTCAGGACTTCCAAATAGATATAAGGAGACTCCTCTCCATCTGCTCAAGATCTGAGGCAGTGCCCTGGCTGGGTAGCTCAGTTGGATCATTGTCCCATATACCAAAAAGGTTGCATGTTCGATTCCTGGTCAGGGCACATACCCTAGGATGTGGGTTTGATTCCTGGTCTGGGAGTGTATAGGAGGCAACCGACTGATGTTTCTCTCACATCAGTGTTCCTCTCTCTCCCTTCCTCTCTCTCTAAAATCAATAGAAACATATCCTTGGGTGAGGATTAAAGTAATAATAATAATAATAATAATAATAATAATAATAATAATAAAGATGTGGCAGTTGTAGGGGCCTCCCAAGGCAGGTGGGACGCCAAGGCAAGGACTGTGCTCTGGGGGACCTGGTCCGAGACAAGACTGTGATCAGCAACTCCCTCCCCCAACCCTGCTCGTGCTCGGGTTCTGGACTTGCAGCTTGCTCTCAGGGCTGCCTGGTGTCCCATCTTCGTCCTAGTTCAGATCCAAGGCTGTCAGACTCCTTCCTGGATCATGCTGGGCATGCTGGCTGGGCCCTGTCAGGTCTGGGCCAACAGATGGCATCAGGCCTGGGCCCTGGGTGACCTGCAGATCAGATGACTGGTAGTGAGCAGTATCAGAGGGAGGGACAGGCTGTCAGGTGCAGTGAGGTGTGCCTGTGTGTGTGTGTGCACACCTGTGCACATGTGTCCCTGGAGGATAGGTTGCTGGGTTGCTGTGTCTTCACTTCTCTGTATGTGGCTGTGTGGGGGTCCCCTTAGCATGTCTCTGAGTGCACTGCTGGGTGCTCTGGGTTGTTCTTGTTTTTTCTCTGGGTATGTGTGTAGGCCACCCACCAGGCGCTCTCCAGGGTCCTTGAGGGTGTGCCTGGTTTTATGGCAGGAGATACTTTAACCCAGACTGCTTTCCCAGCCCTCTGGACTCCCTGAGTCTTATGCCCTGCCCGTTCTCCCCTCTCTCTATACTTCCTGTCCCTGTCCCCTATGCCCCCTGCCTTGAGGAAGCTGCTTCTCCCCCAGTGGCTGCGTGGGTGCCTGCTGCTGTTGGGGTGGGGCATGGCAGGGACAACCAGTCCAACCTCCAGCCCTATCCTTTGAGCTCTGAGCTAAGGGGGATGGGTGGGTGAGCCCCGGGTTGAGGAGATGAGTCAGGGATGGCTGCAGGGTGGGTGGAAGCTGGGCTGTGTATCAGTGTGCACCAGGAAGTGTGCACCTCTCCCCACTCCCACTCTCAGAAGTGTGGACACCAGTGCAGCAGTGGGGAGGCTCCCCCCTATTTGCTGTCCATGGTCTGTTCCCCCATGGCTGGCATAGCTTCTGACCTGGGGCAAAGTGGTCTCTGGGAATGTGGGCATCCCACTGGGGGCCTGGGCCTCAGCATAATTCCTGTCACCACAATCATTTACATTTATGGGGCTCTTCCTGTGCCAGGCTCCGGACTGCACACTGCTCATGTATCAGCTCATTGGCTCCTCAGAGCAATCTGAGCCCTGAAAAGCATCTCCATCCTATGAGGAAGTGGAGGCCCAGAGAGGTTGGGTTACTTCTACAAGGTCACACAGCTAGTAAATGAACCCAGGTCTATTCTTGTCACTTGCTGCTCTTTCCTCCATTCTTTTTTTTTTTTTTTAATCCCCACTGGAGGATATGTTTATTGATATTTAGAAAGAGAGGAAGGAAGAGGGGTGGGAGAGAGAAAGAGAGAGAGAAAGAAAGACTGATGGGAGAGAGAAACATTGATTGGTTGCCTCCCATACTCACCCTGACCAGGGATTGAACTTGCAACCTTTTGGTGTACAGGACGATGCTCCAACCAACTGAGCACCAGGCCAGGGCTGTTCCCTCCACTCTTCACAAAGTTGGATCTGTCTCACCCTTGCAGTCTCCCCTTTAGAGAGGCCGTCCCGGGTCCTCCCTTCTAAACAGGGCTCCTCACCCATCCAGTCCTCTTCGATTATATCACCCTATGGTAAATACCTGTATAAGTTATCCATCCTTCTTTTATCCTCCACCTCCCTACCTCCTAAATCCCCTAGGGCAGGGATCTGTCTGTCTTGTTCACTGAAATAGCCTCTGCCTCAGCAGAGAGCCTGGAACACAGTAGGGATACAATGAACGTTTGATGAAAGAATGAATGAGTACATGAAGATATATCTGACTTCCTCCTCTACATTGTCCCTCACACAGCAGGGACCGTTGCAGAGTGGCAGGGAGCATAGGCTCTAGAGCCGGGCAATTGGATTTTAATCCTGGCTCTTCCACTGTTCTGGTATCTAATGCTCCCTAATAACCACCCAGGAGCTTGTGGCCTGAAATGCTGGTGACATTTATTTAGCTCAGGAGCCCACCACTTGGGCAGGGCTAGGTGGGTGTATTGGTTTCTGCTTGGCCGTTGTGATCCGGGCGGCTCAAAGCTCAGGGGCTGGAACTGTCTGCAGGCACAATCCCTCTCATGTCTGGCCTTTGATGCTGGCTGTTGGCTTGAGGCCTCAGTTCCCTGCCACACAGGCCTCTCCCTGGGTTCTTGCTGGGATTTCCCACAGCATGGTGGCTGGTTAAGGAGCAGGAATCCCAAGACAGAGCCAGGCAGAAACTATTTCACCTTCCCTTACCCAGCCTTAGAAGTGATGCAGCACCACTCTGCCATAGCCACAGATCCACACAGATTTATACCTTTTTAAAAAATCTTCACCTGAGGATATGTTTTACTGATTTTAGAGAGAGAGGATGGGGTGGGGGGGAGGGAGGGAGAAAGAGAGAGAGAGAGGGAGAGAAACAGAGAAACAGAGAAATAGGGAGAGAAACATTGATTGGTTGTTTCCTGTATACGCCCCGACCGGGGAACAAACCCACAGCTGTTTGGTGTATAGGACAATGCTCCAACCATCCAACCGACTGAGCCACCTGGCCAGGGCAACACCCCATATCTTAACAGAGGGGTGTCGATGTCCCATGGTAAGAAGAGCATGTGAGATGGGGGACATACGGTGGGATGGTGTGGCCATCTTTGGGAAATACCATCTGCCACAGCTACTTGCTAGGAGTGTGACCTTGAGCAAGTTACTTAGTCTCTTTGTGCCCCAATCTCTCCATCTGTAAAGTGGGAGACACCATCAGTATGTACCTCATGTGTTATTTCTTTAGTAGTGCTTGCACTTCTACCCATGGGTGCCCCTGGCACAGGTGAGGTCTTGGTCCCGATTTTCACCAAACTGCAGGATCCAGCCCCAATTCCCCACCCACTCTTGTGTCATACAGGAGGCACCTTACAGTGCAGAGCCCTCCTGAGGGTGGGCCAGTAATGGGGAGAAGAGAGGAGACCTTGAGTAGAAAAGACCTTTCCTGTCTCACTTTAGTATATCATTCTGAGTCACCAGAGGGACAAGGGACAAGTGTTGATAGAGACACCAGTATGCTGGAGCTCCAGCAGGATTCCTCTGGGCCTGGCTCTGTGGCAGACCCTGCTAGCACCACCATCTTTAATCCAGGGAAATCCAGATACATGAATCCTGGACATGTTGTGTTTGAGCTGCAGGCCTTTTTAAAAAACGTGTCTGAGGGATCTCCCTGCCTCTGCTGGATCCTCCCAACCTGCACCCACCTGAGTCACTGCTCATCTGCCAGAAGTATGACTCCTCCACCTGGACTGCGAGGGGTGGGGGAGGAGCCTCAGGGCTTGTTTGTCCTAGCCCAGGTTGGGGCAGCTCCTCCGCTGGGCATTGGCAGGGGGCCCAGGAAGAATCTTGGGGTTTGTGCCAGCCCATCCTGGTGCCGTCTCACACCTGGCACTGCCCTCATCTGGGGCCTGCTCGGCACTGCACCTTTCCTGTCAGAATGGCAATATGGTTGAAAGCAGGGACTCTGGATTTTAATTCTGTTGCCACCACCTACCAGCCCTGCAACATTGGGTTGGGTCTCTTAACCTCTCCAGGGCTCCATTTCCTCTCCAGGAAGAAGGACGTGGTTGTGGTGAGGACAAAATGAAATGCAAAGTATAGCATATCTGGCTATGGGAGATTCTCATGAAATGATCAGTTATTCTTTACAGATGAAACAACTGAGGCAGAGGGAGTTTAAGTGGTTTCCCCACAACTACGTGACATGTCGGAACCAGAGCTGGAGCCCAGGTGTTCTGATACCAAGTAGTTGTTACTTTTCTCCTACAACACATTTCTCCTCAATCCATTTCGCTGGAGGGCAATGTGGGGCTGCCATCCTAGAAATACCAGCAGGAGGACAGCCCCTTTTCCTCTTTGCACTACTGAAACTTTCCTATAGAGGGCGCCAACGTCCACTTTCTTGCCCACCCTGGTGAGGAAAGTACCCAGGTGAGGGGGCTCTGCAGTGACAGGGGAAGGTTGGAGTGGTCCAGCTGGGTGGAGGGAGAGTGAAGAGCTGGCTTTGTGATCTCTTTTAGTAAGACTCCCCTCCAGACAGCAACTAGTGCACAAGCCTTCCTGTAGATAACTCCAGGGCTACTGGTGATAGTGGCAGTACTGTAGTAGATTTCATTCCAGTATTTCTCCCTGGATCAGAATCATCTGGGGAGCTTGTTAAAGATACAGATTTCCTGGCTCCACTCCAGAACAATGGAGTCAAAATTTTAGCAGTCACACTAGCTAACACAACTGTAGGTCTGTGCCAGGCCCTGCTCTGAAGGCTTAGCATGTGTTAACTCATTAACCCCTCCCACAGCTCTGTGAGGTAGGTACTGTTAGTATCCCCATTTGATAGATGGGGAGTCTGGTCTGAGGCATGGAGATGTTAAGTAACGTCTACGGTTGCACCGGGGGCAAGCAGCAGTGCTGGGGTTTGACTTCACCCCAATTAAGACCCAGGTGGTTCTCCTGCCCAGTGCATTTTAGAATCACTATTTTTTTTAATCCTTACCTGAGGACATGCTTATTGATTTTAGAGAGAAGGGAAGGGAGAGAAAGAGGAAGAGAAACATCGATATGAGAGAGAAACATCAATTGGTTGCTTCTACCTGCCTGACTGGGGACCAGTCAGCAACACAGGCATGTACCCTGACTGAGATTGAACCCGCGACCTTTTAGTTTATGGGACAGCTCTCCAATCAAGTGAGCCACACTGGCCAGGGCTAGAACCACTATTTTATAACACCAGGCTCATCCCCTTTCTTGTCCCTTTTTGCTTCCTTTTATTTGTCATTTTAAATAGCATCTGTGAGTGTTTTTAGTTATAAAAGTCAGACTTGCTTATTTCAGAAAACTTATACAATTCAAAAAGCACAAAGAAGAAAAAGAAATCATGATCCTTAATGTCATGCCTTGAACAATATGGTCCTAAGTATATTAGTTAGCCGTTTCATTTCATTCTGAAATTTCCTATAACTCTTTCCCATGTTGTACTGGCTGAGAGGCACTCTGTTGTTGGGAGATGCTGTCTTTCTTTAACCTGCCTCCTGCTGTTGGATGTTTGGGTCGTTCCCAGTGTTTCAAAATTGTTACAACGATGTGGTGGAGACTCTTGAAAGTACAACTCGGCACACATCTCCGAATTTTCCCAGGTGGGATGGCATGGAACCAGAAGTGGAATTGCTAGGTCAAAAGTCATGCATATTAAAATAACCCTTTTGGAACATACAGAGGAGTGCACAGATTGTAAGCATTCAGGTTGATGAATTTCTACAAAGTTGATACATCCATGTAAAATCAACACTCAGACCCAGAAATGGCCCAAGATCTGTGTACTGGAAACCCTGTCGGCATGCCCGTAAGGAGTCTGATTTGTATTGCCAAATTTCCTCCAGCAAAGTTGTATATTACTCTTCTTTGAGTTTTCCTAAGATTGAAGCACAGACTTTGCTTAAAAGCAAAGTGGATGGAAGAACCACTGGAATCAGGCAGTGAGGGAGAGACCCTGGTCCTCCCTTTCTGGGGCAAGACAGACTTCCCTTCTGGGTAGAAGAGGTGGTCTCAGGACTGGGATCAGTTTGAGCTCTAAATAGGTTAAGAAGGTTTTAAAGACATGAGCCTTTGTAGCTGCTTCTTCTCCTCTTCATCCTCCTCCTCCTTCTAGAGCAAACCATCTATATAAATAACACTTTTTAATCTTTAACATGCTCATGGTAAAAAAAAAAAAAAAAAGAAAAGAAAAAAGAAAAAGTAGCACAGAAGGACAGAGTGAAAAGTCCTTACCCTCAGAATTCCAGTTCCAGTCCCATTCTTCAGAAGTGACCAACCAGTCTTGGATCATTGCTTATGTTTCCTTCCAGAAATTGTCTAGGCAAGTATGAGAATTTACGTATTTATTTAAACTCATGGGATTTGACTATATGAGCTGTTCTATGTCTTTTTTTTTCCATGAGTTTTTGGGATATCTTTATTTGGTAACATATGAATTGTAACTCCTTTTCAGTAGCTACATAGTATTCCCTTGTACTTGTATGCTTGTTCCACAATATAGTTAAATGACAGTCATTTAGGTTATTTATTTATTTTTGTATTTTGCTATTACAAACAGTGATATAATTAACACCTGTGTGCATAGATCTTGTCAACTCGTATGAGTTAACCTGAGGAATAAATTTCTAAAAACAAAAAATTTGGCACAAAGTATATGCGCACTTAAAATTAGATAGATATTGCCAAATAGCTACACACTGGTGGTGGCCGTACCTGTTTCCTTATATCTTTCCACCATTGTCACTATTTTTAAAACCTTTAGTATCTGATGGGCAAAAGTGATACCTTATTATTATGTAACATTAAAAAAAAAACAACAACGGTGTATTTTGTAGCTTGTTTAGTCCACAGCCATGGATTGCCGGTAGCTCTGTAGGTAAGCCGCATTGCTGAACCGATCAGGCGGAGTTGTGCAACCCTGGGTTGGGGTCCTGCTCTTGGAACCCAGTTTTCACAAGCACTTGTCTTGCAGTTTTTTTCCTTGGGTCATCGTCTTGCTCTTTAGAACTTGCACAATAGGAAAGGCAGTGTGGCCCTTGAGCTAGTGCGTAGGGGAAATGATCCCTGAGCTGTAAATCACAGCGCAGATGTTGGTTGTTGTTTTATCCCCATCCCGAGATGTGGATTCCTGACTTCTGTGGGGTTGCCCTGTTTTTCTGGTGGCCAGAGTGTCCTTCTCTGCCACTGTCCTCTGTTCTCACCTGGCTTGTGAAGGAAGCAGAGTCTAATCCGGCCTCTTCTTTGAGGAAAGTTCAGCTGAAACCCCCCAAAAGTGTACATGAGCTGCTTAAGGTGATTCGGTGGCCCAGCTGTGAGGTGAGCCGAGCCCCACCTGGTCGGTACTGGTGCCATCTCGCGCTGTCCAGAGTGGGGAGGGTCCAGGCCAGATGATAGATACGGTGCCCGCCTCGCTGGGGGCATCTGCTTCCTGAGCTTCCGGTAGCTGCCTCAGCCCCACGCCTGGGAAGGGAGCTCGTCTCATCTTTCAGCTCCCGCTGGTGGCTGTGAGGACAGAGCTGCCCAAGCAGAGGAAACCACACTGTCTGTCCCTTCCCTCCTGCCCCCACAGGCCTGCGGACGCGATGGAGGAGCTCGGGCAGGGGCCTGGGCTGCCTTGTCTCCTCTGATCCCAGCCAGCTTTCTTGGCTCCACGTTCCTCTAAAGACCAGAGAGCTGGGTGGGTTTCCTAGAGCTCTGCACTGGGGTTGGGGCTCTGGCTGGGACTTGTTCCTTCAGCTGGCACCAGGGAAGGCAGGACCTTGCTACTTGGTGCTTCAAAGTAGGCTCTGTGGAGGAGTCGGGGAGCAACCTCAGGAGAGAAGGAGCCTGTCTGGCCAGGTGTTGGGAGGACTTGCCACTTGCTCTTTGCCACTTCCTTGTTCTTCTCCAGCGGTTGAGCTAAGCTTTGCTTTTTCAGGGCCTTAGTTCTTCTGTCTGTAAACGGGCACTGCATCACTGTGCATTTCTGGAGGCTTCAGGATCAGTGGGGCAGGTTTGACCTACTGATTGGCACCTGCTGAAGCTGATCATCATGCAGAACAGTGGTTGAGAACCCGGGCTCTGGGGTCAGACCTAGCTGAGTCACCATTGTGCTCGGCAAATTTTGTTAAGGTCCTTAACCTCTCTGAGCCACTGTGTTCCTGTGTGTAAAATGGTGACAACAGTGCTACCATCTCAGAGGTGGTTGTGAGACTGAAATGAGCTGGGCTGTTAGCTTTGTGCTGGTCCACAGTAGACTCACAGACATAGGTGCTGCCCCAGCTCCCCTATTCCCATAGCTTGTCCTCAGGTCCACTCTGACCTCCCAGCTTGCTGAGTCAGCCAGAGTCTGGGAGGAAGCTGGGCTGTGCTTGGCGGGAGCAGGAGGGCCTGGCTCAGTGTGCTTCTCTTTGTCTCTTGACTCACAATTTCTCCCAGAGAGCCCGTGGACCCCTTGCCGCTCACCCCACACAGAAGAGGGGTCAGAGCAGGGGTGACAGGAAGCTAAGCCGGACCAAGGGAAGGGGTGGTATCATAACAGATACTAATTATAATGGCTCCCATAACAGTGTGGGTTGCCCTGCGCGAAGTGTTTATGTTCATTTATAATCTCCTGAGGTTCGTGGCAGCCGCCCTACATTATACAGGAGAAGCTGAGGAACCTGCTGGAGACCACATGGCTCTAAAACTTGGGAGACTGAGTGCAGAGGGAAGGAGGAAGGGGGAGGGGCTCGCATGACTCTCACCTCCCTCCAGAACTTACAGAATAAAACCTAAAAGCCACTTGGGCCCCTCCCTTCCCTCTTTCCAGGCCCTAACTCTGGGGCGCTAGGAGGGCATGGGCCCTTCTGGCCTCTCCACAGTTTCTAAATCTCCGTGGCCTTGGGGAAGTCCAAGGTGCTGTGAATTCTGTGCCCTTCCCAGCCCATGCAGCCAGGCCACTGCCGCTCCTCGGCCAGGTGTCTGAATCCCATGGCCCGGTGTCTTCTGTGGCTACCATGCAAGGTACCTGGACTCCAGGTGGGAGAGTCTGGCCTCGGCGGCAGCACCTGAAACCTTAAACCTTAAAATGCCGCTCCCTGCCTGGTCCTACGTCCTTCCTGTGGTGTGCACACTTGGCCCTGGTGTCTCTGTAGACTGTGAAGGCTTGTACGAGAGCATCTAGTGACTGTGTCTACCCCCAGAACACGTGTGATGGACAACATGCATGCACGGTCACATGTGTACAGAGAGAAGACGGGTGGCCAGGGGGGCCCAAGCTTGGTGTAACTCTCACCTCCCCTCTTGTTCTCCCAGGTGAAAGTGCATTGAATGCACCCCAACAACGGCCTTGCCATGAACGCTCTCTAATTGATAAAAAAGGAAGTAATTTGCAAAAGGAATTTTGTTGCTAGCAACCCACATGGCAGCTGGGCGGAGGCTGTGGGCAGCGTGGGCCCACCGCGGTGCTCTGTGCACGCAGCGCAGTGCGTGGCCTGGGGTCAGCGCTGGCGTCAGCGTGGGAGCCGGCCGAGTGGCCGATGGGCTGCTTGTTCTCCCCCTCCCTGTCTCATTCACCCAGCTTTTTATCTTAGCTGGGACCTCTCAATGGAGAGGGAGAGAAATCCAGGTCCTGTCGGCTTTAGGAACAGAGGGACCCGGGGGTTCGCGCTGGCTTTCAGCACAGCTGGACCTGGGAGCTCAGAGGATGTCCTTAAACCCGGATCTTTCTCATGTTGCCTGTCTTTTCCCTGCCTGCCCCTGGGTTGGTTACATTTTCCTGTGTTCTCCATCCTGTGGTTTAGCAACCCTGGGGAAGAGAGTAGGGGAGTGTGCTGGGAGTGAGTCCTGCTGGGTCTGCTTAGGTGTCCTCCCACCCCTGAGCCAGTCTCTGTGGCCAGGCCTGGCCAGGTGTGCCCCCCTGGGGCAGATGGAGCACAGAGCTGTTTTGCTCATCGAGAGGCCCAGTGGTTGTAGGGCAGGCAGGACCCAAGGTGTCCATGGTGCCTGTCGAGCATCCCCTGGGTGTGAGGGCAGAGGGGGTGAGAGGTCTGGGTGTGGAGTGGACGTCCTGCAGGGAGCCAGTGGTCTGATGCAAGCCCAATGGGTGAACCACATGATCCTTCCCTGCCTGGTGGGTGCGTTTGGAGGGCGTGGCCTGAGCTGAGAACCACCAGGCTCCTGCTGAGAGGCTGGCTGTCTTGGAGGAAAAGACCTTACACTTGCCCCTCACAGTCCTGAACTGGGTCAGGACCCCGAAGCTGCTCCCGCAGCCCCCGCCATAGAGGAGTCAAGAAAATAGGAATGTCTGTGCCATTTGTCCACAACCTGGGGGTGGCCCTCTGGCACCTCAGCAAGGATCCAACTCCCCCAAACAGGAAACTGTGGGAGGGTGGGCCTGGGAGAGAGGCCAATGGTGGCAGCCACAGCAGCTTTATTTCCTTTTCCCGCTGCTGGGGGTGGGGCAGGAGCCTGGCGCCCCTCTGTGCCCCTGCCCTAGTCTGCTGCAGCATGTGCGCCACAGCCGCCCGGGGCTGCTTTACTGAGCGCCTGCTGGGTACCTGGCGTGGGCAGCTCTGGTGCATCAGAGGTGAGGGCTCACCTTCAGGTGCAGCAGGAAAGACAAACACACTCGCACGCAGGCTCCACCTTCGCACGCTGCTGGCACCAGGTGTCACTGCTGACTTCTGGCTAGACACTCGAAGGGGCCTGAGAAGTGCAGATCTGTGCCTGTGTATGGTACACGAGAATGTATGTTGTAGGCACGCCTGCAGACCGAGTGTGTGCCTGGGCTGCACATGTATGTTGATGTGTGCATGTGAGCATGCGTGTCCACATCCATGTGTGAGCCTGTGTCTGATGGGGAGTTGTATGTATAAGAGATGTATGTGCAGGTGTCTCGTGTCTATATGAACCCGCATGTGAGTTGTGGTACCTGTGCACACGTGCATATCTAATGACACATGGGAGCATGCATGTGCCTATGTGTACCAATGGACCCTCTGCATACGGTGTGCACATGTATGTGCCCCATGCCACGTGTGTGCAGGTGTCATTGCTTATCTGGGGCTGGTTTTTCTGGGGTGTGCTGAGCCACGGTGGAATAAGAAGGCAGAGGTCCCATCTCGGGCAGTGGGTATGAGGGTCCCCAGTCTGCAGGACTCCGGAGTCTCCCAGCCAGGTCTTTCTCTCCCTGCCAGGCCCAGTGTAGGAATCCTCAGCCCCCTCTTTGGGTTCTGGGAAGCCAGGGCTGTTTGGGGCTGAGCTGCCAACTTGGGCTGTGGTGTAATCTGCTAGCGGAGCCCCTTCCGGAGCTGTGGGTTCCTCTGGGCGTGGGGAAGCTGCCCTTTTCGACCTCCCCTGCTTGCCTTGGTGCCTCCCAGAACACAGGACACACCTCCTGGGCCTGTGGCCTCACGCACAGGAAGTACAGGTTGGGGGGCAGGCCAGGGGGGAGGTGCCTCGCTGGGCGCCCCGCCCTACACTGGTGGCCCGCTGACCCTGCTGCACTAGGGCCCCTTTGCCAACTGCCCCAGGGACATCGCTGGGACCTGGGGCCCCGCGGCCACAGCCATGTTTGGCAGGAAGCGCAGCGTGTCTTTTGGGGGCTTTGGATGGTGGGTGACAGTTGGGGGGTTGAAAGGATGGGGGTGACTTAGGTGTGCTGTCTTCTTGAGCACTGCTGGTACCTTGGGAAGAGGGAGCTCAGGCTATGCCTGAACCCTGGGTCAGTGGGGCTACTTTCAGATGCCCAGCAGACGGAGATGGAGGGTCCTGGCGGGGACATCAGACACTGGGAGCTTCTCCTCACTGTTTGTTGGGTTCAACCTTCTGTGGGATTCAGAAGGTCAGAGTGGGCCAGTGTGAGTGACTGCGGGTGGCTGCGGTGAATGTGTGTGCCTGTCTTGTGTTCCCGTGTACATGTGGGCACCTCTGTGATGATCGGGCATGTGTGTGTGTGTCCAAGGTTGTGTGTGTGGTGTGCATGTCTGTGGGACCGGGGGTGAGGTGTGTGCCCGGCTGGGTGGGTGTGCCTGTGCGTGTGACCATGTGCATACTCTGGTCCTCTGTACCTGTGTGTGCTCCTGTCCGTGTCATCTTTGTGACTTGGTGGCAGGAGGAGTCTGTGGCCTGCAGGCCTTTGGGGCTGCCTCCTCTCTGCAGGGGGTGAGCTGTGAGAGCAGGGGGCAGGGCTGTCCCTAGAGTCCCCTCCCCTTCGTCCCCCACCCTGGGCAGCCAGTCCTAGCTCTGTCCCCGCCTGAGCAGTGGGGTCTGTGCTGCAGCCTCTTGCCTGGCCCTCTGGGCCGCCCTTTGCCACTAAGCTACTCTCTGAGACAAGGAACAAGTGTTTTCCTTACCAGGGGGCCAGGACACGGGGAGGCTGAGGTCAAAGGCTTGTCTCTGGTTACCAGCTGCCGACAGCTTCTCTGCAGCTGGGAAACGGGGTCTCGTGGTTTTCATTATCGGTTTCCTTTCAGCTTGTGGGCCTGGGGCGTTGTCAAACGGCAGGTTCTTGCTGTTGCAGAGAGGGTGTCTGGGGGGTGTCCTAGTGTAGAAGCTGGTGGGCTAATGGGGGCCACAAGAAGCGAGGGAGATGGAGAAGGAGGCACAGGGGGCTGGGAAGAGGCAGGCTCTGTTTCTTTGGCTAATTCCTCCATCTCATATGTATGCAGCGTTCCATTTCCCCTTTTCTCCTCTTTGAAAGCACTTTGCCCCCCATCCTCTGGTAGGAAGGACCTCTGGGAGCTCCATATTTGGCAGCGAGGACAGAGAGGATGCGAAGATGCCAGGAGTGGCACAGAGTGGCCTCGTGCCTGCTCATGGGCCCCTCCTGACGCTCAGGTCAAGGGGTTGCCACCCTGAGTGTAGGGTTTGCGTTTGAATCACCTAGTCTGCTTCCTGGTCAGGGACAGTGTGGGAGGCTGGGCTGGGATGCATGTAGGGCAGGACCCACGCGGTGACATGGTGTCCTCCGAGGCCCACCCTTCTGCGGGGGGTGTGGAGCAGAGAAAGGGACTGTGTTTGGTGCAGGTGCGTGCTCAGTAGATGCTTGTGGAATGACTGAGGTGTTTTGTCCACAACAGGCATGTGGGTGGGGGCTTGTTGAGCTTGAACCGCAGGGCTTCCTGGAAGGGTGGGAGGGTTAGCATGGCTGTCATCTGGGGATGGCCATCAGCTGGGAGGGGATATCAGTTGGCTGGGCACTAAATTACAGCCTCCGGGAGCCCTGGCCCACTGCAGACTGTGAGCAGAACCTTGGGAGTGGTTATTTTAAAAGCCCCATTGGATGCCAGGGAGAGATAAGGTGATGGGATGGGAGGGCAGGGAGGAGAGAAGGCACCAGGGAGAACCTGGGGTCTTTGGCTTCCTGGAAGGGAAAGGTTCAGTGTCACAGCCACTGTCCTATCTTCTGTCTCAGCCCTGCCAAGGCCTTAGGCCCTGCCCTCCCGGGGCCACACCCCCACGTGGGAACCCTTTGTTGGACAGGCTATGGGGTAGGTGTGAATGTGGACACTTGGGTGGGTTGCTGTGACCCAGAGTGCCGGTGGGTGGCGTGGTGGTGGGGTCAAGAGGGGGCCACACCAGGAGGCTGGGTTCCATTGCTGACTCCACCCTGACTCACTGAGGAACTCAGATGGGACACACTTCCCCTCTCTGGGTCTCAGTTTCTCCATGTGTAAGCGGGGGATTTCTGCCTCACTCTCAGCACAGAGATGCTGTAAGAATTAAAGGAGATCTCTTGAAAAAATATAAAATATAAGGGACTATTGTTTAGGGTTACAACTGGGTTGCTCTGGGTTACAAATATTATAGCAGAATGTGAGGCTCTGATTCCTGGGTACAACCTACCCTCATCTGGTGTGTTAAATGGGAGAGGAGGAGGGTTTGCATCCCAGAGGGGACTGGGGGCCAAAGAAGCCCTTAGGGACCAGTTGTGGAAGCCCCAAGGATGGTGTTCAGGAGGCACGAGGAGAAGAAGCAGGGAGGGACCTGAGCTGGGGGCCTTGGGGTGTGGCTTGTTTTGCTGTTGGGATCTGACATCAAAAAGTGCTGGGAAAGCAAATCTTTTGAGGTGTCCCTTATGGAACACCACAAAGTTATTCCCAGGTTAAGACTCTTATTTATAATTTAAAATTTGGGAACTTTGTCAAACTCTAGCAAGAGGTTTGGACATTTGACTAAATAGGATTATAAGTCACCATGAAGCAATACTTAATTATCCATTTAACCAAAGTGGCAAAGAAAGATTTCAAAGAAAATACAGAAATTTGCATAATTGTTAGGAAAACTTAGTTCTTACTATTGAGGAGACTCAGTTTTCTTAAGTAATCAAGAACCTGATTAAAACAACATAAAACTAATTATTTTGGTAAAACACAGAATGTTTGCTCTCTGGGCAGAACACTTTTTCGCAGGATTAGTAGCAGACCAGCAGTCGTTTTAGCAGAGAGAGAAAACAAAATTCTAACTTTGCTCGACTTACTTTAAAAAAAAATTAATTAATTTTATGTTTGTTTAGTTATTTATTTATTTTTAGAGAGAGGGGAAAGGAGAAAGAGAGGGAGAAAAACATCACTGTGCGGTTGCCTCTCACTCACGCTCCCAACTGGGGACCTGATGTGCAACCTATTCATGTGCCCTGACTGGGAATCGAACCACTGACTCTTGGCTCGCAGGCGGACACTCAGTCCACTGAGCCACAATAGCCAGGTCAGCTTACTTTTGATACCTTACTTACCTTGGTTCACAGTAGACTTTTCAGGTAAGGAACAAAGATTGCTTATGGAGATGCAAAGAAAGAACCTCAGGATATATTGGGGACCTTGAGGAGAGAGGAATAATCCCAAATCTATAGGTATTGCAGGCAAAGTCTGATGGCAAGTATGCAGCTTGGCTTCTTAGCCTCGAGAGGACTTCTAAATTTCAATCTGAAGATTCCTTATGAAAAATTTCAGCAGATTTAAAAGAGCCTAAGTGGTTGATTACTATTCTTGCTAGACTTATGCAAATAATCAGGCCAAGTTTATTGAAACTAGACTTATTTTGCAAATATTCTTAGTTTGGCTATCTTTGATAAAAATAAGGTTCATTTTAGAGAGATTTTTTCAATAGGAATTATAATATTCTTTTGTGCATATTAGATTCTAGTGCTGTTCATTGTCTTTTCAGTTAAAAACATTTTTTCTACCTATAAACGGGACTGGAGCTGAAGTTTTCTAGTTTTCTTAAATAATGTATTTGGCTGAAGCCCTCCAAGCTAACATTTTCATTTTCCCATCCATTGGCTTGGAGTCATTGGGAACTAAAACCACCTGTTTCCCAAGGCTGTGCAAGCTCTCGTGGGACAACCTGAGGCAGACTTCAGAGAAGTCACCACCACGGCCTGTCCGTGGACAGTCTTTGCTCCTGCTGCAGAGACATCACCGGAGACATTCGAACTGCAGACTGGGAGACTCTAGCCGACTGTCACTGCCTGCCTTCACTCCATATGAGGATGATTAAAGACAGACTTCTAGAAATCTTGACTGCCTGCCTTCAGAACTCAGAAGCTGAGATCATATAGTCTGCCACCATCATTAGCCTTTTTTTCCCCTTTTGTTTCCATAGAAATGCCTCTTATGAAATACCTGATTCTTGCAAAAAACCCAGAAAGGTGCTGGGAGTTTACTCAGATTGAAAGGATCAGCACCCAGCTTGAGGGCTTGGTGCTGAGTTGTGATTGCTGGAGCAGGTCCACATTTCACCATGGGGTCCCTGATACCACTCCCGTGCCCTTGCCGGCCCCAGTAGTCGAGTGTAAGGGAGAGAAGCTGTGGCAGGTCTGAGTTGAACACCCAAGGGTGGCTGAAAGAACTTCCCAGGGTTTCAAGCATCCAGGAGGTGGTGTTGATTTTGGTGGTACTGATGGTGATGCTGACATAGGTATGGTGGTGACACTGATGGTGGTGGAGGTACTGATGGGGTGTGACACTTGTGACAGTGACACTGGTGGTGATGGTGACATTGATGGTGATCGTGACAGTGGTGATGGTGACACTGGTGGTGATGGTCACAATGGTGGTAGTAGTGATACTGTTGGTGGTGGTGACCCCTGAACAAGAGGAGACACTAACAGTGGGAATCTCGCTTTTCTGTCTGTATCTGGAGAAAGGGCCTCTTTCACCAGCCATAAGGGCTGACACATGAGAGTAAAAATAGAACCTTGGCAGCGCTGCCTTGTCTGCCAGCGAGGTACAGGCAGGGGCGGAGCAGCTGGCTGCTGGGACAGTCTGCCACAAACGTGATCTCCCCTGTTCTGAGCTCCTGGGCCTGACAGGTCCCACCTGCCGGTGTGCCCTGGAGCCTACTGTCAGGTCCTGCCCCGGGAGTGGGATCTGCATCCCTGGCTAGGCTGCCAGCTCCCAGAACAAGAGGGTCTTTGGTGCTGGGGGTGTTGGGAGTGCCGACATCATCTTTTCAGAGCAGAATCTCAGGAAGTATCCATGTGTTGACTGTCCAGCTGCCAGTGGCTGATGAATCTAGGTTTCACAGTCTGTGTGTGGAATGTGGGTAATGAAGGGAGCTTAAGATCCCTCGGTCTGGAGTCAGATACCTGAATGCAGACTGGGCCTGTGATTTTACCTTTCTGAGCCACAGTGCCCTCATCTCTAAAATGGGGAGATTCACCCTGACCAGCGTGGCTTAGTTGGTTGGGCGTTGTTCTGCAAAGCGGAAGGCCGCCAGTTCGATTCCTGGTCAGGGCACATGCCTGGGTTGTGGGTTTGGTCTCCAGTTGGAGCGCAAACAAGAGGCAATTGATTGATACTTCTCTCGCATATCGATGTTTCTCTCCCTCTCTTCCTCCCTCCCTACCCCTCTCTAAAAATAAATAAATAAAACCTTAAAAATAAAATTAAAAAACAAGGAGAATAACTGTAACCTGTCTCATAGGGTTATATGTGGCTCCAGCCCAGAGCTCGCTGTCCTCCCTTCCTGGGCTGGAGGAGAATTCCCCCCACCGACAGCAACTGTCCCCTTCAGTGCCCTGGTGGTCTGGTGGTCTGGACTGGCCCAGGGACCTCTGCCGTGCAGATGCTAGGTGCTGCCTTCAGTCCTGGCACTGACTGAAGCCCTTGCTTTTCTCTTGACAGGATCGACAAGACCATGCTGGCAAGCCTGAAGGTCAAGTAAGTAGTCACTTCCTGTTATGTAGAGGTCAAAGATGATGGCAAATGAGTGCTTTCCTGGGGCCCCTGTTTCCCTTTAAGTTATGGGAAACATGGGTGGGGCTGTTGCATTTGTCAAGTTCTCCTTCTCAGTCTGGGGGGCTTCTGGATTGGAGGAGGCTGCATCAGGCTCTTCATTCCTGGGGGAAGCAGATGCTGGAATGGAAGCAGCCGGCACCAGAATGGTGGGACTGTGTATGGTGGTGTGGCCTTTAGGCTACAACTTAGGGGTAAGAAAGATAAATGTATTTTCTATCTCCTTCATTTTTACGTGAAGCCCTAATCGCATAGGCTGCCTTTCTGACATTTTCATCTACCTAAATATTGTGCTACCTAATTCTAGGACATCACAAAATACTCCAGTATATGTGTGATCAGTAGGTTATTGAGTCATCTGTTACCAGACATATGTCTTGCTGGCCACCCTGGCCCTGGGGCTCTCTGAGGCATCCAACACCAGATTCAGGGATTGGAAATTACCTGCTCGGTTTACCATGTGTCTCCTTGTCTGTCTGGGAAGCCTGAGCACACACACCTCTCTCCTAGAACCTCCGACTTCGCTTACCACCCTTTCCTTTCTGCATTATATTTCTGGTTAATCTTGTCTGCATCCTGATGCTCTTTCTCTCTTGAGACTTAATGAAAGTGAACTTCCATCTGCATCCCTCCTTTGGGCAATGAGTACTGACCAGTCACCTATGCCAATGGAATGAATTGAAAATGAGGAAAATTCTAGGAGAGAAAAATGGCATTCGTCACTAGCTCAGCATTATCCTGCCACATGTGAATGAGCTTGTGCATGAAAAATTCCTCCTTCAGAGTTGGCTTCTTCTGCCTCCAACTCCCACATCTCAGCTGAAAGGTTTTCCAGGCCAGTCTCTGCCACACCATTCAGTTGCCAGCACTGACTGAATATCCCCTGGGTACAGGTCGCTGGGCAAAGCACAGCCAGTCTTGAGAGTTGGCATATAAGGCCATCAAAATAAGAGCTTTCCTGCTCTGGTGTGTTTTGTTCAGGAGGGTGAGGGTAGTCAGTTGGTGGAGCAGGGATGGATGGCAAACTGTTCCTGCTCCCAGAGCTTTTAGTCTCTGTAGAGTTGATGCCAGAGGTGCTGTGGGAGCAGTCCCGGAGGACTGATAGAAGGAGGTGGCTTCTAAAGCAGCTCTTAGAGACAGTGCGGGACAATGGGCCTGTATGTGGGGTGTGCATCAGTGCAGCCCAGTGTTCAGGGCAAGTCACAATCGGGCATGACACTGAACTGCCATGGACTTCAGTTTCCGTATCCTTTGTCCGATGTGCATGACAATGTTTGGCCTTCTCAGAGCTTCTTATTTGCACACTGAATGAGATGCGAGGCATGAAGCAGATATACTAAGGGGTGTAGAGAGGTAAAGTCTACCTTGTGGTGCTGTCTTGGGACATCTTGTTCAATTTCACATTTGGAGGGCCTGTTTGTTTTAATTGGTTAAGATGGTATATGTAACCTGGAAAGGAACTATTTACAAAATGCAGTGAAGTACTAGGGTCAGGGGGCACTGCTGAGATTGGACCTCAGTGGAGTCTTTGGGTACTTGGGGGATAACCTGAGGGCTTAGGCTGGGTAGGTGGTGTTGAGGTGGTTGTTTGAGAGTGTGTAGGACCATGTTTCTACTCTGTTCGGTTAGGATTCTTTTGATTGTAGGAAACAAAATCCAGTTTAATATGTTAAGCAAAAGACAGAATTTATGGAGAAAATCCCAGGCTGCCTCAGGGAAGCCCAGGGGAGGAGGTGGAGTAGAGCTTAGGAAGGCTTGAACAGGAACTGGAAACTCATCCCCATTAAAATCCAAGCTGGCTTCTTTGCAGAAGTTGGTAAACTGATCCTACAATTCATATGGAAAAAGAAGAATATGATTTCAGAATTTTCTGCAAAGCTACAGTAATCAAGACAGTTTGGTATAAGGACAGACGCATCCAGATCAATGGAATAGGAGTCCAAGTCCAGAGATAAACCCTCACATTTGTGGTCAATTGATTTTCAACAAGTCTATCATGACAATTCAACGGAGAAAAATAGTCTTTCAACAAATGGTGTTGGGGCAACTGATAGCCACATGCAACCGAATGAAACTGAATCCCTCTCTTACACCATACACAAAAATTAACTCAAAATGGATGAAAGACTTAAATGTAAGAGCTAAAACTAAAAGCTCTTAGAAGAAACATAGATAAAAATCTTCGTGATCTTAGATGAGGCGATGGTTTTTTACATGTGATCCTCAAAGCACAGCAACAGTGATAACAAATCAGTAAATCGAACTTCATTAAAAAACTTCTGTGTTCCAAAGAACGGCATTACGGAAGCGAAAAGACAACCCACGGGATGAGGGAACACGCTTGCATATAACATATAGGAACTCATATCTAAAACTATAAAGAACTCTTATAATTCAATAACACAAAGACAGCACAATTAAAAAATGGGCAAAGGATCTGAGTAGACATTGTTCCAAAGAAGATATATAAATGAACAATAAGCAAATGAAAAGATGTTCAGTACCATTAGTCATCAGGGACACATGCACATCAGAACCACAGTGAGATACCACTTCACACCCACTCAAATGACTATAATCAAAAAGATGTAATTACAATTATTGGTGAGGATGTGGAGAAATTGGAACCCTCGTACATTGCTGGTGGGAATATAGAATGATGCAGCTGTTTTGGAAAACAATAAGGCAGTTTCCCAAAAGGTTGGACATAGAAGGATCATAAGACCAGCAATTCCATTTTTAAATATATATACAAGAGAAATGAAAATGTATGTTCATGCAGAAATTTGTACATGGATGTTCATAGCAGCATTATTAATGGTGGCCAAATATGAGAATAACCCAAATGTCTATCAATAGATGAATGGGTAGACATAATGTGGCATGTCCGTACAATGGCTTATTACTTGGCCATAAACAGCAATGAAGCACTGACCCATGCTGTAACATAGATAGACCTTCAAGATATGCTAAATGAAAATCAGTCGCAGGAAGACACCTGTTTGATTCTGTTTATATGAAATGTCTAGAATAAGCAAATCCATAGTGAGAAAGAATAGATTAGTGGTTTCCTAGGGCTGGAGGGTTGCTGGGAAAATAAGGGGAGTGAGCGCTAAAGGATACAGGCTTCTTCTGGGTGGTGGAAATGTTCTGGAACAAGGTAGTGCCAATAGTTGTACAGCCTTATGAATATACTGGAAACCATTGAACTGTACCTGTTACAATGGTGGGATTGGTGTGATATATAAATTACACCTCAACAAAGCTCTTTGGAAGAAAGAAAGAATCTGATTGTCCCAGCTTGGGTCAGTTGTGTACCGCTGGTCCAGTCAGCTTAGCTGGAGAGATGGAGTTTTATGGATAAAATATGGCTACTGAGGCCACCTCTCTTTGTGGGAGGGGTTAGTTCTCAGAGAGCAAAGATGGATTGTGGGCTGGGCAGATACCATAGGAGGTTTTATTCAGCCATCTCCACTACCCTTGGGACTAAAAAGTAGATCGCGCCTGAGCGCCATTGACAGTACCCGGCACTCTGCCTCCTTCTTTCTGCCTTTGCTGGGTGGGACATCTTTCTCTTTACAAATGCCCCATTGACTACTCCACTGAGCACCAGACACCCCTGAGCTGTGGCCTGTGCTCCCAATGGCCTCAGCTCCCTCTGCAGGGACCTGGTGTCCTTGACGTCAGGTGGCTCCTAGAGGTGTCGCTGAGCCACACAGCTCTAGATGGGGGTTCCCGCCCCACTGTGACTGAGCACGGCTATGTGCTAAGTTTTGTTGCACAGTTCCCCTGAGGTTTCACAACCATCTCACAAGGCAGCTGCCACTGCTCTCCGCAGTTTACAGATGGGAACACGGACGCTCAGAGAGCTTAAGAAATGATTGAGGCCATCAGCGAGGAAGTCATGGGGTTAGGGTTTGCATGGCTGGTTCGGTCCAGGCTGGAGCTGAGTAGTTCTCAGCACCTACCCGCCCTCCTCTCCCACCCTTTCTCCCTGATGTGTATAGAGACTCTGTGTGATTTGATCGCAGAATGCACCTCTGCCTCCGCATCGCTGGGTGAGAGGGCCCATCCGTCTGCGGGAGGCCCAGGCTGAGAGGGGTCTTTGGTTCCTGAATGGCAGGACCCTCAGAGGCAAGGGGTGCGGGGCGCATGGAGCCACACAGGAACCCCGGAGAGGGTGGTGGCGGCAGGGCAGTACATGCAGAAGAAAGCCGGGAGGGCCAGGTTAGAGCCCAGGCTAACAAGTGGCCAAATCATTAAGCATTCTGAGCCTCGGTCTCCCATCTGTAAAATGGGAGGGTTGGACTAGCATCTAACCTGCTTTCTTCTAGCTTGGACATTCTAGGAGTTGACCTTGATGACTTTGGTCCTTTTGCTTCCAGGGCCTTGATGATGGTGCTGCTCACTGCTGCATCAGCAAATGCACTCGTGCCTGAGTGTCTTTGAGAGCAGGGCCTCAGCACACTTCATCTCTGGCTCCCAAGGATCTCACATGATGGCACAGAGCAGGCGCTCAGCCTATATTTGCTGACTGAATCACAGGTCATCATAGTTAGTCCATTCCATGTGGGTTGAGGGGTGGAGAGGAAGAGGCAGGATCAGCAGGTGGGGCAGCCCTTTCTCCAGCCTGCTCTGGGATCAGCCTGGGATAGGTCCCTGTCCACAGTAGTTGAGCCGGAGTCAAACTAGATTTCCCGCAGGTGAGGACCCAGGTTGGCAAGACCAGGAGTCTGGGGTTGGCTCAGGGAGCAGCATGCAGAAGGTGAGGGTTTGAGTCCTCAGACACTTTCCTCCCCTCCTTTTTACTGCCCCGGCCCTCCCTCAAAGAGACCATGCTTCTTTGCTGAAGAAAGAAATAGATGTGTGTCTGTCTGCCTGCCACACAGACTGGTAAGCCACGCCCCAGCCATCTGGGATGACTGTCACCCAGGGACTGGATGAGCATGGCGTTGGTGCAGTGCCGCTGGCCTCCACCGCTGCGGGCACAGTATCATGCGCACTCCTGATGGTGGGGAAATCTAGAACCGACGGCCCTGTAGAAAAAAGAATCCAACTTTTGGTCATTAGGAATGACATCTCTGAATAGAGGGAAAGCTTGTCATGGAGCTTGAGGTGATTGTCCTCTTATTTCTTCCTCAGGAGAAGGGTGGAGAGGGCCTGGAGGAGCTGTCTTCCCAGCAGCCTGGCTGGGGCAGCATTCCAGCTGTCCTGTGGTTTGGCCAGAAGACACCACATGGTCACTCCTACACTAGGTTTCAGATTTCACCAGCTAAGAATTTAAGATCCTGTCAGAAGTGAGGGGACCACACAGGCAGGAGCAGGTACTGTGTGTCCCGGCTTAGCTTCCCTTGGCCCCCAGGGTCCCTGATGGCAGCTGCTGGAGCCATTGTCTATGCAGGAAGGGGATGGGGGCTTGTTGCATCTAGAAAGCTCAGATTTCCTGCCACATCAGAGCCCTGTTATACTCAGGGCTTCTATCCCCATTCTATGAGAATTATGCACGCAATCTAGATGATTACCCTTCTGAACATCCACTTCTCCTGGTTCTCCTGGTGGTGGTAGCAGGGCCACATGCTCATCTCGGGGGCAGAGAGCAGAGTCAGGGCCCAGGGGCCTGGGCACGCATCTCTGCCTTCCTTCCAGGAAGCCCATCCCTCCACAGTCCACCCCTTGATTCCAAGTTAATGGCTTTCTTCTTGTGTTGCTTGTGGGCCATGATCATCAGTCCAGTCCCCCACCTTCCACCAGGTCTTTGTTTACTCTGGATTACAAGGATCCTTGTGGCACCACCACCATGTTCTAGGACCTTCTGGGCCTGCTCCATCTTACTCAACACCTTTTACACACCTAGGAGATGTCTCAGCAGATGCTGAGAGTTTGCTGGGGTTGTGAAGAATGGGCAGGTGAGCTTGATTTTGGGAGGTGAGGTGAGAAAGCTGAATCAGTTTAGCACTTACATTCCAAACCCAGTCGTAGGTCCCGGGTTTCGGGGAAGCAAAACTGAAAAAGGTAGTCTCTGCTATGAGAGTGCACAGCTCCCCTGGGAGACAGACGTACAGACGACACTGGCAATGGAATGTGGCAGGTGCTAACAGAGATGTTCTCAGAGAGGAGGGAGGAGGGCCTCCTGGAGCCATGGCGATGCCTGAGCCATCTCCCAGGGTGAGTGAGGTCAGGCTGGAGAGGAGAGAGGCGCGCACTCTGGGCAGCAGCCGTGTGCGCAGGCGGGGTGCGGGTGGGACCTGGGTGCAGTTGTTTCTACCAGACAGAAAACCAGAGGGGAGTGCCGGGTCTGGCTGGGCTATGTATAGGAGTGCAGGGGGGCTCTGTGGAGAGCTGGGCTTGCCTCTCTGGGTCACTGGGGGCATTGGAGGGTTTTAAGCTGGAGAGTGATGTGGCCAGATTTGAGTCCTGCTGCTCCCTGCCAACTCACTGGAGAGGTTGGAGGCCAGGGCAGGGGCAGTGGGGTTGGGGAGGGTGGATTGACTGGGGAGTTGTTGAGGTGGACTTCCCAGCCTAGAGCTGATTTGGATTTTGGAGGTGAGGGCGAGGGAGGGGTAAAGGTGAAAACTGTCAGGTTTCCAGGTGAGTCCTTAGTCCCATCTGTGGAGACGGAATATGCAGTCTCTGCTCCCTTTCTGTGTGGCTGGCTTAGATCCTCACCCTTACACCACCTCCTCCCTCTCCTCCCCGCCAGAGGAGGGGAGCAGCACAACTGAGGGCTGCAAGAGCTGGTCTGTGGCCCGGAAGCGGGCCGGCAGCGCTCTCCCCCTGGCCTGGCAGGCACAGCTGCTGGCCCATCCCCCACCCCGCCTGGTTCCTGGAGTGCCTTTGGCAGGTGAGCCCAAGGTAAGTAGTAGCTGTCCTTGTAACTGACAGCTGGCCCGGCTGGGCATTCGGAACCCACTTTCAGACACATTCCAGGTGGCGCCCAGGGGAAAGTCGCTGTTTCGGTCTCAAGTACCAGGCCCTGGTTTGTTGATTTCTCTAGGATGGGCCCTGAGCCTGAGAACAGCGTTGGCGTGTGTAGGCGTTTGTAGGCCTGTGGCGTGCTTGCCTGTGCAGGTGGACATGAGCTCTGGGGCCCATGTGGGTGACTGTGTGGAGCCTTTTTTTGGCTTTAGTGAGTTCCTATGGTAACCACGAACATGTCTGTTTTGGGATCTGGAGTTGCGGGGCGTGAGTGGCTACAGGGAGAAGCAAGGCGGGCAGGCGCTTAGCTGACAGTTGGGCTGTGGCCTGGTTTCATTGCCAGGCCCCTGGCGGTGCCATTCCCAGGCAGCAAGGTCTTGTGTGCTCCGGGCTCTCATCCCAGCCAGTCCCCGACATGCCCAGGAAGCCCTGGTGAGTCCCCATTCCGATTTCTGGATGGACAACAGCTCCCTGGGTCTTGACCAAGTCTGGTGGGCACCTGCTGATGGGCAGGCAGGGGGCCAGCCGGCAGCTCTGGCCAGTAGGTGCGGGGTACTGGGGCTCTTCCGAGGTGGGTGTGGGACTGTGGGCGGGAGGGGCTCTGTTCATCCCTAGGGCCCTGTGAGAGGGTGTCCATGTGGCTGGGGAGCTGAATGGTACTTGGCGACCCCGTGGGACAGGGCTAACTGTGTTACTGTGGGAGACAGAGGTGAGCAGGAGGCCGATGGGGCAGCCTGTGGCCTGCCAGCCCGGGGCCGGCTCTCCCTGGGTCAACTACCCTCACCTCATTCAGCTCCCTGAGTGAGAGTCCTTGTGGACTTTAGGTCCCTGGCCATGCACTCAGCTTCTTCACAGGCCTCCCTAGGCCCAGAGGCCTGCTGGCCTTGTCTGGGTGGAAGACTCAGGGTCCCAGTGGACTCAGCCCAGAGCACCGGGTGCTGGATTTGGCCAGGGCTGGGAGGAATTGCTCCTGCTGGGCTTTGGGGATAGTTTCTGGCTCCCCACATGTGCCTCCTCTGTGTTTCCTGTTCACGTACTGTGGACCTCCGGTGTGTCAGGATCCCCCTGGCCCCTTTGGAGCGGCTAATGATGGCGGGAGCCCAGGCAACACTCAGAGGTGTCTGGGAGTGTGTGTGAGATGCGCTCAGTTTTATCCCCTTCCTCCTGCTGGCCCCTCTGGGGCTCGGAGCAGTGAGTGGGGAGGGGAGTGTCAGGAGGGAATGTAGATAGCACCCCTCAGGAGTGAGCTGCGCCCTCTGTCTCTGGGGTCCTGGGTGAGGCTATGCTGGGACGGGAGATATGGGGGGCAGCGGGGCTTGCTGGGTCTGCCAAGCCCAGTGGACATGAGGATGGGCAACCAGAGGTCATGGGTCTCAACCTCCTTTTTTGCAGATCAGCCCACTGAGACCCAGGCAGGGATTTCCTAACAACAGGGCACAGTGCGAAGTTGTGGGTGTGGGATCAGGATGTGAGAAGTTGGCTCTCGGTCTCTGGGCCGTGCCTGGCCCCGTCCCGCTCCTCCATTAAGTCCTCCGTCTTCACTGCTCTCTGGCTGAGGACCTCATCTCTTCTTCTGAAGATGGGCCTGATGTCTGCAAGGGTCTGTCAGGCTGGGGGGCCCCCCTGCGGAGGGCCCCGGGGCCTGGGCAAGCAGCAGCCATGCTCCGTTGGGATGCCGCCTGTCTCACCAGATCCTCCACTTCACAAGGGAAGCTGACAATGTGGGGTGTTAGGCGCCCTCTTGACAATTAACTCAAGAACTAAAACCAAAGCTGCACGTGTCCTATCCTGCAGGCTGGATTTAGCCCGCGGGGTCACCAGGGTACCACCTTGGCTCTGGTGCTTCATCCCTCTCTGTGCCAGCTCCTGTCTCCCCTGGTGGACTCGCTAGTGGCTTCTGCCCAGCCCCGCCTTCCTGCAGCTGCTGACGGGTCACTTCCTGCTCTGTCCCCAGATTGGACTCACTCTCAATTAACCTTTTCTCCTTTCCAAATCTGGTTCTTTCTCTGTCACTGGGTTGTGATGGGGTTTGGTCCTCTCTCGCCCTCCTCCCGGTTTAGGCCCATTATCTCCTGCCCAGACGGTGACAAAAGCTGTCTAATTAGCCTCCTCTGGGCTCTGCCAGCTCTGACTAATTCCCCATCCCCCAAACCAGCTTTGCCTCTGCCCTCCCCACTCTGAGGAGGCCCGGTCAGCCGCACCGATGGCAGACCTTGTTAGGGCTGATACTGCTCAGGCTTGTCCCTTGGGCCCTGGTGTGGGGACAGCCCCCACTCCCCGTCGGAGGGGAGATGGGCAGTCTTTGGTGGAATTGACTCCCCAATGACTTCTCTTTCTGGCATTAGCATCCACTCACTGTCTTTGATCCATGCCAGACAGTGTTGAGCCTCTTCCTCTCTTCTAGGCAGCACTTTCCAAACCTTTCTGCACCTTGCTGTCACCTAGGCGATTTTGTTAAAGTTCTGATGTGCAGGTGGCACCCAGTTCCAGAATTGGAAAGCAGAATTTCTGGGGTGGGGCCCAGTGTCAGTACTGTTCAAAGAGCCCCTCTGCTCATGAGATGCCCGCAACCTGCCCCCAGTAGTGACAATCAAAAACGTCTCCAGACGTTGCTGAGTTTCTGGGGCAAGTATAAAGCTCCCTGTCCCACTGAGAACTACTGCTCCAAGCCCAGCTAGGTCCACCTGGACAGCATTCTGAAATATGCTCCGAAGAAAAGTGTACCCACTATGAACCTGGTCTTAGGAGTCAGGCAGCCTGTGTTTAAATCCAGACTCTACCAGCTGGGTGACCTTCGGCAAGTTACTTGACCTCTCTGTGCCTCAGACTGTCTCTAGCCTTTTCTCTCTCCTTTTTTTTCTTTCAAGATTTTATTTATTTATTTTTAGGAAGAGGGGAAAGGCGGGAGAGAAACATCGACCGGCTGCCTCTCCCACACGCCCAGCCCACTGAGTCCACCAGCCAGGCCTCTCTCTCTCTCTCTCTCTCCCTTTCTTATAACTGTGCCTTCTCTTGACCTCTAGCTCCAACTAGACGAGGTGACTTGCTTTCTGGCACTTTTCAGTCTGGATGTCTTTGTTTATGCTGTTCCCTGGCATGAAATGCCTTTACTTCTTCCTCCTTTGCCGGCACCATCGTGCCCGTCCTTCCAGGACCAGCTTAGAAGCGGCCTCCCCTGTGAAAATCTCCTTCCTGTGGGAACCAGGTGCCTTCTTCCTCATGCTTCTGGAGCAGCTCAAACCTCAGGGGTCCTATCAGCTCTTCTGCCATGTGGTGGTCATGGTTTCTGCTGTGACCTTCTCTGCTTGAGGTCAGAGTCAGTGGGAGCCTCCGGGGTGCCCAGTGCAGGCCACAGCGCTGCTGTGTTGTTCGGGTGAGGTGACTGACTCCTCCCTGCCTTGGGCTGTGCTGTGAACCCGCAGGTCACCGCAGTGTCACCTTCAGCCCACACCCAGCAACTCCTGAGAGGGTGGAGGGGGCGGAAATCCGTGCCTGGCAGGCCACAAAGCCACACAACTGACTTGGAGCCCTGCCCTGTGTGTGTGTGTGTGTGTGTGTGTGTGTGTGTGTGACATGCAGCCATTGCCACCTTCTTTGTTGCCTTGCCACTAGCAGACACCATCTGGAATTGAGGACCTTTGGGCTCCAGACTCTCCCAGGCCCACTCTGGGCCCAGGAACAGGACTCATAGGGACAGCCCCTGTCTACACGTGCCACACCCTGTCCGAACCCTGTCAGCCAGCTCAGCCTAGGCTGGCCCAGTGATGGACCAGCTGGCTGCAGTGCAGACCCCACCAGGGACTCGGCTTCCTGAGGCTTGGGTGGGGCCAGGAAACCTGTGTGTTACCAGGACCAGAGGTGGCACCTCGGAGGCAGCTGGGTCTGCAGCTGTTCAGAAACCAGTGACATTTAAAGCTCTCACTCCCCACAGTACAGATTCAGCGGTTAGACTTATGTGGTCTGGGTGACCTTGGACTAATTACACAGCCTCTCTGTGCCTCAGTTTTTCTATCTGAGCATAATAATAGTACCTACACACAGATACTATTGTTGTGAGGTTTAAAGGAGATAATCCAGGAGAGGCGTGGGCACAGTGCCTGGCGCATAGCGCTTGGTAAATGTCACCTGCTTTAATGTTTCTGGTAGTAGTAAGAATAGTCCTGGGCTGTGTGGACACATGTATCCATGTGACATGTCTGCATGCACACTGGAATGATGTGCACCCAGACCCAGGCTTGCTGCTGAGGACAGACCGTAAGACCGTAGGGACACATGTGAACACTCGGTCACTCTGTAATGTATCAGTGATGCAGACGTGTGTGTATGCGTGCATGTACAAGAAGCCTGGATGATAGGGGCTTTTATTTGATTCACACTCTGACGTTATTCCCGGAGTTAGCAGCACCTGGGCTGAGCTCTGGGAGCCCAAGATGCCCCCTGTTTCTATAGCAACCACAATGCAGTGAAAATAGGAGGCAGAGGGAGAGATGAAAAAGGCCCGAGCTGGCTGGGAGGGGCGCCCCGCCTGCCACGACCCTGTTCCCACATCCTCAGCTGTACCGAGGCTCTTGTTTTGTTTGTTTGATTTTTACAATAATGACATGGCAGACCTCTGAGTACTGATGACTCAGAATTGACTGCTGTTAAAGTCTGTTGCATTTTCATCAAACCTTTGAAAAAATTGTGGTAAAACATAACATTTTCTTTTTTAACCATTTTAAGTGTACCATTTAGTGGCATTAAGCCTATCTATAATGTTGCACAACTGTCACCACTTCTCATTTCTAGAACTTTTTTATTCCTGAGCTTGTGCCCATTAAACGCCAACTCCCATTCCCCGCCCCCGCCCCCCACCCCCGGCAGCCGTTATTCTGCTCTCTGTTTCTGTGAATGTGATGACTCTGGGAACCTCATAGAAGTGGGATTGTGCACTAGCTGCCCTTTTGTGACTGGCTTCTTGCACTTGGCATTGTGTCAGAGTTCATCTGTGTCATAGCGTGTGTCAGAAAATCTCTCCTTTTTCCTTTTTTCTTTTAAAATCCTCACTTGAGGATATGCTAATTGATTTGAGAGAGAGAGAGAGAGAGAAACTTGATTTGATCTGTTGCCTCCTGTACATGCCCTGACAGGGATTGAACCTGCAACCTAGGTATGTGCCCTGACTGGGGATCGAACCCATAACCTTTTGGTATATGGGATGATATTCCAACCAACTGAGCCACCTGGCCAGGGCAGAATGTCCTTTCTTTTTAAGGCTGAATACTATCCATTGCGTGGATAGACCAAATTTTGTTTGTTTATCATCTTCGCTGGACACTTGGTTAGCTTCCACTTTTGGCTGTTGTGGGTAATGCTGCTGTGAATGTGGGTGCTCAGGAACCTGTTTGGGCCCCTGCTTTCAGCTCTTTTGGGTGTATACCCAGAAGCTAAATTACTGGATCATATGGGAATTCTATATCTTTTTGAGCTTTGTTTTTAAATAAAAAGAACTAAAACATCATAAATGTAAGTTTCTGTAATCACTCCCTTTCAGTTACCCTGTCTCCCCCATCCATAGAGGTACACAGGAACGTGGTGCCTTTCCTCAGTCCATGTTTTTAATACTTTCTCATCTACAGAGGTATCTAGAAACACTATTAGCTTTTTGTGTGTATTAAAAATCTTCATGCTGCCCTGACTGGGTGACTCATTGGCTAGAGCATTGTCCTGTGCACCAAAAGGTTGTGTGTTTGATCCCTGGTCAGGGTGTGTATGGGAGGCAACCAATTGATATTTCTCTCTCACATCAATGTTTCCCTCTCTTTCTCCCTCCTTTCCCCTCTCTCTAAACTCAATAAACATATTCTCAAGTGAGGATTTAAAAAAATCCACAGGCATGATGTTGTTTTGAATCTATATCATGGTGTTCTGACATTAGCCTACCAGGGTTCAGGCCTTGGTTCATCCACTTTCCAGCTCTGAGACCTCAGGCAGTTTACTTAATTTCTCTGTGCCTCAATTTAGCCATCTGTAAAATGGGAATACTAGTAAAACCTAAAGCCTTCCTGGAGGGTTATTTTGGGGATCACGTGAGCTGGCATAGACCAGGTGTTCAGAACAGTGTAGGGATAGAGTGCACTGGATGTGATCCTGGGTACCATGGCAGTTCTGCCTTTGTGCCCCTTGGCTTGGATTTTGGAATCTTCCCATGGTGTTGAGTTCCTCCTTTTTAATTGCCATGTAGTATTTATTTGTACAAACGTATCACATTTTTTCCCATTATTGTATCTCCTGTTGATGGAATCTTAGGTTGTTCCCATTTTCTTACATTGCAAACAGTGCTGTAGTGAGTGTCCCCTCCTGGGACCCTCTGTGCATTTGCCTGAGAGGTCACGTGGGAGGGACCAGGAGTTGAGTTGCCACTCTGCCAGATGTAGCCAGATTGCCTTCAAGAGACATTTGACCATTTTTGTTCCTACCCGGGGTGTGTGAGGATTCTACTAGAGTCCTCGTCCTTGTTTCCACTGATGTTTAGTTTTTACATTGATTTAACTGAGCATAGCACATGCTGTTTCATGTTGTACTCTAAACATTAATGTAACTCTGAGTAAGTGAATGGAAGCCCTTGTGACCTTCGGAGTCTCTTCCCAGGCCTGGGTGGGTGCATCTGTTCTCCTTTTCTCAGCGAGTATCACAGCATTTCCCCATATTGGTACAATCTTTTTCTACCCTCTTAAAAAAACAAAACCTCTTTTTTCTTTATTGTAAAAATAGTGCATGCTCTCATGGAAGATTTAGAAAATACGTACAAATATTGAGATAAAAAAATAAAAACCCATGACTCACCACCCAAATTGTCATCATTTTGATATGTTTAGTTTCCTTTTAAAATTTATTATATAATGACATTTTCAACACCATTAAATATTCTTTAAAAATGTGATTAAAAATATTGCACACCATCTTATTATTATGATGGTTCATAATTTACCCATTGCTTTATTTTTAAATATTAAGGTTGTTTTCAATTTTAAACTATTTATAAATAATGCTTCAAAAACATCCTTGAATATAAATCTTTGTATGCATCTTTGATTATTTCCTTTGGCTACCACCAAAGACAAAATGTTTTCACACATCTATTTTTAAATTTTTGGGTGAAAATATTTCTTAATGACTCTTGCCTATTTGTCTATTAGGATGTTCATATTTTTCTTGTTGGTTCATTAGAACTCTTTTAATTAAAACTGTGACCCCTTTGTCATTTATCTTTTTATTTCCAAATAATCTTTCTCTGTATCTGTTGCAAATAAATTTCACTCTTGTTTTTTAGCGTAAAAGTTTTAAATTGTAAGATAGTAAAATCCATCAAGTCTTTTCATTTGTGACTTCTCTTGTTACTTTTATGCTTAGAAAAGTCTTTTTCCACCCAGGAAGTTGATGGTTCCTTATATATTCTTCTGTTTGTTTTTTTAACAATTTCATTTCCTTTTCACATTTAACTGTTTAATCCATCTGGAATTTTTAGTTCAGAGTAAGATGAGAGATGGAAATATAATAAAAAAAAGATTTTATTTATTTATTTTTAGAGAGGAGGAAAGGAGGGAGAAAGAGGAGGAAAGAAACTTTGATGTGCGAGAGAGATATTGATTGGTTGCCTCTCACATGCCCTGAACTGGGGACCTGGTCGACAGCCCAGGCATGTACCCTGACTGGGAATCGAACTGGCAATCTTTTGGTCCAGAGGCCAGCGCTCAATCCACTGTGTGAAATGCTCTTATATATGTTACCTTGATCCTCACTCAATCCCAGGGAGACATTGTGCTCTGATTCCTATTTCACAGTTGTGGAAAATTAGCCTCAGAGAGTTGTGGCAATTGGCAATCAGGTAACTGCACCAGGTTTCTCTCTTTCTAGACGCATGCTTGTGTCTGCAGGAAGGAGGCACAGAAAGGTCCCGGATAGCCCTTCAGTCATGTGGCATCCCCACTCTTCCAGGTTTGGGGTGTGCAGCATCCTAGAAGCCTGTCTGGGACCCACTAGCAACTCCAGGGTCCTGGCTTCTCTCTTTCAGTAGCAGGTGTGCATTGCTTCCTACTGCTTTCCCTGAGCGAGTTTTATGTTCAGATGCCCTAGCAGAGGACCCGATTAGCCAGCTGGTCATCGTCTACTAAGACTCTTTGTGGAAGTGGCCAGAACCCAGGTCACATTAGGCTATGTGAGTGTCTTGGTTCTTGTAACTGACGGGTCTGGGGAATTGGTCTGTCTGGCTTTGAGGCATAGCTGGTCCCAGGACTCAAACAGTCCTCCAGACCAGTGCTGCCATATACAGTCATGTGTATCAGTTTAAATAGAAATAAACTAAAATTAAATACAATTTAAAATTCAGTTCGCAAGTCTCATTAGCTGCATTTCAAATGCTCCACAGTCACATGTGGCTGGTGGCTACTGTACTGAATAGCACAGATACAGAACATTTTCATCATCAGCGAAAGTTCTGTTGGACAGTGCTGGTCAAGATCGAAGGCCAGACACTCTGGCGATCTTCTAAGGGCTGAACAAGCCCAGAGATTCTACCTAGTCTGACTTGTCATATGCTGCAGAGATGTCCCCAGACCTCAGGTCAGATGTCTGAGCTGCACAAATCCAGTGCCACTAGGTGGCACCGAGGAGGCGACCAGGAGCCGGTATCTGGCAGCGGGGTGCTCACCCACAGCCACCTGGGCCTGTGAACAGGGGCAGAGAGACCGGGTGGACATCCAGTTTAAGTGTAATATGTCATGGGCCCTGCTTCTCCTGCACCCACACTCAGACACCCACAATCAGGTACATGCATTCAGACATGACTACACATACACCTGTTACTCAGGGTCACACACACAGTCACATCCACTCTCAGAAACTGTCCCCCAAAAGGCACAAGCATGGCTGATGCCACATTCCGTTATGACAGCAACAAAAATAGCACTGACTCTGTCACCTCATTCCAGCCTCCCAACTGTGTCATGAAGTAGCTTCTGATGTTCTTCCCATTTCAAAAAGGAAGAAACCCAGGCTCAGGGCGTATAAGTGACCTGCCCGGTCACACGGCCAGTGTGACGTGGAGTGGGATTCCGGTCATGTGGGACCAGGAGGCTGTGTGCAGAGAGGACACCTGGGCACCTACGCCTTAGGTGTTCTGGTCTCCTTCCCTGGGGTCTAAATTTCTTGGAGTGAACTGGAACCTGGGCTTTGTCAGGGGACACCAGCAATGTCTGCACGCCCTGTCTTCCACATGGTGTGGGTCCAGGAGTTTGTAAGTGCCTGAGAAAGAAGAATTTAGGATTATAATTTAGTGAAAAAACCCAGCTTTTTCCTGGTGCTTCACAATCCACTCCTATTCGAGTGTGAGCGTTAAATACGTCCTGCTGTGTCTGCTGCAGAGGGGCCTCGGGCGTACAGGATCATGTGGGCCGACAGCAGCCTCCTGAGGAGCCGTGTGCCCCACGGTCTTCTCTGGGTTAGCCGTCCGGAACACACAGCTCACATCCCCATCGAGTCAAGGTCAAAAGAGGTGGCCATGTTCTTGAATGGCTCTATAATATATAAGGCAGCTGGAAAGAGTACAAAAACAATGCTAGAGCAATCGCCAGTTAAACTGGGGAAACAACAATATTAATGGGAAATAGGGTATTTGGTTACAAATTATTGACTGAGCAGAAGTAAGGTTTGGCTGTGAAGAGAGAGAGAGAGAGAGAGAGAGAGAGAGAGAGAGAGAGAGAGAGAGAGAGAGAGAGGAGGTGGGTGGAGATGCCTGTGGCTGTTCTGGAAGGAACATCTGAAATCTTTGAAGGATGCCTCTGTCCCATGTCCAGTTTCCCCTAAAAACTTATCATGCCCACCCCATTTGTTTATTTATTATCCTCTCCTGAGGACATTTTTTCATTGCTTCCAGAGAGAGAGGAAGGGGGACAGAGAGAGAGAGATCCATCGATGGAACAGGGAAACATCCATGTGAGAGAGAAACATCGATCAGTTGCCCTCTCATATGTGCCTCAGCCAGGGATCGAACTTGCAATGTGGGTATGTGCCCTGACCTGGAACCAAACCTGAGTGAGGCCTTTCTGTCTATGGGACAACGCTCCAACCAACTGAGCCCCACTGGCCAGGGTGCCCCACTCCTTTTAAACATAGGTTTATCACTGGTGTTTCTCTTACCTGTCACAGCAGGGTCATTTTGAGCTCACAGTTTGGACAGGAGGGAGAGGATGAGAGAAGAAACTTTGCAAATATAACTGGGTCAGAACTGGAATAGAGAAAGCAAGAACACAGGATGTTCATATATTTTATTTTCTTTCTTTCTTTTTTTTCTTTAAAGAGAGGGAGAAAAACACCAATGTGTGGTTTCCTCTTGCACGCCTCCAACTGGGGACCTGGCCCACAACCCAGGCATGTGTCCTGATTGGGAATCGAACTGGCAACCCCTTGGTTTGCAGGTTGGCACTCAATCCACCAAGCCACACCAGCCAGGGCACATGTTCATATCTTTGAGCTGTGAACACCAATGTCTGATGCAAGAGTAATGGTGTTTGTTTAACTAATGAATATTCACTGGGCACCTGTCTTTGCCAGGCACTGTTTAGGTGTTGGGGATCCTGGCTGTGCCATTCACTAATGTTCCTTGGACAGACCCCTGAACCTCTCTGACCTTCTGTTTCACCACCTGGGAAGTAAAGATGATGAGAATCCTCACCTTAGTAGGGAGGTTTGAGGGTTAAATGAGCTCATACACCAAACACACTTAACACAGTCCTTAGTGCTCATGGTTGTAGCTGTTACTGAAGACACCGAGAGTGGTTAGGTGATTCAGGGCCTGATCCCTGTGCCCAGGGAACTCAGTCTCCAGAGGAGACAGACGTTTAACAGCCAAGTCCAGTAGAGGTATGGGGTGACCAGTGAATTCTTCCTGCTGCATTCAGGGAAGACTTCCTGAAAGAGGCATTTGAAGACTGAAAAGAAATCCCCTAGGAGGGGAGGGCTGCAGAGGGCATTTCATACTGAGGGATGGCAAGGGCAAAGGCACAGGGTTGGAAAATGTATGGAGCTGTTTGAGAAACCGAGTCAGGTACTGAGGCAAATGTGGAGTCTGCTCATGGAGTCTCGAGTATGGTGCTGAGGAGGTGAGGGGTGCATTGGGAGAGTAGGGTGGGAGCCCCCTGTCTCCAAGGGACTTTGGGAGTTCTAGGGGGGGGACTAGGGAGAGGAAGAAACTGTCGCTGCTGAGGAACCTGAAGGTGTGCACGGGGCCCGGTGGGAGGTGGGGTGGGCCAGGGCTATATGAAGGTGGAATCTTCAGATGCAGTGTCTGATCCACATGAGGAGTGTGGAAAGAGTCCTGTAGAAACTGGGGTTTTATGCCCAGAGGATGTGAAAAGTTGTCATGTGGACTCTGGGGGATGTGGGAGGAAAACCCAGTCTGCAGGGGAAGATAATGACATTGGCCTTGAACTAGGTGAGTCTGAAGGGCTTGTGAGTTGTCCCTGTGGAGTCTGAAGTTGGGTTCTTGAGCTCAGAAGACCTCAACTGAATGAATATGGAACAATTAATTTATTCAGTGGTGCTCATTGTCAACACCTGTTCTGAGTACAAGTGATAAAGAAATGGACCTTCCAGACCCGCTGGGGCCTTGTGGTACTTTCTAATGGGGGAGGTAGACAGGAACAGAATAAAGAACCCAGGTGATCTCAGATAATGCTGTGAAGGAAGCAGAACAGTGAGGTGATGGGGGGGGGCATAGTTCGGGGGGCTACTTTAGGTGGGTGGTCAGGAACAGCCTCTCCATAGAGGTGACATTTGAAAGGGGATCTGAAGGAAGAGAAGGACCCAACCATGAGGATGCAAAGGCCTAGAGGCAGGAACAGGCTTGGCAGGTGTGAAGATGAGGAAGAAGGAGGGGCGGGAGATGGGATAGGAGATTGGAGGGCACGTCCCAGGTAATGGGCAAGATGGGAACATGGACAGTTCTCCTCTGTGCCAGCAGATGGCACTGTTCACCCAGGATTGCCCGCTCCGGGGCTCTGGGAAGTGGCCAGGTGGGGGCCATGGGAGAGTGTGCCTTGACCTCAGGTTTGTAATTTGGGGATGTGTGCTCCTGCCCTCTGGGGAGATGGGGTCAACGCTTGTGGGAGCTCTGGCCAGGGTCGGAAGAGGAGGTGACGATTTCCTGACTGTTTGGCTCCCTCTGCTGTGTCATTTTCAGTGTTTCTTTGCTCATCTCCCCTCTGGTGGTGATTCTTCCCTCCCCTATACTGGGTATGTGAGCCGTCCCCCTCAGATGCTTAGTCTTGCTCTTTCTCAGTCTCTGTCCCTTCCCTCTCCCCTTGCTCCCTGGTGCAACTGGTTCCTGTCTCAAAGACTGACTACTTGCCTTCCTGATGAAGCTCAGATGGAGAGGCATGGTGAGTTAGGGTCAGGAAGATACTGTTCCTTTTCTCTGATGCCTAATCCTCCTTCCTGGGGCTTCTCCCTGAAAGGCCAGGGTTCTCGTAGTGACCCCAGTCAGCAGAGAATACTGCTGGGGACCCCTCACTCCATGGCCCCTTGGGTCTGCCTCCCAGTGCCATACCCTGCTCCCCTCCAGCCCCTCTGACAAGTCAGCCCTGGCTTCCCACCATCCCCTGACAGTGGGAGCTAGGGCTTTAACTGAGCGGGGAGAACTGGACAGCAAAACCCGGGGCAGGAAACGGCAGAAGGGCTCACTGTAGGGACTGCCATGAAAGGGTCGTTTTTGTTTTCATAGAGAAACCCTCTACCCCAGCCCATGTGTAGGCCATGCCCTTTGAGTGATTTCTCAGTGCAGACTGAACTGGCTGCAGCCTGGTGTTAGGGGTGAAGGCTGTTGGTTGAACACAGTGGGTAAGAGCTTGGTCTCTTAAATCCTTCTGCCAGGTGGGAAGTCTCCTGTGGCCAGCAGTGCTTCCTGTCCTTCCCAGAGTAGCTGCTCTTTAGTGTTTGGTACATATTTTTCAAGATATTTAAGAAATATTTTTGCATGCTTCTTAAGTAACTATAGATGTCCATACACGGAGACTTAGCTCATTCCTCCCGGCCATTGTATAGTATCTGGCTTATGAATATATCCCATCTGCTTATCTGTTTCCTGTCTAAATGTTTGTTTCTGGAATTTTTTACTCTTAGAGAAAGTGCCTCCGTGAACATCCTCATGCTTGTCTCTACACACATGCATGTGTTTCTCTACGCTTGAGTTAAATCTTAGAAGTGATATTGCTGGGTGATAGGGTAGGTGACTTTTTATTTTAATGATACTGCTAAATTGCCCTCAAGTTTCTACGCCCACCACTAGTAGGCGTGAACATTTTGCCAGTCTGTTGGGGAAAACATCCCATCTCTTTGTTGTGATTTAATTTCCCTGGTTTCTCACCCTGTGGGTTTCTCCAGCTGTTCATTGCCTGCACGTCCTGAAGCTGGTGGGCTGTTGCTCTCTGAGCTCTGCACGTGCCTGGGATCTCGGCAGCGTGGGCTTTTCCTGAGAGTATCCTCAGCCTCTCCCTTTTCAGGAGCCCCAGGAATCTAGAGAGCTCTACTGACTGGAGGGCTGGCCAGTGAGTTGATGATGAGACTGAATGCTCTGATTTCTCCAGTCAAGTTCAGAGCGGCTGACCATGGCTTTTCATCCTTTCACAGTTACTAAGTCACAGGCTCCGTCCTGAGGGTCCCTTGGGGAGACCACAGCTTGGAGCCCAAATGCATTTGCTTATGGAACTGAGAAGCTGATTCTCATTGGGTGAATCCAGGAGTGCTGCCTTTCAATGTCAAACCAAGGTCAACTTCTAAGGACTTGGTCCCCTGAAAGGCTTAGAACTGGGCACTTAGGTAGGTAGGGAGTGACCTTGGAGACAGTTTCTGTTCCCTATACCTACTTCCTCAGAAAGGACCTTAAGATAGAAAGGACCATGTCTTTGAAGCCTCTGTCTTCAGTTCTCAACCCCTTCACTGAACTGTTCCAGCCCCCTGAATGCCCACACCACATCTCATGGGTATATATAGAATGTTTCAGCCCTCATTTTACAGGCTCGGAAAGGGACGTACAGACAATGAGAGGACAGACCTGTTCTGGAAGCTGGTTCTGCTGGCTCTGGCCCAGTGCTCTTTGCACACCAGTCCGCTGTGGTGCAGGATGCGTGCATGCATGTGTGTACACACATGGTCACTGCACATGCTCACATGTGCTTGTATGTGCAGATTTGAGGGCAGGTACAGCCGAAGGTGACGTTTTTTTCTTTCTTTCAAGTTTTTGTTTTGAAAATTACAAACCTATGCAAAAATGAGAAGAATAGTACAATAAGCACATGTATTCACCCAGATTCTCCACTTAAGAAGGTTTGCCACATTCTCTCTTTCTCTGTATACCAGTAGTAAAATAGAGAAAGTTGCAGACATCGTGATGCTTCATGCCTAAGTACTTCAGCAGGTGTCTATCAAAATAATGTCACTTTCTGACATAACTGCAATACTATTATCACATATAAGAAAATTAATATTAATTTAATACTATCCCTTAATATATGTTCCATATTCAAATGTTCCCCCAATTTAAATATGGATTGTATGTTAGATTATATTACTGACATTATTAATGGTCACTCATTGCACTTGGTTGTTACATCTTTTTAGTCTCTTTTTATTTTTTAAGATTTTATTAATTTAGTTATAGAGAGAAGGGATGGTAGGGAGAAAGGGAGGGAAACATCCATGTGTGAGAAACATTGGGTGGTTGCCTCTTGCACGTGCCCCAACCTGGGACTTGGCCCGCAACCCAGGCATGTGCCCTGACTGGGAATCGAACCGGCGACCTTTCAGTTTGTGGGATGATGACCAACCAACTGAGCCAAGCTGTCCAGGACTCTTTAGTCTCTTTAATACAGAACAGCAGACCTGGCACAACTGTTTTGTGGAATGTCCCACACGTGGGGTTTGTCTGAATATTCCTTTTCTCTTCAGCACTTCCCTTGAATAGTCCTTGATTTTACTGCAGAAAGATGAAATGAGTGACCTACATGCTGACAGCAAAGGGGAAGGGAGAAGTCCCTGCTTTATCTGCGAGGTCAGATTTGTGCCACCCTGCCTGCCCCTTGAGTAAGGTCAAGAGGACTGTCCCCAAGCCTGTCACTCACGGGGTGGGTTGATGCAGCTGAGTCTCTTTGGTGTTGGGGAAGCAGCTCCAGGGGCTCTTCTTGGGAAGCCTTCTCCATATCCCCCTTCAGGGGACGCTCCCTCGGGTGAAGGAGGGTGTGGCCTATTGACTCCCCTGAAGTTGCTATTTTGTTCTTCCATGTGTTTTCTTGCCCACTGGGTAGAAATCTGGCGTGTTCATTAACTGGACTACTAGTGACAGAAATCGAACTCAGAAGGGCTTCAGAGAAATGAAAGACACCACAAGAAAAAACAAATCCAAGAAAACATGGATGTGTTTAAGAAAAGTGGCTTCAGGAATGGCTGGATCGAGGTGGGTCAGGAAATATCATCAGACAATGCTTGTCCCTACCTTCTGGCTCTGCTTCCTCTGCATTCACTTCATTTCCAGGCAACTGTCCTCTTGTAAGACAGCCACCGACTCTAGAAACCCTGGGAGGAGTAAGTTTCTCTCAACGGTGCCAACAGAAATTTGGGTGTTCATTCTATCTGGACCAGCTAGGCTTATATGCGCATCCCTGGAGCAAGCACTGTGCCCACCCGAGAGCTCAGACAGGTAGGTTGAGAGAGGGACAGTCCCACCTGAACCACAAAACCCAGCAGTGGTGTCAGGGTTTACCCCAAGGGAAAATCAAGATCTGTCATCCAGAAGAAGGGGCCTGAGTACTGAGCAGGCAGAAAAAATAGACTCCACCCATCTGGTGACAGGCATGGTGAGCCTCGGATTGGGCGAGGCATTTCCTCATCTCCTGGGGTCTCCAGCCCTCTTCATTTTGGATTTTGTGGGAGTCAGGATCTACAGGGACTGTTTGTGTCTGGGACCCGGTTCTGCTTCTTAGTAGCTGTGTGATCCTCGGCAGAAGAGTTAACTTCCTTGGGTCTCAGTTCACTCATCTAGCAAGCTGGAATGCTATTCATATTCCTTACAGAACTGTAATAGGTGTGAAAGTGCTTGCAACTGCAATGTCGTACCAGGGGGTGGCGCTTGTTAACCGTCGAGTGCTCTTCTGCCCTCGGGTGGGATGGTGACCTGCACCAGGCATGGACCCCTCAGGATGGGGATGGCGATTCCTCCATCGGTGACCATGAAATGGGGCTGAGCATTTTCTCACTAGGGGACCCTCAGAGCCCTCTGCTCATTCTCTGAGGTTCAGACGAGGAAGGGAAGAAGGTGGACGCACATGGGCCAGCACAATGATCCCCGAATTGGAACTGGGAAGTTGGCATGACATGATATAAGGACACATTGCCTGACACTGATCACCAGAGAAAAAGCCATTCCCGTCTCAGTTCTCTTTCAGTGCTTCTCACAACTCAAGGAGACAATCTCAGTTAGGAGTTCATGTCTTCAACACCTCTGCAACATTGGCTAATTAATAGTCCTTAACAGCGAGAGTGGGCCCCAGGCTCAGGGCCCTGGGCAGGGAACAGCGTCTATCTAGCTGGAACATAACATCATTGTTTCATTGTCATTATATTTACTTTTTACAAAGTAGAAAACCGTTTAAGGACAGTTTTAGATCTGTAGAAAAATCAAGATGATCATAACAGAGTTTCCATATACCCCGTAACCCGGTTTCTCCTATTAGTAACGTCGTGGATTAGTTTGGTACATTGGCTATAACCGATGAACCGATATTGATATTATCAACTGAAGTTTGTAGTGTTTTCTGGTTTTCTTAGTTTCCCCCAATGTCCTTTTCCTGTTCTAGGATCCCTTCCGGATACCACATATTTCGTTTTCATGTCTCCTTAGGTTCCTGTTGGCCGTGGTAGTTGCTCAGACTTTGCTTGATTTTGATGACAGTATTGAGGAGTGTGCTGGCCAGGCAGATGACAGGATGCCCCTCAGGTGGGATTTGTCTGATGTTTCTTTCATGATTAGGCTGGGCTGATGGAGTTTTGGGAAGAAGACCACAAAGATAAAGTGCCATTTTCATCACATAATATCAGTAGCATTGCTATCAATATGACTTATCACTGTCGATATTGGTCTTGATCACCTGACTAGGGCGGTACTTGTCAAGTTTCTCCACTGTAAAGTTATTCTTTACTTCCCCTGGTACATACTGTACTTTTTGGAAGGAAGTCATTATGCACAGCCCACACCCAAGGAGTACGACATTTATTATATTTAATTTCGTAGCTACCTTATTTGTGGGAAACAATCGTACTCATTTCTGATATTAATACAAAGTATTTTAAAGTAAGTTGATTTATAGAAAAATATTAAGTAGCTGAAGGTAAACACTATTCAGTAGATAAGTGAATTAAGTAAATAAATAAAGTAGGCATTTCATTTGCCTTGACAGGCGTGGCTCCGTTGAAGGGAGCCTTGTCCTGTAATCGGAAGGTTGCACCATCCCTGGTCCTGGCGCGTGTGGTTCCCAATCCGGGCGTGTGTGGGAGGCAACTAGTTGATGCCTCTCTCTCACATCCATGTTTCTCCCTCTCCCTTCCCCTCTCTCAAAGCAATGAAAAAATGCCCTCAGGCAAAGATAAAAAAAAAAAAAAATAAGGCAGATATTTCAAAAATCAGGATAGCCATCCTTGAATGATAGATGTTAGACAAACCCTGGAGGCAGGTCGATATTGAGAGTATGGGCTGGGAAAACGCGTAGGCCTCAGACTCACTCCTGGCCTGCCCCGAAGTCCCCTTTAGACAGAGACCCGGTAGCAAGTGTGTATGCACAGGCAGGGACAGATGTGGTCCCTGGGAAGTCCTGAACAGCCCAGAAGAGCTGCGGCCCCCCCAGAGATGGGTGTGATGACTCCCTGGGCATGACCTTTCCCCTCCCCGCTCCTGGCCCTCCCAATCCAGTAGCATTTCTAATGGGCCAGCTTGGGGACCTGGGGTGGGCTGGGGGCCTGTGGCAGCACCCTGTGCAGGTCCAGGTCTCAAACCTCCCTACAAGCTCAAGGTCAGAGAGGTCCTTCACGAATGTTTACTCCCCAACCCAGGTAGTCTTAGTATCCTTGCCATGTTTATAGATGGGAGCAGGGACCGGTCTAGGTCAGCCACTGGTCAGGCCCAGTCTGACTCTGGGGTCCATGCTTGGGTAACAGGTAGGGATTGGCCACTTACCCCTGGGTGCAAAGTAACTTACACTCCTTCAGTTTTCTCAAAATACTTTAAACACTTCCTCTAGGGTTGGCAGGAAATACAGTAGTTTTGGAGTCTGTCCTCCCCCTAGGACTAACAGCTGGGGGTACTTTCAGGTGTCCCGAGAGAGACCTTGGAGTTGGAGATGCTGCTTTGAAGTTTCTCCTGGATAGGGCCGTGCAGCTTGAGGTGGGGGTTCCCTCAGCCACCCCATCTGAGTTTTGGCACCTGTGAGAAGGTTGGAGGGTGGGTTTCCATCGCTAGGACAGCGATGCCCTCTGGCCAACCCAATTCTGTCAAGTCAAGAGGCTGGGAAAGATTTCCTGGGTCCCAGGAAGCTCAGACGCTAGGACATATGACCCTCCTGGGGGCAGGGGTACCTTTCCTCACCTCCTCCTTTCTCCTTCCCCACCTTCGTCCTCACTTCCAACAATATTTATTGAGGGTTAGAGTGTGTCAGATTCCATCCTGGGCCCAGGGTGGCACGTATGTGGGGTGACGGTGATTTCTAAGACATACGTGGTGTCTGTCCCCATGAGGTTTACATTCCATGGGGGCACACAGACTGAAAAAACCAAGCAAATACAAATCAATAAACAACCAACCCTCCTTACCCCCACCCCAAACTAGAATAATTGTCACAAAGGAAGCAAACCAACAGCTAGGGATCCAAGGGGATATGCTCCAGGTCAGTGGTCAAGGAAGGCCTCTCTGGGGAGGGGACATTCTTCAGGGACAGGTCAGCAGCTGAGAAAGCAGCTCAGTTAATTTCCCCATGGGAAATTGATTCCCTGTCTATACTTCTGTCCAGTGTCCCACTGCCATTCCGGGCGGGTGGGTTGAAACTGTTTCTGCTCCAGGTTCTCCAAAGGCAGGACCCTTGCTTGCCCAGCATTATAAAGAAAGCGATCTCATAACTGACACAGGGCTGCTTGAAGGTCACTGCTGGCTGGCCTTGCCTGGGGACAGTCTTACAACACCTCCACCCGTCCTCTGCCTTGACAGTTCTGATGGATGGTGTTACTCACAGCTGGCTGCTGAGCCCAGCTCCCCATAGACTTGAAACTTCCCTAATGTATTAAGAAGAAGGAAATAATTGGGAAACTCTGGTCCTTTGGTTGTTAGCTGTGACCCATGCTGCTCTTAGCCTGCTTTGTGACTGGGGGCAGGGGGGCTGGGCAGGAGAGAAAATGGATGGAAGCAAAGAACTTGGAGCCTTAGGCCGTTTTTGAAGCTGATTTGGGACTTGGGGCTCTGAGTTGCTCAGTGATGCAGGCTAGACAGCTGGAAGAACTTTTCCTGATTTAAAGGGTAGAAAGGCCCCGGAAAGCAGACCTGGTGAAAAACTTGTTGATTGCAGACACAGCTGCTCAGCAGGAGGCTCAGAGCAGGGCGTCTGTGTCCGCACCTGTAGATAAGCTTTGTGTTTGCCTTGAAGGCTAAAAGGACTTAATGTCCGGGTGGGAAAGAGCCATTAATACATCAATGAGTCCAGAGTCCATTGTGAAGGAAACGCCTTGCGGCTAAGCAGAAAGGCTTTGACTCTGCCCACCAATAGGAGCAATTTCCTCTGCAAAGGAGTATCCGACCCAGAGTTCTTTAGGGACCCAGAGAAGTAAGAGATTAGTTCCCATGAGGTGGGGTGGGGGTGGGGGATAGAATTTATCAGGAATCAGGTAGATAGGGCTCTAACTTTTGGATGTTCTGGTTGACTCGGCTTGTGAGGCTGTGCTCTGCTTGGTCACATACACACACACACACACACACACACACACACACGAGTGAGCTGGGAATGAGAACACACGCATGGGCCACCGAAACCCTGGATCGCACCCTGGGCATCAGTAGATAATTCATACACGGCAGCACTTCAGTCTTTCTCAGAACTCTTCAAAAAACTTTTTTAGGAAAATATGGAATGTACTGTGTTGGGTATAGGGTACGAAATAAAACCCATCCAAAGCACCCTTTGTTCCTACAGGCTTACCCACCCAAAACTCCCTAAAATCACTTCACACCACAACATGGCTAACAAAGAACGAGATACCAGCTCCCCAGAGTGACAGAGGCTCAGCTGGAGGCTGATGGCTGGGTCAGATGAGCCCACTTCTGGAGGAGGCCACCATTTGCTCTGTAGCAGCAGCTGGTCAGCAGACAGCCTTCTGGACCAGAGACTGATGTCAGGCCAGGGACCCCCTGAGCATGTGATTGGTGGGCGCTGCTGGGGAGGCAGACCTCTCTGCATCCTTCATGTGCTTCTGCTCCGCTGGTGCCTGAGAGAACCAACATGTGGCGACTTTTAGGTGGAGGCACTTATCTGAAAAGGTGAGGTGGAACCCGCCAGGCTCCTTACACATGTAGGACTTGCCAGCCCAGGAAGTGGCAGTAAAGGAGCAGGTCCTCCTCCGCTGTGCGTGGGTCCAGGACTCTTTCAAGCTGACCCAGACATAGTGACCAGAGCCACAACTGAGAAAAGGGATCTTCAATGCTTCTGACTTGTTAGTGGTGCTGGACCTGTGAAGAACTCTTGAATGCAGCAAACAGATGCAAGTCAGAAGGAACAATGGAGAGCCAAAGGAGCTTCCTAACTCTGGGGGCAGAAAGCCCCTGAGCTGCTCCTGAGTCGTGTCAAGCTCTGTTATTGGTTCCCAGTGAGCAGTTCCTGTGAGCAAGGACTTACGGATAGAATCCACCTTCTGGCTTCTTTATAAAACGAGTAGGTAGTCTTTATAAATTTGTGAATAGAAGAAAAATACAAAGAACAATAGAAATTGTAATTCCAGAGAAAATCCCTATTGACTTTTTTTCCACTGTGAATATTTTCCTTTACTTTTTATTATGGAAAATATCCAGCATATACAAAATAAATAGCGAACCCCATCCCCCAACTATCAACATTCTGTTTCTTGTTTCATCTGTACCTCCACCCACTCCACATCCCACTCTATTATTATTACTATTGTTAATTCCAGCTCTTTTCTGAGGTAAAATTTACATGCACTGAAATGCATACATCTTCATTATACATCTTGGACAATTGGATGGCACCACCCTATCCTGAGGGAGAATATTTTCATCCATTTCTCCAGAAAATCTCTCACCCCCAGAGACAACCAATGTTCTCACTTTTTGTACCTTAGATGGTTTGTTTTAGAACTTTGTATAAATAGAATTGTTCAGTAAGTATATTTTGCATCCAGCTTCTTTCACTCAGCATGTTTTTGAAAGTTAGCCACGTTATTGCGTGTGTCAGTCTTTTGTTCCTTTTTATTGTGGAGCGGCAGTCCACGTGTGATGTACCCCGGTGTGTTGATAGGCTGGCTCTTGAATACATCTATGAACGTTTTCATACAGGTCTTTAGGTGGCCCATGCATGCTATTTAATCCTCGCAAGAACTCTAAAAGGATGGTGCTGTTGTTACCCCCACTTTATAGATGACATAGCTGAGGCTCGGAGAGGTTAAATTTCTAGCCCAAGGCCACACAGGTAGTAAAAGTGGGAGGTGGAATTTTAGCCCAGGTTTCTCTGATTGCAGGGTCTTTTAGTTTTTATTCCCTCACTAGTATCTTCGTACACAGCTGATGGAGGCCATTAAGTATAGGGACAAATGGGTCTTCACCTTAATGGCCTGTTAGGGCATAACTGAGTTTTAGCTCAGTACAGTAGGTGGTACTGATAGTAATGGATCAACATCACCAGGAAAAGGTTACATTAAACCTCTGTTTATAAAGGACAAAAATATAGAAGACATTTTAGAGAAATATGTAGCTAAGGTCATTGCAATAAAAGCAAGCAAGCAAACAAGCAGAAGTTTTGCTACTTAAGGCTCTATTGTCTGGAACTATTGCTTAGGTGTAATACATCATCTCCCCAGGAAGCCAGGGACACAGGCACAGAAGGCATTACTGGGTATATAAAACAGTATATCAATAATACATGGATAAGAAACCACTCTGTTTTTTTTTTTTTATTTTTTGGTAGAGCCAAACAGAATGGATTTTTGGAGAGTCTGCTCGTCTTGCTTTGAAAGATGTTGCTAAGCAATGTTGCTAATATTATGGAAAGACAGCTTTCCTCCCCGCTTTTCCACTCAGCTTCGGAAACCCTGGAGCTGGAAGGGACTTTGGTGGCAGCAGCAGCGGGGCAGATTTGGTACTCGGTGAGGTGGGGCCGGGGACCCTGGGTATGAGAGGCCTGCTTCTGGCCACCCAGCCCTGTGCCTCATCGGCTCCCAATTCCCTGCCATGACCCCTGGGCAGCCTCCATGCAAAGTTCACTTCTTTGTGTTCATCAGAAATTTCACACTCAGAAAAATCCTTTTGAATATTCCTACCACGGTAAAAATTATAGTCATGCTGCTTAGAATCATGGATTCAACATTCCATAAATTAACCAAAAAGAAATACTTTAAATACCTTCAGTAACCTAAGAAATAGACGAAGAACTCCTTTCTCCTCCTCCTGCCTCCTGTTTGTAACCCAAGTTCAGATTGACATGCATTGCGGGCTCAGGGTACCAGATGAAGCACAGTCCACAGGCTGGATGCCTGCCATGGAGTGGGATCTGTGGCTTTCCTCTGGGCATGGCTTCCTTTCCCCAGAGCTCGGAAATGCCACAGAAGTCACCAAGATCTGTTTCCAAAATCTGAGCCGGTTTCTTGCCAGAACTTCATTCAGTATGAGGTGCATGGCTCCAGGAAAGCACAGCTGAGCTGTGGCTCCCGAGCTTGGCTGTTAGGCCTCCCAGCCCGGCTTGGGCATGGCTTGTTGTTACCACTGAAGGACCCTGTTGGGGTGGGATGGATTCCTTTGGGGGTGGTCATGGGCTCTGAGAGAGGAGGTTAGGAGCTGAGAGGAGAGTCAACATGTTGGCAAAGACTCCTGTCTCTCTCTCCCTCCTTCCAAAATAGAAACTGCTTCCCTACCTCAAATGCCCTTCTCAACCTTTCCCTTACCCACCCCTTCCTGTCTCTCTCTGTCCCTGCCTCCCTCATCTTTCCCTCCTTGTCCTGCCTCTCCCTCTTCCCTTTCTCCTTTCCCTCTCATGGTGGTATTCCAGAAATGCAGCTGTAATGTGGCCCGGCAGGGGGCGCCGAGGTACCGGCCACGCACGACCAGCAGCCTTATAAGCTCAGGTGTGAGAGCTCTGCAGAGGTGAGAGGTGAGGGGGACTTCGAGTGATTTCTCCCAGCTGGTATGTGTATGGGTGCGCCTCCAAAGGCATAAGAGAGGCCGGGGTGCCTGCCTGTCCCGAGCAGGTCTAATGTTGTCTGTTTATAACTCTTGAATTGCTCCAAAGTTGGTGTGATTCATGGATGACTGCAGGCGCTCTCCCTGCAGAAGGGGAGGGTAAGGCATCTGAGGATATCTGGTTTCCTAAAAGGCCCCGCCCCATGGCTGCAAAGCCTTCTAGCTCCACATCTATTGCCAAATTCATGTTGTAGGGTTGTAGAGGCCCTGGGAGTCAGGGGTGGTGTGGAGCAAGGAGGGAGCCCTGGCCCCAGGCTCCGTCTGAGATTTAGGCTCCAGCAGTGCGGCTGATTCCCGGTTTCACACGAATGTGTCTCCTGGAGCGGGTTCCCAGGCACAGAAGGCTCTTTTCTTCAGGACCAGGCATGCGTGTCTGCCTGTCTCACCCCACTGGCCCCTTAGGACCGGGCTGTGCAGCTGGGCCCTGTGTTCATGATTAACTTCCCTGTCCTCCTCCGCCTCCCCTCCTAACCCAGGCTCCCTGAGCCTCTGGGTTTCCCCAGATTGGGGTAGAGACCCTGGCTGGCAGCTGCCTGGCACTTTGTTCTCAGGGACTGTGGCTTGGGGGAGGGGGACTAACACTTTGAGGTCCTGTGATCTGGGACACTTCTGGGGATAAGCTCTTCTGGGTGGATTGGGATCTGGGAGAGGACCTCTTCTCTGACAGTCCTCACTGACCTCGCTCCTCGTGGACTGGTTAGGTCCAGATTTCTCGGTCCACCCCAAAGTGACCCGTGGATGAGGCCTTAGAAGACCTTCAGATCACTAATGTGAACATTATTCCCTTCTGTTTTCTTTCAGACTTTATGATTTCTTCAAGAATGGCATTTTTGTTTGGTGCAAGTGTGTGGTGAACACCTAACACTTGGCTATTTTTCTCTTTAATGAAGGTGCCTCAGGCTCAGAGCCTGCAGTACAGAGCTAAAATTTAAGATATTTGCATTTGTTTTCATGGTGTTAATAACAAGTGTTAATGGATTTCTCATTTAGAGTAATAACAGTGTTTTCTTTTAAAACTAAGTAAAGAATGAGTTGATTTAATTAAATAAAAAGAATAAGTATGCCCTGGCTGGGTTGCTCAATGGGTTGAGTAATGGCCTGCAAATCAAAAGGTTGCTAGTTTGATTCCCAGTCAGGGCACATGCTGGGGTTGTGGGCCAGGTCCCTGGTTGGGGGCATGTGAGAAGCAACCAATGGATGTTTCTGTTCCTCTCTTTCTCCCTCCCTTCCCCTCTCTCTACAAATGACTAAATAAAATCTTAAAAAAAAAATAAGTAAATAACCAAGTTCTATGGTGTTAAGACAAAAACTTGTGAGGATGGTATGTGAATGGCCTAATTTTGGTGGAACAGGGGCTGGGTCGCATTGCACAAGCAAGGTGGGGATGGGATGTTTGTGGTTTCATGTGTGTTAGGTCCTGTTTGTTCTGGGCAAGGGCGGTCTTCCACTTTTCTTACCCTAGTCTCTTGCACAAAGCTGGACACATCCTGATTGTTTAATAAACGCTGGTGGAATGGGCAGGTCTAGAATAGATGGCCACTACATTCTCTGCCGTGGATGGGTTCCCTTATGCTGTGGTGTTTCCTGTGTGGGGTGTGGGCAGAAGGAAGGGCTCCTCCCCCCCTGCCTCCCGGAAACCTCTTAGGCACCAAGAATCAGCTCAGGTTAGGGTCTTTTGGGGACAACCTTGTGTTTTTACTCACATTAGGGCTGGAAACAACTGTGGTTGTAGAGGAGCTGGGAGGGCCTGGGACCCCAGAACCACAATGAACCAAGTTCCCTGCTTGGTGGAAACTTTTTCACCTTCATCTCATGGTCCTGGGGCCCACTGATACAATTGACCTAAAATATCTCCCAGACAGTGGGGGATGGGTGGGGGCTCCCCACGCTCACCCACCTGGGAGGAAGTCAGGTCTTGCCTTGAGACAGCAGCCTACCCTTGTGTGTGAATAGAATACACCACTTGTTGGGGCTAGACCTATGGCCAGTGGCCCCAGCATCATCCCTGCCATCCGGCTGAAGTAGTCCGTCAGCTAACCTGTCAGTTCTGTGTACTGCTGGAGGCAGGACAGGCCCTGGGCTGCCTGTGCTGGGCTCTGCCCTCTTCCCCACCGAGGACATTCTTTTTCCAGACTGAGTCTCAGGTCACCACTGGTGTGTGCTGGCAGCTAGCTTAGCTGCAGTCCCAGGGGTGGGGCCGGGGTCACTCACTCTTGGGCTATAAATAGATGTCTATGACAGTATTTGTGATCCCCACTGTCCAGGCAGGCTCGGGGGGGGCGCTGAGGCCATTGTTAATGGATGCTTCATAAATAAACCAGGCACATTTTGGCACCATCCCAGTGCTCCCTCTCCTCCACCCCAACTCCCATGCCAGCAAGAAGCTGTGTCCACAGGAGAGGTGGGGTTGGGGCCTCAGGCCCTTGAATTTATCTGGAGTCCCCATCTGGATTTTCTGTGCTTGCTTGAACACCAGACTGCATTTAAAAAAACAAAATAAAACAGGGCAAATTGCCTCTGAGACCTCTTTGGCCACAACAGGCCTGACTTCAAAGGTGGACTAATTGGCTTGTTTCAATTCCCTCCAGCCCTCTCGCTGATGGTCCTTCCTAGGGACCTGGAGGGAGAAGCCCTCAAGGTGGTGGTGAGAGCGGTTAGACTTCCTGGCGGAAAATGGAAGTGGTGCTTAGGAGTACCTGGCGCTGACAGGCCAGGGCCCTTTTCCCAGGAGCTGGCATGACTGCCCTGAGGATGGAGCTTGCACGCAGTGCGCAGGGGCAGGGGAAGGGGAAGAAGGGGCGTGAGGTGTGTGCGGTGGCCGGCGCTAGTGCCTGGATACTGGTGGGGTGCAATGCCACCCCGTCACACCCTCTACGTCTCTCTGGCAACCTGGGACGCGAGGCCTAAGTGTAGCCGCTGGGAAATGTACCGTTGACCTTACGTTGTGTCAGACTCCTAGGGCGGGGAAACAAATTAACCGGGGGACTCACCCCAGGCCACTAAGGCGCCCACTAAGGGTGGGAGTGAACCACCCCCTCCCCACACCACTGTCCTTTCCTGGACTTGGGGAGAGTGGGGAGGGGAGAGGGAGCCTCAGGCGGGGAGGGGTAGGTGCCCCTCTCACCGCCCCGCAGCCTGGGTCGGGGTGGGGAGCCCGCGGTGGAGCCCGCGCGCAAAGGCAGTTTCTCTTAGACTGAGGACGCGAGTTTCCTCTCGATGCATGTTTTCCCCCCTGCTTTTAAAGACAGTGACAGCATCGGAGAAGTATCCCGGCGGGCCGGGCTGGGGAAGCGCGTCAGCCGCCTTTGCCTGGGGACGAAGCCCGGGCCTGGCCAGCGGGGGCGGAGGACGGGAGGGCGCAGAAGAGGGGACTGGAACGATGGGCGAGAGAAGGGCGGGAGCCCCGACCCGGGGCAGTGGGCCGAGACCCGGAGAGCGCCGAGCGCGAGCGGACCGCCGCCTCCTGGTTCATGCAGCCTGTCCGCTCCGCTGGATCCGCTCACTGCCGGGGCGCCCCGGGCCAAACACGGGAGGCGGGGCCAGGGCGGGGTCCCGGCGCAGGCGGCGCGTCTGAGCAGGAGCCCCAGAGCTACCCGTCCTGGCCGCGCCCCGAGTGAGCCTTAGAAATGCCCGCGCTAGGGGAGCGGGCGCCTGCCGCCCGGCGGGCCCGGAGGAGACACTGAAGGTCGCGGGAAGTGAGCGCCTAGTCACCTGACCCCGGGGCGCACCTAGGCGGGGCGGGATCCATGCGAGGCTGGCGGCCGGGGGCCGGGAGCAGGCGGCGCAGAGCGCGCGGAGCCGGGCCGGCGGGGGCGCGCGGCAGGCGGGCGAGGGCGCGGCCAGGCACCCGCGGCGGCCTCGCCATGTCCCAGCCGGCGGGGAGGATGCACTGCCGAAAGGCTGGGATCCGCGCCGCTGTGGTGCTCATCGGACTCCTGCACAAATCCCGAAAACAGAATAAAGAGAAAAGGTAAAGCCTGGCAGTGCCACCTCCCCCTTCCCTCCGCTCTCGTGCTGAAATCCCGTTTCCTCTGGGGCCGACTTTTCCAAAAGGGCATTTGGCTCCGAGTTGGATGGGAAGATGCCTCTACGCTAGGCGCCGTCGGGGGAGAGAGCTCGGAGCTTGGCCCCGGACACTGGCTGTTGTGAGAAAGCCCAGGCAGAGCACTGACTGGGTGGGAGGTCCCTGAAGGCTTCATCCCCAACAGACCTAAGCCTCCGTTATGTTCGAAGCCCCCACTCCCGGCATTTGCCGATCGCGGTGCCCTTGCCGAAGCCTGCAGCGCGGGTAGCATGGATCCGTCCCCGGCAACACAGTCTCCGGCTCAGCCCCAGTGGCTCGATGCGCTGGGGATGCCATTTGCTTCTCTGCAACTTGGCTGAACCCGTGAGGTGCCCGCCAGGCCGTGATCTGCTTGCTTTGAGCATGGTTCCTGCAGGCAAGGAGCAAGTTCAGAGGTTGCTTCAACACCTCCCTTCCCGTAATTCCCCTACCCCATGCCTCTATGTCCTTGAGTTTTTCTCTCTTTAACTGTTCACTTTTCTTGGCATTACGGTCCCAATTGTTTGCTCCTGAGTATTGCAAATCGTTCTCCCAGGTTATTTTAGAGATATAGCTGAACGACCTATGTATGGGATGAGGTGTGGGTTTCTGGTGGGCAAAGGAGCTTCTGAGGGCAGCTCCCTGGGTTCCAACCCCCAGCTGTAGGCTTGATGTCCACACGCCCCCAGGGAGCTGCTCACACAGGCTGGCGCAGCCTCCCCTCTCTGCTAGGGTACGGGAGCCCCAAGTTTCCCAGTAACTGGGGGTCAAGGGCGCTGACTGTTCACAGATGCGTTTTGTGGAGGTGGGTAACCTCCCGTGGTCTCGCTGGATCCTAATTTCCAGAGTTTTGGAATGAATGCTTTGCTCTGCATTAGACAAGGGTTAAGACAACAAGGACAGAGGAGTCAGAGACACTTGGGCGGTGACTGACCGGTGGCCCCTGGACTTGCCCCAAAGCTGTGTGTGCCTGGGGAAGGAGGCAGGCAATGAACGGGAGCAGTTTGAGAAGCTGGCCTGGGCGGCCCCTGTGGTTGTCTGCTGTCCCTCCTCAGGGCACCCCTCCCGTGATGGAGCCTAACTCGATGTTTTCCCCAGCACAGGTTGAATCTCCAGTAAAATGACTTCAGGTGATTAAGCATGAAATAACATTGAGTCACCTAGTGAGAAAGTTCTTCCCTTTTCAGTTCTTTAGGAATCCTTGAGATTTCTTCAAGGGGAAAGCTTCTGGTTGGTGCCAGTCTTAGCTTTAACATGTTTTAAACACTTGCCAATGCCCCTTTTATAACAAAGAGCAGACCTCTGGCTCAGGGCCTTTAAACGGGGAATGGTGCCTACCTACAACTTAGGCTGTTTTTGTAGTATTTATTTTTAGGATTGTCCCCTCATTATGTGGGGATTTTCCCCTTTGTTGCACTGATATAAACTGAATGTGTGAGTCACAGGAATGCATCTCTTTCATAGAAATACATAGTAGTAAGAATACAAATGGTATAGAGAATGGCAGAGACCCTGCAGGTGATCTAGGAGAGGCTGATGCTGGGGACACACATGTCAAGCAGAAAAATCTACCAGCAAGACTCTGGAGTCCAGTGCTCCAGGTCTGGGCTTCATTCTTCCCTAGATTTGGATTCTTTTCCATTCCCTGCCTCTAGCTTTTTCTCTGCAGAGGTGGGATGAACTAGCCGATCCTCTAAAGTCAGGAGGCTATGGGACGGCTGTTCTGAGACAGCCTGGGTCTGTTTGAGGAATGAGGAGGAAGATGGACTTTATAGAAAGGCAGATGCATCAGACCAGTACCTATCTCGGAGTCTAGGCTGTGTGGCTGTGGCTGGGGGTGGGGGGGAGGGTGGGAGAGTCCCTGAACTGGGAGCTAGAAGTTCTAGTCCTTTGGTGTGAGAGTATCAATTTCATCTCCCTGAGCCTCAGTTTCTGCAGATGCACAAAGGGCTTTGGAGGCTCAAGGGAGATAATGAGGGGAAGATGCAGCTGAAAGGTAGGAAGTGCTGCATGAGGATGGAAGGGCTTCGTTAGAGCTGCTCTCTGGGCCTCTGTCCCCCAGAAACCAAGGTAAGATGTCTGATGTGACAGCCCTATTAGTAGTCAAGACCAGCCAGCCATGACCCAGGAAGCAGCCAGGCAGGCATGGGCCCGGGTAGTGGAGCAATGAGGCACTGGGAAGGACCTGGGCAGGGGACAGGAGGGGATTGGTCTGAGTGAGGATGCCCCAGGCTCCTGGCATCTTGGCCTTCCTCCTGGATGCACTGTGCTCTTTCCTGCAATACAGCAGACCTTGGGGACCCTCCCAGCCCCTGCCTTCATCCTGTTCTGCTGTTGCTTCTATCGTTCTGATAGGTTTGGTCATGGACTTAACCTACTCAAGGAGAGGGTGATTGATTTTATGTTGGTGCTAAATGACTTTTGCTTCCCTTGCTGTAATCTGGAGCTTCTTCTCCTTTAAGCACCTGAAATCAGTTCAGTGCACACCAGTGACCCTTCCTCTGCCGGCACTGGCCATTGGGGGCCTGGAGCAGGCTGAAGCTGCCAACCTGTCTTAAGTACTCCCCAGACTCCATGCTGGGTGTGAAACTTGCTGAGTTCCTCTTTCCTCCCCCCACTCTCACCGCAGGGTCAGGCCAGACTCAGGCTCTTCTTCATTTTTCCCAGAAGGCTTGATCATCCATCGATCTTCCCAGCACCTCTAATGGACAGGCTTGTGCAGATTACACTGTTGGCCATAAGGAATGACTTGCATTGATGGCCCACAGTCCTCGTCATCTTCCTGCTCTTCCCAGGCCACCTAGAAATATCATATATCAGAGCAGGTAGCTGTGCCAGGGAGGATGGTAATGACACAGGTATCCCATATGGGCCCAGAACCAGGACACTCCCAGGCACTCTTGGTAGGTACGGAGAACTGTGCTCAAGGCTCCAGCCTCAGTTTGCCTCCTGGAGAAACGGGTGTGATATGCACCAGCCTTGATGTGACGGCTGTCTCCGGGGCTTGTAGGACAGCCTGGAGGTTCTGCTGCTTTCTGTCTCCAGGGAGGCCATCACCTGGGCTCCTGCAAAAGCAGCGGTGTATTTGTGGCAGGCTGGGTCAGAGCCTGGTTCTGAGGAGGCCCCTGAGTAGAGAGCTCCTTTCAAGCTCTGCTTTCCGGAGCCTGCTTTCTTATAGGCAGGACAAATCAGACGAGAGCACCACCTGAATGACAGAAGTGGGGGGAGGGGGCATGGTGCCCTCTGAGGGGGAAACAGGCCCTCATGGTGGGAAGGACCGAGGCCGGAACACAGTGAAACGTGTATATTCTGAAAGGCGTGGGTCAGGTCAGTGTTGCCTTGGGCATGGCATTCTGGACTGGGGAGAGGTCAGCTAGCATAAAAGAAAAAGAACTCCGGTTCTTACTGGGGGTGGTTATTTTGAAACAACTCCCACCATGGGATTTATGAGGAGGAAAATATGAATTCACTGATCAGTCAGCAAATCATTAATGGCAGGCTCTGGAGGGCAGAACAGTGCCTGTGATGAATCCCAGTCTTCTGTTTTGGGGTGGAATGTCTAGTGGGTTATTCCTGGGTAGGTGATCAGAAAAAGCCCATTCCTGGCTTAAAAAAAAGCAAACAAAAAGTTTTATTGTGGAAGTTTTCAAGTGTGCACAAAAGGAGAGGGAATGGTGTAATGCCATGTCCAGTTTGAAGTATATCCCAGACATTATATCATTTCATTCTGAAATAGTTCAGTATGCATTTTAAAGATAAGAATGCTGCTAGTGGAAAAATTGGGACAACTGTAAAAGAACAATAAAAAAGGCAAAAAATAAAATAAAATTATAATTAAAGAATCATTCTAAAAATATAACACCACCATTGCCATACATCCTAAATTAACACTCATTTCATAATATCATGTTCAGATTTCCCCAGCTGGGTCGTAGAAGTTGGATCGGTGCTCTCTCTTTAGCTATATGTTTTCTCCTCCAACTTTTTTTTTTTTTTTTTTTTCCCTTACAATTGTTGAAGTAATTGAGTTGTTTTTTCCTAGTGTTTCCCACAGTCAGGATTTTGTGGATGGTGTCTCCTGGTATCATTTCACATATTCTGCTGTCCCTTAAGTTACTTTAAGTTGGTATTTAGTTTTAGATTTGTTTTCTTTTTTCCTCCCGGGAAGACCGCGTTGCTGAAGGTTGTCTAGTTGTCTGTTGGCAGCTGTGGCTTGATTTGTCCTTAGGGTTTGAAGCCTGGTATCAGGGAGGATACTTGGGTTGTCCCATGGGAGAGCCAGTGACAGTCTGCAAGCTGACTGGCCAGGGCGTCTGAGCCGGTTGGGTGTCCAGGAGCCCTGGCCCCGTAGTCCCAGAGTCCCAGGGCTGGAAGGGGCACAAGGCAGGAGCTGCTCCACTCTCTGGCCCCAGAACAGATGGCTGCTTGTTCTCTTCCTAGGAGGTGGCTGGGTCCTGCCCTGTGTGGAAGGACCTGTCAGTCATTCTCTTTTGTGTGATATTTGAATGCCACCTGGTTGGCTGTCATTGCTTTAAAGAACAAACATCTCCCTTTAACCAGCTTCCCGTTTTTGACCTCACAGAGATTCTGAGGAGTTAGACTCTTAGAGTTAAGGGACAGAGTTTATTTGATTCCCTTTGAGCCACTATTTTAGTCTGCTGTTTGATGTCCTCCCTTCTTATCCCCCTTATCTATTCTTCTTACGGTGGCCAGAGTGGAGTTTTAAAAATTCAAGTAAGGTCAAGTCTTTCTGTTGCAGAAAGGTCTGCATAAGCTTTCCATTATACTTTAAATGAGGTTCAGACTCCTCAGCTGGGCCTGTATCCCTGCCTGGTTCTCTGACCTTATCCCCCACCACTTGTTCTCCCACTCACCATGATCACTGTGCTTCCTGTTTGTGGAACATGTCAAGCTTAGTCCTACCCCAGTCCCTTTGAACATGCTATTTACAATGACTTCACTGACTGCTTCCTCATCATTGGGTTTTCAAGTCAAATATTATCTCTTCCAAAGGACTGCTCTGATTATCCAATCTGAGCAGCTCCTTCCAGCCATTATTACTTTATCCTGATTTACTTCCAACATGGCACTTATTAACTGGTATTATCTAGCTTACATAATAAACAATTTATTGACTGTTTCGCCCCCTAGAATGAGAGCTTTCTGAGAGCAGGAACTTTGCCTTTTCACTTCTGGGTCCCCGTTGCCCAGAATAAGTGCTCAGTAAATATTTGCTGAATGAATGAGTGGGTGCTCAAGAGATTCACTAACTCTCCAGCTGAATTGTGCCCATTGTTTGCCACCCTGAGGTAATCCTCTTAATACTGCAGTGCCCTCAAACAAAGGTTCCAAGGTACCCTTTTCTTGTCTGAGGTTAGAGAAATTTTCCCTTCCCTCTCCTTCCTTTCTGGGAGAGATTTTGGAAAGAAATACAACCAATCACTTGCACACATGTTGTTCCATTGTTATTCCTCTAACTTCTTCCCTGCCTCTGGTTTGGGGCACACAGATGTGAGGGTATAGGCTCAGTCCTAACCATTCGGAAGCTGGGGCTGGGCACCTGACTCTGGGTTCCTAGATTTAGGGTTCTTGAGCTGCTGTCAAATAGGCAGAAGCAGAATCCCATCATTCACGACAAACAGGGACCAGTAGGTGTCTGAATTACTGAACCGTTGCCATTAGTGAATATATATTTTTCTAAGTGCAGTTTTATCTTCCCCTGGTTGGTGTGGCTGAGTGGATTGAACACCAGCCTGTGAACTGAAAGGTCGCCAGTTCGATTCTGAGTCAGGGCACATGCCTGGGCTGCGGGGCCAGGTCCCCAGTTGAGGGTGTGCAAGAGGCAGCTGATCAATGTTTCTCTTGCACATCGATGTTTTTCTCACACATCGATGTTTTTCTCCCTCTCTTTCTCTCTCCCTTCCCCTCTGTCTAAAAATAAATAAATAAATAAAGTAAAAAAAAAAAAATGCAACTTTATCTCTGTGGAGCCAGTGTAGTGCACAGATGGCTGGTTACCAGGACGTTGCTAAATAGAGGGCTTGCCAGGCCTGCTTGGTTAAACCACCGAAAATCACTTCTGTGCAAATGGGGGCTGCTGAAGGGGCTCAGGAAGTTTCTCAGTTACTTTAAGCAGATGAGGCCACCACCCCCAAACTGTTTCACTGCCTCCCAGATCCATAAAAAGTAAATGAGGTAGGCCAGATTTCAGGTGGATAAATGCTTTGTATTTTAATAGCTATCTAAAAAAATGAAATCTGGCAAGTGATGCTGATTTTCCATGTATGATAGTTACATAACATTTTTAAAAAGTATATTTGTTTAAGTAAAAAATTCCAAGTCAATGTAAGGAAAAGTGTTAAGAAAAGTAATAGGTGGTGTGTGGATCTGGGAGAAATTGGGAAGATGGTGCAGAGATGTGTGCGGTTGAGGGACCTTGGCTGGAAGGAAGGGCAGGAAGGGGCATATTTCTCACCTGTTAAAATGGACCCTGCCTGGCACACCAGTGTCCTAGGGCGGTTGATGAACGGTTGTAACAAGCTCATACCTTTTGAGGCTTACTATTTGCTGGGCCCTATGCTAAGGGCTTATAAGCATATGTCTCTTAATTCTACCAGTTGTTGTCTTTGTTTTCCAGCTGAGGGACAGAGGCTCGGGCTCGGGGTGGAATCAGAAGTGGAGGGCTAGGCATTTTTAACTTGGTCTGTTGAGGTCCAGCGGTCATGCTCTTAACTATGATATTATATTATTTGAGTATTTAGTGCCTGGCTTCCTAGAAGCATTTGATACAGGCTGCTGCTTCTGTTTTTATGAATGTATTGAAGTGCAGTTTACCTGAGGTAAGTGTGTAAGGAAGGGTACAGCTGGGTGGATTTCTGCATACTGTATGTGTCCACCTGGGAGACACCACCCAGCTCAAGACCCAGAACCTCGCAGCACCCCGGCTGGCTCCTCGTGCTCTTCACAGACTGGTTGTAATCACTGTGGAGCCAGGTCCATCGCCTTGGATCTGGGTGGCACCTGGGAGCCTTGACACCCATGATAAAGGGAAGAGCGTGTCTGGGATTTCGTGAGTGGGATTTTTGAGGGGGACGTTCTAGTTCAACCCTGAAGAGGATGGTGTCAAAGAATCCACATTGATTTCTAGGGAAGAGTGAGCTGGGTTTCACCTTCCCTTCTCCTTCCAGACACGCTCAGTGGGAACCTGGAGCCAGTGCTGTGTTTATTCACTGCCCTTGGAGCAAGGGTGGGATGAAAAAATTGTCACTTGCCTTTAAGCTTATCAGTTATGAACAACACTGTTTTCGTGCAGGCTGGAACTCCAGCCAAGTCCTTCCCAGAGCCTTTTGGGGGTGGGCTGACCCTGCTGGGTCTCACTGTTAGTCCACTTCTCCGGCACGGGAGGGGACAGGCCCCTTGATTAGACCTGCCCAGCCCCTCGCCGTCCTTCCCTCTCACCCTTTTTCTGTTTCTTTACTGCAAAGATTTTTACCAACCACGTTGAATCACACTGAATGTGAGTGCTAGAACAAGGGCGCTGTGATTGTCCTGAGTGCTTACAGCTCGTACCAGCAGCCCTCCCCGCCCCCCACAACTCTCACCTGGTTTACAGGTCAGATCCCTAGTAGAGGTGGAGGCAGGACCCCCGCCCCCCAATTTTTCACTGTCATGTGCTACAATACCACGCTGTCCTGTCTGCAGAGAGTGGGGACAGCAGCACCTCTGGCACCTGGGATTAGCAGTTGGAAATGGGCCCCTGCAGATTCTTCAGATCTTCTTGAAGCCTCTGCTCTGCACCAGACACTGTTCTAGGCTCAGGGTATACAGCAGGGAGCAGTCCAGAAACAAAGCCCTGCCCATCCCCCAGGGGCTCCGCTAGATCCACATACAGTGTTTTCCTTTTACACTGATATTCTACAATTAAATGAGTCCATGTTATGAATCTATATTTCAGTCTTCTCTCGAGAAACCAGAAGCTCTGGCAACATTGACTGGGCTTGCCTTTCTGCGGGAGGGCTGCCTTCCTGCTCACCTCAGCACCCATACCTGGCCACACCCGCAGCACCTGCCCCGCCGCTGAGGCATTGGTGTACTGTATGTACAGTGTGAGCAGGTGTCTTGGGGATGGGGAGCTCCAGGTGTAACTCATTGAACAGGGAGGCTGGAGGTCAGGTCCCAGCCCAGCATGCCTTCTGGGCTTCCTTGGTTTGGGGCAGGTCCATTGTGACTGGAAATAAGGAGTCTGGGCAGTCTGGCTGGGATCCCTGTAAGACTGGGGCTGTGGAAGGGCCACAGTTAATTTGCCTCTATTTACTTTTCAGAGAGGGGGAAGGGAGTGAAAAAGAGAGGGAAGGAGACATCGATGTGCAAGAGATACATCGAATGGTTGCGGCTTACACGCCCCCAACCAGTGACCTGGCCCACAACCCAGGCATGTGCCCTGACCAGGAATTGAACCAGCGACCTTTTGGTTCACAGGCAGGCGCTCAAATCACTGAGCCACTCCAGCCAGGGCTCATTTGCCTTTAGATGTTCCTCCTTCCCCACCCTCCCTAATTACCCACAGATAAAATATCAGAAATTATGGGAGGCTGAGTGTTACAAGGCAAAAATGCAAGAATCGCAAGTGAAGGGGCAGGGATGGAACTTGTATTGCGCTCCACTCCGGTATGTCCCAGGGCTGGCACTTCACCCTCACTTATCTCATTTCATCCTCTGCATGAGGCTTATTATCGTCCTCCTCATCTTTCATAGAGGAGAAAGCCGAGGTTCAGAGGGGGTGATATATCCAGTGTCACTCAGCTTGTATGCCAGAGCTGGGATTCAAACCCAGATCAGTGTCTTCTTGTCTGACGTGATGCCCAATTTTATGCCTTTTCTCCCATTGCCAGTTACATGCTGACCCTGGCTGAGTTACTTGACCTCTCTGCCCTTGACTTTCACTGTCTGTGAAGTGGCCTGTCATGTAGGTCTGGAGTATGAAATCCATACCAGGTGTATGAAAAGCTTCAAAACGTTAATAATGGTGGAACCTTAGCATATTCTCATTATTTTTTAAAGAAGGGACTGAATGGGTCTCTTGGGCTTCTTTTGAATATTAAGCCTGAGCTGTGGGGTTGAGGGTAGTGGGTAAGGATGGTGGAGCCTAGAGGTGGGGGAAGGGTCTGTCCTACCAGGCTTCACATAAGCTGAAAGGTCTCCTGGCTGCAGTACTCACTAATTAGAACAGAAATTCCCGCTTCTCAAGGAGAATGGGAAGCTCCGGGCTGGAGCCTGGGTTACTCGTGCCATCTGTATTTTAATAGAGCATTTATTTTAATAAGACATCTCATCTGAGATGCAAAGACAGAAACAGTGTGTAAATCAAGAGGTCACGGAAAGAGGCTGTGTGAAAACTAGATCTGCAGATGTGCCAAGGAAGGACTTCTGAGTGTGACATCAGCCAAGGCTAGTTACTGATAGCCGAGAAGGTCCCCCAAGGGCACAGCCACTGATGCAGGCCTTGGCACAAGTAATGGGAACAGGGACACCTGGCTTCCACATCTCAGTTCCTCTGGCCTCCCCCCCTTTCTGGAAATGGCAGCCCCCCCAGCATGTGCCCTCTCTTTCTCCTCTATAAATGCAAATGCAGGCAGCAGCCCTGCTTGTAAAAGGGTTGTGTTCCAAATGCTCATTCGTGCTGTTTCAATTTACTTCCATCAATATTTGCAGAGTGCCAGATGTGCACTGGGCACCCGACAGCAGGGTCCAGGCACTGAATACGCGCTGTCTGCCTCACGCAGCCTGTGCTCCAGAAGGGGTGACCAGGCATGTAACACGAACCCAAGGCAGAAGACGGTGGGTGCTGGGGAAGAGGTGCCAGAGGTCTTGGATATCAAAGAGAGGAGGGATTGCCCAAAGCCCCCGTTTTCCTGAATCCATCCTGGACATTGAGGCAGTCAGGTGACTGCGCTGGGCTTTGTCGGGGAGGACAGGCCCGCCCTGCTCGGGTGGGCCCTCAGCCCTGGGGGTGGAGGATGCTTCCTCGGCCTCTTCTGTTGATGCTCAGTGGGGCCCAGTTGCCCCTCAGCCCTGAAAGTCTGGATTCCTTGCTACGGGTTACTGGCCGTCTAGGCACAAGGCGCCCTGGCTGAGAGTGGGCTGCTGTCTGTGGTCCGCCCCCTGCTGGAGGCCCAGGCCCAGCAGAGACCTCAGAGGTATGACAGGTAGGGGCCTCTGGATGGCAAGAATGTGCCCGCAGAAGGGCAGCCTAAGGTCTCAGGGTGAAACGCAGGGAAGCAACACCATATATGGCCTTGAATGTATATGGTGTTCAAATTTTGGCCCTCAGTTTCCCTGTCTGTGAAATGGGACTAGGACTGATGGATGATTTTAACTTGTTCTTTAATTGAATCTTTGTGTAAACAGAAATCTTATTCAGCAATTTTACTCATAGGTATGTACCCCAAAGAATTGAGGGCAGGGACTTGAATGTTATCTGTACACCTGCGGTCATAGCAGCACGATTCACAGTAGCCACAAGTGGAAGCGACCCGAGTGCTCTTCAGCAGATGATTGGAAAAACGAAATGTGGGAGGCACACAGTGAGATGTTATTCAGCCATAAAATGCAGCAGAATTCTGATACAACATGGATGAACCTTGAAAACATTGTGCTAGTGAACTAAGCCGGACACAGCGGCACCTAGAATATGTAAAATATTTAAGAGAGTTTTCCTCTGGATGAAGATGGGATGGGCGGGTGGGGATGGCTCTAGCCTGGTCCCCATGAAAAATGAGGTGCTGTTGGAGCCAGAGCGCCTTGGGGATTCCAGGGAAGCCTCAAACCTCTCTTCCCTAAAAGTCCATGGCCTGAGTTGAAGGTCCCCAAGGCCTCTGTCCTGCCCGAATTCACTTCCACTACCAATCGTCATGTGTTGCTGGGCGCGGTCAGCCTAGGGAGCAGGTGCTGGAGGACTGGGCCACCTCATGTGAGCTCTCCTTTTATGCTGACATTTTCCTTTCCTGCAGTCCTGTGCCAATGCCTTATGGGGCTCCTTTAGGAGGCCTGGGGGACTGGTGGTGGGTGGGGACTTTGGTGGGGATTTCGGAAGCTCAGCATGGGTTCCAGAAGGAGTGTGTAGAGAAGAGTCTTGGCTCTTGGACAGACCAGAGCCTGTGACCACATGACCGAGGGCTTGGGTTTAGTGCATACAATGTGGATGCCCTAGCGACCTGCCAGCTGTCCCTGAGACGGGCAGCAGCCACCCCAGGGTACCCTGAGCATGCAGAGCAGGTTTCAGGGGTAGACATCTCTGTTGTCCTTGATCATGGTCTGGGCTCTGAGCACTCTCTGGGCTGCTTCTTATCAATCTGATTTTTAAAAGAAATGTTTGTTATATTTAAAAAATAATCTATGTTTCTTGCAGAAAATTTGGAGGACACAGAAAAGTAAAATAAAAATCATCTGCAATCCCAGATGAAGGATTGCAGAGATAATCACTATTAACATTTAATATATTTTCTTCTGACTTTTTTTGTCCTACCCAAATACATACTTTCCCACACAATATATTTATATCTGTTTCTTCATAACAAAATTAGGATTATGCTATATTATGCTATATATGTAGCGTGTATTAGTCTGGACTCTTGGGGGCAAGTGACAGAAGCCCAGGTTGAATTAGCCAAATGAAACCAGGGGATCTGTGGACTGGCATAAAGCATCTGTGGGAAGGGGAAGGCCTCAGGCACAGCTGCATCCAGGCCACGAACAGTCTTTCTTCCTCTGTCTCCTCTATCTGCGTCTATTTGTCTATTCATGTTGTCTTCATTCTCCTGGGTCATCTCTCCCCATGATGTTGCCATCATGGCTGCACCATTTGAACTCCTTTTCCTCCAGAGAGGGGGGAAAAGCTCCTTTCTACCAGCTCTAGTTAGACAGCTCCCAAGGAGGAGTTCCTATTGGCCTGGATCACGTGCTCACCTCTGCATGAATCCCTGTATGGGCTGGGGTTGGGCATGGGGAACTGGATTGGCCTGAGCCAGGGGTTCATTGGTGGCCACTGTGGCTATGGTGACTCCAAGATTCCTTTCCAGTGGGAGAGGACCAGTCCCTGAAGTAAAGGTAGGGAGTATTATTTCCAGAGGAAGAGGTGAAAGTGTGTCAGGCAGGAAAAAACCACCAACGAAAGTTGTTTTGGCATTGTTTCCAGGCACGGGGGGCTAGTGCTGTGTGTTGGGTTAGCATGTGGGTCCTCATTCTTGTACCAATTTAAGGGAGATCAATTGGTGCCATCCTATAAGCAGTACAACTTGGCGACACCGGTCACCATTATGCATATCCGCTTTGACCCAGTGAACCACTTTTGGGAATTTATCCAGCATGTATATATATTTCTACACACATGGAATGGTGTAAGGATCTCCATACTGTTTTCCACAGTGGCTGCACCAGCCTGCATTCCCACCAACAGTGCAAAAGGGCTCCCCTTTCTCTATATCTTCACCAGCACTTGTTGTTTGTTGATTTGTTGATGATGGCCATTCTGACTGGTGTAAAATGGTATCTCATTGTGGTTTTTATTTGCATCTCCCTGATGGCTAATGATGTTGAGCATTTTTTCATATGTCTTTCGACCATCTGTATGTCCTCTTTGGGGAAGTGTCTGTTCAGGTCCTCTGCCCATTTTTAATTGGATTGTAGCTTATTTGGTTAGAGCATCATCCCAATATGCCAAGGTTGAGGGTTCAATCCCTGGTGAGGGAACATACAAGAATCAAGGCATGAATAAGTGGAGCAACAAATCAGTGTTTCTCTCTCTCCCTCTCCCCCACCCCTCTTTTTTCTTTCTTTCACTCTCTCAAAAAAAAAAAAAAAATCAATAAAAATAATGGTGTTAAGTTGTATGAGTTCTCTATAAATTTTGGTTATTAACTCCTTATCAGATATGTCACTGGCAAATATTCAGTAGGTTGTCTTTTTTTTTTGTTGATGGTTTTCTTTGCTGTGCAAAAACTTTTTAGTTTGATGTAGTCCCATTTGTTTATTTTTCCTTTTGTTTCCCTTGCCTGAGGAGATATAGCAGAAAAAATATCGGTATGAGAAATGTCAGAGATTTTACTGCTTATGCTTTCTTCTAGGGAGTTTTATGGTTTTGAGACTTAATTTTAAGTCTTTAATCCATTTTGAGTTTGTTTCCTTAGTTTACCTTTCTGATAATTCATTATTGGTGTATAAAAATGTGACTGATGTTCTGGATATTTATTTTGTATCCTGCTATTGACTGAATTCATTTATCAGTTCTTGTAGTTTTTTATGGGACCTTTAGGGTTCTTGCTATATAATATCATGTCATCTGCAAATAATGACAGTTTTACTTCTTCCTTCACAATTTGGATGACTGAAAAAATTTTTTTGGTTTATTTTTATTTGTTTATTTATTTATTTGAGAGAGAGAGAGATCAAAAGAAAGAGAAAGACATCAATTTCTTGGTCCATTTAGTTATGCATTCATTAGTGGATTCTCGTATGTGCCCTGACTGGGGATTGAACCTGCAAACTTGGTGTATCAGAAAGACACTCAGACACTCTAGCCAACTGAGCTACCAGGCCAGGGCCTTGGATGCCTTTTATTTTTTCTTCATGTTTGATTGCTGTGGCTAGGACTTCTAGTACTATTTTGAATTAAAGTGGTGAAAGTAGACATCTCTGTCTTGTTCCTGATCTTAAGGGAAATGCTTTTAGTTTTTCCCTGTTGAGTATGATGTTAGCAGTGGGTTTGTCATATATGGCCTTTATTATGTTGAGGTATGTTCCCTCTATTCCCACTTTGCTGAGTATGTTTATCATAAAATGGGTGCTGGATTTTGTGAAATGCTTTTTCTGCATCTATTGATGTGATCATATGATTTTACCCTTCATTTTGTTTATGTGGTGTATCATGTTAATTGATTTGCAGATATTGCACCAACCTTGCATCCCAGGAGTAAATCCCACTTGTTCTTGGTGTACGATCTTTTTAATGGATTGCTAGGTCCGGTTTGCTAATATTTTGTTGAGGATTTTTGCATCTATGTTCAGCACGGATATTGGCCTATAATTTTCTTTCTTTGTAGTTCCTTTATCTGGTTTTGGAATTAGGATAATGCTGGGCTTGTAAAATGAGTTTTGGAGTCTTCCCTCCTCTTGAATTTTTTGGAATAGTTAGAGAAAGATAGATGTTAGTTCTTCTTTGAATATCTGATAAAATTTACCTGTGAAGCCATCTGGTCCAGGACATTTGTTTGTTGGGAGTTTTTGGATTACTGTCTCAATTTTATTAGCTGTAATCAGTCTGTTCAGATTTTCTCTTTCTTCTTGACTCAGTTTTGGAAGATTGTATCTTTTTAGGAATCTATCCATTTCTTTCAGAATGTCCAATTTGTTGCCATACAGTTGTTCACAGTTTTCTTGCAATCCTTTGTATTTCTGTTGCTCAGTGGTTATTTCTCCTCTTTCATTTGATTCTATTTATTTGGGTCCTCTCCTTTTCTTCTTGATGAGTCTAATTAAAGGATTATCAATCTTGTTTATCTTTTCAGAGAAGCAGCTCTTGGCTTCATTGATCTTTTGTATTGTGTTTTTAGACTCTATTTTGTTTATTTCCATTCTTATCTTTATTATTTCCTTCCCTCTGCTCACTTTGGGCTTTGTTTGTTGTTCTTTTTTTTTAAGTTCCTGAGGTGTAAAGTTAGATTGTTTATTTGAGATTTTTCTTGTTTCTCGAGGTAGGCCTGTAATGTTGTGAATTTGCCCCTTGGGCCTGCTTTGGCTGTGTTCCATAGATTCTGGGTTGGCATGTTCTCATTTTCATTTGTCTCAAGGTATCTTTTGATTTCTTTCTTGGTCTTATTGTTAACCCATTCATTGTTTAGTAGCATGTTATTTAGCCTCCATGTGTTTGTGTATTTTTCAGCTTTTTTCTTGTAATAGATTTTTTGTTTGATATTATTGTGGTCAGAGAAGATGCTTGATATGATTTTAGTCTTCTTAAATTTATTGAGACTTCTTTTGTGTCCTAACACATTGCCTGTCCTAGAAAATGTTTCATCTGCACTTGAAAAGAATATGTATTGTGCTGCTCTGGGGTGAAATGCTCTGAAAATATCAATTAAATACATCTGATCTAGTGTGTCATTTAAGGCCACTGTTTCCCTGTCTGGAAGTTCTACCCATCGATGTCAATGTGATGTTAAAATCCTCTACAATGACTATATTACTGTTGATCTCTCCCTTTATGTCCATCAAGATTTGCTTTATACTGTGTCTGGGTAGCTCAGTTGGTTGGAGCATCATTTGAAACACCAAAAGGTTGGGGGTTTGATTCCTGGTCATGGAACATGCCTAGGTTGGAGGTACAGTCCCCAGTCGAGGTGCATACAGGAGACAACTGATCAATGTTTCTCTCTCACATTGATTGCTCTCTCTCTTTCCCTTCCTTTCTCTCTAAAATCAATAAACATGTCCTCTGGTGAGGATTAGAAAAAAAGATTTGCTTTATATACTTAGGTGCGTTTATGTTGGATGCATAAATGTTTATCAGTGTTATCCTTCTGTTGGATTGGTCCTTTTATCATTTTTAAACTTTTTTATTTATTTAATTTTATTTTTTTAATATGCTTTATTATTCATGCTATTACAGTTGTCCCAATTTCTTTTCCCTTTGTTCCCCTCCACCCAGTGTCCCCCCACTTAGTCCATGCCCATTGGTTGCGCATGTAGTTCTTCTCAATATCTTCCTGTCTACTCCACTCCCTCCTACTATGCTTCTTAATTCCTGTACCATCTCCCTCCCTTTCCTCCCTTCCCCCTCCCCGCTGACCTCCCCCCATAGTGTTCCCCATACCTATAATTCCTTTCCCACTCTCGTTGCCTACTTAGTTTGCCTTTGTTTCAATTCCCTAGCTTCTGTTGTTGGTTGTTGTGATACAGTTTTCATTTTAATGTTCATAGTTTTGATCCTCTTTCTCCTAAACAAGTCCCTTTAACATTTCATGTGACAGTGGTTTGGATCTGATGGACTCCTTCAGTTTTACTTTGTCCTGGAAGCACTTTCTCTGCCCTTCTATTCTGAATGACAGCTTCTTATCCTTCTTTTGGATTGGTCCTTTTATCATTTTTTTAATGTCCTTCTTTGTCTCTTAGAGCCTCTGTTTTAAAGTCTATTTTGTTTGATATAGTATTGCTACCCCAGCTTTTTTTTTTTTTTGTAATAATATGCATGAAATATTTTTTTCCATCGCTTTCAGTCTGTGTGTATCTTTCATTCTGAGGTGGGCCGCTTGTAGACAGTATATATATATGGGTCTTGCTTTCTTATCCGTTCAGCTACCCTGTCTTTTGATTGAAGCATTTAATCCATTTACACTTAAATTAATTCTTGATAGGTACATATCTATTGCCATTTTATTCTTTATAACTATGTTTTTTATTTTTTTCTTTTTCCTAAAGAAGTCCCTCTAACATTTCTTGTAATACTGGTTTGGTAGTAATGAACTCTAGCTTTTTCTTGTCTGGGAAGCTCTTTATTTCTCTTTCAATTCTAAATGATAGCTTTGATAGGTAGAATAGTCTTGGTTGTTGGAACTTGCTTTTTATCACTTTGAATATTTCATGCCAATCCCTTCTGGCCCAAAGTGTTTTTATTGAGAAATCACCCAGTCTTATTGTAGCTCCTTTAAGATTTTCTCTTTGGCCCTGGCTACATGGCTCAGTTGGTTGGAATGCTGGCCTGTACACGAAAAGGTTGCAGGTCCAGTGGCTGGTCAAGGTACATACCTAGATTGCAGGTTCGATCCCCAGCTGGGGCACATGCAGGAGGCAACTGACTGATGTTTCTCTCTGACATTGATGTTTCTCTCTCTTCCTTCCTCTGTCTTTAAAATCAATGAACATCCTTGGGTGAGGATTAGAAAACATTAAAAAAAGATTCTTTGTCTTTATCCTTTGGCATTTTAATTATGACGTGTCTTGTTTTGGGCCTCTTTGGGTTTATCTTATTTGGGACTCTGTGCTTCCTGAATTCTTGTATCTTTTCTTCACCAGATTAGGGAAGTTTTCAGTCATTATTTTTTCAAATAGGTCTTCAATCCTTTGCCTGCTCTCTTCTTCTGATACCCCTATGATGCAGATGTTGTTATGCCTGATGTTGTCCCAGAGTCCCTTAAACACTCCTCATTTTTAAAATTCTTTTTTTCTTTTTGTTGCTCTGATTGGGTATTTTTTGCTACTTTGTATTCCAAATTGTTGATTTGATTCTCTGCTTTTTCTAGCCCACTGTTGATTACTTCTACTGTATTCTTCATTTCAGACACTGTATTCTTCATTTATTACTGTTTATTTTTTATGGTTTCTATGTCATTTTTTATGCTCACTATCTCTTTGTTTAAGTTCTTATTGAGTTCATCCATTCTCCCTTTAAGTTCCTTGAGCATCCTTATAACCATTGTTTAAAAAAATTTTTTTAAATCCTTACCTGAGGATATGATTTTTTTAATTGATTTTAGAGAGAGAAAGGAAGAATAAGAGAAACATTAATGTGAGAGAGAAACATTGGTTAGTTGCCTCCTGTACACACCTCGACCGGGGCTTAAACCTGCAATCTAAGTATGTGTCCTGACCGGGAATTGAACCCACAACCTTTTGGTATTCAGGACAATACTCCAAGCAACCGAGGCACCCAGCTAGGGCTATAACCATTGTTTTAAACTCTATATCTGGTAGATTGCTTACCTTCATTTCATTTAGTTCTTTTTCTGGGGATTTCTCCTGTTCTTTCATTTGGGGGCACATTCCTCTGTCTTCCCACTTGACTGCCTCTCTGTATTTGTTTCTGTGTATTAGGAAGATCTGCTGTGTCTCTCAGTGTTGGCAGAGTCGCTTTGTGCAGTAGGTGTCCTGTGAGGCTCTGTTGGTGAAGTCTCCCTGATCAGATGAGCTAGGTGCTCCAGGAATGCCTTTTGTGTGGGTTCTGTGAGCCCTCCTGTTTTAGTTGAGTCTTGGTTGTTGTGGGCCCATCTGTGGGTGGGGTTGACCCTGAGGCTGGCTGACTATGAGGATTGAACCCAACACAGTGTATGAGCTGCTGAGTAGGAACTGATCCCATGAAGCAGTATTTGTCTCAGAAGGATCTGAAGCCTTCCAAGATCTCCTTTTGGGTTTGCTACTTGGGGAGCTAATTGGGTTGTGTTCTGATGTGGTCTGATTCCTGCCTCTAGCTGTGTTGGTTTTGGGGCCTCTTGGGAGGGACTCAGGTGCAGCTCAATGTCAGACACTACCTGTGACCAGCCCCAAGCTACCTGTTTGGAGCTACAAAGTGATCCATAATTTTTGGCTGCCTCTGCTGAGTTTGGGTGTGTGTGGGAGGGGCCAAGCTGCACACCAAGGCTGCCTTCCCCCAGCACTGAGCCTAAGGCAGGTCAGCAAAAGTCCCAAGGTACCCTGAGATCCACCTCTGCCTGCCTCTGCCTGACTGCTGCCTGTTAGGCGCAGGCACTGAGAGAGCCTCTGGCGGTATGCAAGTTCTGCGAGGTAGGTTCTTGGTGAGTCAGCAGGTTGGCATGAGTGGTGTTCACCAGGTTTATACAGATTCGAGCTTGACTGCAGTGCTGGGTCTGAGGCCACTCAGCAAAAGCCTTAGGGTCTATCAAGTCCAGCCACCATCTGCCGGGATTCTACAGTGCTTTGTGGTGGGGTGGGCTCTCAGGGAATCCTTGGGGTGAGGCCAGCAGATTTTTCTGGCCCAAACAGACCAAGATTTGACCATGTGAAGGGAGGGCTCTCTGCAGGAATGGTGGTGCTGGTTGAATGTGCAAGGGAAAAATGGCACCTTCCCAGAGCCATACCACTCAGTCTTTCTCTGAGACTGCTTGGACCTCCTCAAGAGCCTTCCAAGAAAGTCTGCCCTGCAGGCCCCAGCTGATGGTGGCCAGCTGACTGCTTTGCAGGGTATGAGCTTGGCAGGTTGGGGCAACATGGAGTCGGGAGAGGGGGCTAGTGCATTCCTCCAGGCTGATGCTCTATGGAGGGGACTTTCCAATCCATGAAAGATGGCCTATGAGGGTAGTGTGGGGGAAGGATTCAGCACAGCGACCCTGGTGGTTTCCCTTCATCTCTCTCTCTCTAGAGCCACACAACCCAGCCTTTCCTTGCACAACCCCTTCTGCTCCGATCTGCCCTCCCTCTGCGGGAGCTCAAGGTGAGTGGTCATGATGGATATTTTGTGTACTGGCTCTAGGAAGATGCCTTGATTTCTAGCAGTCTCCTTTTTCTCCCCGGTGGACAGAATCCCTGCCGATTTTCACAGCCAGATGTTATGTGGGCTCCTCTTCCTGGCTCTGGTGCTCTGGTCTGGCGAGCTCAGCATGGACTTGAGACCCCCACACTGTTACAGAATCCCTGGGCTGCTCCAACTCAGACAGAACCCACGGGCTGTTTAGTTAGGGTCCTGATTGCCCGCCGCCAAAATTATAACTCTCAATACCAGAGTTTAGTGAAAAGAAAAAGAATTGTTTATTTAATAGTTATATAGATTTAGATTATTTGTGGGTTTCTGCCGTTAAGTCTTATGTTCCTTAAAACACCCACACACACATATTTCTGCCTCCCCTTACCAAACCGGGCTAGTTTTAGAAAAGTTAGAGAAACCGTTTCCCTACTTCCTAGACACAGTTCAGCTTTACCAGTAGCTGCCAATCATTCAATTCTGATTGCGGAGGTCTTTCTGTGTTGTGGTGTCCACCAGCTTTTAATCCAGAGCCACGTGAATTCCCAGCCTTCCTTTCCAAAACCACAAAGGTATTCCCCCTTCTCCAAGCTGCAAGGTGTTCTCAAAGCTGCATGGTGTTCCTTCCTTTCCCAAGCCACATGGTGTTCCCCGTTTCTAATCCGCATGGAGAGCACCTTCTCCAAACCTCATGGAGAACCCTTCTTTTCAAAGTAGCATGGTGTGTGTGTTGTTAAAATGTGTGCCACTTATTTTTAAATCCCTGACTGTGTCCTGTAACTCAGTGAGCATGGTACCCAGTTCTGACCATTCACAGACCCTCACGCAGGCTCCGTGAGCTCTTCAGTACCATCCCACGGTCCAAGACCCCTCCCATCTTCCCGGGCCTTGGATGCATCAAATCCATTTGCATAACAAAGACACTAGCCACTAGCCTCAGGCATGTGAAGGCATCCTGAAAGCTGCTTCCTTTTCCCCCATTCCCCAGCCTGCAAATTCTGGGGGTTTATGGACACCCCTGTTCTGTAACAACACCCTTCAGGGGAAAACTTTGCAGCTGAGATATCCCCTCAGATTCTCAACCACTGCATGTGGGTACAGCGCCTGCACCTTTTGCATCTCTGTTCTTCCTACCAGCTTCATCAGTATGGCTTCTGTAAATTCTGGGTTATAGGACTTCTGTTCGGCCGGTCTTCAGTTGGTTATTCAGATTGATTGTTCTGTGTTTCAGCTGTAATTCCAATTTGGTTTTAACTTCCACCTACTCCTCCACTGTCTTAGATCCTTGTACAACATTTTGAATGCACTTAAAGCCACTGAATTTTATACTTTAAAATGGTTAAGATGGTAAATTTTGTTATGTATGTTTTACAATTTTTAAAAAGTGAAAAACGTTAATAGACACCCCCCCCCAAAAAAGTGGAAGAAACTGAATAAAACATGGTGTGTGAGCCCTGGAGTCAGATGGCCTGGTTTCAGATCCTGGCTTTGCCACATTCTAGCTCTAGGACTGTGGATAAATTACATAATTTCTTGGAGAATCAGTACAGTATGGATAATAAAACAACTGTCTTTTGAAGATTGAGTGGGAGGTAAAGGATTCTGCTTGGGGACTTGGGGTGCAGTGGGCCTCCCTCTGGGTTAGCTGTGGAGCAATATGAGGATTATGAGATGAGGATTATCGATCTGTTTTCTGCCTCTATGAGGTTTTTTATTCATTTTTTTAAATATTCAATATATGAATGAAATTGTATGGTATTCTCTCTTGCCATTTGACTTATTTCACTTAGCATAATACCCTCAAGCTCCATCCATGTTGCTGCAAATGGCAGGATTTCACCTGTTTAGGGCTGCGTAGTATTCCATTGTATACTGTGTATGCCACATCTTTATCTAATCATCCCTCCATGGACTCCTAGGTTGTTTCCATATCTTGGCTATCATAAATAATGCTGCAGTGAACATAGGCGTGCATATATCTTTATATTTATTGATTTTTAGAGAGAGGGGAAGGGAGGGAGAGAGAAAGGGAGAGAAACATCTGTTGATTGTGTCTCATACACTCCCTATTGGGGGACGGAATCCAAAATCTAGGCATGTACCCTGACCAGGAATCGGACCAATGATCTTTCTCTTCCCCAGCTGATGCCCAACTGACTGGGCCACACTGGTCAGGACAGGTGTGCATGTATGTTTTCCAACTAGTGTTTTTCTATTCTTTGGGTATCAGTGGTTACTAGAGAGGAAGGGAATGGAGGGAGGGCAAAACAGATAAATATTGGGGTGACACTGGTTAATAATATTTCAGTTGTGTTGATGGATAGAAATTAGACTTGGTGGTGAGCATGCTATAGTATATACAAATGTTGAATTACTTCATACTGTTATAAACCAATGTTTTCTCAATTAAAAGAAAAAAAGATGAGGGATTACCCAGGATGCCCAGATCAGGCTCCCTCCCCTCTGGCTAGCTGGGACATTTGCATTTTAATGGAAAGTCATGAAGACTAAAAACATTCAAGACTCAAAGGAAGAATGGTTGGAATATCAGAAAAATTTCTAGCTCCACCTGATCTTTTCTTTTCTTGGGGAGAGTTGAACTTTTACCTTGTCTTCACCTGTGGCCCTAGATGGTTGCATTGCAAGCTTGAGAATGAATGGCCTTCTAATGGGATGGCGGGCACTAGGAGAGGAGAGGGGTCCTCATCTGAAGGTTTGAATCTAGAGAAAATGAGACATCCCTTGAAAACAAGCTGTCGACCAACAAGGACTGACCCCACCCCCACCCCAACTTCCCTCAACCACGTATCCACCTCCAGCCACTGCTTTCCCTGTTTCCCTTTACAGCAGAACTTCTAGAAGACTGACCTGGCTTTGCTCCCCACCACGCCACAGTGCCTGTCTGATTACCAAATCTAGTGGTGACCTTTTTTGCCTGAAGCTTAGAGTCCTTTGACACAGCTTAATACCCCCTCCTTCCTAAAACATGTTTTTTATTTTGCTCATGAAGACTCATCATCCCGCCAGTCCCCCCACCTCCCCCTTGTCTCCCAGCTAGTCCACCTCCCTCTTATCCTCCTCCTCTGATTTTGATGTGCTCTGTCTGGGTTGCTTCTTCTTTTCTGTCTCCCTCGGTGATCTCCACTTGGCTGTCTGAAAGGCCTTCTAAAGTGAACTGGTCCAAGGTGGAATTCTTGGTCTCTATTCCCCTCCCCCTCACACTTCCCTGACTCATCCCTCCTGTAGTTTTTCCCATCTCAGCTGCATAGGTCAAAATTCTTAGTCTCATCCTCGACTTCTCTATTTCTTACTGCCCATCTCCAGCCCCTCACTCAGCAAAGCCTGTCGGCTCTACCTTCATACTGCATCCGGAGTTGGACCACTTCCCACCATCTAGATGACTGTCGGTCTAGTCCAATCCGTCTTCAACTCTCATCTGGGCCACTGAGGTTGTAACCTTTTAAACAGCCTCCCTGTCGCCACTCTGTCCTCAGCACTGCAGCTGGAACCATCCTCTGAATGGCTAATCACGTCTCTGTTCTGCTTACAACCCTCCCTGCCATGGCTTCCTGTTTCCTGCAGTGAAAGACAAAGTTCTTATGGTGGCCCCTTGACACTACAAGATCTTCCCCCTCCCTGTGGTTTCTCTGCCTTCAGCTCCTATTCTTTCCCTTTTGCTCACTCTGCCCAGCCAAGCTACACTTCTACGTCAGGACCTTTGCACTTGCTGTTCCTTCGACCCGGAATGCTTTTTTCTGTAGAAACCCTCATCACTTGCTTCTTTGCTGCCTTCAGGTCTTCCCTCAAATGTCACTTTCACATTGAAGTCTTCTCTGATGACCCTCTTGGAATCTGCAAACTTTTTTCCACTTTAATTTTCTTCATAGCATGTGTTACTACTTGATATACCTTTAAATATACCAAGTTTTAATATTATTTTAAGAATACTATTTAAAGTTTTTTTACTTAAAATTTTTATATTATTAGGTGTTTATTGTCTCTTTTCCCATTGGGATATAAGCTCCACAAGGGTAGGGGTTTTTGCTTGTTTTGTTCACCGTTCTCTCTCCATTGTCTAGAACAGTGCCTGGCACATAGATGGCTCAGTAAAAATGTCCTGAATGAAAGCATGAAGTTTGGTCTTTATAGTGAAGGGGATGGGAAGTCATTTCAAGGCCTTACGTAGGGGACTCATATGATCAGATTTACATTTTGAAGGGTCACTTCAGCTCCTGGGGGAGAAGGTATTGGAGTGGGATAAGAGTGGGATTGTGGAGACTGGTTAGGGAGGTATCCTGGGGAGCTGATGGAGGGGGATGGAGGGAGGAGGGCGGACTTGAGAGAAATAAATGTAGGAGGCAGACGGAAAGCATGGTTGGTTATTAGAGCTGCGCTTCTCACCCTTGATTGTGCGCACCGGTCACCTGGGCATCTTGTCGGAAGGCAGGTTCCCATGGGCGGGTCTGGGGAGGCCCGAGAATTGCGTCTGAAGTGAGCTTCCAGGTGACAGCCCTGCTGCTGGGCCGTGGGCGCACCTGGGGCTGCCTGTCAAGCAGAAGGAAGTGTCAGGAGGGCTTGGCGCTTTAACTGAGAGGCAGACTCTGGGAGGAGGAGCAGTTGAAGGGGTGAAGAGGTTGCTTTTGGACATGCTGAGTTTGCGGTGCTGTGAGAGCCCAAGGGGAGACCTCTAGTTGGCAGGGGAGTCTGAGGCTCCGGGGAGAGGCCCGAGCTGAAGAGAGGAACTGGGGAGTCATCGTGGGCAGGCAAATGCAGCTCTGGCACAGTGGGCCTGAGTGGGGAGAGGGTGCGTCAAGGGAGGCATGGCTGGGAGGGTCCCCCGCCTCTCCGGCAGCTGCATTACTGCCGTGACAGATCCACGGCCAGGACGGGATGTTCGTTCAGATCCTCGGCAGGACTTGGGCAGGTCTTTTCCTCACCAGGCTCATTCCGTGTGGCTCCGATCTTGCTGACTTGACAGCCTGGAGAGTAGATGGAGGGGTGCAATGGATGGATGTGGGTTGGGATGGTGGCGCCACTGTCCAGGTGAGGTGATGGGGGGACAGCGGCAGTGGGGTGGAGAGAAGGGAATCGATTTGGGAGGTGGGGAGGACTCAGGGATGCCCTGGAGGCCCGTGTGAGGGAGGAGGGGCTTAGGCACCACTTACTCCCATCAGGTCCTTCGTGGTTGGCACTGTGCGGGCACCTAGTGAGCGCTGCATAAACGCTCCCTGAATGAATGTCCGGTCCCTGTTGAGGAGAAGAGGGGTCTTTGCCGCTCCTCAGGCCCTTACTGAGGACTCTCCCATGACTGCTCCCTAATAGTGCCCTTGGTCTTGGAGGGGCGGGGTACGGACAGGCCTCAGCAGCCCCTCTTCTGAGGGGCTGCAGGTTACTCAGTGGGAGGGCAGTATGGTGGGGGTTGGGCTGCAGAGCAGCCTCCTGCTCTGGACCACCTCCTCTGTCCTCTCCATTTCAAGGTCACCATGTGGTTGGGGCCAGGGAGCTGGAGGGAATGGCCTTCTGGGTGAGGGTCTGAACCCGGGTTGGGGAGGGGGAGGAGGGGGATAGTCAGTTCCTCAGGCTTGGGGTAGAAGCACTTCTTGTCTGCTGGTTGTGCTGGGGTGCCTCTGGGGAGCACTCAGAGATTTCCTCCCTCCGGACATTTCTGGCAGAATTCAGGAGGACCCTGAAAGGCCTGGCCCAGCCATTGGTGTGGTTCCGCTGATGTTCCTGCCCTAGGCCTGGGCTCTGGGTGCCTCCCGGCCTGCCGGGGCTTCTCACTAGCCTTGTAACTGATGGATTTTGGCCTCGATGGGGAGTGAACTGTCTTCTATCTAAAAGCTTCCAAAAGCTTCCATTTTCTCTCTTTTTCTTCTCTCCACCCTGTCTTTCCTGTCTTTTCTCTTTGCCCTCTCCTCTTCTCCCCTGTCCCTTCCTTTCTGTAAATCTGTAAAACAAACATTTTTTAAAAATCTCATTTATATATCATGTCCGCAGCTGGGAGCAGGATAAAGCTGCTGCCTCCCTTGGGAGTTGGCTTTGAGCTTTGGGCTTTAGTGAGTTCTGTTTCCTGTGGCAAGGGCGGAGAATCCCATCCCAGGGCACTGTAATGTGGCCTGCGGCCTCATCAGCCAGGCCTCAAAGGCTCTGACCCAGATAGGCAAGTGGAAGCCCTTTTTCTCTACTTCCAGCTTACCTTTTCATCCAGGAGGAGCCCACATAGGACCAGGAGGAGATGGGGGCGCTTCGCCCAGTCTTTGAGCAATAGCAAAGCTAGCTAGGCCGTTGAAGTTGCCTGTCTGTGTGGACTGTGGGCTCCTGGGCAGACCGGACCTCTGCCTGCTCTCCTCTCCCCAGGGACAGTGCCCAGACTGCAGGGAGGATTTGCAGGACGCCACATCTTCCTGCAGGCTTGTGTTCCTGGCCTAAGCAAGGCGAGCCGTGCAACAGCATGAGGTGCTATTGCCAACAAGGTCACCGCCATGTCCTCTGCTCAGCCAGACAGAAATGTATCGCTCAGGGCTGTTTGAGGTGCGGGCTGGGGGGCATGGTAGGAGCACAGGCTGTGGTCCCTGGAAGCTTGGAGATGGCGCTGCGAGTGAGGACCATCCTCACATGGCAGGACCCTGATTGAGCAGGAACACTAAGAGCAGTGAATGCCATGCTGTGCTGTGGGGCAGAGGGATCCCGTGTGGTGGAAGGGCAGAGTGCAGGAGAGCAGGGGCTGCAGCCATCTTTTCATTCCTTCTGTCCTCCATTCGTTTGTCTGCTCCTTCACTTCTGACATAAACGGGATCGCTCGGTCACAATTCTTGAGTTTGAGTTCTAGTTCCTCCAGCTGTGCTTCCTGTGGCAAATCATTCAGCCTTCCCTGAGCCTCAGCTCACTCACCTGCATGTGAGATGAAAACACCCCTCCTGGTCCTGAGCAGCTTCACAAAATTGTGGTTGGCAATGAAGATGATAATAGAGGTTTTCAGTGAAAGTTGTTATACAATCTAAGGTCTTAGTCTTGACGGACAATTTTGAGGCCTGTGGTGTGTGAATGCTGCCCTGGGCCCCCCGAGCTATGGGGAGATGGCGGAGATAGTTCCTGCCCTCAGAGCGCTGGCAGCCTGGCCTGCAAATAGACCCATTTCCTGGAGAATCTGGCTGGAAGGTTCTCATCATGCTTTCTGTTGGGGCACTGACCTAGGATAGCCACCAGCCTCTCTTATTCACTCAACAAATAGTTACCTAGTGCCCACAGGAGCCCGGCGATGCACGGAGGCTGCCTTGGGGGCTCGCAGAGGGCCTGGGTGCCCCACCAAGTCTTCACGCTGTGCTCAGCTCCTCTGGCAGAAAGGCTTTGTGTCCGCTCGTCCCACCACATCCACTGAGCTCTGAGGCCAGGGCCCCCAGGAGTGCCTATTGATTGGCTGATTTTCTGGCTGGCATAGGAGTGGCCTCTTCCTGTCCCTGTTTGGTCTGGCCAGCTGGGTCAGCGAGCAGATCTGGGAGGGGATGACAGGGCCCTGGGTAAGGACCCTTAATTCTTAGTGGCCCCAGCTGCCTGCAGAGGCTGACTTCATCATGTCTCCTGAGGAGAATTATGCTGTGTCCATGGACAGACCCATTTAGCACTATTGACTTTGATGCATCATCTTGTCACTTACTGACCAGGGCAGCTGGAAATGATTCAGCGGGAAGGCCTGGGCAGCAGCCTTTTCTGGGCCCTGGTTCCCTGCGGCAGGTGCTGCGTCTGCTGCCCCCGGCCCTGTGTGCTCTGGTTTGATGAGTTGCCTCAGGAGAGCAAAAAGCAAAAAGCAGATGTGGCAGGGCCCCTCCCCACACCCAGTGCACTTGACTAGATGCCCCTGGCTTCTCTGTATTTCTTTTTTTAACCAATGAGTATGTATTAATATTTACAATAAAAATGTAAAAACCAGAAATCGAAGGATGGTGTCTCCCTTAGTGTACCCTTTTAAACAATCCAGAACGGGTTATTTGTACTTGAAAGGATAGTTTGTAGGCATTTAGCAAATGAAAAAACTGTCTAAAAGAACAAAAACAGCACCAACAACAATAACAGAAAACCTCACCTCAGGCCCTTTCCCAAGTAGCCTTGCTTTTGGACCTCAGGTTGGTCTAGGACGGCACTCCCAGGCCTTTGAACTTCACTTTTTCCAAAAGAAGGTTTAATAAATGATCCCAGTGACTCAGCTGCCAGCTCTTGGAGACCAGGCCTGCTGGGGGTGGGGGTGGGGAGTGGGACCTGCGCTGAGGCCTCCAAGGTAGGAGTGAGGCAGAGAGGAGCCATCCAGAATCTACTCTCCAGGGTTCCTTAGAGTCCCAGCTTTGACATTTACTTGCTGTAGGACCTTTCACAAGTCATGGAACATCTCTGAGCCTCAGTTTCTTCATCTGTAAAGTGGGAGAATAATTCTGTATTATAGGGTAGTTGAGAAGATCAAATGAAATAATGCATGTAAAGATCTTCACACAGTGCTGAATAAATAATAGCTGGTATGATGATGATGAAGAAACTGGTATGATGCTGCTGCTGATGATAATATGATGATGATGATGAAGCTGGTGTGATGATGATGGTGATGAAGAGGAAGGATAATTCTTTGATCTCTACTATCCATGTCCAGAGGAGTAATCCAAGGTCAGGAGCAGAATCAGTTACCAGGGAATTACGTGAATTGAGTAACAGATCTTACTGGCGGGGAAAGGGTTAACTCCATCTCAGACACCTGAGCAGGGAGTTGAGGTCTTTCAGAGCCAGCAGCTGAGAATAGACCCAATTGCAGTGGGGGTAAGGGCCTGCCCCACGCTGCTCTAACTTCGTCCCCTCCCTCTGAGGGTTTATGAGCTTCTCATCTGCTTATTCGTTCTTCAGATCATTCAGTGCCAGCCCCTGTGCGGGGCCTGGGCCTGTGGGCAGGGTGCACATTAGAGACCAATGAAGGGGCCCGATGGTAGGGGCGCTCATGGAGGCCCTCTGTCCTCACTGAGTCGGGAGGGACGTGGGCCAGGCCAGGGGAGTAGGTTTCTGCTCATCTCTTGCAGATCTTGATTGTCCAGGGTGCTCCAGGCTGCAGAGCCCTTTTCCCGAACTTCCCGGCCATAGCATATCCTGCAAGCGCTGTGCTCAGATTCCAGTGTGCCCCTGCAGCCTCTCACACTTACCCTGTTCTTCCTCTCTTTCCTAATGTCCCCGAGGAAGCAGCCAGTGCTGGGAGGGAGCAGGAGGTTTGGTGTCACCGGATTGGGTTCATCTGTATTGGGCTCTGCAGGCTGGGTTAGAGCACGTTGTTGGTAAGATGAGATCCAGCCCCGGATCTTGGAGGCTGAGTCAGCTACCCCTGGACCCTGGTGCCCTGGACATTTCTTTCCCAGTGATGTAAGAACGAGGGTGGCCTCTCTCCATACTGGAAAAAGCAGCTCCAAGTATTTCTCTTTCTAATGAGTGAAACAGATAGGGAATAACATTATTAATTGAATAGACCAGACATATTTGCTCTAAAGTGCTATGGTCTGAAGCCACAGAGACTGTCATGTAGTTTGAACTAATGATGACACTCTCTAATCTATTGTCACCAAGTGATAACTGATTCAGAAGAGTTAAGAGTTAAGAGGCTGAGTCTTGGCCTAGGGTGCAGTGATGGCTTAGCTGGGAGGCCGGTCCGCTCTGTCATAGGGTGACTCCCAATGCCAGCAGGCTGTTGGGTGGCTCCTTAGCATGGCTGGCCTCACACACTGTTGTGCTGGACACTGAGGCGGGGCTCCTTCTCTCCTAGGGCTTCCTAGGAATTCAGCCAAGACCTGGGACCACTCCGTAAGCCGTGTGTTCTCCCAGGAACACCATTTTTGGTTCGACTCAATAGTCAATGTTTATTTATTATGACCGTGTAAATATTGTTCATTGTTGAGCTGGGGAGGTGCTATAATTAGGTTTTCTTGTCTAATCTTTTATTTTTCCTGGAGTTAATGATTAACACATGCTCTCCTTATTAGCATAGTTTTCTTTATACCTATATTTTTCTATTTTATTTATTCTACCATAATTCCTTAAAATTTTTTTCTATCCAAAGCTTGTGAACACCAGATATATTGTCAATTCCATCCCTTCTGTCAGGAGACCTCACTTTGAGAGCCCTTTCTCCTCTACCAGACTGTTGCTTTTGAACTCAAGAAAGGGTGCAGGCATTAAATTTTTTTGAGCTCTTGCATATTCCAGAAAGTCTTTATTCTACTCTCACACTCAGTTTGTATTTTGCCTGGGTATAAAATGATAGGTTGAAAGTAATTTTCTTTCAGAATTTCGAAGGTACTACATCATTGCCTACTAGATTCTAGAGTTGCTGTTGAAAAGTCTAATAATATGATGACTTATACTCCTTTGCATACAGTGTGTATTTATATTTCCTCTCTGGAGTTGTTGAGGATTTTTCATTTACCCAGATGTTCTGAAATCACCTGACAATATTTTGGATGAATCTTTTGTCATTCATGTGCTAGGTACGTGGTGGACCCAGACTCAGATCTTTCAGTTCTGGGAAATGTTTTTGTACTGATTTTCTGTTAATTTGCTCCTATTATGGCGAAACAGTAACCATTTTATTGGTTGCCTTGGCAATGGGTGGTTCATCTGTGCTTTATAATGTCTGAGACCGCAGCTTGGGGGCTCAGATGTCTGGAAATGGCTGAGATGCTCAGCTGGGGCTGTATGTCTGGGGTGTTGGCTCTTGCTTGGTTCTTTTCCTCATGACACCTGCTGAACTGTGTGAGATGATTTCTTCACCTGCATGGACTGGGGTGTCTGAAATATCTGGGAGTTGGCCGGATGTCCTTCCATGGAGCCTGTCCATATTGTAGCCGCAGCATGGCAATCTCAGGATAGTCAGTCCTTACACGTTGGCTTGCTTTTCCTACTGCAAATGTTCCTAGAGATTGAGGTAGAAGCTTTAAAGGGTTGCTATGACTCAGCCTTAGAAGTTATCGTATTTTTCGCACTATAAGACGCACTTGACCATAAGACGCACTTGACCATAAGATGCACCTAGGTTTAGAGGAGGAAAACAAGAAAAAAAAATAGTCTGAACCAAATGGTGTACTAAAATATTTAATAAAATATAACAATAATATTTCTATCATGTAAAGAGAACAGCAGTCAACAGCAGTATTAAGGACCGTCATCACTGTCATTAACAAATGAGGAGAGACTTTAAGGTTCAAGTACTCTTCTAGTTTTCTGGGAACCCCAAGAACTCATCATCGCTAGTGTCAGAATTTATGAAGCTCAGTTGCTCACAATCACTGATATCACTTTCTTTGCTATCTTCATACTGATCAGACGCCCTGAGATTCAGCAGTAAAGTGGGACATTTAAGTGTCCCCAGGGGTTTCGTGCAGGCCCCCCACTTCCTCTTCTAACAGCTGTTGCCACCGCTGACAGATCAGGTAATACACATCATGGTCTGTGATGCAGTATTTGCTCCATAAGACTCACAGACATTTCCCCCTCCCTTTTGGGAAAAAAAAGTGCATCTTATGGAGCGAAAAATATGGTAAGTGGTTACCGTATCCCATTCTATTGGTCAAAACTGAGTCACAGGGCCAGCCTAGGTTCAAGCAAGGTGGGTCCAAGGGTATTGTCAAGAGATATGCTTTTTGGGAAGCCATCTTAGAGACTAGCTGCCACAACTGCCCTCTCTTCTCTGTTCTTTCCAGAACCTTTATTGATCAGATATTGGATCCTCTGATGCTCTTATCCTCTTTCATTTTCTACATCTTTGTTTTTGTTCTTTTTGGGAGACATCCTCAACTTAGTCTTCCAATCCTTTTTCTGTTTTCTAAGATCTGTCTCTTTCCTGATCATTCCATTTTTATAGCACTCTCTCTTTGTGTCTTTTTTGTGGATACAAAAAAATCTTATCTCTCTGAGGATATTAATTTATAGTTTTTTTTTTTTTTACGTTTCCATGAGTTCCTTGCATTGTCTACTTCAGGTTCCTCTTGATGTCTGGCCACTCTTGGCTGTCTCTCTGTACCCAAGAGCAAGGCACCAAGAAAGGGGTTGGGGGGTCTGTGTGCTTGGGCTGGCGTGCCACCTGGGGGTTTTCCTGCAGGGTGATGATTGCCCTTTCCATTGGAGGAACCCCGTTGCTGTCTTTTCTCAGGGACTGTTCAGTTTCTCATGGTGGTGAATGTGGGAAAGGTCATCTGGCTGGTTAGGAAGTAATGGGGGGGGGCAGGGTTAAAGACTAGTGTCTCAAGTATCAAGCATTCCCCCAGCTCCTCCATCACTGTCCATCTTCCAGGCACCTGTGATCTCATGTAGGCTGAATTTTTCTTTCTATTACATTTGCATTGTCAGTTCACACTTTTTTCCTTATTAAAAAAATATCTATTTTTTTAAGGGGCTTCAGAGAAGCATAAATGCGTATGGTCACTCTGATATGTTCATCATGGAAGACTCAACAGGCTTAAGACTATTTCTATCGGTATCATTCTGTCCCTATCCATATGCACATCCATATTTATATCTCTCTCTTCTAAACGAAGTGAGGGGGAACTACTTAAAGTTATTTTTTATTGTGATATACATCATACATCCAAATCATAAAATAAGCACCCATGTTCTTGTCATCCTGGTCAAGAAATACTGACAGGGTGAGAAGATGCTGCTATTCTGTGCTTTCGTGTCTCCATGGTTTTGTGACTTTGATTCCAAAGCCGTCTGAGGCCGTGACCTTGTGAGCTGGCCGTCTTTGCTCTGACATGATGGCGCTCCCTCCACTGAGGCTGGGCAGTGCCAAGCAGAACTGCTGACCCCATGAGGGCAGCTGCAGTTTCCAAGGGATGCAGCGCATTAAGGGCTGGATGAGACACGCACAGCAGGTCAGTGATTTCCTCGGTGCTGGGGAAATGGAGCCTCTAATGGGTGACTTGTCCACCACCCCCTCCTTGGCACCTGCCCTTCCCTCACTTCTCCCTTCCTGTCCCTGCTAAGCAGTCCTGCTCCTCTCTGCCTTTTCAGCCCTACCTGTTCTCCTTGGAGCCTCCCCTCCCATGGCCTCTGCCTCCACCTTCGTTCTTCTCACACCTGTCTCTCTGTTTAGGCTTCAGTTCTTTTTGGGTCGCTCCTGGGATACCCAGGGGCCTTGCAGTGTGTCAAGAATGAATGTTACCATCTGCCTCTTGCAAACCCAATTCTTCTTAGTCTGTGTCATGGCTGAAGCATTGATCATTCAATTTTCTGAACTCTTCCCATGTGTTCAGTGCTCTCTTCCTGCTTTACCCTCCACCAAGTGCTCTTCTTTTTGCCTCTGAGGTAGGTGCCTTATGGGTCTGACCCCCTTGTTTCATTTCTATGGCCGTAAGCATGGAGGAGCCCCTCTGGTTCACTCCTCTCCCCGCCTCCTGCCCTTCCTGTCCCTCTGTCCTCCTCTCTGCTACAAAGCCCTGTAGGTCACCGTGCCCTGCCTTTGAGACCCATTGCTCCCCTTTGCCCACAAGACAGAGTTCAGATTGCTTAGTGCCTGTTGCCCAAATGTCAGCTTTCCGCAAACCGCCTTCAGTGTTCCTGTCACGTCTGTGTGCCACCTCTGTTAGTTACTGACTTGTTTCCTTGAACTGGCTCAGTTCTTAAAACTTGAATAAACTTGTTTTAGAAGGTAATATCACTACTGTAAAAGGAAAATCAGAGTGGCTTTGTCACAAGTGGAAGGTCACTGTAAAAGATCAATAAGTGACTCCCCCAGGCCACCCCAGCCACCAGCGGGGAATTGTGCACCCCACTCTGGGGAAGCAGGGTGCGGGCGCTCCCCTCAGATGGGTTCCTGTCCTTCTGCATGGGCAGTGTGCACAGTCGTTGACACCGTGGACTGTGGAGCCGCACGGCCTGGGTCCAGGCTCTGCTCCTTCCCTCCTGTGGGAACGTGGGCAAGTAACTTACCTCTCTGAGCCTCCATTTCCCTGTCTGTGAAGTGGGGCTAGTGATACTTGCTGCAAAGGGCTGTCCTGAGTGTTGAATGAGACAGGACATGGGGATCACTTCAGACAGAACCTAGGACGTGATAACCCTGAGGACTGTTTGCTGGTGTTCACTTCTTTCTGAGGACCTGCCTCTGCCATGGCCACACCCGATATTCCCCCAGGCCTCTGCTGCTGGGCTTTCCCTTTCTGTCAGTCTCCCAGGCAGAGGTTGCCCTTTCCCTACAAGTTAGCTCAGCTCTCCCCTCCTCTGGATACCTTAGCTGATCTCCCACGGAGACCTGGCCCTGCCTTCCTCATGTGCTCATGATACTCTATTCTGCACCTGTTTTAACCCACAACCCATGATGAATGTTTGGGAAATGGGTTTTTTTCCTGTGGGTGCTGGCCTTCAGGGTGGCTTTTGCATTTTCGCAGCTCCTACCTGGATTGTCTTCTCAGATGCTTGTAAATAACACAGGGGTCATCACCCGCGCCAGGACACACAGCCCACCTTGGTCTCCAGGAGCTCAAGCTTAGAGGGCACGGGAACGTGGTGCTCCGTGCGCTCCCTTCGTATCCTGCCATGGCACTCCGGCAGGTGCAGCTGGCTCTGTGGTTGTGACGCGAGGAGCTGTGGAATGGGAGTGGGAGAGCTCAGGGGCTGAGGACCAGCTCTCAAATTCTCTGACTCTGTGACCCTCAGGTCCACACGGGCCCCTCAGAGTCTCCGCTTGCTCACGTGGGAACTGTGTAGCATCCGTCCGCTAAATGTTGTCTTTCCAGAAAAGGCTTATTTTCTTAGGAGTGGGGAGATTTGCCTGTCTGTGTGTGTAGGTTGTTCCCTCAGCTCTGAGACGTGATGCAGGAGGAGGCTTAGTTGTCCCGAATGCCAGGCCAGGGCTGGGTCTCCAGGGCTCGGCCACCCTATTGTATCCCGGCTCCCCTTGGCACCTGCCCTTCCTCCTACCCTGGGCCCAGTTTAGGGATTCAGGGTCTTCCAGGGAAGGGTAGTGTCGTCTTCACCCATTACACACAGGGAGAAGCCAGCATGTCCCCTGCAGCTGCCAGAAGGAGCGTCGCCTAGGCCTCCCTTGGTCCCTGGTGCGGCCACGTCTCAATGCCCAGGCTGTGGCCTGTGGTAGTCACACCTGGCACACCTCCTGCGCAGCCCTGGCCTCTGCCATTAGTCCACGCCTTCCAAGGCACCCGTAGACCCCTTGGCCCCCCTGCCCCTTCTCTCCCCTCACACGGGGCCCTGGCACTCAGGCTTTGTTTATAAACCAGCTCTGCTTTCTAATATGTGACCTGCCTACTTCCGCACACTCACGCCCAGGTGACTTGGGAACTGTGCCTCTTCTCTGGATTTGCCTATTATGTTTTCGAGGTTCCTCCATGTTGTAGCATGTATCACTACTTCATTCCTTTTTATGGCTGTATAATATTCCATCATGTGGACAGACCACATTTTGTGTATCCATTCATTGGTTAATGGCACTTGGGTTGTTTCTGCCTTTTGGCTGTTGTGAGTAATGTTTTTCATTTCTTTTGGTTTGGTTTTCCTGAGAAGCTCTTTGCCAGCTATCTGTTTTCTACAGCTTGGTTGTTTGGAAAGCCAGAGAAAGCAGAGCTGAGCGTGGTGGTTGGCTGGGGGCTGGTGGTGGGAGATGCAGACACAGAGCAGTGGAGTTTGAAGGCTGGGGAGAGCTCTGCCGGGTGTAGTGCTCACACCCGGCCCCAGAGCCACCTGATGACAGCTGGGTACTGGTGATTATTAACTGGTGCTATGATCCCGAGAGTAGATCCCTGAAGCTGGAATTGGCACTTAGTTGAGATGCCATAAATGTTTTCAGAGACACATAAATAGCCCAGGACCCTCAGCTCTCTCTACCTGGAGATCAGACCACCATTTTATGAGTTATGATAATAATGAAGATGATGAGGATAATAATAATAATAATAATAATAATAATGATCTGCATTTGTATAGGACTTTATATTCTATTTCGCAGCAATAACTTTTAATTCCTAGAACATCATCATCCCCCATCTCTGCAGATGAGGGAACCGGGACACAGAGGTGAGGGGACTTAACCAAATTCACACAGTGGGGTAGCGAGTAGAACCAAATGTAAACCCAGGAACCCCTTGATTCTTAGTGTAGGGCGTTTTCATAGAAACGTACAATGATCCAAGTGGTCTGAGGCAGAGCCAGCTGAGGCTGGAGGCGAGGACCCTGGAAGCCTGCGTGTGGGAAGTGGGGTCCTCTGCCCTGGATCCTGTTGCCCAGTTCCCTACAAACAGCCCCATTTGGGTGAATCACCCCCTTGGTTTTTCATCTACCAGTCCAGGCCCTCTCCTGCCCTCCCTGAGCCTTCCCAGCCACCCCAGGATCTCCAGGCTCTGGGGAGAGAATCCCAGAGTAGGGGACCTCAGTGCCCCATGGCTCTGGGGCAGAGGGATGTTGAGTAGGCAATGCCTCTGGGACCCCCAGGGGCAGAAGGAGGGCTCCTGTCCTGTCTACTCCTGCCTGCTCTTACCACCCTTCTCTTAGCTGCGTGAATGATCTCCTGCCTCCCCTCCTCTGAGTTCCCTGCCCGCCTTGCCCCGCTCCTCCGCTCTCATCACCACCGCCTCCTCTTGTGCATCCCTGTGTGAGTCTGGGCCCTGTGTTCCTAGAGCTGGGTGTGGGCATTTGGCTGGCTTGGCCGAAGGGACAGTTTTCAGTCTCAGTGCCACGACACCTGTCAAGATCGCTGTGGGTTACTAGAAACATGTTACGAAAAACAGTGAGAGTCCCACATCTGCTAGTAATAAATTAGGACAGATTCAAGGTTACCCCATGATAGGACCATGTCGCTCACACCAACGCATGTGTGACCTGTTTGCCCAAGAAAGGGCTGGATTGCACGGGGCCTCTCGTTCTTACTCCGTCTTGTCTCAGCACCATCCAGTAGCTGGTCCTGAGTGTCCTTTGGAGGGCGGCTCATACTCAAATATCACTGGTTGGGAGGGCTGGGCCAGGACAGGGGGGCGCCAGCTGACCATGAAGAGGTGGTGAGGCAGAAGCAGGGATATATCCTCCTGTGTTTGGTCCTCCAGTTACCATGCCAAGGCTAGAACCTGGGACTTGGGCAGTGTTTTTGTTTCCTAGGGCTGCCGTAACCAAGTGCCACAAACATAACCAAGTATCGCACACAGGGTGGCTTGAAATAACAGGCATTTATTGTCTTAGTTCTGGAGGCTGAAAGTCCAAAGTCAAGATGTCAGCAGGGCCCGGCTCCTTCTGAAGGCTCCAGGGAAGAATCCTTCCTTGTCCTTTGTTGCTTCTGGCTCTGTTGTCACATGGTGTTCTCCCTGTGTGTCTGTGCCTTCATATGACCACCTTATAAGGAAACCAGTCTTGTTGAATTAAGAGGCCAAATGAATGACATCATCTTAACTTGATTACATCTGCAAAGACCTTATTTCCAATAAGGTCACATTCACAGGTACCGGAGTTAGGACTTTAGCATATCTCTGTGAGGTGGGGTGGGGGGCGGACACAGTTCAACTCATAAAGCTCTTAAAGAAGTGTCTTTGGCTCCCATCAGGGAGGGCGGAGTCGAGGGGAGGGACGGCTCAGCGAGGCGCGTTCCGCCCCCACAGGTGCCACTTGAAGCCGTGTCTCTGCCAAGTCAGAGGAGACTTTTCATTTGCAGCCAGGGCCTGTGTGTGCTGAGCTCTGATCCTGCAGAGGGTCACCGTCGTGCCTTTGCCACCCTGGCGTCCCCTCTGGAGTCTTGGAGAGAACCCGGAGCTAGTATGAGGCTCGGTGCTCTTTCCTGCACTAGCACCTTCCAGGCTCCAAGCATCATTTGGGAAATCCTTCCAGCGGGAGACGCCCTTGCTCCCGCCACATATAGTTCTCACTGCTCCCTGGAGACCGGTCCTCGGAGGTCATTCCAGCATCCAGGGAGAACAGGCCGGCTCAGGGGGTGGGGGCTCAGCCCAGGGAGGGCTGGGTCCGGGGGCCCTTTGTCTGGGACGCAGGGACCTTTGATAAGAATCGCACCTGCTCTGGTCTCACAGGAGTGAACATCTTGCGCCTTGCGCACTGGAGCCCAAGGGCGCTGTTGGTCAAGCTTGTCCACAAGCCACCTCCAGGGGAGTGGGCCAGAGGTCCTCAGCTCTCCCCCAGCAGGCCTAGAGTTTCTGGTTGGGGGGCTTGCCTCCCCTCCCCTCCCTGAATCTTTTTTTTTTTTTTACCTGACTCCCAGCCCCCAAGGGGAGCTGCCTTTTACCCGTCTATCCCTCAGGGGATCTGAGGGTGGCACTCCCCATCCTTGATCATTCTTCCTCCCTTCCCTTTGCCCACCATGGCCGTAGGGGAGGAGCAGTGGCTGCCTGGGAGAGGGCAGAGTGGCAGGACCCGGCCCTGTCAGGCCCACAGGCAGGTGAGGGCCAGAGCAGCCAGGCTGGGCCCCTCAATGGAAGGAAGGCTGGTGGCCCTGGCTGAGAGGTAGAAGAAGCCACATTCGTGTGTGTGTGTGTGTGTGTGTGTGTGTGTGTGTGTGTACACATGCCAAGTCTTGGCCCTGCTGATTCTTGAGCTAGTTAGAGTCTGGATCAGGGGGGAGGAGACCCCCATCTGCAGCCATCAGAGTGAGGCCAAGGCCCATGAAGAAAGGAGGAGGAAGGCAGATGGGGCAGCAGAGACGGGCATTGGCAGGGTTGAGGTTAATGGGGTCACATGGATCCTCTCCACGCCAGACGTTTATGTCGCCTCCTTACTGTGCTTCCTAGAGGACAGGCAGCAGGAGGGCAGGGCTGTGTCAGGCTGGACAGGGCCGGTGGTGCCTGGCCTGGTTTCTCTTCGATGGGGCCTGTCTGGCTGAGGGGGGCCTGGACAGGGTTCTGCCTGGGCCCCGGGGCACGGGCTTGCTCTGGAAAGGCGGGGGCTGTTCTCTGCAGGGAGTGGGCTCCTCTCGTGAATGAGGTTGGGGCTGGAGCCGTTTCTCCCCTTGGCAGTATGCGGGCTGGAAGGAGTACGAGAAGCCTCTCTCCAGTTGGCAGGAGAGGTGCTTTGGTCATTTAAGTGGGACCAGGTGCTGGGCTGACTCATCTGCCTCTGGCTGGGGCTCTGGAGAAGGAAACAAAGTTGGGGCTTGGATGGCTCCTCCTGGTCCCCTTAGGCTCTTACTACTGTTGTTCTTGCCTTCCCTCCTGTCCCAGGAGATAACTAGGGCATGTCCAGGACACCAGAGTCCTTCCTCCGTCCGGGGACTCCCCCAGGTTCTTCCCAGCTGGCCCTCTTGCGTAACCGTTGTTCCAAAGCCTTATCCTACTGCAAACATTCCGCCTGGCGATCAGACTGCTCACTCGCGCTCCCTGGTCACCAGCAGGGCCAGATGGAGAGTGGGGAGTGTGAGAGCGGCGCACTTGTCGCAATCATGTTGTCATGGTGACACAACTCTGTTTAGCTGTCCTCCATGGTCCTAGCCCACATGGACTAAAATAAGTTTTATCTGCCACTTACTTACACAGTGGGTAGCCCGTCCTTCCGAGGTCAGCCGTCTGGCCAGAGTCTGTGTGTGTGTGTGTGTGTGTGTGTGTGTGTGTGTGTGTAGGGACAAAGGGGCCCCAGGGGGATGAGTTGAACATGTTCGCCCCTTTCCCCTTTCTCTCACGCCGGCCCAGTCCTGTACCTCTTTAGCTCTGTGGTCCTCAGACTTCAGCGTGCATCAGAACCACCTGGAGAGATTGTTAAAACACAGATTCTGGGCCCTGTCACCAGAGAGTCTGATGTGCATCTGTCTGAGAATTTGCACTTCTCACAGCCCAGGTGATGCTGATACTGCTGGAGTGGGGGACACAGTTGAAACAGCCTTGCTTTAGATTTTTCTACATCCCAGCAAAGAAAGGTACCCGACTCTGGTTTTGTGCAGCTGTGTTACACTGTGTCCCCAAGCCCTGCCACTTTAGAGGACAGAGGGGACAGTACAGGTTGGCCCTTACTCACCTCTCCTGTGTTCTGTGGTCTCCTTACAGGAAGCAGGAGCTGGCCAACAGCTCAGATGTGACTGTCCCAGACCGGTCGCTGTCCCCTCCTCTCACTGCACCTCCCACCATGAAGGTAAGAGGCTTAGAGTTGCTAAGTGGGGGGAGGCTGTGGGAGGGGGTAAACCTTCGTTCCGACAACGGGCCCAGCTGTGTGTGTCCCGGTGGGGCCATGGAGGGCCCAGGCACCTCTGGAAGCAGGTTCCCTTGAGCTCAGCAGTGCGGGAGGAGACTGGGACTGTGAGACTCAGGGGCGTTCGGGTGGGTGAGGAAATAGACGGGGCTGAGTGGGGTTGGCGGGCAGCCCGGTAATTAGTGAGAGGCCTTGTGGAACTGTGGGTTCCAGAACGAGGGGCCCAGGCAGGAGGAAGGGGGAGAGGGTTAGAATGTACCCGCAGGCTAGTTGCCTGCAGGAACTTCTGCCCAGAAGGGCTGCCAGGGCCTGGAAACAGGGAAGGAGGGCTGCTGAGGGCTGCTGTGGGCTGGGACCCTCCTGGCTCTTGCATGCTGGTCTACCTGCCTCTGACTGTCCTCCTTTGGCTGGCCCTCTCGCCCCAGTCCCTGTGGGAGAGTTGCCTGAGAGGTCTGGGCAGCTGTAATTCTTTTCCAATTACCACTTTATTCCCAAGTCTTTCCTAGGAGACCACATCTTAGGGCCCCATGCCCAGGCCCCTCTCCTTCCTGGAAAGGAGCCGAGGGGCAGCACCTTCCCCGACTGCTGTTCCCCCTTTACCCTCCAGTCCCCTGTGTCAGGATGGCCACACACACCTGGTGTGGCCCTCAGGGAGGACTTCGGCTCAGGCAGCGTGCTTGCCTCGGCAGCAGGGCACACCCTCCCTTACATTCTGCCAGGTGAGGACTAGCTTTGCAGAAGTCACCTGCCGCCTGAGTCATCTGAGGGGACATCTAGGCCAGCCTCCATCTCTGGCCTGGAGCTCTGCTGTGAGGTGACTCACAGGCAAATAATTAGGGCTCTTCTCTTTTGCTCTCTGTTGTACCCCCTCTTTCCTGACCCAATCTGTTCAAAGTGTTACCCCCAAAGGAAGTAGATAAAAACCACCTTTCCATTATCATCCCATATTGCCTGCCCTCTGTGCCCAGAGCCGTGTGGTGAGCACGGAGGGGTCCTGTCACCGCATGGCAGCCCGCGCCTGCCCACGTTGGGCTAGGATTCAGGAATGGGTGGGGAATAGGGCTGACTGAAGACAGCCCTGCTGTCCTCCTGGTGGGGCCCCCGGGGGCACTGAAGCCAGACCGCCTTCCTCAGCCTAGTCACAGTGCTGCCGTGGCTTGCTGGCATGGGGTGGTGCTGAGAAGCATGTCGCCATGGTGCGTTTCAGCGCGTTGGTCTGTGAAATGGGTGTGGAATGCTTGTCTCTGCTCACGGATGGCGGGGAGTGTCCTAGGACGAGTCCCCGAGCTCTCTCGGCAGGCTTTAATTACTCACGTGCTCATTAAATTCATTCAACACCCAATGTTTATTTGAATGTTGTATTAGTCAAGACTCTTGACTTCTGGTGACAGAAACATAACTCACTTTGGCTTAAGCATAAAAGGGACTTTATTGTCTTTGTAATGGCAAGTATGGACTCCAGGCATGGCCGCATTCATGAAATCTGTTTCCATCACTCTTCTGTATTGGTTTCATTCTTTGTCAAACTCTGTCTCTGTGACAGCTGCTCCTACTTGCTTAGTGACTCCCTAGTAATTCTAACAGAATCCCAGGGAGAAGCTCATTGGCCTGTTTTAGGTCACATGTCTATCTCTGTACCAACCATTGCAACCAGAGAGGTGGAAGGCTCTGATTGGCCAGACTTGGGTCTCATGTCCCCCACCTAAGCCCTAAGAGCCAAGAGTGGGAGAGGGGTGGCTCTTCAAGGAGAATTGGGGTGTTACTATGAGAAGAAGAAAAGTGGATGCAGGCAGGCAAGACCAAGCTTTTTACTATAAATGCTGACCATGTGCTGAGTGCTGGGGATTTCACAGTGAATGAAACATTGTGGTGGTCCCTGATCCGGGGCTTGCAGTCTAGCTAGGGAGATGAGACTTGAAAAAATAATTTTTAGAATGAGGGACGAAGAGTTAGGTGTGATGAATATTCCAGAGGAGAAGCACAGCATAACTGGGGGACAATATAAGGTCTGTGGATGGAGAGTGTCAGGTAGGGCTTCTTTGGGGGAATGATGTTTAAGCTGAACCCTGAGAATCGAGTAGGACTTAGTGAGGCAAGGTGTCATCAGGCCAAGAGCCCACTCACACTGCGGTATTTGGGAGCTGTTACATGCAGAAAGGCCTCACTCCAGAGCACTGAACGAGAATCTGCACTCCACCAGCATTGTCATTCATATGTACGGACTTCACAGCTCAAGAAGCACCGCTGAGGGCTCAGAGGCAGGACAGAGATGGTTTCTCCGACCAGAAGACCAGAATGGCCAAAGCATCCACAGTTAGAGACCAAGGGTCAGACCCTGGAAGTTTTGCTCAAGATTTTGGGCTGTCTCCTAACTAAGGGCAATGAAATCATTGAAGATTTTAGCCAGAGGAGTAAGATGATGGGACTTTTGAAAAAGCCACCTTGGCTGTTGTGGGGAGAGCGTAGGAAGGAGTGAAGTGGGAAGCGGGAGGGGAGCCGAGTGGCCTCTGCGGGAGTCCAGGAGGGGAGGACGGAGGCCGGACTCTGAAATCGTTTGGAGTGGCCTGGTCTCAGATTTCCAAGGAGGTAGATTGATGAGACAGGAGGATTGGGGAGGGGTAGGAGGCAAGAGTGGGCCCTGGTTTGGAGCAACTGGACAAATGTTACAGCCATTCTCTGAGAGGGAGTGGCCCAGAGGTAGGATGAGGGGTGGACTTCCACGCGCTGAGCTGGACATGCTTGAGACATGAATGGGAGTGTCTGTGAGCAGCTGGGTATTTGGGGACCGGAGTCATTTTCATAGGGGTGGGAATTGAAGCTTGGGGTAGAGGCGGGGGCGGGGGCGGTGAACTCTCCCAGGAGAGGGTGGTGTAAGAAGATTCCTGGGATAGCACCTAGAGGGACTCAAGTGAAGGCTGGTGGGGAGGAGGCTGCAGGCGTGGTGGGAGGAGCATTTCACACAGGAGGGACGGGCAGCTGTGTTGGCCCCTGCGGAGAGGCCAAGTACAGTGCGGAGTGCACCGTGCCTTTGGGCTTAGTGGCCTTGCTGCTGCTGCTGTAACTGAGAGCAGGTGTGGCAGGGGAGGGGTGGACACCGGGCTGAGTTTGTGAGGAGTGAGAGGAGATGGTGCGGACTCGGAGTGTGCAGACAGTGCTTGTGGGAGGGGAGGCGTGAGTGTGGAAATGCCGAAGGGCGGGGGCCAGGAGGTGCGGAGATACGGGGGAGAGGGGCACTGATGAGGAATTTGGAGCACAAGTCCGGAATTATTAGTTCACATATTGATTCATCCAGAAATAACAGTGGACATCTGCTGGGTGCCTGACCCTACTCTGCTCGGGCCAGCAGAGGGCCCGGCTGGCCCTCAGGCGTTAGGCTGGCCTGGGTGGGACCCCAGGCAGGCTCAGAACAGAGCAGTCACCTGCGGGGGAGTCTTAGTGACCCACGGTCAGAAGACAGCCCGAACCCTGAGCGCTCTGTTCTCCTCTTTGAACTCAGCTCAGGAATTTCCCAGCCCATGACTTAACTGTCCAAAGCCCCAAGGCCAAGGTCAGAGCTGGGAACTTAGAGGAAGATTCGAGGGGTGGCCCTGGGAACTCTCACTGGGGTTAGGACCCTTCTGTGGTTGGCGTTGGGGGTGGGGGTCAGTGTGTCATGTACCCGGACTTAGGGGTCTCTTTGTGACTATCATTTGGACTTATTCTATACCTAAGACTTAGCCCATGGGTGTAGTTAGACCTCTGTCTATGGCTAGGGTTTTTTTTTTTTTTTTTCTTTGTGCAAAGCTAACTGATCCATATGGGATTTAAAACCATGATCCTCATTTACCTTGCACAGCCTGCTCACCACAGAGGAAGTGTCCTCTTTGTGACTGTACTTATCCAGTCATGCTGCTTCTCGTCATGGAGTCCCTTGAGGACAGCAGCTGTCCTGCTGTGTGGGTCCCCAGTCCTGGCTGGGGTCAGTGGCTGGCAGATGTTCATGGCGTGTTGACCATAGGGACACCTCAGGCCAGAGGAACTTGCACTTGATTGTCTATTTCTCTGGTTTTGCCTGAATCTTATATCCCAGCCGAGCCTCTGTATCCAGATAATACTTTTCTAAATTAAGCTCAAAGACATGTGTTCTCCAAGAGGCGACTGAAGCCCCATCCTCCCCCATCCATCTCATGTGGGTCACGTGCGCAGACCTGGGCTCCCACCTGCTACGAGGGCAGCATCAGCCCTCCCGACCTCCCGGGTGGTTATTGTGCACCGAGGTCTGAGATGCCGGGGTGGAGGCTGGGCTCTCTCCAGGATCTCCGGCCCTGGGGGTGCTGCAGTCCCCCACAGCATCTGGGCAGTGGGGGAGGGTCTCACCTGGTCTCTTTGGCAGTGCAGGCTGGGTCAGGGGTCGCAGGCATTCTCCTTCGGTATTGATTCGCTTGGGAGTCACAGAATGTGAGAGATGGATGATCCATGGGATAACTCACCTAAGGTCCCACCAAAGATACCTGTCTTCCTACTGTTGTCAGCACGTCAGCTAAATTTGAAGACCCCAGCTATTTTTGGTAGAGTGCTCTTCTCTGCCCACTCCATGCGTGCAGGGACAGCCCTTCTTCTAGTCGCTTCTCCCATTGGGGAGGGGCTGCTGGGGGTGCCTAGCCTCCAGCCGGAGAAGCTCCCCCACCCCAGTGCCACTGCCCCCCCCCCCCCCCGCCATGCCTGCTGCACCTGGCCCTCCTCATCCCCCCCATCTCTTTGCTGTTTGTGTTTTTCAAGGGGACTTTTTCCGAACGTGAAACTGAGAAAAAGCAACCAGAGCGACGCTGAGCAGATGGGCTGAACGAGAGCCCAGTTCCCAGCCGGAGCTCCAATGGCGGCTGGCGCAGGGTGGGCTGGGAGAGGGGCTGCGGGCTCTCTCCTGGGAGTGCTGTGGGTTGGTTCCAGGCCCGCACGTTTTAGGATCTGGTTTTCCTGCCCAGATAGATCAACAGGCATTTCGGGAGGGCTGGCTTTGTGTGCCCAGCGTCGCGTTGGGTCCCCTAGGGTCAAACCCAGGCCGCAGTCCTCACCCCTCAAAGAACCTGCTGTCTACAGGGGGCCTTAGCTGAGCAGAGGAAACCATATGGCTTAGCATGTGACAAGCTCAAGTGTGTCATGTGGCTACTCGGTGGGGTGGAGAGGAGAGAGGACAGCTTCGTGGGGAGGCTGGTGGGGGAGTGGCAAGAGGCCCTAATGGCAAGCAGTGGGGCCGGGCTGACTGCTGTGGGGCCGGTCGTGCACAGCAGCTCTCCTGGGCTGCGTGAAGTGAAGGGGCTGGGGCTGAGCCCCCTGATTGTCTTCCAGCTCCCAGTGAGTGTGAAGTGTTTTGTGGAAGGTGACAATGCTGGGACTTGACGTGACCTTGATCTGAACCATTCCATTGGCTTCTGGAGCACCCCTAGGCCTGGGAGGGCCATGCCCGCTGAGAGGTGACCCTTGCTCAGCCTTTTGCACACTGTTTTGTACAAGTCTGCAGGCGGCCCCTGCTGCAGACCTTTTCCTTTCCAGGGAAGGATAAGGAGGCCTGGTATTCCTCCTGTGGGGATGAGCAGAAAGCCTTGTTCCTACTTCGCTTTCTTGGTACTTTGCGTTCCATGACTCATGAATGCCTCCACAACCTTCAGAGGTGGGTCAGACAGGGCGTAAGTGTCCAGATGGTAGGGAAGAAGATGGAGGCCGAAGGAACCTTCTCTTCATTCCCTCTGGGCAGAGCTGGGCTGGTCTCCTCCTCCTGGTCTCCCAGGTCCCCCAGTTGCCCACCGGCCAGGCTCTCTCCCTGGGGGTGGCTGGGGTTTCCTTTTCCATGCTATCTCTTTGCTTTGCCCCTGGTTCCTGCCCCCTCTCTGTCCACTCCGGGAAGGGCTGAGTGAGGGGTGTCAGCCCCTCTCAGATCTGCTGATTTTGTGTGGACAAGGTGAGGAGGTACTTGTGGGAAGGACATTGGGAGCCTTCCTGGGCAGGGGCAGGAAGGGCTCAAGGACACCAGCAAGGGGGTTTGGTTCCCAATCCTCTATAAGGGGACACAAGAGGGCAAACATTGCTCCCCCTCTTACCACTGGTGCTGGCAGGAGGTTTTACTGGTTCTGGGACCCTGGGAGAGCTGTCTTGGTCTCTGGTCTCCACACAGGCCCTGTTTCTAACACCTTCCTGGTGCCACCTCCTCATGGGCCACTTTGATTCCATAGAGGCCAGTGGACAGGGGATCCCAAGGTCAGTGCAGATGTGAGGAAGGGCTTCTTGGTCTGTACCTGTGGGGCTGTGCCTTGGATGCATAAGGACCACAGAGATACACGTGTGTGCACCGCCTGCACGGGTCCACCCCCCATGTGTGCACAGCTGCACATGTGTATAGTGCTGCTGATTTTGTTCATGTTTTAAGACCTACTAGCTTACACTTCTTGCAAATTACTTTAGGTGTAACCAGGTTTTTAAAAGATTGACATGCATCGAAATGCATAAATCTGAACTGTATACTTTGGTTAAAAGCTCCTCCCATGCGGCTCATACTCTGATTTAGCTCAGATAGAGGGCATTTCTGCCACCCCAGAAAGTGCCTCATGCCCCTTCATAGAGAATCCCTCCCACGCACCACCCTCCCAAGCAACCAGTGTTCTGAATTTTTTTTTGCTGCAAATGGGTTTCGCCTATTCTGGGACTTAATTCGGAAGGAACCCTATAGTGTGCACGCCGCGCGTTCAGCTCAGCACGGTCTCTGTGAGCGTCGCGCACGCTGCTGCGTGTGTCAGTAGCGCGTCCCTTTGTGTGATCGCACCCCGTCTGCTTATTCTCCTATCGCGGGGTATCTGGGTTGTTTCTGGTTTTTGGCTATAAGGCAGAACCAGGTACTATGAGCATTCTGCTATGGGTTTTAGTGCTTTGTTTTGGACAAGTGTTTTTATTTCTCTAAGGTAAATACCTAAAGTACCTAGAGTGAAATGGCTGGGTCAAATGCTAGGTGAATGTTGAACTATATGGAACCACCAGGCTTTTTGCCAGATGGCAGTACTATTTTACATCCCTACAGTCAGTGTTGTGAGAGTTCTGACTGCTCCACATCCTCACCAACATTTGCCATTGTCAATTTACTTAAAATTAGCCCCTTGGGTGGGTATATAGGGGTATTCCACTGTGGTTTTAATTTACATTTTTCTGATGACTAATAATGTTGAACACGTCTTCATGCGCTTGTTGATTGTTCTTTTTCTAAAAAAAGATTCTATTGATTTATTTTTAGAGAGAGGGAAGGGAGTAATAAAGAGAGGGAGAGAAGCATCTGTGTGCAAGAAATACATTGATTGGTTACCTCTTGCACGCCCCCAACAGGGGACCTGGCCTGCAACCCAAGCATGTGCTTTGACTGGGAATCCAACCAGGGACTTCTCAGTTCACAGGCCAGCACTCAGTCCACTGAGCCACACCAGCCAGGGCTTGTTGGTCATTCTTATAGTTCCTTTTGCTCCTCATCCTCCTTGAAAATGAGGGTGTTTGTCTTGTAGGAATTCTTTACATATTCTGGATACAAGTTTACTTCTTTTCTTAACAGTGTCTTTGATGAGTAGAAGTTTTACTTTTGATGATGTCCACTTTATGGATTTTTTTCATTTTATGGGTATAGATTTCTGTCCCCTTAGAAATCTTTGTTTATTCCGTATCACACATATTTTCTTCCATGTTTTCTTCTAGAAGCTTTATAATTTTAGCTATAGGTCTAAGATCCATGTTGATTTAATTTAGTTGTGTATAGCACGATACAGGGGTCTGGGTCCATTTATTCCCATATGGATATCCAGTTGTCGAAAAGCATTGAGTGGCTTGGAACCTTAGTCAGAAATCCACCGGCCGTGTAAATGCACCCACGTGTTTGTATAGCTGTCTCTGTAAGCCATGGCGCTTCTCCAGATCAGGGATGGCACATAGGTGACACTTGTGCTGTCACTCCACCCTTCTGCCCCTGTGGCAGCTATTGGTAATTGATCATGACACTCTTTCCCATGAGTTTAGATGTGGGTCAGAATCCTCTCCAGCAAAACACTGCGGGCAGCCACGGCCAGCCATTTGGACTTGACATTTGAGATGAGTTACTTCTGTCATCTCTGATTGAAATTGTCTGAAGAAGTTATTTGCTCAAGATTCTGTAGCCGGTGAGTGCGGAGCCAGGATTTGGAGTCTGGTCCATCTGTGCGACTTTGAAGCCTGTGCTGTCTTAGTCACTGCTCCAGCCTGTCACGTGAGCGTGTCACCTCATCTTCCGGACCTTTAACTTCCTCCCCTGTGGAGTAGGGACCATGGCCACCCAGAGGAGTAGGTGTGAGGAGTATGAGGTTATCCATGAAGTAGCTGGTGGAGTGACTACGCATAGTAGGTGCTCAATAAGTGGTTATGATAATAATGGTAATTATGATGATGATGATGATGATGATGTGAATGTGGTTCTTGCCCTTGAGAAACAGGGTTTTTCCTTAGGGAACTGGGAGCCACCAGCACGTGAGAGTCCCTTGCCTGCTCCCATGTAACCTTGGGTCCCTGGCCTTTGGAGCTAGAGGACTCATAGGAGAGCATAGACATTGCTGATGAAGCCCGAGCACAGACCTAGGCACCTGGGCCGTCTGGGCCATCTGGGCCTTATTCCTTCTCTCCTTTGTGCTGGGGAACAAGCCAGATGGACTTCCAGAATGCTCTCTCTGGGACTCTCTTCCCCTCTCCTTTGGTTCTCCAGCCTCCCTTTCCTCCCGACAGGCCACATGCTCTCCCCCTGCCATGGAGACTAATCCAGTTCCTTTGACCTGGATCTGGATCCCTTTGAGGTTCTTTCTCAAAAAGGTGAAGCAGTGTTGACTAGTGGTTAAGAACACAGTTCCTGGAGCTAGTCTGCCTGGGTTAAGGCTTTACTACTTTCTGGCTGTGGAACTTTTCTCTGCCTCAGTTTCCTTGCTTGTAGAACAGGAACAAAAGAGAACTTGCCTCATGTGGTTGCATTGAGACTAATTGAAATGATGTAGGTTTATCACTTCGAACAAAGGTACATAGCAACTAACAATGTTAGTTGTTGTTATTCCTCCAGAGAACAGCAATGCTTAGGGGGAAGGTTTGAAAGGAAGTAGTACAGTATACTGGTTTTTCTGCTGTTCATACCGTTTCTTCCCAGGACTCCTTGATTTCCGCCCTGCCAGGTCCCCATGACTGAGGTGCCTCTGCATGCCCAATGCAAAAATCGGAATTGCCTTTTGTGTGATTGGCCCCTCCTGAGCCCTGCAGATTAGACCCCAAGCTCTGCCTGAGAAGTGTGGACGGCCGTGAGGGTATTGGAGAAAGGCCGAAACAAAGGTCTTGCACAGCAAACTCAGACAGACCCCGGGAGGGGCCGTGAGGGAGGGAGTGTCTTTCTGGATCGTGTTCCCACTTTCTGTAGTGAGGCTGCCCTAAGCCAATCAGGGCTCGCAGTCTAGGCGGTTCCCCGGGTGACAGGGAGACCCTGCAAGGCCAGTGTCCTCATAAAGGATTTGGGGATTGGACTGAGTGGAGACCTGGGCAGTTCAAGGCTATGGAGAGTCCCAAGGTTGGCCTTAGAATGTATTCTATGATCTGTTTGTTCCTATCACAAGTTTCCTTCCTCACTTCTTTTGCCCGTGGCTAATATTAAAATGAATCTACATTTCTAGACAGATGCTGACCTTGTGCCCTGATAGAGCACTTGGCGTTCGGGGTGTCTCCTTGGGGCTGTTTCCCATGCAGCTCTTGCCCTGGTTATTCCACCTGCCATTGAAGGCCTGACCAGCCCCCTCCCCTAACTTAGCCCCTGGCTCTGTAACATCGTCCTTGTTTTGGGTCCTGCTTTTCCTGATGGATGGTGTGGTCGGTCTGGGGCGCAGAGGCCTGGCCCTGGCCCTGAGATTTAGTAACCAGCGATGTGACATTGTACAGTTCAGTCATCTGTGAGCCTCAGTTTCTTTATTTGAATAACAGCCTGCCCTGTAGGGTTGCTTTGGGGATTATAGAGGGAAGTGGGTGGGCAGGGGCTTCAGAAGTACAAGACGCATTCAGGTATTATATATTGGTGTGTAATGGGCACTAGTGGTTATCATGGGCAGTGAGCTACATGCTTGTGGGGTGGCTTCATTGATGGTCCCACTCTTCTGTTCCAGCTGCCGTAGGTGCTGCTTCTCTGAGGCCAACTCAGGAGGGGTGTCCTGCCAGACTCCACTCTGCCCTCCTGCATGTGTGTGATTTACCTGATGCTCAGGCCCTGTATATCTGGTGTTTGGGGGGACAGTGGGTGGGTGGGGGTGCCTGTGTTTGCTCCTAAAGGGATACTGAGCCCCAGTAGGTACCTCCATGTTTCCCCCTCCTGTTGACTATTTTTTCCCTTGGATCCCTGGCAGATTTCCTGCTGAGTGTGGAGATAGTTTCAGGCCTTGGGGTGTCTTTATTTCCAGGGTCTGCTGTATAAACTTGGTTGCTTGAGACAACAGGAATGTCTTCTCTTGCAGTTCTGGAAGCTAGAGTCCAAAATGGGACTGTCGGTAGGGCCCTGCTCACTCCAGAGACACTGAAATGGGGGTGGGGAGGGTCCTTGCTTGCTTCTCCCAGCTTTTGGTGGATCCAGGCATTCCTTTAGCTTAAAGACGCCACACTCTGCCTCTGCCTTCACATGGCCTTATCTTCTCCCTGGCTGCCTCTGCTCTCTGGGTCTCCTGTAAGGATTTAGGGGCCCACTGGATCCACCTGGATCTCATCTCAGAAGTCTTCATTATATCTGCAAAGACCTATTTTCCAAATCAGGGCACATTTGAAGGTTCCTGGACATGAACATATTTTATTTTGGTGGGGAGGGGCACCATTGAACCCACTATAGGTGTGGGCTGCCCCCTTTCAGGAGCTTATGGTGGGAGCTTGGTGAGGCTCAAAAGCTGTGCCAGGCGCAGCTTCTCCCTCTTGTGTAGGTGATGTCATTCTAGGGAGACTACAAGGGTGTGTGTGAGGGGTCAGGGCACTGCAGGCGCAGGGCTGGGAGGATCTGGCCCAGTGCAGCCCCGGCTCAGGTCCTAAGGGGACAGGGCGTGTTCTTCCCGTTCTTGCTGGCACAGGGCCTGGTACAGAGGGGCCCACAGTTGGTGCTTCATAAACATTTAGTGATTGGTGCTTAATAAATACTCATAATAGGTGACTTATGAATCCTTATGGATGGATACAGCCTTAAGAATGTGGCATTAAACAGAAAGTCCAGTATTTTCTTAGAGAATTTTTATAAGATTTTTTTTTGTGTGGCAAATAAACAGCAACCCCTCACCTGATTTTTAAATTAAATGATATATTGCTTATTATAAAAGTTTGAGCAGTTGGCCCTGGCTGGTGTGGCTCAGTGGATTGAACACTGGCTTGTGGACTTAGAGGTTGCAGCTTCGATTCCCAGTCAGGGCACATGCCTGGGTTGCAGGCTGGGTCCCCAGTTGAGGGCGTGAGGGAGGCAACCAGTCACTGTTTCTCTAGCACATCATGTTTCTCTCCCTCTCTTTCTCCCTCCTGCCCCTCTCCCTAAAAAAGAAACAAATACAGTCTTTTAAAAAATTAAGCAATTGTAAAGTACAGAGAAAGTTTAAAAAAAAAATAGCCCTAATGTTAATTCTACCATCCAGACATATTCATCCTTACCATTTGCTAAGCGTCCAGACATCTTGGCATCATACGCAGATAGAGGCATAAATCAGTGGGATTACACTGTTTGTGTCCCTTTGTAATAAAAATAAATGCAGTCTTATTTTCATTTGACCAGTGAAAAAAATACGTGGTGGCTCAGAAGGAACTGCTGAAGTTTAGATAAATGTTTCCTCTCTATAAGAGACAGGAATTCCTACAAGAGTCCTCTGAAGATGAGGTGAAAGATTCAAAAACAACTCTGAAGATGGAGACATAATTTATTTATTTTTTTTGCTTTTACTAAAAATTGTTTCAACTTTATACATAGCAGTTGGCTCCCCGGTTTTAAAGATGAGGCCCAGGTGACTCTGAGGAGGGGTGGGTGCCATGTGTGAACTCGGCCCAGGGCTGCCGCTACAGGGCACACTGCCATGCCCTCACCCGGACGCCGGGCCATGGGCTCTGCACCTTCAGCCCCGGGAAGGGAGGTTCCAGAGCCTGGGCTCAGCTAACGGGAAATCAGGCTGAGCTCTGTTGCGGGAACGAATTGGTTTTGTTAGCAAATGACATGGGCTGAGCTGCTCTGGTTTGGCAGCAGGGCCGAGAAGTATCTGAAATATCAGATGTGAATAGGATGGCTGGTTGACTCTCCGTGGGAAGCCAGAAGTGAGGGCTGGCTGAGGCCAGGAGAGGGAAGAAGGGAGAGGATTCCGGGAGGGAGAGGCAGAAGGAAGGAGGGGGACTGAGAGAGGTGAGGTGGGGGAGTTGGGTGTGCTGCACTGAGGATCACTAGCTGCCAGGCCTGGGCCCAAGTTGTTCCCAGATATGCTTTGTCTGACCAACACGATGTTAAAAAATTCATGTCAGTACTATGGGGAGGGGTGTGTTCTCTCCAGCTCCTACTTTGCCTTAGATCCTTCCTGACCCCCGAAGGTGTCTGTGTTCAGGACCTTGGCCTGGTGCCTTGCTGCTGTTTCCAGAGCTCTCCCTTCCCAGGGGCTGGCTACGGGGGGTGGCCTGAGCTCAGAGGAGACCAGAATTGCATCTTACCGCAGAGGCGGAGGGCATCAGGATGATGCTGAGAGTCCGGCTGGATTCCCTCACGGGTCCCTGGCCTCCCGTTTTCGTGGATGTCCAGATGGGGCTCAGGACAACATTTGAGTGTCCCTTTGGGGTGCTTATTCCGTGGTTGGGAGGGTTGGGCTGTGGGAGACAGGAGGCAGGATCTGTGGCTTATTTATTTTCATCTCCTCACGCTTGGTGACCCTCTTTGAACTGGGAAGGTATAATCTCTGCTCTTGGAGGGTGTGATGGCTACTCTGAGACTGCGTGACCCAAAAAGGAACATGACTCCACTGAGTGCTCAGTGGTCCCTGCTTGGGTGTGGAGGCAGGCCTGACCTGGGTGAGCACAGAAAGGCGGGAAATCCATGCAGGGTGCTCCTCCTGTCACTTCCCCATGAGGGAACGGGTCTTGGGGTCTGGGTGCCCTGAAGTTAGTCCGTTCAACACCAGAATAGTGAAGAAGGAAGCAGGTCAGGAATATGGTCAGATCTGAGGAGCAGCAAAGTGGGTCTTCAAGGCAGGAGAGGGTCCAGTGAGTGTCAGGGCTGGGCCTTGTTATCTGGAGAGCAGGGCTGAGTTGGGGATGCAGAGCCTGGGGGTACCTAGTGCTGGCAGCCAAGGTGGGAACTAGGAAGCCAGGCCTCCCAGGTTATCAGTCCAGCCTGAGTCATCATGGACAGGGGGTCCTGTTTTTCTGGTGTGGTCCTTTACCACCCGGGTGGGCAGCCTTTTTCCTTGCTGTGTGAGTCTCGTTCCCAGTGCAGGTCAGGAGTCCCCAGCTGGTTTCTTGAAGATTAGTAAAGAGCTTTAAGGCAGTTATCCAAATGTCAAAGTAAAGTGCACCCTATCCTGAGTATGCACCACAGAGCATTTTAGTTCTGAGGAACGGTGAAAGGTCGTCCAGTCAGAGGCATGGAGCTAGAGTGTTGGCGTTCCATCCTCCTACGAGGTCTTATTGGGCTTGTACCCATCAGGAGATCTGTCTTCCTTTTTCATGCCTGCTGACACTGGTGACCACAAACTTAGTGGCTTAAGACAGTACACACTTATTTATAGTTCTGAAGGTCAGAAATCTGAAATGGGTCTCATGTAGAGAATCCATTTCTGGGCCCGGGCCTTTTCCAGCTTCTGGGGGGTCACCTGCATTCCTTGGCTCTTGGCCTCATTCCTCCGTCTTCAAAGGCACCACTGAGCCAGGCCCTCACACTGCCATCTCTCTGGTTCTCACTCTCCTGCTTCCTATTTCAAGGACTCTTGGGATTCCACTGGGCCCACCTGCATAATCCAGGCTCCTCCTCTCATCTCAGGATCAGCTGATGAGCCACCTTAATTTCACCTGCAACCTTAATTCTCCTTTGCTGCCATAAAACCTCAGCTATTCACAGGTTCTGAGGATTAGGACGAGAGCATCTTGGAGGGGGGCATTCTTCAGCCTATGATGAGGTCAGGCCACCTTGATGGTTTAGTGCGGTGGTTCTCAACCTTCCTAATGCCGTGACCCTTTAATACAGTTCCTCATGTTGTGGTGACCCCCAACCATAACTAAAGCATAGTGATTAATCACAAAAACAATATGTAATTATATATGAGTTTTCCAATGGTCTTAGGCGACCCCTGTGAAAGGGTCATTCGACCCCCAAAGGGGTCATGGTTGAGAACCGCTGGTTTAGTAGGAGAGGCTGGTCTTTGTTAGACCCGTGTTCCTCATCTGTGAGAGGGAGATTTTAAAACCCACTTCCTTGCAGAAACCCACAGTAGGCCTTCTCCTGTGGGGTTCTGCGGGTTTGTCACTGATTCTCTGCCTTATTTTATTCCTTTGTGGGCCCATGACCAACGATCTGATTCCAAAGGTCCCCCCTGGACCACGGGGGAGGGCATGTTGCTTGTTCCTGAGCTTTTCCACAGAGAAACGAAGGCTACACGGCACCCACAGTGTCAGTCCAGAGCTGAGCCTTGGCCTTGGTTTTGTCACCTTCAGTCAGCAACTTACTGATCTGCCGTCCAGGTGAAGGATAGCCCCTCACTGAGGAAAGGAAATGACATATGTGAGCTTGGCCCAGCCCCGATTTGAAGTTATTGTCTCTTCTTGACAGGAGGTGCCATTGACTGTTGTCATCGGTCACTGTTGTCATCCTCCTCCCGTTGAGCCTGCCTCTTGCTACAAGTTTAGCCTCCTGGCTCTCACTTTGGCTGGCAGGGCAACAGCCAAGTTGCCTACCGGGTCGATAAGGACACCTAATCCCAGCGGTCTGCTTCTGTCCCATTCGATCACTGCCACCGCTTCCGTCCCCAGGACCACCTCCCACTTCTTCCCGTCAGAGTGCACTATCTCTCTTGTCCGGCCAGGGTCATCGGGGGGTGAGGATGGAAAACCCGTGGGAGGGGAGGGAGCACTTCATTCTGCTGAGATAACCCTCCCAGGTGACCTGCCTGGCACAGAGAGTCCCCCTCCTGGGCCCTCAGGTCAGATAGCGTTGCTTGGCTACAGGGTGGCCAGTGAGGCTCTGGCGGGGAAAGTAAACAGGCACATGTTTACAATTCAGTATTACTGGGTAGGCAAACCCCCGGCAGGCCTTCCAGCCCATTGATAATCTGTGATTCTCCTTGCTCCATGGGAGGGGGGTTGGGGTGGGGGCTGCACCAAGACCCAGATGGCCTCTTCTGGGAACTGGCCATCAGCTGTTGTGCGGGATGGGGAGCAAGTGGGTGACTTACAGCTTCAGCCCTCAAGGGGACTGTCACCATGGTCACCTGGGAAAGACTCCTGAGAAACCCTGAGACTGGACTACTCTCCTCGGCTGCTGGAGCTTTGAGGGCACCAGGCTCTGGTGCAGCTCATCCTGATTTTGCCTTGGACTGAAAGATTGCTGGGGCAGATGTTCGCTGCATGGGGCGCCCAGCACAGGGTAGGAGTGGGGGCTGAAATTGGCAGTCTGCTGGCCGACCTGGTGTCCTATGCAGGACTGCATCTGACCAGAGGAAAGGACACCTTTTTAAAATTGGTCTACCGGAGGGGTGCCCTTTTCAGATTCATAGAAAGACACTTTATAGGCTAGCCTTGGTTCTGCTAAAGGGACACCCATTAAGTTGGTTGAGTCCCAAAGACGCCATGTGGGATGCTGAGTATCATGTGGCCTGTTCCCAGGCAACCTCGTTGCGTCCTGAGGTGGAGCAGGGGCCTAGCAGCATTATGGGGTGGGAAAGTGGGACTGTGTCCTCTTAGCTGAAGGAGCACAAGTGGCTGCCTGGGGCACCTGGCGGGGGAGGCCATGGCATGGTATCCCAGTTAGACCACCCCTGGCAGGGATTTTTTGACAGTAATGGGCGGTCCACAGCCGGTGAGGTTGACTCTATTCCCTGCATGTGCTTCGTGCTCAGGCGTATTCTTCTCCCCTGATCCTGAAGCCTCCCTCCTTCTTTCCAGAGCTCCTCACCCAAAGGCACAGCTGGGATGCCACCTGCCCCATGAAGCCTTCCCTAAACTCCTTTAGCAGGAGTTTGTATTGCTTGTTCTCCTTCATGAGAACACTTTCCACATGGATGGAACTTGAGCAGTGGATGGGTTTTGGTCCCATTTTTCTGAGTTGGAGAAACCTGCAAATGGTTGGGGAGGAAGATCGGGGGCTCTATTTTAGATGCACCGAGTTTGAGTACCCCATGAGACAGGGAAGTGGAAAAGTCAGATGTGCATCTGGAGATGCTGATGTGGAGCTCCGAGGAGAGGCCAAGGTTGGGGATATTCATGAGGAGGAATCAGCGTAGAAATGGTATCAAATTTGCAGGATGGATGGATAACACGGGAGGACAGGGGAGACAGAGCTGAGAGAGGCCCTCTGGAGCAGGAGGAGCTAGGAGGGGGACTGAGGAGACCCAGGGCTGGTATGGAACCCAGAGGAGGGAACGCTGCAGGGAGGAGGGAGTGGAGCTGAGAGATGAAGAGGAGGGCAGATGCTCTTCTTGGATTTGGCAACTCGGAGGTCACGGGAGACTTTGGCAAGAGCATTTCAGGGGGGCTGGGGGGCCAGACTGATCGCCTGATGGAAGCAGGAGGACTGGCGCTCAAGGCGCGCAGAATCCCACAGCGCTGACCAGAGCGGCCACATGTAGACTGACTCTCCATCCACTCAGCTGGACGTGGGGTCTCCCGTGCAAGGCGAGGCTGTCCCCCCGGTGGCCAGGACCCCATGACTGCCCTGCCTCGCAAAGGCAATGGGCTCCTTTCGCAGTCCGGGCACACTGTTTCCCAGGGCAGGGCAGATGGTGCCAGGAGAGGACAGTGATGAAGATGAGTGCCCAGCCCGCATCTCGTGGGTTCAGCCCAAAGCAGGATGCACCTTCCATCTCCAGGAGACATGTCCTGTCCTTTAGGCCTAGAAGAGCAGGTTATAGTTTCACTGCCTGGTGGCCCTTTCAGCCTGGTCACTCCCAGAGCTCCAGTGTACCCTTCCCTTCGGATAGCCGTGTGGCCAAAGGAGCTCCCAATTTAGTGAAGATTGGGCTGTGCCCTGGGGTCCGGGCACATCACCTCACCTGCTCTTTGGGGCCTGGAAGTATGTCTGGGATGGTAAGAAGTCAGAGTCCTCTTTAGATAGAGCTGCCTTGCAACCACCTGTCTTGGCTGTTTATCCACATTGCAGGGGGTGGCATGGAGCCCTAGCTGTGGGTCTGCACCTTCCTTGTGGCTCACTGGCCCCCTTGTGGCTGATACAATCAATACCAGATGATCAGCTGCGGGGGGCTAGGGAGCTGGGACAAGCCCACCAGCTGCAGGCTAAGTCAGCTGGGCAGACCCAGGGGGTCAGGTTGCCAGGAGCTGGGGCCCCACCCCCGTGGCCACTGCTAACCTCACCACTCAGGTGCCCCTGGAGACTGCCTTAGGGGAGAGCAGGGCTAAGTGGGGCCGCACAGCCTCCTCAGTCGGAATGAGCGCTTCTGCGGCTCGGTTGCATGTTCCCAGTGTGGCAGGTTCACCTGCTGTTCCAGCCCTGCCCAGGGACAGTGTGAGGTCTGGGAGGCAGCACCAGCCCTCCAGGCCAGGCACCAGCACTGTTCCCACACATCCACTGGACACACCGATCTCTTGGTGGAGAACAAAGAGGACTGAGAGGAAAAGGCTGAGGCCTCCGACTCCGTCTTCCTTCCCTCTGTGTGTCTCCTTTGCTTCCTCTCAGGAGGGGGCCCCGGGCAGGCACGCTGCAAGTAGCAACAGGCAACTACTATTTATAGTAGGAGGGCCTGCGCAGCTGGGCCTCGGGGGCCCATGAACCTCCCTGGAGCCTGGGTGTGTGTGTGTTTGCCAGAGTGAGTGTTTATTGTGTGTGTGGGGTGAGTGTGAATGTTTGGGGAGCTCTCCATTGAACCCTCCGTGTGCTTTGGTTGTTCGTGTGGGGGTGGGTGCTGCGGGACAGCATCAGTGTGAACGTGTTTACAGCTGAATGCTCCCTTAGCCTGAACAGCTGGGCCTGGGATGGGCAGCCCGAGGGCCCTACCCCAAACCTTGTCAGGGCCTGCATTTGCCCCAGCGCCCCATTCAGCAGCCCCAGCTGGCACAATGGGGCAGGGCAATCGTGTTATTTGACATATGGTTTACGGAAAAGAGAGCCGTTCAGCGCCAATGTTCCCACGTGGTTGTATATGTATAATTAGGCTGTTGGAGCTTGGGAACTGACTGTTAGGGTCCAGGGGGACCAAAGCACCTCCTTAGGTAATCATTAACTAGAAGACGGGGAAGGCAAAGAACACGCAATGTGCAGATGTCCCCTTCTCGCCATGAAATGAAACACCCTGCAGCCTTCCTCCTGCCTCTCCCTCTGGGGAGGAAAAGGTTGGGGTCTTCCAGGGGCTGCCAGAGCTGAGGTGGGATGGCGTCTCTCAGGGCCACAGGGAGTACAGGCCGCCAAAGTGACCCGTCTCCCACAGCTTTCTTTTCCCTTTGCTCAGCCAAGCCCTGTGGCTCAAAAACCATATTGACTGATTCCGTTCTCAGTCCCGTGCATCTGACCAGAACCTGCTGTGTGTGAGCCAGGGACTGGCTCCAGCGAAGTGCAGGAGTCTGTCGTCCCTGGTGGAGGAGGTGCTACCAGGAAGAGCCCAGATAACTGAAATCCTGGCTTAGATGACCTGTACACCTTGCTTTGTCACTGACTCCCAGTGCTGGTGTGGCCGTGGCGGGTAGGGAGCCTTGCTTTTCTTCTTCACCTCAGAGCAGGGGCTGTGCAGCCGGGGTCACGGGTGCCTCTTCTCGGCGGAGGCTGTGGGCGCCGGGGCAGCCAAGCGCTGGGCAGTCAGTAACCGGCGGCAGGCAGTAGGGCACCCAGTGGTCTGTGTGCAGTGGCTGCTCAGCCCCAGGGGAGGGGAAGGGAGAGCAGCCACCTGGTATATGCCTTGGTGTGTGGCGCCTCCTGCTTTAGAAAAGGTGTGAGGTTGTGTCCTTCCACTCACTCAGTTGTCCCTGAACAGTGCTGGAGGGAGTTGGATAGTGAGAACAGCGTGACTCTTTATTTTGGACATCAGTAAAGTGAGCTCCAGTCACAGCCAAGTGACTGGCAGGATGAGGACATCCTCTCGGGTGGTAGCTGCGTATGTTCTCGGTTCCCTGAGATGATGCTGGACTCTGCCAGGAGGGCAGTGATGCTCCCACGGGCAGGGAAGCAAGGTCGGTGGGGGAGGGCACAGGTTCCACGTCTGCTCTGTGATGGGTTCCCTTGGAGGAGCTTCTTCAGCCTCTCTTCTCGCCCAGGCTCCAGTCGAAGCCAGGGCGGGGGAGGAAGCCCACTGGTACCGGGGTCCACAGTATCCACTCCTAAAACTGACCCGGTGGAGGGAGAGGCGGAGAGGCGGCGGCGGGCTCAGAAGACTTCTGCTGCCCAGCTGCACACCCAGAGCCCAGGATGCTGGGCATGGCTGCGGTGCCCACCCTCAGGCCGCCGGCAGGACAGTGGGCAGTGGGGAAGGAGGAGGAGGAGGGGAGAGGGGCAGGGCGTGTCCTGGGAGAGGCTAAGTTGGACAGTGCCCTGGTTTGTGCAGGAACCTGGCCTGTGAAACCAAGGCCAGCCAGGTGACCGAGGGAAGGAGCCACGCCTCTGGCACTCAGCCAGACACCCCCCTGCTAGCGCCAGTTAGGAGACAGAGCAGTTACAGAGCACAGAACACTGCATTTCGGGGACGAGGAGGCTTATCGGGAAGCAGAGGTTTTCTGGAGGCTAATGCCGCTGTTTGCTTCTGTTTCTTAGTACAGACACACGAGGGACCCTGGGCCATAAGTCTGACACTCGTGAGACTAAAGCTGGACAGACCACCCTCACTCTTCTGCCTCCCAGCCTTTGCCTAGGCTGTTGCTCTCCTGACTGCCTGACGCTCCAGGTGCCCCATCTCAGGCCCGCAAAGCTTGTTTCCCGTAACCTGTGAGATGGACGGGCTGTGTTAGCAGTTCCCCCACTGTGAGTGTCACACCTGAAGCCGAGCCCAACTTTGTTGGAAAGACTGGATGTTTCAGGCCACAAATGGGATCAGAATCAGGGGCTCTGCCAATGGGCACCCCAAAGCCTGGCTTGGAGAGCCTCCACGGTGTAGACACCACGGGTCCTTAACCAGTGCTGGGCGAGGGATAAGTGGCATGCCCTTGTTCTAAGGTAGGGACAATTTGGAAGCAAGAACCCAGGTGTTTCCTAGAAGATGGGGCTGGACTGCCCCAAGGCAGCCGTGTTCTCACGGCGCCCCTAGCCAACACCTACGGGGACTCCTGGCTGCACTCAGAGCCCTGGATGGTGTTCACTGTCCCCTTGTCACCTTTGTCCTGTCCTGTCTATGCCAGGTTGGTACAGTGCTCTCCAGTTTATAAAACACTTTCTTGAACTCTTCTGGTTCTCACAGCCAGCCTGGAAGAGACGAATTATTTTCTCACTTGATAGATGAGAAAACTGAGTCTTAGATAATGCAGTATTCCCCTTAGCCAGTGGGCAAGACACAAACTGGAGGCTTGATTTCAAGTTCAGCATTCTTTCTACTACCCCAAGAAATAATTACTGGGTATGAATAATTACTGAGTGTCTACTACTATGCTGTTTTCCCTCATTTTACACTCTGAAGCCAGGTCGCATCTCCCTAGTAATAGCTTGCCGTAGTTTGTAACTGGTGGTGTGTTTTTGCTTTGTCAGTGGTATCTAACATAGTCTGTATCTTACAATGGATGTCATTTAAGATTGAATGGGATTCGGTGTGTGTACAACTCGGGTGTTGCCTGCCAGGGGTTTTCAGTCCAGAGGACAGATCAGACAGTCCTGGCCATCGACGCAACCCAGAACATGATATGTACACAAACCAAGCCAAGTGCTGTGGGAATTCCAGCTGAGGGATTTTAGAAGGACATCGGGGCGGGTGGGTGGGATTTGGAGCCTGAGCATCCTGCTTCTTGTGTATCAGGCAGCTGATGGAAAGGACCAGCTCAGTTCCCATTAGAGGGAGTGTTTAGAACCTGGGCCCTGGAAGCTGACGGTTGGCATCCCTGGTGCTGTCTGCTGCCCCAGCTCTGCCTCAGCCTCGGTTTCCACAGCTGTGGGGCGGAGACGCTAGTCGTGACTGCTGCAGAAGCGGTCACGAGGAGTAGATAAAAGAACACGTGTCGAGTGCTTGGTCAAGGGCCTGGCACGTGTAGTGAGAGCTCCTCTGTTAATGCCAGTTACTTCCAGCATGAAATTCTCTAAATTCGACAGAGTCAGCAGACCTTTGCTGCTCAGTTGCTATCCTTATGTTCAGGGCATTCACATTTGTCATCTCACTTCATTTTCGGTAGCACCTCGGAAGGTGAGGAATCATCATTGTAAGTTTACAAATGAAGAGAGCGGGGCCGGCCGCACAGCTGGCCAGCAGCCAGGCTGGGACCTGCATGCCTGTCTGTGCCTTCCAGTCCGGTGGCCTCTTTACTGGTGCACAGCTGCTGCTCAAGAATGACAGGCAAGGAAGGAAACCCTGCTGGTCCTGGGGACTCGCTTCAGGCAGGGGGTTTTATAATCAAATGATTATCACTGGTCGATATGAATATTGGGTTTGCTGGTGCAGGAGGAAGAGAGGTCTCATTCAGAGTCACAGGAGGCTTGTTTGATGGAGGGGAAATTTGCTCAGACTGTAACCTCCCTCCCCGTCCCCGCTGCCAGTGGCAAGTGGGCAGTTTTGTCTCACCAGAGCGGCTGTTGGTCTCCCTGGCCCTTGTTCCTCCTTTTGTGCGTGGCTGTCCCGGGCTAACTCTCCCTGGCCACCTGGTCCTGCTGCCACTGCTGCTTGGCACCTTGCGGGGGGCCATGGGCCCCTCTCCCATGTCCTTCCTGCCCTCTGAGTTTAACACAGGCAAACACATCTCTCCCTCCCCTTTGCCCCTCTGCCTCTCCATTCTCTCTAACTCATCCTCTTTCCCAGCGAGAACACTTGGCTCTGCTTTTAACAGCCTGTGTGACCTGAAGCAGGTCCGCGCTTCATTCCCCACCTGCTCCCCAACCGGATCTTCACCAGGGTCCCATGGGAGGTACTGGGGTTGCCTCCTGGGCCTGGACATGGACTTCACTGCTCTGCAGCCCTCCATGCAGGGCTTGGCTTTCCACCATCCTCTGTGGCCTGACGTGCACAATGGGGAGAGTGGCCTTTTCCTGGGAAGTCTTGCTTTGCAGCTCAGCCGTTCCCTAACTCCTCTGTGTGTCCCTGCAGGTCTTGGCTCACCCCTGTTACAACTCCCCTTTTGTTGGGATGTAATTATTTAGTTCCCTGGTTGTCTTAGTCACTAGGTGGAAGTCAGTTCCTTTTGTTTGGTTATTCATTCAGCAAGTACTTAGTACCTATGCACCAGGAGCTGAGGTGACAGATGAAGTGGGGGAAACAGACAAACGAGAAATGACAATGCAGAGATACATGATGGGAGTACAACCTGGGGGAGGGGTGGAGGCCGGGAAGGCTTCCTAGAGGAGGTGATCTCCAAGCTAAGGCCTACAAGAGTCAACCAGATAAAGGGGCATGGGTAGCAGGAGAGGGACTAAGACTGGCCTTTATTGGGTCCCCAGCCCCAAGCCAGTGCCTAGCCCAGAGCGGGTTAGAAGCAGAAGCTTCTTCCCTTCCTCACTGCCTCTGAATGCATTCCTGCACAGAGGCAGGGGCTTGGACCACCAGGCTTCCTGGACCCTGGGGTGCTGTGGCTAAGGGAGTTGCAGGAGTGGGCATGGCAGAGTGTGTCGGGGGCTCTGCTGAGTGACTCACTGGCTCTGAGTGGCATGCAGGTGAGCCAGGGCAGGTGTGGGAGGGACCAGGGAGGATGCTGAGGACGCAGGAGCCTTATCCTGAGAGAAGGGCTCATTCAGGACAGCCCAGCTGGGCCCCTTCCTACCCCTTGGCTACACCCCTTCTCCTAATGTGGTCTTTCCTATTGGAATTTTAAGACTTGGGACATTGATGGACTTCTCTGCAGCTATCCTTCTAGCATGTGGCTCCTCCAAGTGTGTGAGACGGCCCAGGTCACATCCTAGAACTCTGCCCCTCGCCTTCCCTCACTCCTCTGACCTCCAGTGGCTCTTCTCCTACTTGATTGAGCTGTGCCCTCCCCCATGGATGGGGACATTTCCTGGCCTCTCTGTTTTCCTGTGGATGCTGGTGGGGTTTCTGGAACTTGAGCAGGAGCGGGATGGGGCTGTGCAGAGAGAGAAGGTCGCTGTGTGCTGGGGGCAGGCTGGGCCCGGGGAGGGGAGGCAGAGACAAGATGGGCTTCCTGGGTGGTGGGGTACTTTACATGCTGTCTTGAGGGCCAGAGCGTGAAGAGCAAGCACGGAGCCAGAGCTGGGCGGGAGGGGTGACCGTCATCACAGTTGCCATTTGCTGAGGTGATCTGTGCCTCGCCCTCCACTGGACACACCATATAATCACATCCTCTTCTACCACCACCTTGCAAAGTGGGTCAGGTCTCCCACCTTAAAGGCGTGAAAACTGAGGCTCAGAGACTGTGTCACCAGCCTGCATAGCTAGTTACCACGGTTACAGCTGACAAGTGGCAGAGCCATGAGTTCAAACCTTGTTTGCCACATACTAAGTCGGGGCTGTTGCTACCATACCATGCTGCCTTTTTTGGATGGATTTAAAATTTCATTTTTTCCCTTCTGAGTCCAGCATATTGCTCTCCTCCCACAGCTAGAACAGGACTGAGAGCGTGTGATGTGTTTATTAGTGTTGGAAAGAGCCCCTGAGACCCAGGTGAGCCCTGGGCCGAGCCCCGGGGCCCGGCCCCTCACTTGCCACACTCACGCTGCTGTGAACAGGGCGCCTCCAGCGCCCTTGGGCCCCGAGCCAGGGTGCTGTGTGAGTCTCCCCAAGCTGTTCTCATTGTTTATTTTTAACTTTTCTTGTGGGATGGCCACAGGGCAGGAGGACTACTCTCTTTTATAAAGAACATTAAAAGAAGTCAAGCCAACACAATACATGCCATGATCACAAGATGAAACCCAGGCTGTTCGTGAAAGAAGCAGTTCCTTACAGTTCTGTCTCCGTTCCCTGTCCCTAAGCTTTGCCCACAAAGGAACCACTTCATACTCTTTTAGCTGCTTCTTCAAACCTTCACATAGGATGTTTTAGGCTCCAGGAGGTCCACGTGAAGGCCTTTAAGGATGCAGGTGCTGGCTTTCTTTTATTTCTGTTTTTATTTTTTTTGCACATAGGGCTTCCCCGTTCACAGCTGGGAAAATGGAGGCCCCAAGCACGTGGGGCCTGCCAGACATCCCACAACACGCTGGGCACCGGGCCTTCTTCTGGCCTTGTCCTGTCGCTGCTGTCCTTGCCCCTGTCCTGTCTCCATCCACATCGCAGGCCAGTAGTGTCGGGAACTCGTTCAAGATAAGGACAGAAGGGCCGGAATGATTTCTTCACCCTGTTCCTCTGTCCCCAGAGGAGTCTCCCTTACCACCTGCTGGCACAATGCCTCTTCCCATGGAGGGACCTTTTGCCTTATAATGTGTGTGTGGTGACTCCACCAGCCCTGGCCTCCCCAGAAAAAAAACACTGGCCAAGGAGGGGGTCAAAGGTCAGGGCTTGTCACTGGCATAACAGCTCCGGGCGGACACCCAAATCCTACAGTTCCTGGTTTGATCTTGAGGAAGTTGTTCAACGTCAGCAGCAGTGGCAGCCGGGGTGGCCAGCAGACACACCCACAGTACTGCCCAGGAGGACAAGCAGGGCTCCCCGATTTGCAGGGGACAGGCGCTGGGGGAAGATGATGGATTTCTTTAAGAGCTTTTTGGTGAGTGTCACGGGCTGTGGAGGAGTGCCTGTCCAGGGGGGACCCCTGCCTGGATTTGGTGCATAGGGGTGGAGCCAGACCCCCTCCTGCTGTCCCTGGCAGGGAGGCCCTGGTGGCTGTTGGCCTATCATGGGACATGCAAGCTGCCTGTCACTCAGGGAAGGAGGAACAGACATCAGGTACAGGGAAGGCTGTGTGTGGAGCGGGACGGGGGAGGCCGTGGCACCAAGTCAGGGACCAGAGCCTTTCTTCCCAGGCCTGGAGAGCTGAGGTGGGGGTCCTGGCATGGGCCTGGGCAGGTCTCACCTCTACGCTCCTCTGACAAGGCGTCCTGGTACTGAGCCAGGGCGTGAGGGGGCCCAATGCCAGGGGCAGGGTGTGCTGCAGGTGGGGGTGCCAGGGTGAGAGAGGGAGGGACTCTAGCCGGGCTTCCGTCTGAATGCAAACACTTGGAGCTGGTCAGGCCAGCCCTGGGGGGCCAGCCCCTCTCCCCTTTATGCCCTGGACGTGTGGTGGTGAAATGGCCCTGGAAGGGGACTCTGTGTCCTGCCTCAGAGCCTCAGAACTGTGTGGTTAGTGTGACACTCAGAGGTGGTGTGTGTCACTGGCTGGTCTGGAGAGTCAACGTGCTTTTTGGCCAAGCAAGAGTATGCCAGGAGGCTCTGTGGTCTCCTGTTTCACCTCTTTCAGGCCCTGTGCCCCTCCTGGTGACCATGGGGTCCCAGGCTGACTGAGCTCGTCCTTATCCATGGACTTGCCTGCTGCAGCTGGGGGGTGGACTATGTCCTTTCCTTTCGTCACCACCTTGGCTGTGTTGTCCTTCCTCCAGGGGAGCTGAGGAAGACACGGGGAGTGTGGGGCGTGACCCGGCACTGGTTTGGGGCTTGGGCCAAGGAATCCCCCAACCTCAGGCTGTGTCACCTCTGGCTCTAGGACAGGGGAGAGCCTGGTGTCCCTGTTACCAAACACAAATGGCCTGAGCCCTCTGAACCTTGGCAGGGGTATGGAGCAGGCACACGGGAGGGTTTTAAGCTGGGGACCGATGTCACTTGATTTATCTTTCATAAAGACCACATGGCTGTTGTGTGGGTGGTTGATTAGGGAGGTCCTAGTGTGGAGGCCGGGAGCCCAGCTGTGGGGCTGCTACATGGTACCCATGAGGGACAGTAAGAGATGGTGGGGGCCAGGGAGCTGCTGAGAAGTGCTCCGACTTGGGATATATTTTGACAGTAGACTTGCAGGTGGGTTGGCTATGGGGAATGAGGGATGAAGATATCAATGATGACCCTTGGGGTTTTGTCCTGAGCATCAGGGTGGCTGGAGGATGGGAAGTCGGGCTGGGGTGGAGGAAGGTGTTGGAGAGAAAAAGTTAGGGAGCGTTCTCTTGGGCTTTGTTAAATCTGAGGTGCCGATCAGACATGCATGTGAGGTGTGGAGTTGGCAGACCCAGACTTGGACTTGAATCTGGCTTCTGCCTTTACTGTGTTCACTTCGGGCCAGTTGCTTAACCACTCTGACCCTGCCACTCTCTACTCCCTCTCCCTGGGCTCTTGGGGGGCTTACGGGGCAGCATTTGTGAAGTGCCTGGTTGGTGCCCAGGGCCTGGCCCACCACGGGTACCCAATAGAGGACACCTTGGAGCTTCTACAACTTTGCTTCTGTCACCCCACCTTCTAACTCAGGAACATCCAAAGGCTCCCTGTTGAAAAGAGTAGAGCTTGGAACTTGTGTCTTGTGGGCTGATTTAGCTCATATGTGTATTTTGTTTGGTTCACACAGAGAGCTTTAAAACTTTGCATTGGTTGTCAGTGTATAAGAATTGGGAGAGTTCACATTCACGTTTGGGTTTCTGGCTTCTCTTGAGAAGTCAAAAACTCTGGAAACATTGAGCTCGTGTTCCTGCTTGCAGCCTGGCGGCAGAGAAGCAGCAGCTGCCCCTGTGGAAGGGGCGTGTGCTCTCCTGTTTACCAGTTTTGCTCTTTGTTGTTGTTGTTGAGGTGAAATTTATAGGACATAAAATTAATCATTTTAAAGTGAACAATGCCGTGGCATCTAGTGCATTTACAATTTGCACAACTGTCACCTCTATCTAGTTCAAAAATATCTTTGATAAAACCCCATTAAGCAGTCACTCTTCATTCTCCCCTCCTTCCAGCTGCCTGCTGGCAACCACTGATCTGCTTTCTGTATCTGTGGATTTACCGATTCAGGATATTTTATAGAAATGGAGTCATGCTATACAGGGCGGGGCAAAAGTTGGTTTGCAATTGTGAGTACGTGAAGCACAGTTTGTTCCTGTACTATTGTTAATTATTGTATTATTTTCCATATGAATAACTGTAAACCTACTTTTGCCCCACCCTGTTTATAACTTTTGGGATGGGATCTTTCAATGAAGCGTATTGTTTTGAGGTTCATTCACATTTAGCACAGATCAGTACTCCATCCTTTTTTATGACTGAGTGATATTCCATTGTGTGGATATGCCACGGTTTATCCGTCCGTCTGTTGATGGACATTCGGTATGTTTCCACCTTTTGGCTATTGCGCATAGTGCTGCTTTACGGTGTACAGATGAACAACATTTTTGTACAGATGTTTGTTTGAGTACTGGTTTTTAATTGTTTTGTCTATTTACCTAGGAGCAGAATTGCTGGGTGGTATGGCAACTCTATGTCAGACTTACTGAGGAAACACCAAGTTGTTTTCCACGGCAGCTGCACTGTTTTACATTCCCCTCAGCAATATATGGGGGTTCCAATTTTTCCACATTCACAGCAACACCTGTTACTTTCCGTTTTTTGATTATAGCCATCCTTGTGGACAGGAAGTGGTTTTAATTTGCATTTCCCAATGATGAATGATGTTGAGCATCTTTTCGTTGCTTATTGTCTATTTGTGTATTTTCTTTGGAGAAATGTCTTCTCAGGTTCTTTGCCCATTTTAATTGGGTTGTTTGTCTTTTTGCTATAAGAGTTCTTTTTATCTTCTGGATGCTATTCTGTATGATTCTGTATGATTTGTGAATATTTTCTCCTAGTCTAGTGGTTGTCTTTTTACTTTCTTGATAATGTCCATTAAAGCACAAAAGTGTTAACTTTTGATGAAGTCCTACTTAGTTATGTTTCTTTTTTGTTTGTTTCTTATGCTGTCACATCTAGGAATCTATTGCCAAATCTAAGGTCATGAAGATTTACCCCATGTCTAAGAGTTTTATACTTTTAGCGCTTAGTGTTAGGTGGTTGCTTCATTTTACAGTAATTTTGTGTATGATGGGAAGTGTAGAGGCTCAGCTTCCTTCTTCTGCTTGTGGGTCACCAGTTTTCCAGTGCCCTTTGTTGTTAGGAGGTTTTTGATGATTGAATTACTCTTTTCACTTGTTATTCCTTCACTCTTTGATGTTACTTGCCTGGTACCTATAGTCATTTACATTTTAAAACTTGGTCTTAGAGATTTCAACATCAGTCTGCCTAATTTTTAAGTTGTCTTAGAGAACCCAGTCATCCTGCTGTTCTTCCTCACGCTGCCCCATCTCTGCTTTGGCCAGACCGGTTCCTTTCACACACCACCTGCACATTAAACACAGTCGATTCCGTAGGTCAGTGGTTCTCAACGTGGTGTCCCTGGACCAGGAGGATCGATACCACCAGAATCTGTGTTTTGATGAGTGCTGCAGGCGATTCTGTTGCATTATCATTGCCATAGGGAATAGAGAGCCTTGTGGGCTCCTGGCCCAAGTTGATGTTGCTGAAGCCGTGCCTCTGAAGGACTCTTGCTGCAGAGGAGCTGTGCTCAGTGTGAGTTGGTGGGAGGTAGGGTCGGAAAGACGGGAGAAAGGCTTGGTTGCAGCAGGCCTGTCTCTGATACAACTCACCATTGGAGCACCTGTTGGGAATGGGGTTGGCTGTCCAGGGTGAGGGGTGCAGTCTGTTCTCAGAGAACAGACATTGGGTACTGCAGGGACACAGGCCTGTGTAGCCCTGACTCCCAGGCTTAGACTCGGCCTCCACTGTGTGCTTTATCCTTGTCTTGCTGGGCAAACGTTTCTTGAGCACCTACTATATACCAGCCAGTTTTAGGCCCAGGGCTACAGCAGTGAATGACATAAAGAGCTCTGCCCTCGAGGACCTTGTGTTCTGGTGAGCAGCTCTGGTCTCTTCCAGAGGCTGTGGCAGCCAGACCGGTGACTGGCTGCCCTCATGCTGCTATCCTGAGGATGGGATGCTGAGGCAGGAGCACAGCCTGGCAGTGCAGGGAGCACCGTGGTTAGTTGCTGTGGGACACGATGGATGTGCCTCCCAACGCGGAATGTGTTGTGTTTCTAGCTTCCCCAACTTTCTAAAATTCTCTTCACAAAACTCTCCAGAAATCCTTTTCTTTTGGGATGTCTCCCTTCTCTGCGGGGACGAGAAACTTGCTCTGACCCCGTTTCCTCCTCCCCACAGTGCTGCGCTGCCCACACGTCCATCCCATTTCCCTGGGGCCTGTGTGGGTGGAAAACACCCTGTCCTCCATCCTTGTCTGTTTCCGTGTTTCTCCTTGCCGTTGATGTGCCCTGCCCCTCGTGCGTGTCCTGGATTCAGGCGGCAGGGATAGAAGGCCATGCGTGGCTGCTAGGCAGGAGCGTGCTCTGTGTCGGGTGCCGTGCCAGGCTCTGCAGACCGGCTCACGTTGTTGCGTCAGTGCCGCTAGTCCTGCTGCAAGGCGCAGTCGCTCAGACGGTGTCGGCCTGCGCTGTTGGCAGTGGGTGTGTGGTACCCCCTGGGCAGGGGGTGTAGGAAGGCTGCTCACACATAAACACACTCCCGCCTCCAGGAGGGGAGGGGAGGAGCCCCGAGCTAGGGCAGGTTCCCCAGCAGGAACCCAGTGGACAGTGGGTGGGTAGCAGCTGGGTGTCACTTCAGCTGGGATCAGAGAGGAGGAAAGAGGGGTGAGGAGTGAGCTGGTGGGGCCTCCTGAGCTGGGCTGCAACAAGAGGACAGAACAGGTGGCTGGCTGCCTGTCTGTAGGGCACGTCCATGGGTAGAGCTGCTGTGGACCAGAGGAAGGCAGGCCAGGCCGCTCCTGCCATGGGAAGGGCACAGGGTCGTGAGAGGGGTGGCGTGGCCCTCCTCTACTGGAACATGCCATTGCTTCTACTTCTTCACTGTCTGGGCAGGGGGCCCGCACCAGAGAGAGCAAGTAGGGGCATCGGGAAGACTTCTTAAGACTGGCCTTGCAATTCCTGTTCACTTGTGCTCCTGCTCCCTCGGACCTCCTCCAGCATTCTCCCCGCCAAGGACTTGCTTTGCCCTTCCCAGGGAAGACCAGGCGGTTTCTATATTGGGAGGTGAGGAGGACAGGGGTTGAATCTGAACCGAACCCTAGGGCCCAGCCTGCAAGTTCCTTGGCTGAGCTCTGTAGTGCTCTGTCTATTTCACAGCCTGCTTGACTGGCTGTTGGAGCAGGGCCCATGGGGCAATGCTGGCCGTGGTTCTGACTTGCACGGCAACAGCTGCTGCTAATAATAAATTAGACAACCGAGTGGATGCTGCTATTGATGAGTAGGTTGGATTACATTTCTGTGTGATAATTCAGTACCTGCCTTCTTGATGGAGGGGGATCCCCTTCCTAAGGATGCCCCAGGCAGGACTTCACTGTGCCGTTAAGGGCCTGTGGGACAAACACCAGTGAGTCTATGAGCATTTATTGAGTGCCCGCTGTGTGGCCTTGGCTGTGTGCAGCAGTTTCATGGGGTGTGGACAAGGGTCGGTCCAAGTGGCCGGAGCCACTATTCCAGGCTGGCCTGAGTCGTCCTGCCTCTAGGTGTAAAAGGAGACTCGCTCTTTGCCAAGGCTGTAGCTGTCCCATTGGAAAGTTCAACCAGTCAGCAGGAAGCAGAGACAGCCCAGCAGAGGCCCGGTTGCCACTGGCCGATTCCTGCTCCCGGGCACTGTCCCCGCAGGAATTGTCCGTCCGGTGTGTCACTCAGGGCCGAGGCCGAATTGCGGCTCTTTCCCCTTTCATCTCACCACCTGTGCGAGCCCCAAGGCCCCAGAGCATCTTCATTCAGGAACATGATTGGTTGCCTCCCATATGCACTCTGACTGGGGATCGGACCCAAAACCATTTTGGTACATGGGACGATGCTCCAACCAACTGACAACCCAGCCAGGGCTGAGTTGTAAGAATTTTTTATATATTTTAGATACAAATCCCTTATCAGATATATGATTTGCAAATATTTTCTCCTATTCTGTGGGTTATCTTTTCACTTTCTTAATAGTGTTTACTGAAGTACAAACATTTTTAATTTTGGCCAAATCTAATTTATTGTTTTTTTTTTCTTTTGTTGCTTATGCTTTGGGTGTCATATCTAAGAATTCATTGCCAAGTCCAACGTCACAGAGATTTACTCCTATGTTTTCTTCTAAGAGTTTTTTAGCTCTTGCATTTTTACTTAATTTTTGTATATGGTATTTGTGACTATTCAGTTTTTCCCAGCACAATTTATTGAAAAGACCCCATTGAATAGTCTTAACACCCTTGTTGAAAATTGATTGCCATAAGTATATGGATTTATTTCTGGACTCTCAGTTCTGTGCCATTGATCTGTACGGCTATTTTGTGTCAGTATCTCACTGTCTTGATTAGTTTGCTTTGTAGTAGCTTTGAAATTGGGAAGTGTGAGTGCTCCACATTTGTTCTTCTTTCTCAAGAATGGTGGGATATTCTGGGCCCCGGGAGTTTCCATATCAATTTTAGGATTAGCTTTTCACTTTCTAGAAAGGATCTAGCTGGGATCGCAATGCAGAGTGCATTGACTCTGTAGGTCATTTGGAGAGTATGCCTGTCTCAATCATGCTGACTTCTAATTGTGGTCATGGCACTTATTTCTGTTAATTTAGACCCTCTTTAATTTCTCTTATCAATGTTCTATACTTTTCAGAGTATGAGTTTTACACTTTTTTTGTTAAATATACACCTGTGTGTTTTATTCTCTTTGATGCTATTGTAATTATATTTGGATTGTTCATTAACAGTGTATAGGAATACAGTTAATTATTGTATCATCTACCTTGATGAACTCATTTATGTTAGTCCTAAAAATTTTTGTTTTTTTAGTGAATTCCTTAGGGCTTTTTAATATACAAGATCATGTCAACTGTAAATAGAAATAGTTTTGTAACTGAAAGCAGATCCAGCTGCCTGCTGCTACAAAAGCCAATACTTGGGAAGCAAGTGCTGATGTAAAGGGAAGTGCAGGTATACCCCATATAACACGGTGCCTCTGTAACATGGTTTCGCTCTAACATGGTTAGAGAATTGGGGAAAACTCCTGTATAACACGAAATTAGGGAAACCCCCATACAATACTGCATGTGATAAAGCTTTTAAGAGCAAAGGTAACTCATTTAAAATTTTTCATTCAAGTGCGTATGTCATATTAGTTTACTCTAAAAAGCATAAAGAAAGCCCTAGACTTAGCCAAACAGTTAGAGTCATATTCCTTAACTGAAGACCCTTGCACTGAAAGGAGCACGAAGTGTAAGAGAGAACTTCAAAAGTGCTTCACGCTGTACAGTGAAAATTGTAAAGATCCCTCAGCTAAAAGCAAGCAATCTAAAATAACAGATTTTTTGCAAAAAGTAGAGCATAGAAATCAAGATAATGCTGAGGAAAGTTCAGAGGATGAGGATATCTTGTCAAAAAAAAAAAACACAGTTAGTTAATGGAGCTTAGTAGTGACAACGAAGAAAAACTACCTAATTCATATTAGTATGTAATGCTTCTGATGAAAATTGCTTTAATAAAGATATTTTTCTTAATTATAAAAATATAGTAGTGTGTTTAAAAAATTTTGGAACCTAACCCCCCCCCCCTTTTTTTTACTAGTTCTTTGTTTTGTATAACACGGATTCGCATAACACGGCATTTGTTAGGAACCTAACAACCGTGTTATATAGGGGTTACCCGTGGGTTATTTTCAGGTGCTGGCCACCTGGAAGATGGGGACTCACATCTCAAAGCCCATCTCCACCTCTCAGTGGGGGCAGAGGTTTTTTATAAGGAGGGAGAGGGGAACAGAGCAAAGAGATCAAGGAGCGGGGTTGAAAAATTTTCTCCATGCAGATGAGCAAATTCATTCTGATAAGGCAAGTGATGGTCTGGTGTGCGCCATCCTGGTTTAGCCATCCTGGCTTCACAGCATCCTCCCTTCACATCATCCTGGCTTTATATCATCCTGACACCATGGTTGAAGGACAGCAAATCTCTCAGAGCTGGGGTGCGTGAAGGTTGGAATCTGTATCTTTTAAAGTTAGTTTCTAGGATTCTTATATAAACATGCTGTTCACCTGCAAGCTACACATTAGTCAGAGTCAGCACTTAGAGAAGCCATGTCAAAGGGATGGTGGGGTGGGTTACAATGCCCCATTATGATTTCCCGCTGTTACAGTTTCACCTGTTCCTTTCTGATTTGTATGCTTTTTATATTGTTTTCTTGCCTAATTCCTCTGGTTAGAACATTCAATGCAATGTTAAATAAAAGTGGGGTGAGTGGATATCCTTGTCTTATTCCTTATTTTATGGACATAGTAGTCAGTCTTTCATTATTAAGTATGGTTTTAGCTGTGGGGTTTTTGTAGGTGTACTTTATCATGTTGAGGAACTTCCCTTCTATTCCTAGTTTGTTGAGTGTTTTTCTTTTTTAAGTAAGGAAGGGTTTTGGATTTTCTCAAATGCTTTCTCTGTGTCTATTGAGATGATAATGTTATTTTTATTTTTATTCTATTCATGTGATATATTGCATGATTTTGGATGTTAAACTAACCTTGGATTACTGGAATAAATCCCACCTGGTCATGATATGTAATTGTTTTTTATATGTTGCTGGATTCCATTTGCTAGTATTTTGTTGAGACATTTTTGCATCTATATTCATAAGCTATATTGGTCTGTAGGTTTCTTTTCTTGTGATGGTTTTGGTTTTAGTGTCAGGGTAATACTAACATCAGAGAATAAGTTGGGAGGTGTTCTCTCTTCTATTTCGGGAAACGTTTGTGAGGAATTAGTATTAATGCTCCTTTATATGGTAGAATTCACACCTGAAACCATCAGGACTTGGACTTTTCTTTGTGGACAGTTTTTTGACTATTGTCCATCTCTTTTTTTTTTTTTTAATTGTACATCTTTTTAGATTTTCTATTTCTCCCTGAGTTAGTTTTGGTAGTTTTGTGTATTGCTAAGACTTGTCCAATTCGTTGACATTATCTAATTTATTGACACATTGTTGTTCATTGTATTTGTATTTTATTCTAACCAATTTCCTATAGGTTGACATTTAAATTGTTTCTACTTTTGACTGGCAGAGACAGTGCTGCAATGAACATTTTATTGTATCTATCTTGAGAGCATGTGTGGCTGCGTTTATAGTATAGATTCCTAGAAGTGGGATTGCTGGGTCAGAGGTCTGTGTACTTAAAATGTTGATGTTTCTGCCCCTTGTCTTATTTCCATTCATCTTTCTAGCCTTATTGATTTATGTAAGTTCTTTATGCCTCGTACTTTTGGTCTCTTGGAGACTGGAGTTGGTAGGAAGGAACAGAGCCAGTGGGAAGGATAGGTTTGGGAGCTGGGTATTTGGTGACTGCTTGATGTGGGTGCCCCAAGCTTGTTTCCAGTCCTGTACATTCACACGTGGGGGTTCTAGACCCTGGAACATGAACTGCTGGTGGGTCAGAGATTCTTGGTCTCTGACAGGACAGAGATTCTTTGTCCTGACAGAGTTCTTGTGGAGCCTGTAGCAGGGCTAGGTCTCGCTACCGGGGTCCCTGCCATGGAGGGTCTCTCTCACAGAGGGTCTCTTCTGAGGATTCTGAGGGCGGTGGGGGCTCTAGGTAGCTCTGGCCATCCGTGCCTGCAGAGGGAGGCGTTTGGATGCTCTATCTCTGCATGAAGAAGTGACAGGACATACTTAGTCCTCCTTATCACTGCTTTCTATTCTTTCCTATGTATCTGGGGATGGCCTGTTCTGGGCACATGTGCACCCACGGCTTTCCAGGGCCCCCAGATGTGGGCAGTGAGAGTGTGGCTGTTTTCATGAGGTGGAAAGTGGGGGACTTCGGAGGGAGCCCTGTGTGTGGTTTGTTGGGGGGGGGTGGCTTTCAGCCCCTCACCCCTTCATTCCACTTCCTTTTCCTCTTGTTTGTTTTACCTGGAGTTTATAAAGATGGTGACAAAGTAGGTTAAAGATTTGGACTTAACGTAGTTTGAGATTTTTAAAATAACCCATCCAGGCCCTGGGAGGCCGCCGCTCAGTGGCTTCAGGCTTGGCTTCACGAGCTCTGGGCACCGGACAGGGGCAGGCAGAGAGGCATGTCCAGGGCTCCAGCCCCCACCACTGCCTGGCCAGAGCGGTGCTGCTTTCATTCTGTCTATCATCTGTCTACCTCCCTACCTACCTATCTGTCCGTCTGTCATCTATCCCCACTCCTGAGGACATGCCTCCATTGATTTTAGAGAGGGGGGGTGGAGAAACATGGATGTGGGAGAGAAACATTGGCCAGCTGCCTCCCGCATGCATCCTGACCAGGGACTGAACCTGCAACCCTTGGTGCACAGAACGATGCTCCAACCGTCTGAGCCACGTGGCCAGGGCTCATTGTTTTTATATATTCGTGTTCGAGTAAGATTTCCTACAAGGAGATGGAAGGGCTGGGCTGGCAAAGCAGTTGGAAAACTACCCGAGGTGGGCATCTTGGCCCCACTGTTGGGTTGCAAACATCTCAAACACGAATCCTGCTAGAGGCTGACTCCCAGGACTGACAGGCGTTTTGGGGAACTTGGATTTTCCCAGAAGGCCCACGGGCTCCTCTCTCTTGACAGAGACCCAGTGACTGCTCTCCCCAGGGCGTTTGCCAGCCCCAGTGTGCTTTATTTTTTCTTTGTTGTATGGGGTGTTCTGGCTTCCAGCTCTGCGAAGGCAAAATCAAATTATCTTCTTTCTTGATCCAAATCCATTTTGTCTCCGAGGCAGCCCTGGGCTTAGTAAGCTTTCAGGCTGTTGGTGGGGTGGTTTGCTCAGCAGACCTCCCGGCTGACACCCCATCTTCCTCGTCCCTCTTTGTGTCTTTCAGTCGGCGGAGTTCTTCGAGATGCTGGAGAAAATGCAGGTGAGCACCCCCAAAGTTGGGGAAGCCGAACCCTGGGGTCGGGGGGACACAACCTGGGCAGAACCCACAGGCAGAACATGGGGGACCTTGGAGGGCGGGGCAGAGAAGAGAACTCACAGTCCCTATGACCTGGACAGCCTGAGGTCGTTTCCCCGTTGAGTGGCACAGAGGATACTGGGGCGGGTCCTGCCTGAAGAGCAGGGAGAAGATAAAAAACAGCACCCCCACCCCCAGCAGAGCAGACGGATGCTGTCAACCCCATGGCTGCAGGGAGTGTCTGAGCGATGTTCCTGGAACGGGTGGAAAGAGAGTCTGAAAAAGAAAAGCCCCTTCTCAGGGGACTCACTTGCGTCTCAGGGGCAGAGCTGTGGGTGGGAGGCAGACTGAGTTCCATTCTGCGTCTAACCGCAGCTTGCCAAACTCCTTCCGCTTTCTATGCCGCTGGCTCCTTTTCTTTGCTACTCACAGCACTGTTCTCACTCCAACACCAAATGAGTGGCTGCCTTCCCCACCAAACAGTGCTGCGACACCAGCTGGGTGTCCTACCATCATCACTCGGCCCTGACGTGGTCTGCCTGGAGTTAGCGTCTGACCCCCAGGGTGAGGGCCCTGCCCACAGACTGCCCCCTCCAGGTGCCAGGCGCAAGTCCAGGCGGCCGCCTGCACTTCTGACCCACTGGCTATAAATTGGAGGTTCCTGTGACCCCCTTCGCTGGTTCAATTACTTTGCTAGAGTGGCCCACAGAACTCAGGAAGACAGTCTCCTTATTAGATCGCTGGTGTAGTATAAAGGGCTGTCACTCAGGGACGGCCAGAGGGAAGGCATGAGGGAGCGAGGGGGGAGGGGGGAGGGGGGAGAGGCCTGGAGCTCCTGCCCTCTCAGTGCACCACTCCCCCCAGATCTCCTCATGCTCACCAGCCGCAGAAGCTCGCCAAACCCCATCCTTTGGGGTTTTATGGAGGCTTCATTACTTAGGCACGACTGATTAACTCATGGGCTGTTGGTGATTGTCTTGACCTCAGGCTTCTCTCTTCTCCTCGAGGATGAGGGAGGTGGGACTGAAACTTCCAACCCTTTAATTGCCTTTGGTTCCCCCCTACCAGCTCCCATCCTTAGCCAAGTCCCCAAAGTCACCTCATCAAGACAAACTCATTAACACAAACTCATGAATAACACTTCTTTCACCTGTATGGCTCTGGAGCTGTTGCAGAACCAAAGACAAAAGGCCAAATGTTACAATAAGAATACTGCCAAATGCTCTCATTGCTCTTATCACTTAGGAAATTCCAAGGCTTTTAGGAAATCTGTGCCAGAAAGGAGATGAAGACCAAAATAGGTATTATAATAAGTCACAATAGTTACCCTCTATAAAGAAATAAGAATAAAAACACCCACCGTTGCTGGGGTGAAGTGAGATGGTATATGTGCAAATACTTGGTGGGCACTGCATGGAAATTGGTGATCCGTGTGGGTTTGGGGGCCTTTGTAATTACTCATCACGACAGGGTCAGGGCTCGCAGGTAAGGCCTGATGACGCCCCAGGGAGGAGGGGCAGAGAACCAGAAGGTTTATTGATACAGGTAGAAAGAGTGGGAAGAGCATACCGATAATAGCACATATATTTTAAGCACTTGTCTGGGGTCAGAGATGGATGAGATTCCCAGGAAGTAGGTACATTCTCCTCCTCCTCCTCCTAGTTTCACAGGTGGGGAAACTGAGGCACGGAGATATTAACTAAAACACTCAAGGGCTCATGGCTAGTAAGTAGCTTCAGAGCCAGAAGGCTTAGCCACATCATGCTTTTTACCCGAAGTAGATGCTCCAGGCTCAAGGAGGGAAGATTCTATAGGAATGGTCTGGAAGCTCTTGGAGGAGAGGCAGGTAGGGTGCCCATGCCCACTGCTGTCCTGGGGTGCAGGTGGAGCTTCTGAGAGGGCTGCTGCTGCTGTGAGCCAGCAACGTCCTCACCGGAAAGCCAGGTCTCCCTAAGGATGGGGAAGGGGAGGGACTGCTTGAGGTGGTGTCATTATCATGAGCTAGTTATTAAGGCCCTCCTCTGTGCCCAGCAGAGCGTGGACTACAGACTAACTGTCTGTGTATTTATATGCATTACGGGAACTTACAACCAGGGTGTGGAAACAGGGATGGCGTGTGCCTGGACAGCGAGTGGCCAGAGACAGTGTATAAGGAAGTGCTCAGTCACCCGAAGCAAAGATGGGGTTTTTCACCCCAAGCCCGTGGACTCGTGGCACTCTGGGAAGCTGGCAGGGCTTTTGTAGCTCACCCTGCCTCCTCTCTGGTTTCTCCCACTACCACCCACCCCTCATTACCCCTCCCCCAGTGGGGCACCCTGCTTCTCTGTTTGAGCCCATAACTCAGCCCTGCTTAACCAGCCTTGTGTTATTCTGTTGTTTTGAGGCTGCTTGGCTTGACTTCTTAACTAGATTGGGAGCCCCTCCAGGGTAGGAGTCTGGTGTTTTGTCCTCCAGGTCTTCATGGCAGCTGACATCCTGGGTGGTTTGCTGGTTCCATGTCAGCTGAGACAGCTGGGAGTTAAATCAGACCTCCCAGTGTCCAGGTCCCTACCATGTGCCCTCTGGGCCCCAGCCTCTGATGGGCCCAGGCTCCCAACCCCTCTGTAAGGAGGAAGCGCATCATGGGAACTGGCGGCAACAAAGCTGGTTGGGCGGCCTGATTCTGTCCTTGCATGTGGGCGCTGTCCATCCTCGTGCTGCAGTTGTGGAGACCGAGGCTCAGCTGTCAGGTGCCCAGGGTGCTCTCTGAGTTGTGAGGAGCTGAAGCTGAGATCCGGGACTCCTGACCCCAAGCCCTAGAGTCTAGGAATTTGAAGAAGGTCACAGTCAGTCTCTGAAGCAACGGGGGCTGAGTGCACCCTTCAGTTCTGGGTTCTGATACTGATACTCTCTAGCTGAGTGACCTTGGTCAAGTCATTGTACCTCCCTGAGTCTCCATTTCTTCATGGCAGGGGAAGGAGAGATTATGACAATACCTGTTGCAAAGGAGAGGGCCCAGTGCCTGGCAGTGGCTCTGTCATGGCCAAGGTGGAGGTGGGGGTGGGGGAGAAGGTGGTTTGTTTTCCTGCCCAGGGGCCATTCCCAGGCTGGAATGACTAATGCAGGACAAACAAAACAAACTTCTGACATCACCCACTTCCCCAGCCACCCAGTTGGCCTGCGTGGGCAGTCTGCAGGCCCATCCAGGTGGTATCTCCCTGTGTGGGGAGAGGGGCACCTGTCCAGTAGGAGGGGCCCTCCCATGCCCACCTGGCCAGTGCTGCAGGGTGACCCAGCCCAGAGGAGTCCCGAGAAGCCAAAGCCTAGATCTGCCCAGTGAGCAGGAGCCCTGGGCGCTCAGGGCTGCGGGATTTCATCTCGCACCTGGTGGACAGGTGGCCTGGCTTCTGGTCCAGGCTCTGCCACTCACTGGCTGTGTGACATTAGGCGAGCCAATTCCTCCCGCCCTCGGTTTTCTCGTTGGTAAAAGGTGCTGAGGGCTTCCAAGGAGATGACAGGGTGTGGGCCGTGGAAAGTTCAAGTCCCCTGTGTTACATGGTTAGGCAGTGGCTGCTCTCCAGAGGGCACCTGTTTCTCCTGGTTGTCCCACCGTCTCGTACCCTTGTTGGATTTATGCATTAATACACAATTGTGGGAACACCATGTCCTCTCCTCCCACAAAGCCCAGTTAAGTTGGTACAGGACTTTGGGGCAAGGACCTGCTCCCCAGCAGTGAGTCTTCCGGGCACCTGCAGAGGAGCCCTTTGCATCCAGGCTCCCTCATGGTGTCCGATCCTGGCAGGGACGTATCTGAGGTGGGAGGATGGGTGTTAGAATCCTCGTTTCACGGATGAAGCTATGAAGGGTATAGAAGGCTCAGTGTTGTCAAGGGTCACTAACAGGATTGTGGCAGAATGAGGCCCAGGCCCAGGCCACCTGCCTGCCACCCATGGCACCTCCCACCAGGGAGGGGGTAGAGTTGGCGTGGCATGAAGTCCAGCATGCTGGCTCCCATTCTGCCCCTGAGCTCATCCTCAGAGAATCTGGGGGAGCTGTTTCAGCTCCATGATGATAACACCGCCTACCTTGTGATAATAATGTCATAGCTTTTACTGTATACCAGTCACTCTTCCAAGGGCCAAACATGTTGTCCACATTTAACCTTCACCATTGTAGTAGGCGCCTCGATTGTTCCCACTTTACAGATGGGAGCACTGAGCCACAGAGAGGTTTTGTGACCTGCCCAAGGTGCTGAGGTCCTAAGTGACAGTGTTGGCATTTGAACCCTGGTGGTGGCTGCATCCCTGCTGTTAACCTCCTGCCCTGCTCCTCACCTGGGCTGCTGTGATGCCCTAGTGTGGCAAGGTGTGTGATGTGTAAGGGCCCAGCACATGGCAGCCCTTGCTGTTCCTGTTACTAACCCCCAACTAAGGCAGGCGCTCCCAAGGAACTCCTCTGTCTGGTGTCTGTTCTGTGTCCCTTGCTTTTCCATGGATCCTCTTTTCCTTGTTTCTGCAGGGGATCAAGCTTGAAGAGCAGAAGCCAGGACCCCAGAAGAACAAGGTGGGCTGGGTGGGTGAGGTGGCAGCCAGGTGGGCCCTGTGAGGCGGCCGTGTGAGAGGAAGGCAAGGGGAGCGGCCAGCACGCTGGGGTCCACTCTCTTACACCATCTAACTCTGGTTTTCACCAAGGGCCACTTAAGGGACTGCACCTTTGTTGACTAGGGCATGGTGGGCAGCTTCCCAGGAGGCTGTGGGGGAGGCCTCGGGGAGACCTAAGGCCTGGCTCCCCAACTCAGCTCCTAGGAGCGAACCACACACAGTGTTTCGGGGCGGCTCTGTGCCCCAGGCTCCAGCAGCATCAGTTCCCAGCTGCCTGTTCTCTGTGTGAGGCCCAGCAGAGGCCCACCCCCTTGCCTGGAGGGGTGCTGGTGGGACCAGGACCCTCTTCCTGTTGGAGCCTCCGTGGGGGCGAGAAGCTGGTGTTGGCAGGGCATGGATTTTAGCTCCTCTTTGTGCTGCATCGTCCTTCCTCTCTGTGCTGTGTCTTCCGCTGGCTGCTTTGCACTCAGGTTCTGCCAGTTTGGGGAAGAACTCAAGAGAAGCCCGAGCCCAGAGCTGTCTTTCGGCTGTTCATCCATCTGGTGTTCTTCCCGCTGACACTCCCAAAGCCCTGGTGCAGCCCTCCAGCCCCCCCAACACGCCTGCCCCCCCAGCCCTGGGGGAGCCAGTGGAAACAGTGATCAAAGTTCATGGGCACTGCCAGGACTAATGTGGCGTGTTTGTTTGTCTTACAGGATGACTATATCCCGTACCCCAGCATCGATGAGGTAGGAGCCCCCCGGATCCTGTCTCTGGAGCAGGGTTGGGGGAGCAGATGGTGATGATGGTGCTGGTCCTTGTCCTGCCCTGTGGAGGAGAGAAACTTGGGACTTGAGGGCCTGAGGCCTCTTCCCCTTTGTGATTTCAGCTTTTTTTTCCCATTTTTAAATTGGGAGTGCTGAAGTTGGAGATACTGTGGGGTGTGGAGGGGGGGTTCATATTATTGCCTTTGTCCTCATAGGTGGGGCTCCCCTCCATGGAGTGTTTCAAAGGTGGGGGGAACCCACCACAGGCACCCCTCCACGGACCCTGCAGACCCTGGGCAGGCTGCAGGGGCAGACTCTCCTTCTGCTTCCAGATTGTGGAGAAGGGAGGCCCGTACCCCCTGATCGTCCTGCCCCAGTTTGGGGGCTATTGGATTGAGGACCCGGAGAACGTGGGCACGCCGACCTCCCTGGGCAGCAGCATCTGTGAGGAGGAGGAAGAGGACAGCCTCAGCCCCAGCACCTTTGGCTACAAGCTTGAGTGCAAGAGTGAAGCCAGGGCCTACCGCCGGCACTTCCTAGGGAAGGTGAGGCTGGGGGGCCCTGAGCGCCAGTCGTTGCCAGAGGGGGTCTGTGTGCAGAACCCCGCGTTCCTTTCCAGGCAACCCCCCCCCCCCCCCCGCCCCGCCTGTCCCTGCCCTCCTTGGAGAGGTCTGGCTGGCTCTGCTCTGGGGCAGGGGGCAGGGGGCGGGGGGTCTGAGAAGTCTGGAAGGCTCTGTGGTGGGTCCTTGTGGGGACCACCCACAGCAAACGCTCTAGGACAGCGGTTCTCAACCTGTGGGTCGCGACCCCTTTGGGGGTCGAACGGCCCTTTCACAGGGGTCGCCTAAGACCATCGGAAAACACATATATAATTCCATATTGATTTTGTGATTAATCACTATGCTTTAATTATGTCCAATTTGTAACAATGAAAATACATCCTGCATATCAGATATTTACATTACGATTCATAACAGCAGCAAAATTACAGTTATGAAGTAGCAACAAAAATAATTTTATGGTTGGGGGTCACCACAATATGAGGAACTGTATTAAAGGGTCGCAGCATTAGGAAGGTTGAGAACCACTGCTCTAGGAGGTGAGGAATGGGTAGTGTCTGGGGGGTGAGGGAGGGTGAAAGGAAAAAACTATGTTCTCACACCTCGGAAGTCTCTGTTTCCATCCACATAGTACCGGTCTCTCATGTCCTCACTCAGGCACGTCACCTGGTACTTGTACAGTGACAGTTGCATTTCTTTAAGTATATTCTGCTCTTCAGACTTGCCAGGTCCCAGAAGTCCTGAGGGCAGGTTCTGGAAGTCTCCAGCCTGTCAGCTGTGCCGAGTCCCACAGGGAGGAGGTAGATCAGGCCCCTTCCCCCGGCTCTGCCTTGTTAAAGTGCAGACTCCAGGGCCCCACCCTAACCCAGCAGGTCTGGGGTGGGCTTCCTGAGCCCAGGGAGACCCACCGAGACCCACCGTCCTCCACATGGGTGGAGGTGCCAGGGTCCCTCATAGTTTTATTTTCACAAATAGCCTGAACTGGCCGGGCGGCCCCTGGGAGCGCGACACAGACTCAGTGTCTTGTCGTGAAGAACCGGAGCTTCAGTCCATATGTGTGTGGGTTTGCACCCTGGATCTGTCACCTGCCGGTCGTGTGAACCTGGGTAGCTACTTAACCTCTCTGAACAGGTTTTCTCCATCTGTGAAATAGGGATGGGGGTGTTATCTGCCCCACAAAGTTGTGGTCTGGTTAAAGGAGATACTGGGTAGTGGGAGCCTGTTCCTGGGATCAGCCTCCTCCCCTTCCTCCTTTACTTCCTCCACATCTGTAGCAGCCACAGCTGTCACATTCTGGTCCTCCTGCTTGCTATGGGACTTCTTACTCCTGGTGAAGGAGGTGATGGGGGCGCCATGCTGGAAGGTCCCCCTCCTCTCTGCTAACACCTGATTTTTATTTCCAGGATCATCTGAACTTTTACTGTACTGGCAGCAGTTTGGGGAACTTGCTCCTGTCCATCAAGTGCGAGGAGGTGGAGGGCATTGAGTACCTTCGGATTATTCTCAGGTGGGACTGCTGCACTGCCAGAGGCCATACCTAGTGGCAGACACCCAAAAATGCTAGTCTGACCAGTCCTGCCTGGGTGTGCTGTGGGGAACAGACCGGGCTATGTTGGAGTTGCCAGGCAGCGGGACCCGGTGTTTATGCCAGCTGACTGATTGTGGGAGTCACAGTGGTATCTGAGTCTCAAGGTCCCATAGAACATACCCTCACCTGCCTGTCTCTGGTGGTAAGGAAGATGGGAATCATAAATAGGGAGGCTCATTTTGCAGAGACACAACCCCAAATCATCCTGGGAGAGGGTTTGCCAGAACACTGCCTATGGCATGCGTCCAGCTAGGAAATATAAATCCCGAAGCATCTGTGTATGGGCTGGGTTCCCCAAGATGGAATGACATCCATAGCAGGTGCACCAGTTTACAGCTAAGCCGGGGACCTCTCTGGATTATGACGTCCTCGTGGGCAGGAACTGGAACTGGTTTCTGTCTGGTTCGACTCCCATGTTTTGCAGAACCTCTTTGTACCAGGAGCTGTGCTAGGTGCTTGGGCTGCAATGATGGCTGAGCCATGGTCCCTCTTCTCTCAAGGCTCACAGTCTACTGGGAGAGAAAAACAGAGGATTTCTATATGTGTCACAGGTGTTATTTTAGTGATATGCGCAGGATGCTACATGGGAGAACAGAGTTTATGTGTTAGTTATTTCTGTCTGTCCCTGGTGGGCTGGCGGAGAAGCCAGGACAGCCAATGGGGAGGCCGAGCCCTGGTGCTTGGCAGAGTGCCGTGAGCCTGTCCAGCTCCCAGTCCCTGTTCATTGAATTGAATTGGAAGTCTTTGAAGGTATTTGGAAAAGAACATAACATTGTTTTTTTTTTTTTTCCTGCTCAAATTTTGAGATAAATATGGGAGGGGAGAGAGACACAGCCCAGCTATGGGAGAGGTGGGCGGTACCAGGAAGTTGGTAGCCCCCATGTGGTCTTGGTTTGCTTTTTATTAAGAAAGGAAGCAATTTAGTGCCAGGCTGGCAGCTGCAGGTGGAGCCAGCCCTCATTGTGAGTGGGGCTTCTCCCTCGGGGAGTCCTACAAAATGGAGGCGGAGGGCACAGTGTGGCCCCAGGCATGCGCCACCTCTTTCCTTGCTTCTTGTTGTCCCAAGACTCCTGGGGCCAGGTGGCGGCAAGAAAAATAATTGAACGTGGGCTGAGAAGATCTTCAGAAGCCGAGAGGCAAAATGTCATCATGTGCGCACTCGCCGAGAGGAGCACAAGGAGCACCCAGATGCTTCAGCCGACTTCTCGGCGTTTTTCTAACAAGGGCTCAGAGAGGCAGAACAGCATGTCTGCTAAAGAGACAGGAAAGTGAATACATGGCAAAGGGGGACAAGGCCCGTTAGGAAAGAGAAATGAAAACTAATATCTCTCCTAAAGGGGGACAAGAAAGAAGTTCAAGGATCCCAGTGCACCCAGAGGCCTCCTTTAGCCTTCTTCTTGTTTTGTTCTGAGTATCATCCAAAAGTCAAAGGAGAGCATCCTGGGTGTCCGCTGGTCATGCTGGGAAGACGCTGGGAGAGATGGGAGTCACATGGCTGCAGGTGACAATGAGTCGGGGGGAAGCAGGCGGCGACACGGAAGGAGAGATATGGGAAGGGCTTTGCTGCAGACTGAGCGGAAGGACAGCCCGATGTGGTGGAGAAGGGAGTCGCTAAGGCTGAGAAAAGCAGGAAAAAGAAGAAAGAGGAAGAAGATGAAGAGGATGATGATGAGGAAGATGAAGATGAAGAAGATGGTGAATAAGTTGGTTCTAGCACAGGTTTTTTTCTTGTCTTTATAAAGCATTTAACCCCCTGTACACAACTCACTCTTTTTAAAGAAAAAACCTGAAATGTAAGGCTGTGCAAAATTTGTTTTTAAGTTGTACAGTGTCTTTAGAGGTGAAGGAGCGCCCTGGAATAGTCGGGTCTTTCCATGTGGAATCACTTTTGTTGTTTTGCACCAATAGCATTTGAAATAGTTGCCATGGGAAGCCTAAGGGCAAGTTCAAATGTGGCTCTTGCCCATAGAAAGCCGGTGGATAGGGTGGCGGAGAGAAGCCATACACTGGCTAACAAGTTGGACAAGCCCATCCTGTACATGGTGTGATGGCCAGGGCAAAACAAAAACCAGACATAAAAAAAATTGGCCCGCTTTACCAGATACAAAGAAGAAATTATGCGGAGATGAAATTCCCCTCACTGGCAGTGACTCCTGTCCCAGCTTCTTCCTCATTCCTTGGAGGCTTCTGGATTATTTGACTGATGTCTCTTAACAACCAGCTCTTCAGCCTAAAATCTGAGAAGAATATTTTAACAGTCTCTGTGTGTGCCATGAGAGTAGCCCAGAAGAATCTACCCACAATTTGGAAATAAATAATAAGTCTGGATAGATTTCTTCCTTTTCAAATTTAAATATGGAGAAGAAGAAGAACCTCACAAAATGTTGAGAGAAAAGATTCTGCATCTAAAAAAGTATAACCTAACATTTAAAAGGTAGGGAAATAATCGAGTTTTGGAAAGGATTTACTCCAGAAAGCCAAGTAAAATTCAGATAACTTTGTATTTTCAATAAACTCTTGGAAAAAACCCCCAACTGTATGAAAGAAAAGACAAAAGATAAAATAAGGCAACAGAATGAGATGAAAAATTTGCTGGTTAAATTAAGGAAATAGCCCTGACTGGTGTGGCTCAGTTGGTTGGGTGTCCTCCTGCAAAGCAAAAGGTCGCTGGTTTGATTCCCAGTCTGGGCACATGCTGGGGTTGTGGGCTAGTCCTGGTTGGGGCATGTGTGAGAGGCAACTGATGGATGTTTTCTGTTAACATCAATGTTTCTCTCCCTTTCTCCCTCCCTTCCTCTCTCTATGAGAATACATAAATAAAATCTTTAAAAAAATTAAGAAAATATTACAAGAAAACTAAAAATGGCCAAAAAGAATTTTAAATGGCATTAGAAGCACTAAAGAGCAAAATCTACTTTGTGGAAAACCCAGTTAGTAATATTGAGAACATGCTTAAGAAGCTCTCACATAATTCAAAGGAAAACATAACAGGCTTAAAATGATGAAAGCAAAGTTATGATGAATATGGAGAATAGCGAGCAGGAATTAAATGTGGTTAATTGACATTTTTAAGCTGTTGAATACTTAGACTTGTAGATCAAAGTGACTCACTCAGTATCAGACAAAATCAATGAGAGAAAACTAGTAACTGGACATATTTGATCAAAATTTAATATTCTATGGATATAAAATCATCAGTAGAATGAAAACATTCCAAATAATAAAGGCAAAGAGAACATACACACATAGGAAAAGACAGAATATAAAGGAATCATAAATAAATACATATAATAGAAGTCTGAACACATGGATAATGTGTAAAATATAAGTGAGTTAAATTACATCATTAAACAGGATTCTAATTTGGGTCATCCCTCCACCCCCACCCCCAAATCAATCAATCAATTAATCAACCTGTCTATATTTTATTGAAGTAGCTCAGTATATTTAAAAAGAAAAGTGTTGAGAAAAAGTTATAACAAATACAAAAGGAAAACAGAGCTGGCAATATTAATATGGAAAAGTAGAATTCAAGGCAAAAGAGCAGTCAGTGTGAGAAAGGCCGCTATCGTCCAACGATGAAAGATAAACTCCACAGTGAAGGTGTCCGATGAGCTTTTTTATTGTTAACGGTATATATTACAACACAGTGTATAGACAACGGTACATATATACCATTGTCTATACACATGTATACAGTGTATATGAATATATAGTGATTAAAATATGGAGAAATTAACAGAGTATAATTATAGTGGTAGGTTATTACATACTTCTTATCACTTACAGATCAACCAGGAGATGAGAGGCTATGCATAATCTCAATATTGTATATAAATCTTTATTTGTATCTATCTACATTTAGCTATCAAACTTTGATCCGCTAACAGAGATTTCTGCTTCTTTTCAAATGCCTATGGGATATTTACACAAATTGACTGTAAGGAGATCAGTGGTTTTCTATGAATGTGCTGCAGCAGAATCATCTTGGAGCAAAGCGAAAAATGACAGTTTAAATGGTTGGAACCCAGACTTCTAGGCTCCATCCATTTTTTAAAAGACAATAAAAATTTAAGCATGCACATACATATATGTTTGAATATAAATATGTAAGATATGTAAAGACAAATAATAATATATATTCCCATTTCCTCCTTAGTTCTAGCACTCTGTAGAACATATTGTTTTGGAACTTGCTTCTCTTAACAATATATCTAGAATTCTTTCCATATTAGTACGTGAAGAGCTGTTTAATTTATTTTGCTGCTGCATAGTGTTCCATTACATGGATATGAAATAATTTGTTTACTAGATCCCCTGTTAATGACCACTGTCAGTATTTTGGTATCACAAATAACGCTGCAATGAATAATCTTGTACAAATGTCAGTTTGTATGGATTAAAATAATATATTAGAAGTGAGATGGCTGGGTCAAAACATAAATGCATTCATATTTAGTAGATATTATCAAATTGCCTTCTGTGGGAGCTCTATAAATTTGAACTTTACCAGTAATGTATCCAGAGTACTTATTTTTCCAAAGCCTCTCCAACAGAATATTTTGTCAAACACTTGAGATTTTAACCAATCTAATAGGAGAAAATGATATTTTAGTGTAGTTTAAATTTACAATAATTTTATTGAATTATGATGGGCATCCATTCATATATTTAAGGAGCTTGTATATTTATTTTCTGTGAACTGTTTGTTCATAAGCTTTGCTTTTTCTTATTGGATTGTTAGTCCAAATTCCTGTTTTTAAAAATCTTGCAGATAATTCTTGGTAGCAGGTAGATTTAAGAACCAGTCTTTTGAGGCACAAAGTAATTCTCACATAAATCTCAAAAAGCAGATATTTTGCCAAACATATTTGCTATACTTAGAAGAAAATTAATGGTCTTAAATAGCTTCTTGTTAAATATGAAAGAAGAATATTTTCAAGTTGCTGGTGTTATTAGTAGTGTCTCTGTGCCTTAGGATCTGTGCCTATGAAACAATTGTGGTAGTATCCACCTCAAAATTATTGAATGCTTATTATATGTCAGAGCCTGATAATGTTGTAGCTACTCAACAGTTGCTGCTCTTATTATCAATATTATTCCTAAAGGGAATAAGAGGAAGAAATTTAAAAAGATTAAGGCCAAAACAAATAAATTAGAAATAAAATGAATGCAAAACTTGATAAATCAGTCTAGCTACAGATTTATATATAGTGTAGAAAAAGATATTCATTTGGAAGAAAAAAACAACAAAATAGGTAACGAGCTAATCAAATATAGATCATCATAAGATAAAACACACAAAATTAGGCACTAGAAAAGGCATATAGCCACAGATGTGAAAAAGATTAAATAATTACTAATAGATGTTATAGTCAATCCACATTATTATATTGGAAATTTTATTTGAAACAGATGCCTTTCTAGGAAATTATACTAATTTAACATGAGATTAAAAACCTGACTAGTTCAATAACCATGAGATAAATTGAAAAGTTTTCAAAGAATTCTCTCTCCAAAAGTTTCTAGATCTAGATGTTTTCAGGTAGTTATTTTAAACTCATAAGGAACAGATTTCATGCTGTTTAAACTGTTCAAGAGAAAAAAATATAGAAAGCTTCCCAATTAATTTAACAATGCTTAAAAGATTCTCATGGAATTAAAAAAGAAAAAAGAAAGAAAAATGTGGGGCAGCCCTGGCCAGGTGGCTCAGTTTGTTGAAGCATTGTCCCCTACACCAAGAGTTTGCAGGTTTGATTCCTGGTCAGGGCACATACCTAGGTTGTGGGTTCGACCCACGGTAGAGTGTTATGGGAGGCAGCCAATCGATGTTTCTGTCTCACGTCAATGTCTCTCTCTCTCTTCCCCTCTCTTGGGTGAGGATTAAAAAAAGAAAAATAAAAATGGGGCGAGTATGATTATAGAAGTAAAGAGTCTAAACAAAATACCAATTTTAGCAACTCAAATGTAAGCAGTCTACTGACAGAATAATTTACTATAAGCAAGAAATGCAAAAATGGTTACTATTAGGAAATTCATTTTTCCATTCAGTGTTTGTTTAACCAAGGCACAATAATACCTCATCTATGCCAGACTTCCTCTAGGGATGGGAATATGTGAAGAATAAGGTCTTAGGAAGTATTCCATACACAGTAGATATTCTTATTTCTTATTCTGACTCATCTTCTATGCACATAGATTATTATAGGCTAGTGAGGGTGATCCAAAGATAGATGCTATGGGAGAAATGAAAGAAGTTAAAAGAGCTTGAATGTGGAGTGTGTGTGTACATGTGTATATATGTGAGTGTGGTAGGATTGAGAGGTCATGCTGGAAAGGTAAGAAAAGGCTAAATCATGTATGACCTGTGTCTAGGAACTTAGATTTTTATCCTGCGAGCAATAGGAGGGTTTCTGAAGGAAGAAGGTCATGATCAGATTTGCATTGTGGAATGAGTACTGGCCAGAGTAAGAAGAATGGCTCAGAGGGAAGGCAAAGCCAGCAGTGAGAACATGAATCAAGAGGCTGCTTTGATGAATCAGGTGATTATCACAGGTGATTATCCAGGTCATCGGCTGTATAATGTGAATGGTGTCTCCAGAGCTGTGCTAACCAATAGCCTTGATGGAAACTGGAACGAATTGCCCTACACTGAGGACGGAGAAAAATGGATGGGAAATTCCAAAATATCTGGGGAAAACTGACATTAAGAAAGACAGCCAAAGATGCCAACAAATGAGAGAGGGATCTAATGCTGATGAAATGTAAATAATTATACTCTTTTAAAATGACTTAAATATATTTAAGATCCTCAAAAGATAAAGAATAGCATCTATAAGAGGGATTATAAATTACGATACAATGAATGAATAGAAATGAATCAAGAATGGATATACATGGGTATAAAAAGGAAACAACTGGAATTATTGGAAAAAAAATAGTTGTTGAAGTAAAAAAAACTTAATACATGGCATAAAATCTGGTCTAACATAATCTGTTCTGTGCCAAAGAGTGAATCTGTGAACTGAAAGATAGTAATCTCCAGGAATTCCTTAAGAGCACAGCACAAATATAGTGATAAAGTATATGAAAAAGACTGAGAGGCCCCAGCATTTGTCTTAAAGGAGCTCCAGAAGGAAAGAGTAGAGAAGCCAGTGAAGAAGAAATATCCAAAGACAAAACGGCTGAGAATATTTCAGAATTGAAGAAAGAAGGCACACACTATGGGGCTGATCAAAATTTTAAAACAGAACAATACTTCTAGACACATTGAAGTGAAACATTAGAACATCAAGGCTAGAAAGAAAAATTTAAAACTACCTAGGGATAAGGACTATCTATGAAGTAATGACAAGTAGACTTTTTATCAGCTATGGGACAATGGGACAATAGGACAATATCTTTAAAATGTTGAAGGAAAGAAAGAAATTCTATATCCAGAAAAACTATTTTCAAAAACAAAATTAAACTGTTTTCAGACACACACACAAAATGAAGGGAGTGTATCACTCACAGAGTCTCTCTGAAAGAATTACTAAAGGATGTGCATCAGTCAGTAAAAAAGAAAAACCAGAAGAAAAGAGGCAATTAATAAGTCGTAAGAAATAGGTAAACTATATTGATAAATTTAATTACTGACTGGAAAAAAGTAATTTTTTTGTGTGTTTAAAGAAGCTTGAACTAAATTTATAAACAAAAGTAGGAAAGGCAATGGGAAGGAAAAGGTTCAGTAGTTATTTTTTTTACCCTTCCCTCCTCAAGAGAGAGAGATCAAGTTTAGAGTTCGTTAGAAAAATGTATAATTATGTGTATTGGAAGTTATAGATATACAATCTATAGCAGAGGGATAAAAAACAATATTAAAAAAATAGTCAACTGAAAGCAGGAAATTGGAGGAAAAAAAAGAAAACATAGGGTAATAGAAAACATCAAATAATAGAAATAATTCCAAATATATTAGTAATCACAATAAGTATAAATCATTTAAAGTACCCCATGAAATTATAAGACTATCAGATTGGACTAAAACCAAAGCTATATTCTGCTTATTAAAAGATATACCTACAGAAAAATGATGGGAAAATATTTAAGATGAAATGAAAAGACATGCTAGGAAAATACCAACCACGAAATCTGGTATAACAATATTACTGTCAGATAAAATAGAATTTCAGGAAAGAAACATTATTAGTAGGGGTAAAAGGAGCACTCCTTTGTAACTTGGGAACACTTATTCCCACACATGCTGTTTCCTGCTGTGTGGAGGGAGGACTTCTGTCTAACAGCCCTGGCTTTCTCCTCACTCTCTAGCAGGTGAATTTGGGAGCTAGAACTTGGCATGTGTGGCTGTGTTGCCATCAGGGCTTCCTTCTGCTCCCCTGTACTAAAAGTCCCACCTGAGCAGACCCCACGAGGGGAGGCTTGCCCTTCTCTGCCTAGCACTGCCTGTGACCAGGTGTGTAATTCCAGAGTTTAGTTAGAAGATTCATTTCATCTTCATGCTAACTGGGTGCTTCCTCTTGGTCTTTATCAGTAACAGAGGAGTTATTTTGACTTCCAGCTGCCTTAGTCTTAATTTTTGGTTTGTTTCTGAATTTGTTCATAACCTGGGCAAGGAAAGCTGCCCTTTACAGGGCCCTTCAGAGTCCTCAGCCTACCTGATGATAAAAAGAACAGTCCACCCAGGAGATCTAACAGTCCTGAACTTGTGAGCTTGTGCTTAGTAACACAGTCTTGAATTTAAAAAGGCAAAAACTGTTAGGTATATAAGGAGAAGTAGACAAATCCTCGGTTATAATGGCAGATTTCAATAACATCTCTCATATACCGAAGGACCATGGAAACAAAAAATTATGAGGATATAGAAGATTTGAACAATACAGTGAACAAATTTGATCTCATAACAGACTTTCCTGAACTCAGCAAAATAAAAAAGTACATTTTTTTCAAACTTACATAGAACATGAAAAAAAGTATGTATTAAGTCGATAAATTTCAAATAATTAATATCATACAGATTATGTTCCTTGAATATAAGAAAATTAAATTAGAAATCAACAAATTAAAATACCAAAGGAAAAAACATTATACATTTGTAGAGTTAAAAAGAAACCCTTTTAAATAACTCATGGGCTAATGGGGAAATCACAAAAGAACCGAGAAAATATTTAGAACTAAATGACAATGAAAATACTACTTATCAATGCATGGGATGCAAAAAAATGGTAGAGGAAGATGTATATTTAAAATTTTTTAAAAATTACTTATGCTATTACAGTTGTCTCCACTTTCCCCCTTTTGCCCACCTCTGCCCAGCCCCCCACTCCCTCAGGCCATCCCCGCGCTGTTGTCTGTGTCCATGGGTCATGCATGCATGTCCTTTGGCTACTCCTTCACCTTCTTCCAGAAAGATGTATAGTTTTAAAGCATTCATGAAAAAGAAGGAGGATTAAATATGTAAGCACATGGGTCAGGAAGTTAGAAAAAGAACAGAAACAACCCAGGGAAAACAGAAGGAAGGAAATAATGACAAGAACAAGCTAGTGAAGTAGAAAGCAAAAATAGCAAAGAACAGACAACAAAACCAAAACCTACCTATTTGCAAAGATGAATAGGTAAGCGCCTAGTGAGTGCTGATTAAGGAAAACAGAGAAATAATCTGGTCTTACAGCAATGAAGGAAGGGTTACCACTGCAAATAGAGGTGAATTCCTAAGGGAATTCCAAAACCACTTTATATCAATACATTTGACGGATAATTTTATAGAAAAATAGAAACTACCAAAATTGATTCACTGAGGAGTAGAAAACCTAAATATTCACTGTTAAGTAACTGAATTGGTAGCCAAGGTACCTCCCACAAAAAAACAGCAGGCCCAGAGATTTCACTGGTGAGTTTTAACAAACCTTTAAGGAACAGAAAATTGCTATGGTATATAAACTCTTTCAAAGAACTCTGCAGCAATTTTATGAGGCTGGAATAACACTCTGATATCAAAGCCTGACAAGGGAAGTACAAGAAAAACAAACAAACAAACAAACAAAAAACCCCTGCCAGTGTTGCTATTGAACATAGATGTAAAACCCTAAATGAAATATTAACAAAGGAAATTCAGCAAGATATAGAAAAGTAATACATAAGCAAGTGGAATTTTACCCGTGGAATGAAAAGATGGCTCAACAAATGTAATCCACCAGGTTTACAGATTAAAAACCATATGATTATCTTAGCAAATGCAGAAAAGCACTCTTATAATGTGCTAAGTGAATTAGGAGAAGTGGGTAAATATAGAATCTTACAGTAAATCCCTTTATAAAGCAACTTTTGTCCCATTTATATTTTGAGTAAATCCAGATTTTCATATATTAGAGTTTCTATTCAAAAAGATTTAGTTGCATGTGAGAACCCAAATATATCCAGAAGCTGTGCCCAGTTCTTCGGGAGAACACAAAAGGAGAACACAAAAAACCCACAAAGAAACAAAAAAAAAATCATGGTGAACTTGAAGGTGGCTGTTTGCTTTCCCCACATTTTGGTTTTGGATGACTTCACCAGGCAGGCTCTTTTAAGTCTCCACCTCCCATGAGGTACCTGAGCGGGATTTCATTTTGCCAGCGTTTGAGTGTGGTGTCCAATGCAGGGGTTGGGTGAAATGCAGCAGATCTGACCTCAGGGAGACGTGAAGCAAGTGTCCTGCCCTGTGGTCTGGCATGATCCCAGGCACCTTCCTTGCTGACTCCATTTCTTGGGGACACCTCTCTTTTTGCAGGTCCAAAGTGAAGACAGTGCATGAACGGATCCCCTTGGTGGGGTTGAGCAAGCTGCCCAGCATCCCTCAGATTGCAAAGGTAAAAGCAACCCCTGCGGGAAGACTGCTTCCTCCTTTTTCAGTCCAGGGGTGGGAGGGCAGGCTTCTCCTGAGTGGGCTTTGGCCCTTAACCGCATGACTGGGGGCGAGGCGGGGCTGTTGGCAAACACCTGTCTTCCTGACCCGCTCCCTGTCTCATCCTCACTGATGAGGCTGCTCAGTACAATCCATGGTCTCTGCCTCCAAGTTCACAGCTAGTTCAGGAGACAAGAGACCTGGGAAGACTGATATGGAGAGTAGGACTTCAGAGGGGGACGGGGAGGGAGTGGCCAGGGAGCCTTCACAGCGGAGGAGAGTTGGCCTAGAGATGATCAGGCTGCTGGTGCAGATGGAGGACCCTCCAGGTTAGGAACCATCAGCTGGTGGAGGGGCCTGTATCACTGCTCTGGGCTCCTGGGGACTTGGGAACTGAGTCAGCCAAGTGGGATGGGAAGGATGGTCAGCTGAGTTGGGTTGGACCCACACTGTGGGGGCAGGAATGCTGGGCAGAATTGTGCCCCATGCCTTTGGTGTCCCCACTGCATCAGGAAACCCCAGGAAGGGAGGCTGACTTTCCTGGCTACTCAGCAGCGGAGCCAGAATTTAATGCCAGGCCTCCCGACCCCGCAGGTCCTGGCCTCCCATGTTCTTTCTCTAGTGGGCAGAGGAGCCCAGGACCCGGCCGCTGAACTGTGTGTCTCTCTCTCCTGCTTAGGCTTTCTGCGATGACGCAGTGGGACTGAAATTCAGCCCTGTCCTTTTCCCCAAGGTGAGACCTTCACGCCTCCCCTTACCCAGGGCTGCGCAGCCTGCCGTGGATTTGTACACCAGGGTTCTGTGGGGAGTTTTCTGCATCGTGGTGGGGCTTTGTGGGGTCTCCGTGATAAACCTCTTGTCTCCCCGCTCTCTGCCCACCCCTCACACTGGTCCACGGGGAAGCCATCCTCGTCCATGCCTGGGTCTCTGGCCTGCCTGCGTCGGTCCCCAGCTGTGTGGAGGTGACAGAGGTGTAGTAGCTTCTCCCTCTCACTGGGACCCACACCCCGAGGCCAGTGCTGGGGTGGGGAGTGTTCTACCTCTAGCTGGGGGTTGGGGCTGGTGCAGACCGGTCAGCCATCATAAATGGGGGAGAGGGGCGGAAGGCAGAACTCCACCGAGAAATAAAAGGCCGGACCGCAGCCCTGCATTGCCAGCGTCACGCAGCTTGGAGGCCTTGCAAGCGCCTGCTTGGCCCTTGTTAGTAAACGGGCTGGTTCTCTGTTATCAGTTCCCTTAAGACTGTCCTAATCTGGAGCCCTGTTCTGATGTGGGTGTGGGGCGGAGAGAGGAGCAACAATGACAGAACAAACCAACAACCCACTCAAGAGCCATTATGGTACAATAGGCCGTAAATCACCCGCAGACAGTGATTTGCTTTAGATTGGCCATAGGAAGAGACCATGTACCCACTGCTTCTTCCTGAGTCAGAGGGGTCTGGGGAGAGGAGTGGATGCAGGGCTTCTTCTGAGCCTGCCCCGCAGGCCAGCGCTGGGGCAGCTGAGGCTTGCTGGGCTGGGCCAGCCCACCCCGGAGTCCTGGTTCTGACAACCAGGAGCCATGAGGTGAAATGTTTGGTGGGGAAGAGAGGCCCTATCCTGGCTGGACATCCAAACCCCCCCGGATCAAACACCTTCGATGCTTACGATTTGGGCGGGACACTCTATTGATCCCTGTGCGGCGGCTGAGCTAACGGCAGGCTCTCCTGCACCGTGCATGTGCCTTCTCTCAGGCTCCTGCTTCCAGCCCTCTGAGCATCTGTAGGCACTTGGGCTGCGCTCCACTGAACATTTTCTCTCATTCAGACTGTCCTTCTCTTTATAATTAAAGCTGAATTAGTGAGGTTTAACCACATATTAAAACCCCATCATAGAGGCCTCACATAACTACAAGTTTGGCAATTTTTGTTGTCAAATCATATCCACCGAGAGAACCTAATGATGCTCATTTGCATAGTTCTCCCATCACTTGGAAAGCCTCTGGCTCTGGTAACGATGGAGGAGCAGCTGTATTTTCATGTTTTCTGTATTTGAAGGGCTCCTTAGTCCAGCTGGGATGGTAATCTGGCTGGGATGTGCGTGTGTGTTTTTAAAATGCACAGAGTTGAGAACGTCCCTTGGCAGGTTTCCATGGCTGGGCGCCTCTTCCCTGGCAGGGCAGCAGCTCTGCTCCTTTGATTTGTCCCAGGACGGAGTGGGTGGCAGGCTCTGGGGTCGGCCAGTAGTGTTCTTCCGGGGGAGTTGACAAGTATCCATTTCCTCAGGCAGATGAAAGCCTCCCAGACCTAACATGGGCCACATATTGCAGCCAACAAGTCGTGCCTGGTTTGTTTCTCCCCGTAGCAAAAACAAGGCTGGATTCCTCCTTCTTTTTTTTTTTTTTTTTTTTTTTATCACAAAGCATATCCCAACAGTACTCAAATCTTCTGTCTCCCACTGAGCTGGTTCCACTCTGATCTTGCTGGGGGCTGGGGGGTGTTACATAGATGATGATGATGATGATGATGATGATGATGATGATGATAGCTACTCTGTGCTCTGCACTTTACATGCCTGATCTCATTGAATCTTCACAACCGTCCCTCTCCATTTCATGGATGAGGAAACTGAGGCCCAGAGAAGTTAAATGGCTCATTCAAAGCTATGCAGGTAAAAGCAGCAGGTTCAAAATTAGAGTTTAGTGCTTCTCACCCTCAGATACCAACTCTTTGAAGCGTGATAGAAAATTAGAATCAGTGGTCAGTTTTTTTCTTTTTCCACATTGTATGAGTGCATATACGCTCCTTCTAACAGTGGTCTCCTTTTAGACCTCTCAGTTATAGATACAGTGGATTAATGTCTGGGTAGGAGCAGTGCCTTGTCAAAATCACATTGCTGATTATAGGTGCACTTAGAGCTAATATCATCCTTGCTTACCAGTTTCGGAGGCCTGGTTTCACAGGTAAAAAAAACACTGGGGTAAAGTCAGTTCCCTGAGTTCAGCCTTGGCTGGCACATCTGGATGGGCAGGCAATGAGTGATCAGAGGTTTGGCTACTGCTGGAGGACGCTGAGGTGTTGAGACCGAGCTGAGACCTTTGGAGTTGTATCTGACCATCTACTTCTGACTTCATGCTTTCTGCTCTTCTACATGCGTGGATGTCGCACGTCAGGCAGCACACTCTCCCCTGAAATGGGGGCTTCCCCTGGCATTTCCGTCCCAGTTAATAAACAATATGATTTTTTTCTTCCCACATCTTCTAGGCCTCCCAGATGATTGTGTCCTATGATGAGCATGATGTCAAGAACACATTCAAATTTGGGGTCATTTATCAAAAAGCCAGGCAGGTAAGCACCACAAATCCATACTGGTCACTATATCCCATGGTTTCTCACTGGGGACTCTTATTTTCTTCCCCAAGTGCAGGAGCCCTGTGCGAGGTTCTTAAATATTCTGATTTCAAGTATGAATTAGACTGGAGGTGGCTGAGTTGCCAAGGTAGGCCATTCCTCACATGAGGCCTGCGAAGCCTTTAAATGGTAATGTAGTTTTCCACACAGTAAATTCTGATTCACCTTATCGTTATCTCTAGGCTGTTGGTCAGAAGAGAAATCAGAGTGGTTAGAGGGACTGGATTAGCCCAAGCCGCTCTCTTTGCCCCCCATCCTTCCAGCTGGGAATCGCTTCTTCTCCCCAGGCTTCAGTGGTGCAGCAGCCAATTGCGTGCATTTCTTCCCGAATCTGCGTTCAGTGACGTCATGTTTGTAGCTTGAAGTAAGCCATGGTGCAAGCATTTGCACCGTGGACATCGGCAGACAGCAGGGCCTCTGTTCCCCAGCGTGGAGATCTGGTTGTTAAAAAATTGACCAGTGCACAACTGCTTCCCTCCTCCGTCTCTTTTAGCCCTTCCGTGCTGCTTTGGAGTTAGCTGGATGAATAATGGTTCTCAGTGGGTGAAGTGCTCTGTAAACAAATGACTTGGAGGGGGTTTGGTTGTATAGAAACATTTTAAAGGTTCTGAGGATCCCCGAGGTAAAGAGCTCTTTATAACTTAAACTTATTAACATCCTGAGAAGCAGCCAGCTGAACACGCTGATGTTTCCTCACCTAGGTTTTATGAAAGAGGGTTCCACACCCGTTTTATCTTTGTATGATCCAGGGTCCTAGCTTGGCGACTTTGTATAAATGCACTCATAATTTTTTGTTATGTGAATTAACGAATGAATAAAAGTTTTGGCCCTGCTAATGGTAGGTCGATAGTACCTTTCACTATTATGTGTGTGTGTGTGTTTGATGTGCCTGTGTCTTTCTTGGCTACATAGTATCTGACTTCTTTGTCTGAAGCTATTAGACCACAAGAGACATGCGTTCGCTTGAAAACACTAATTAAGTGAAGAGTTTAGGAACTGAAAGACCAGCACAGATAAATCATATAATTTAAGGGAGATTATTCAGGCAGCCGCTATGATTATTTTTACGTATTGCATTTTTATTTTGTACAGCTCTGCTAATATAGCCCACCTAATTAAAGTTCTTTGCTTGTGAAACTTACCAAAGCGGATCTCTAAAAGTGATTATTATCCAATGTTCCAGCAAAATTATAATTACTGAACATTAACCATCTACCTCTGAGAAGGCTGTTGTTTATGTACCTGATACGGCTGAGGCAAGGTGGCGGTGTGCAGGGGGATAAGTTTTTTTTTTGTTTTTTGTTTTAACTCTGCAGACTGTTGTTTTGCACACCTACAGTGGGGGGACATTTAATATGAACATTTGTTATGTGAAAGCCCTGTGCTGGTCTTAGGATATAAATAAGCCCCATCTAACGGTTCTGTTTGTCAGGTACGGTGCTGAGCACTGGGGGGGGGGGGGGGATACGAATAATTACTAAGATGCCCTCCCTGAGTGCATGGTCAAGCTCAAGGCCAGTACAGAAATAAAGATAATGCTAATACCAGGCCGAGTGTAAATCTGGAAAGAGCATGAGCGGGATTGTTTTCCCAGCTTTGTGTTGCCTGGAGGTAGCTGTTCTCCCACACTCTGGCCCCATGACCTGGGGTGCCATAGGATGCTGGGCTGCAGTTGGGTTGCCTTCCTGGAATGCTCTGGAGCTTCTTCTGTGAGGGGCTATATGGTAAAATGTTTTAGACTTGATGGACTATACTATCTCTGTTGTAACAGCTCAACTCTGCCTTTGTAGTACAGAAGCAGCCAAAGACCATATGTAAGTGAGTCGGCCTGATTACATCCCAATAAAACTTAATTTATAAAAGCAGGCCATAGTTTGCCGACCTCTGCTAGAGAGCAGGGTGTCCCAAATCCCACACATTCACAAACCGTACTCAGTCTCCATATCATACTGTTTGTTCCACTGTATGGCACTGTTATAATTTTTATCATACCTCTACTATAAACTACTTGATATCTTCTTTAAAAGTTGTTTTCCAACTTAAATGCATTTATTTTTAAAGGAAATTTGGTATCGATGCTCTAACTGGAAAATCAATATTGTTTGCACGAAATGAAGGTAATTCTAAACAGAAATACTATAAAAAATAAAGGTTGCTGAAACCTAACTAGATTCTGTTACCTGTTGAAGGCTTGGAACCTCAGGTCTGCTTGTTTTTGTTTTGCTGAAGGCGTTAAGGTGTGAAAGAATCGCCTACGGGAGACTTTCTCCTTGAAGTGTCTCTGTCACCTGCAGCTGCTCAGTGCATCTCTGGATGTTTGCAGCGCCCTCTGCTGTTGGCAGATGAGCCACTGTGGGCAGAGCCCGCAGGCAGGGCCACCGCTGTTAGAAGCCTGTCACACTTGTAGAGCTTACTTAGGCTCTTCAGCTTTGCTTTCTATTTTTAAAAAAGTATTAAACTTTTAATTTTTAGGTATTTGTAGATTTACATGTGATTGTAAGAAATAACATAGAGAGGTCTGTGTGCCCTTCCCTCACAGGCAGTGCCTTCTGAAACTGTAGTGCAACATCATAGCCAAGCAGTCCATGGATCTTACCCCCGTCTCCCTGGTTTTATATGCACTCCTCTGGGGTGTGTGTGTGTGTGTGTGTTCGTATTTTGTTGTATATAATTTTATCACGTTTAGGTTATACACAATCAAGATACAGAGTTCCATCACCCTTTCCACTTTTCGGATATTTTGTGTTGCCTGTTTATAACCACGTCAGTCTCCCTCCGCTTCTGGGCTCCCTTCCCGCCCCCGTCCCTAATCCTTGGCAACTACTAATCTGTTCTCCAATTTCTAAAACTCTGTCATTTCAAAAATGTTTACATCATACAGTATATAAAATTTTGGGATTGGCTCTTTTCCACTTAGTGAAATTCATCCAAGTGCTGAAGAGTATCGATAATTCATTCATTTTAAGGGCCGAGTAGTATTCCCAGTATGGGTGCACCACAGCCTGTTTGACCGGTCACCTACTGATGGAAAGCTGGACTGTTTCCAGGTTTTGGCTATTACAAATAAAGCTGCTTTGAACATTTGTAGGTAGGTTTTTGTGTGAACATAGGCTTTTATTTCTGTGGGATAGATGCCCAGGGGTACAATTGATGGGTTATATGGTAATTATATGTTTAGTTCAGTAAGAAATTGCCAAACTGTTTTTTAGAGTGGTTGTTCCGTTTTACATTCCTGCCAGCAATGTTTGATAGATCTGGTATCTCCACATCCTTGTCAGTGTTTGGTGGTGTTACTATTTTTTATTTTAGCTATTCTGATATATGTGTAGTGACATCATTATTTTTTATATCTTATTATTTTAATTTGCGTTCCTCTAATGGCTAATGATGTTGAACATCTTTTCAATGTGCTTATTTGCCATCTGTATATCCTCTTGGGTGAAGTGATTGTTCATGTCTTTAGACTGTTTTCTTTCTTTTTCATTAGTATAGTAATAGGAACTTTAACATGAGGATTAATCACAATAGATCCTAATCCTTAAAAAAGAATGCAGAAGCAGAAGAGGATGCTATTTTCAACCACAATCTTCTCCGTCTCCCAACAGCACAGAAATATTACGAGAAAGAAACTAGATTAAGATGGCTGACTGTTGACTATTTTCTAATTGCATTATTTTTACCTGTTAAGTTCAAAAAATTTATAACAGCTTTATTGAGGTATAATTCACATACCCTTGTGAATTGTGTGATATCTGAGTTACACCTCCATAAAGTGCGCAGGTCAGTGGCTTGTTGTATATTCATAGTTATACAACTATCACCACCATCTAACTCCAGAGCATTTTTGTCACCCCCAAAAGACACTCGGTATTAATTAGAAGTCACTCTCCATCGCCACTCTTTCTAGCTCCTGTTAACCACAGATCGACTTTCTGTCTCCATGGATTTTCCTGGTTTGGACATTTCATACAAATGGAATCACAATATGTGGCCTTTTGTATCCAGCGTTCTTCACTCAGCATAATGTTTTCAGCATTCATCTGTGTTGGAGCGTGTATCCGGACTTCATCCGTTTTTGTGGCGAAGGATCTTCCATTGTATGGATAGATCACATTTGCTTTATTCCTTTGTCAGTTGGTGGACATGTTGGTTGTTTCCATTTGGGGGCTTTTAGGAAGAATGCTGCTATTACCATTAGAGTGCAGGTTTTTGTGTGGACTTTTGTTTGTATTTCTCTTGGATATAGTCTTAGGAGTGGAATTGCTGGGCCTCACGGTAACTGTACGTGTAGCCTTTTGAGCGCCTGCCAGACTGTTTTCCAAAGTAAGAGCACCATTTTACACTCCCACCAGCGGCATGTGGAGGTTCTGGTTTTTCTACACCGACACTTGCTCTCTGTCTTTTCGAGTCTAGCCATTAGTGTTTGTAAAGTGGTATCTCATTGTGGTTTTGATTGCAATTGAATTTTAAGAGTTTAAAAAATATATTTTAGATAGGAGTCCTTTGTCAGAATTCCAACTATCAATTTTTAATTTATGGATTGGTTTTTGGTATCAGGCCTAAGAACTCTTTGCTTCAGCTTTGTTTCTTATACTGACAAGCAGCTTTTGTTTGAAGAGAAAGTCCTCATTAATCAGCCACCCAAATCCAGGTCTGCCCAAGTCCTTCCTCCAGTCAAGGACAGAGCCCATGGATGGCCATTGTGGTGGAAGATGGGGAGAAAGAAAGGGACCAGGTGTCCAGACAACCACATTCCTTCCCTTGGCACCAAGAAGAAGGCTTTTTCTAACTCCTGCCCCTGGCCTGTTTCTCTTCCAGACCCTGGAGGAGGAACTGTTTGGGAACAATGAGGAGAGCCCAGCTTTCAAGGAGTTCTTGGACCTGCTGGGGGACACGATCACCCTGCAGGACTTCAAAGGGTAGGTTTCAGCCAAGTGACGCCTCCGGCCCCATGGATGAAGACTTGGAGGAAGGATAGGGGGTGACAGCTGACTTACAGGGAGGGCATATGAGAGTTAAAAACACATCCAAGAAATACAAGATTGTTATTCAGCAAATGATCCACACCCCTTCGTCAGGAAATGGCACTCCAGGGGTAATCCAGGATGGCAGGTTATCTGAAAGACATTGACACCTGGCGTTGGGATGTACGATGAAACCCCTCCACTTCTGGTTCGCCTTTCTCATTACATTTGGCTCAGACTGAAAGTGAAATGAATTCATCTTCCCTATCGCTCACCTTCTAGGCATTCAGGAAAGAGGGCCCTGTGCTGTCTGGTGCAAAGGACCCATTTTAGATAACACACAAAAAGAATGGATAATTAAGAGTTGGTAGAAATATAATAATGCCCCCTGGCAGGAATCCATGCAACAGTTCGTGGTTCTCTAAGTGGACAGAAAGATATTGGACCTATTGCTTGGAAAGCTCTGGCCTCTGATTTTCCTTGGCAAAGACAACATTTGGGAAGGGCCTTCACACCTGGACAGAGTGCTGTGCATCACAGCTGGAATAGGACAGAACCCTCAGAACCCCCCACTCCAGCAGCCAATTTAATAGGCTCTTGTAACGGGTGTGAAAACACGCAGCTCCATGCGGGTCAGGTAGCAGGTGTTCCAAAACCCCTTTCTTTGCTTCCTTATCTCATCTCCCTCCTCCTTCCTTTCCGTCAAGGTCATCACTGCTGTCCGGAGCCCATCTCACACGGGTTACAACTCTGCCTCCACCACCTGTTAGCTCTGTGGCTTTGGGCAGGTGACTTAACCTCTGCCAGCCTCAGTTTCCTCATCTGTGAAAAGGGAGGCCCCACATGTTGTTGGGTTAAACTAGATAATGCTTGTGAAGCAGTGAAGCTCATGCTGAGCACAGACAAGCACGGGCGTCATTATTGTTATTGTTATTATTCCACCTTCCCTGACTCGGAGATGCCGTCTTTGTGAGAGGCATCCTGCTTTCACAGGTATTAAAATGTGAAAAAAATGTGTCTTAGACTGGATGAAATAAGGAATATGAAAACCAGGAAGGGCCCTGGCCGGCGTGGCTCAGTTGGTTGGGGCATTATCCTGTAGCCGAAGGGTTGTGGTTTGATTCCTGGTCAGGGTGCATGCTTTGGTTGAGGGTTTGATCCCCAGTCCAGGCACATATGGGAGGCAGCCAATCGATGTTTCTGTCTGAAAATAAGGAAAGGACAACAAAAAAATGTCCTTGGGTGAGAATTAAAAAACAACAAGAGGATCATGTTATCCTATCCCTTTATTTTATAGAGAAAGGAAACTGAGGCCTGGAGAGAGTAAGTGTTACGCCCAAGGTCATGTGCTGATTTAGAGGCAGAAGCAGGTCTGGAAGCTGGAGGGCCTGACTCCCGGCCCCTGGGCTGAGCACATTTTCTGGATTGTATTCCGGTGCTTGGAGGGACTGATGTCCAGGGTCTATTTTATTTCATTTTCGCAAAGGAACCTGCATCCTTCTCTTCATGCTGAAGGATATACTCCATGGCTAGCAGCCCTGTTTCCATAGAGAACGAAGGGCAGATCCCAGAAGCATGAGTTCCTTAGTTTCTTTCCTGCCTGCGAGGAGAGATCCAGAGAAGGGACCTCCTTGGAGTGCTCCAGGCTGGGTGCTGCTGTGGTTGGGTCTCCACATCAGACACTGGCTGGGCAGAAGCCGAGCACCTGTCACCTCTTCAGGCTGACTCTGCACGCGCCACCTTCCAACAGGACGGCCAGGTGCCCTCGCTCTGGGTGGAGGACTTGGACATGGCCTTGCAGAGAGCAAAGGCTTGTGCCCAGCCTTGGTGGGCCACTGGCACCCGGGACAGCCTTTTTCTGGGATTGTGGGTGGACACCCCCCCCTTCCCATATGACCCTATGGCATGGAGGGGACAGCCAGAGCTTGAAAGAGAGATTCTGCCTTTATGGTAGAACTGCAGGGCTTGTCTGCTCAGAGAAGCAGATCTGCCTGCTTTCCCTGCGTCTCAGTCACTCAGCCCTCAACTCGCCATGTCCCCTCCGCCGCTCACCTGCCGCTGCGCTCTGAGGGAAGGCTGCACCAAGTGGCCCACTAACCCTCTGTCTCTGTCTCTGTGGCACTTGCCTTGTTTTTTTTTTTACTGACAGTTTCCGTGGAGGCCTGGATGTGACCCATGGACAGACGGGGGTGGAGTCAGTGTACACGATATTTCGGGACAGGGAGATTATGTTTCACGTCTCCACAAAGCTGCCCTTTACCGAGGGAGACGCCCAGCAGGTAAGCTGGGCCGGGAGCCTGGGGCGTGTGAGGTGAAAGCCTCTCCCGGTCCCTGGTCCGATCTACCTGGAGGCCTGCGCCGCCCCCTCCCTTTGAAGATCAAGAGGCCGGTCTGTTCCGCTGTGCCCGTGTCCCCACCTGTGCCATCGGCCCCTCTCATCTCACCGAGGCCGCGCGTCAGTGCTGCTGACGTGCGCCAGGGCAGCAGGGCCGTGGTTGTCTGTAGCCCTGGGACCGCGGGGGGGCTGCTGTTGGCTGGTGAAAAGGCTGTTTCCTGGTCGATTGGGGCCAAGCTGGGAGCAGAGCCCAGGTGCCCCGATCACGTAGGATGTGGCCAAGAGTACACCACGGGGTCTGCAGGTGGCAGCTTGCCGCCAGGTCTGCACTCGGGTATGTGATTCTGGGCAAGCCAGTTAACTGCGTGGCCCCATTTTTCTCATCTGTGGAGTGGGGACAGCACCACGTGTGCTGGAGCGTTGCTGTGGACGTCACATGTGGTCGTGAATGTAGGGCTCGGTAGGACCCCTGGCTGTGGCAGTCCCCCTCCCCAGCAGCTGTGCACTCTCCAGGCCGTGAGGCTTTTGCCCTCCTTCCTGCCCCAGCGATGTGAAGCTCGTTATTTCACAGGACAGCCCTCACCTCCCAGCTTTCCTCCCCTCACAGCCTCCTCTCTCACCTCACCTGCCCATGGGCAGGAATCAGGCCTCTCTGCCTCAGCCGGGGAGCCCTGGGTGAGGCCTCCGTTCCCGGGCTTTTCCTGCCCACCCTCTCATTTGCTGCTTCAGACAACTGCATGTTCCCAGGAAGGGCCTGGCTTTTTCCTCGTTGGGCCCTGAACCCAGCAGCTGATACCCGGCTGTTGCACCCTGTGCCCCATCCCACTCTTTGCACCTTTTCAGTCTCTAGGAAAATAGGAAAGGAAGGCAGGCCTTTCACCAGGCGCCGACCCATCCGTTTCTGATCAGGGAACCGGGGAGGGAGCACAGATGTAATATTGTAAACAGAGTGCTTGGCTTCTTTGGGAAAAAAGGAAATTGGCAAATGAGACTGTGATTTGGCTCTAAAATAATTACTGAATGTTCTAGAAACTAATGGGAGCAGGATTCCTTTTGTATCTAAAGTGGGTTTTCACTCAGGGTTTCACCTTCCGTTTCCAGCTGCTCACGGCCCCTTGCCCCCTGCCCAGCCTGAGGCTGGGGCTGCTCCGGGCCTGGCTCTCTTTCGGTCTCACCTGTGTGAAGTGGGGAGTATATTGAGATTGGCTCTTGGCCAGGACTGAATAAATATCAATTTTTCTCTTCCCAAGAAATGGGATGATGTGTCTGGAATATGTGAGACAATTTGTGTGACGAGCACAGCACCAGGCTCAGTGTGTAGCAGGCGCTCCGTCAGTGAGCAACTCAAAGTGAAGCATAGGGCCTGCATGCAGTAGGTGCTTAATACAAGAACAAAAGCATAGATAAGTGCCTAGCCAGGACGTGGTGTGCAGGAGGGCCCTGACATTTGAAATTGTGCATGTGAACAGCCCAGCCTGTCCCCTGACACGCAGTAGGTGCTCGCTGATTGGATTCACCAGTGAGAGCAATTGGTACAGTTTGGTGTACTGAATCGGGGCTGGATTTCTTTCTCCCCCATGACCTCCGCCAAGACATGTTGCCCATGTTTCCATAAGCATGGCTCTTCTCCCCATTGGTATAAAATGATTGGCCTCCTCTCTCTGCTTATCCACATTTCCATCAAGGGTTGCCCCTCCACCCCTATCTCCTCTTCCAGGAAGCTTTCTCAGATTACCATCAGGCCTCTGACTTTGCCCTCTTCCCTGCCCCCTGCACCCCCCAATGACAGGCATTTGTGTGCAAGAGGCCTTGTTCCTGTTCTCAGGTAGCTTCACCTGTGCTTGTGTTTCTCCTGGATCAGTTACAGGCTCTACCAGGGCAAAACCCGGGCCTCAACTTTTAATCCTTCTCTGAGTCCTGATTCAGAGCTCTGCACGCTATAGAGCTCAGTGAGATGCTTGCTAGCCTCTGCCTAACAACTTGGGCAACTTCCCCATTTTTTCCTTTTTGATGGCTTCTAAAGATTAAAATAAAAAGTCCCCTGGAGAGTTAGGTCTTCGAGTTCCAGGGTTCATGTATAAAGATAGAATAATGAAGGATTTTGTGTATAGATCTCTTCTGCTTTCAGGATATTCCCAACTGGCTTATAACAATGGAATGCTTTCTGTTTAGCTCCAGAGAAAGAGACACATTGGGAATGATATTGTGGCCATCATCTTCCAAGAAGAAAACACACCGTTTGTCCCAGATATGATTGCCTCCAACTTTTTACATGCCTACATTGTGGTGCAGGCTGAGAGCGCGGGCACAGAGACCCCCACCTACAAGGTAAGGGGATGGTCTCGGTGGGGGGAGCGGCGGCCTAACGTCTCACCACACTTGATGGATTGATTCAGTGATACCAGGAAACACCAGTTCTCAGTGGTTCCTTGGGCCAGTCTCCGAGATGCCACTCCTAGCTTTGGTGTGATTGGTTTTCCACGGTTCTCAGGTTTCTGGGCTTTGGGGGCTGGACTCTTGGTGGAGAGCACCCCATGAGGGTCATCTCATGCATCCTGTTCCCTCGAGGCTTGACAGCACCTAACTCGAGGGTTGAGAAGCCCAGATGCTCCTATTTGGAATCTGGTAGTGCCGTTTGCTAGTGGAGGGCAGAACCAGGAGGGAGAAAGAAAAAGCCGAGAGGACTGTCGGGAAAGGGAAAGGAAGGAGGCGGTAACAGAGGAAAGAAAGAAGAAGAGGTGTTTATGGTGAGAAGGGTGGCGAGCAGGGCCTGGTAGACCCTGGCCACTGGGGGCCCCTCTGGTTTAGCTGTTCTGCAATAAATGGTTGACGTTAATTTGAAGACTCTGAGGGGACGGGATTGTGAGTACTTGGGTCTCAACCTTCTGATCAATAAGTCTTTCAGACCAGACCGGTGAGCCCATCCTCAGAGGCCCTCGTCCTGCCTACCCTGCTGGCGGACACTAACTCTCCCCTCCCCTTCTCCAGGAGAGATAATCCCAGCCCCTCAGGCAAGTTTCTCTACATCACAAATGCACTGAAGCAGGGTTTCTGAGGTGATGATGGTGATGATATATAGCCTTTGAGCCTGCTGCAGCTACGTGCAAATGGTTACATTTATGTGCTTCTCAGCGTTGTCTGGGGAGAGAGGCCGTAGCTCAGGCTCTCAGAGGGCCGCCTGCTCCCCGCAGTGTAAGGCACCGCTGTTAGAGGGGAGGGAAGCAAAGCCTGTCGCTGCTAATGGGACACGGAGGTTTCCTGTGTGGTAACGGTCAGCGATGCTTCTGGGGCTCACGAGCTCCTGGCGCTTCATGGCCATCTTCATGAAGTATCTGTTTGGCTTGAAGATTTGCGGAAAAGGAGATGATGTTATGTAATTGTTATATCAGTACAAAACCAGATATATTAAGTGCAAAGTTCATATCAACTTTAAATCTGAGGCTTCAAAAAAAAGAAAAACGACCCAAAGCCCCACGCCCCCTCTCTCCTGTCGAGGAGGGCTGATTTCTCTCCATGCCTCTGTCACTGAGCAGTTTTAGCTGAAAAGTTAGAGAAGCCATGGTCTGGGCATTTATTTCCCTGAAGGCTATGGGCTCACCGTCTTTGAGCAAAATGGGGCATTCGCTTCAAACAGCCATTGGATTTGTTGGTGGAGCATTTCATTCATTCAGTGCCTCCTGGGTGCCAGGGTGAGGCCCAAGGAAGGGGCACACAGAACCAGCCTCCAGGGAAGAGCCAGAAGAGCCAGTGACTGCAGCAGCCCCTGGGCCGTCAAACAGCCAGCAGAGGCAGGGCAGTTGATCAGGATCCCCAGCTTAAAGCTGCATGATAGGGGGGCTTCCGTGGACATCCAGCATTTGCTTTTAGTTTCTGATAGGAAATGGAGCTCCGCTAACCGGCTTCCCCACTTTCCCAAGAGCTTAGCAGCATGGGACAATACAGAGAAAAATCAAGGGCCCCCAAAACAGCACCCCACCTCCAGCTTTGATGCTCAAAGTCTTCACCAACTTTTCTCAGCCACAGTCTATGGTCCAGGTAAAAGCACTTTCCTCAGAGAGATGGTGAGAAGCAGAGAAGTAGGACCCACAGGAAGAGCCAGGCTGTCCTTGGATGAGGGGCCTTGTGCTCACCTGTCAGGGAAACACTGAGGTTTGAGGATGAGACCTGTGAATGGGGACCAGGGAGGCAGGGGGCAGGGAGGGAGCCCAGCCTTCCAAGGTGCTCCCCAAACCTCTGTTCATCCACGCCCCAGCAGTACCCTGGTGGTAAGCAGACTGGGGACACTTGGTTAGATCCCTCAGGGGTCCAGGGTGAAATGAGACCTTAGCCGACCCATGCAGGCATAGAGGCTCTGGAAAAGGAGGGTGAGTGAGGTTTCCCCAGGGGCTCAGCAATGCGGGAAGCCCCCACTGGGGAGGACAAACTAGGAAAGAAAAAGAAAGGAGGGGATTCAGGAAAGGGCACCAAGACCCTGGGGTTCTGGTTCTGGGCCTGCCTCTGCTCTGTGGCCTTGGGCCAGCAGTTCCTTCTCTCTCTGGGCCTCTGATTCTATATGTGTGAAACGAGGAAGTTGGACTAGATGACCTCTGAGTTCCTTCCAGCTGTGATATGCTTGGGGTGAGGTGGGAGGAAGGAGGGGGAGTTGAGAAACAAGAGAGAGAGAGAGAGAGAGAGAGAGAGAGAGAGAGAGAGAGAGAGGGACGGAGGGAGAGAGAGAGAGAGAAGGAGAGAGAGGAGAGAGAGAGGGAGAGAGAGAGGGAGGGAGGGAGAGATGGATTAAGATGTGGCTTGGGGGATCTCTAGTATTTCAGGTGTCCTTTATTAGGTGCATATTATCAGGGAAAGTAAAAAAAAAAAACACTGGGTGACAGTGGTTACCTCTTACCAGGTGCTGGCTCCATGCCAGGCTCTGTACTAGGCCCTTAAAAACAGTCTCTTTGAATCCTCACAAGCTCCTGGCCAGGCAGGGGCCCTCTCTTTAGCCCTACTTCAGGCAGAGAAGTTCAGGAAATGGAGGCAGAGTTTATGTCACTTCAGGCCTGAGGCTGCGGAAGCGGTGGAGCTGGTGTCCTTGTCCAGATCTGCCTGTGGTCGTTATCACTGAGCCCTCAGAGCAGGTGGGAACTTGGTTCCAAAACGGGTATGCATGAAATGTCACATCGGATTATTTTTCAGATACAAATTTGGTCCCCATCCTGCCAGATTGGAAGGAAATTCCAGCTGAGCCATCACCAAGACTCCCTCCTCTCTCTGCCTGAGGTCACCTTGTCCCTGTCCCCTTAAGTCCTGCAAAGGTCCCAGGAGTCTTATATGAAGCAGATCGCTGGAGGCGGGCACCGGTTCTGTCCGCCTCCCCTCATTGCTTATCTGCTGCTGGAGCAGCCTCCATGGTTCTGAAAGGCTTCGGGCTGCACCTGGCTGTGGGTTCTTGTCAAGTCCGGAGCCCTGGGAGGCTCCCCACGTCCCGGTGCATCCTCACTGCTCACGTGCCCCGAGCCTCCTCCTGCTTTCCAGCCTCCACCCTCTTCCCGGGTAATCTGCTGCCCCTGAGCCCTGCTCTGGCCCCTGCTGGGTGGCCTGTGCTGAGTTTAGAAAACAGGAAGGTGGAGCTATGTTGAAGCTTCTGCTTTCAGCCCACAACCCAACCGTCCCTAAGAGGAGGGAACAACAAAGGCCCGGGTACTTTGCTGGAAAGGGGTCAGGAGAGGGAACACAATGGGGATAGAAGATGAATGACTGTCACAAGGAAGGATCCTGTCCCCTGCTTTCCTGACATGGGCTGCTGCGGCATACTTGTCTGTCTGTCTTGGTGGATTTAAGGATGTAGATGAAGACACCCAGTCAGCACAGCCCACTGAGATGCAGACCTGAGATGGGGGTGTCGAGACGTGAAGAGGGAAGGGCGGCCTCTGGCCTCATCCAAGTCAGCATCCCATCAGGGGCCTCCCCCCATACTCCCCAGATGCTGGCTCTGTGGGTGGAATTTTGACTTGTGCCATGGGTGTGTGGTGGCGGCGGCGGTGGGGACCTGTGATTGGCTGCTGGAGCCAGCCAGAAATCACGTCAGCCAAACACACCCTGTTTCCTGACTGTGGTCACTGCAGCTTGGGGCCTGCAGACAGCTCTGAGCTTAGGCTGAGGGAGCCTTGAGCTTGGTATTGACCAGCCGTCTCCCACTCCCTTCCCCTCCAGACCCCGGCAGGGCCTTTCCGTGGCCTGGCTCCCAGCTGCCTGCTCACCTGCTCCGGCCAGCTCTCAGCATCTGCCCTACTTCACAGGCCAGCGGCTGGCAGTGTGCCAGGGCCAGGCTCACGTCAGCGGCCACTGCCTGGGGAAGGGAAAGAGAGGGCAGAGTCCCCAGAGAGGCCTGCAGCCTCATGGGCTGAGAACGGGTGAAACCAGGGCACCGGCATGCAGAGGGGAGATGGAGGTGTGGGGCCTGTCCCGAGCCTGGGAGACCCCACGCAGAACATTGGGGTGCCCTCACTCCATTCATTCATGCCTCACCAGTCCCTCAGAGCCTGGTACAGCCCTCTGCAGCATGGACACCTTGATATCGTCCCTCCTCCCCCCGTGCCCCCCTCGGCCCCCCTCCCTCCAGTTCCCAGCCCGGGCCCTGCGCTGTTAGTTCAGGCCTCACCTGGACTGACCAACCCCATGTGTGGGGTCAGGGCTTCCAAGCACGAGTCGGCCCAGTGCGCAGCAGCTCCCGGGCCCATTGAACAGCTGCCGATTCAGAGCTGCGGACTCTGTAGGCTTGGGGTGGAGCCCATGTGATCAGCATTTATTTTTTAAACCTTGAAGAGTGGCCAGGTTTGAGAGGCAGCATTGTGGGGAAGAATTCGAGAGCAGGGTCTGGATTCTCTGTTCGTCTCTGTGGCTGGTCCCCTGTGTGCCTTTGGGGACCACTTCATGTCCTGGGCATCTGCTCCGTGATCAGTGAAACAGGGCTGCTGATCCTCACTGTGCCTTCTCCGGAGGCTTAGCAGCCCTGTCCACTGCGGGAATGAGACGAGACCTCCTGAGCACTTGCACTGCATTAGAGTTAGGGTCCCAGGCTGCCCCTCAGCCCTGCCTAGTCATCTTCCCAAACTAGCTTCTGGCCTCCAGCCGTGCAGGTGAGAGCATGTGGACTGTTCCATGCCGTCCAGCCCCACTTCTAGGAACTCCGCTGTGCTGATGGTGGTTCGCAGGGGCCAGGGTAGGAGGGAGAAGCGGAGGAGCTCTGCTATGAGAAGTGGGTCCCCCCCGTCCCCCAGGGCATAGCACGTGGAGTCAGTTATAGCTCTTAGCTTGAGTCCTGTCCCTCCTTCCCCACACTGAGACTCTGTTTCAGGTCTCAGTTGCTGCGCGGGAAGACGTGCCTGCCTTCGGCCCACCTCTGCCCAGCCCCCCTGTTTTCCAGAAGGTAAGACGCTGTCCTTCCTGCTCTTCTCATATCCAAGACTCTAGGTTCCCACACCTGAATGGCAGAGGTTGGAGTGGGGCTGAATCTGGGCTGGGAACATCAACAGGGCTTTTATTCAGCAGGGTTGGGGGATCTCCTTGTTGGGATCTCTCCTCATCTCTGCTGCTGCCAACCTGGCCTTGCACAGGGTCTTGTGTCAGGGCGTTTGAATTTCTGCTAAAAGAAGTATTTTTATACCATGCTCCAGTCCTAGGCACCTTGGACAAAAGTTGCCACCAGTCATGGAAATGCCACTGTGGCTGTGGAGGGCTGATTTCCCAATACCAGGGAAGCTGGTTTCCATGTTGGTGTCTTAGCAGACGGGCTTGACCTGGGCTAGAAATGATTAAATGTCAGAAGGGACTTCTCAGGGACTCTCCCAGATCCTGTGTTCTGCTTTCCCATTATGAGGCTGAAGAGGCCTGGGGCCTTTCGTCTGTTCCAGGGCCCGGAATTCAGGGAGTTTCTGCTCACCAAGCTCACCAATGCAGAGAATGCTTGCTGCAAGTCAGACAAGTTTGCGAAGCTGGAGGTGAGAGCGCGGTTTCTGATGGTCTTCCTCCTGCCCTCTTGTTAGACATCCTCTGCTGGGGGGTCTGTTCCTGGGGCCTGTTCAAGGTGGGGAGTATTTTTTTTTGCCCCTCTAAGTCTTCAGCCCTGTGTTGATATAGTAACTCTTAATTCTTGTGGAAACTAGGTCCAAACTTCAGGTCTAGTCAATCACTCACCAAGTGTTAATTGAGCACCTACTGTGTGCCAGGCTCTGATCTGTGTCCTGGGACATTTACAGGAGTAAATGAGACTCAGTTTCTGCCCTTATAGAGCTCACAGGCTGGTGGGAGGGCCATTACCAGACAGGTATGATAGTTTGCCAGCACTGGGCTGTGATGGAGGCCAGCAGGAGGCTGTGACTACCTCTGCCTGTGGGGACTAGGGTGTGTTCGGGGAAGGCTTCTTGGAGGAGGTGGCCCTTCTGCTGCTGGATCTGGATATCTGATGAGCCTTTTGCCAGGAGGAAAGAGTGGGGAGGGTTATTCAAGGCATGGGAAACAGCAAGAGCAAAGAATCAGAACAGAATCAGAGCAGGGCTCTGTGTGGGAGCTCCAGAGGGTTTGATGTGGCCTGAGAGAGGGACTTGTGGGGAACGGACTGGTGGGGGCTCAGCTGCAGATGCTGGTTGGGTTATATCAAGTAGGGCTTTGAGCAAGAGGTGATGGGCCCTATTAAAGGATTTAGGCTGGAGAGTGATGTTTGATTTGCATATTAGATGATTACTTTGACGGTGGTGGGGAGGAGAGAGTGAAAGGGAGGAGGGCAGGAAGGGTGGCCAGTTAGAAGTTACTATGGGAGCCCACGAGAGGCAATGGCAATGTGCTTGCACCAGGTGCAGGAGGAAATGATTTAGGGTCAATCAGGGAGATTTGATGGACTTCTACATAAAGGGCGGGGGAAGTAGAATTGTGGGTGGCACTTAGGCCTTCAGCTTGGGCTCTTTGCTGACATTGGGGACCACTGGGAGATGAGGTGCCGGCCTTTGCCAGCACCTGCTGATCTGGAGTTGCCTGCTAAGGCTGGGCTGCTGGAAGGTCTAGTCCTGGTCTGGGAGAATGGTGCCCCCTGGAGGTTGTACGTACTGCTCTGGAGGAACGTGAGGACAGAGAGGAGCACTGGGCAGCTGGGTGCATGGATGTGGAGCTTGGGGAAGACAGAGATATGGACTGGGGGTCAGCAGGGTAGAGCTGGAAGGGTGGGATGGCCCAGCGAGAAGGGGCGGAGGGCAGAGGGCTAGGCATGGAGCTGTAGTGCCAGTGGCAACATTTGTGAGCGTGGAGCCCAGCCTGGCCTTAGGCCCACACCATCACCCAGATGCGGGTGGCCAGAATAGCAGCCCGCAGGCCGGGTGTCTGGAGCCCCCAGGGAGAGGGCACGTGTCTGTTCTCAGTGCCAGCTCCACAGCCGCCACCCTCTTCCCTTCCAGGACCGGACAAGGGCTGCGCTCTTGGACAACCTTCATGATGAGCTCCATGCCCACACACAGGCCATGCTGGGCCTGGGCCCAGAAGAGGACAAGTTTGAGAATGGGGGCCACGGGGGATTCCTGGAGTCTTTTAAGGTATGGGCGCAAGAGTGACTGAGGATTGCTGTGGCAGGGAGGGTGAGGACGAACAAGGGAAGAGGCCCAAGGTCCACATGACCCTCACTGCAGAGCCCGAGCGCCAGCCAGAGGTGGCAGGACCAGCAGGGGCACCGCGGGCGTTTGCGGAGGACAGGGGCATTGGGAAGTGTGAGGGTGGGAGCAGCCAACAGCGTCTGCCGCATCCTCCACATTCTTCTTTGATCTGGACCATCCCTTCCTGACCGGGAGGCTGACAAGTAGGGACAGGGACAGAGTTAGCAGGAGAGGAGCCAGTGCAAACCAAGTGCATTACTGCTTCCATCCGCCTCCTTCTGTGGTCAGGGCGCCCACGGCAGAATGGCAGGAGCGAGGACTCAGGTCCTAGGTGTCTTCAGCAGCCAGGGTGGGGTACTGCAAGGATGTTTCCCAGCTGGCAGGGCACTGTGGGACGTGGCCAGGGCCAATGTGGTGGAGTTAGAGGCAAGTCCCCATGAACTTTGCGAAGGGAAGAACTTTCTAAGCAGGATGTTCTTTCTAAGCAGAATGAGCTTCCTGTCCCTAGAAGTATTCAAGTGGAGCTTGGACAGCCGCTTAGCAGGCACAGTGGAAAGAAGACTCACCATCACGTGCTTGCCAAGGGCTTGTTGATCCAGGCAGCACTTACATCCAGCATCTGATCTGAGCCTGGCTGTCACCCTGTGCAGTTGGCAGAACGGGTCTTGCTATTTCCACTCACACTGGGGGCAGGATAAGAGGTCTCAAGGTTGCTCAAAACCTTGTACCTACTTAGAGGTGAAGCCTTGTTTCCAACCCAGGTTTTCTGGTACTTAGGTCAATGTTCTGCTGAACTGCTCATTGCAGAATGATTTATAAAGCTACCACTGTGGGGACAGTGTGTGGGGTTAGGGTTTGACTGCCTATGCTAGAATCTCAGCTCTGTGATCCTGGAAGCAGTCTTGAAAGTCTCTCAAAGCTACAGTTTCTTCATCAACAACACAGGGGACCTCTGTCATTGAGCTGTGGGAGGAGAATTCATTAAAATAGCCTGGAAGAGGTCACAGGGTCTGGAATAAGGTAAATGCCCAGTGAAAGTGTGAGCTGTTAAGATTATCTTGTAAAGTGAAAGCTTAACACGCATTATCCCATCTAAAGCCCCACAGCTGCCTGCTCTGCCCTGTGGGTGAGGCCATTATTATGGGTATGATAATTTTGGTATAATAATTCGTACCCAATTTTAATAATTATGAGCATAATTTTACATGAGAGGAAACTGAGACTCAAAGAGACAATAATTTGTCCCAAGTCACACAACAGATACGGGAGTTGAGTCTGTGTCCGCTGAATTCCAAAGCCTGTGTTCCTAGTGGCCACATGACCCTGCCTCTGGGTTCCCAACTCAATTAAGATTCCACCCACGCTAGCCTGGCCTGGGCACGCCTGGGGTCTGTCCCTCGCTGCCAGGCTGGACCGCAGAGAGCAGGGCAGGGCCCCACTGGCCCAAGGGGCCAGCTGCCAAGATTCCTCACCAGGGTGTGGGAAGGAGCCGAACTGCTTGTCCAGGCTGGTGGGAGATTCCTGGGGCATCTGATTCAGTCCTGATGGATAGTGGCAGCCAGGGTGAAACAGGAGAAACTGAGAGGTCAAGAGGAAAGAGGGCCAAGGGAGAAGAGGGACAGGGGAGGGAAGAGGGAGCCAGGTCAGCCAGCCCAGCAGGGGGAGGGGTGAGTGTCGGGCCAGGTAAGTCGGAAAACCTTTGTAGGCTCTGCCCACCTCATAGCAAGCATATCAAGTGCTCCGGGGTCCCACGGTAAACGTGATCTATATATGACTTGAGCTGTAGGTGACTGCAGACGTTTAAAGGCACAGCTGTTGCTTTCTGTATTTTGGAGTTAACAGTTGTTTTTTCAGGTTTCAAGTATTTTTATAACCTGGAAAAGCTTATAGGCTGTGAACACTCTGCTCATGGATAAAACAGCCCAGCAGCTCCCTACAGGTTGTGGGCCTAAGGGAGTGTCCTGGGGCCACTTTCCCGTCCCTGCCTCTGGCCTGACTTCTGCAGGCCTGACGGATGGGGTTTCCGAGAGAGGAGATGCTTCAAGACTTGATCATTACTTGTCTTTGATCCAGTAACCCAGGGAATTCTTCTTTTCAGCCCTAAACCCTTCCAGCTTAGGCTGAAGACACCTCCTTCTACATCCTGCTTTTGTGCCTGTGTCTGAGGTGGCACTGTGGGCTGAGGGAGGGGACTGTCATGGTCCGCCACACAGTGCAAACCTTCAGAGCTCTGACAGTCACGAACGGTGTTTTCCCTCCTCCCCCTCGGGGAACATGAGCTCTTTTGCCCTGTCCGTTCCATAGCTGCCGTGGAGGCTGGAGCTGGGGGCTGGCCAGGCGCAGGAGCACGCAGCCCTGCTGCCCGGGGCATTCTGATGTCTGGGCTGTGCCTGTGGCCAGGCCTGGGGTCTGCCCCCTGCTCAGGAAACTGTCTCTAGTTTTGGTATTTCTTCTTGGGCACCTTGGATGGTGCTATGGTATCAGAATTATTGGCATTCCTCTTGGGCTTTCTCATCCAGACTTTCACGAAACCCTTCTTGTCAGAGGAGATGCATAAAGTGATTCCAGGAAGAAAAGTTGCATGTTTTATCTCCTTCCTGTCAAAGCTGTCCTCTCACAGGTGTGTGGGAGCGTGAGTGAGCGTTCCCGGGGCTGAGAGCGACCTCAGCCCTCCATCCCTGCTTCTGTGACTGTCCTCACCCACCCGACAGTGCAGGGACCCTTAGGCCCTCTGCTGAGAAGAAGCCCGTCACTGCCCTGGCTTGTGCTCCTGGCTCCTCACCCCACTTAGAATAGCTCTTCTTCCCATCTGGCTTCAGTTACAACTTCAGCATTTCTTCTGTGAGAAACAGAGCAGCAGGTTTATGCACACCCAGACTCGCTTCCGAGCAGGTGCTTGGAGATATTCTCAGGAACCTGCCAGTTCTGCAAACACTTCTAAGTTTTGCATTTTTACTTAGTGGATAATATAAAACATTTCCAATCAGAGAGACTACACTTTTGCAGGGAAACTCAAAATGGAAATACATGAGTAAGTAAGCAGGTTGCACTGGTGTTGGTGGGGGTCTATGGACATATTCCTGGGGTCTTGCAAGAATATTTTTCTTTATAAAGGAGCTGTATATATTACTCACATTTGAAACATACTGATCTCTAGACTGCTGTTCTCAAATGCCACTCTCAGCCACTGCCCGCTGTTGAAGTGTTTGTTGGTCCCGAATGAATGGAAAGAAAAAGTGATGCTGCTTGATGTACCAACATATGTACGTAACGCATGTGTGAGCCGCACTCTGAGAAACCCTGAGCTAGCCGGCCCGCTATTGAACTCACTGTGCAGAAGGGGGATTAGAGGGCCTGAGGGGAGAAGGCCACCCAGCAGCCCCAGAACTGGGGCCACCTGAAGCAGGGAGTTGTGAGGTGAATGTCTCCCAGCCTTTGAGGGACTATGGTAGTTGATGCGCAGGTCTGCTCTGACCCCTAGTGGCAGGAGAGGGGCACTGTCTGCAGATATCTTGGCAGAGAACCCACCGCAGGCCGTGGCAGCTCAAGGGTCGGAGCTCTGGTCTGTCCAAAAGGAGACATGGAGGAATATTTCCTTCTCCCGTCGGCCTCCTTCCTTTATTTGTGCTGTCAGTGGGAAAGAAGACCCTGTTCTGGACCTCAGAGTACTTCCTGATTAGGGGCCATCACAGCCGGCAAGAAATTAGCATCTTCCTCTCCAAGGGCCCCTGCTGCTATTGCTTACTTGGTCCAGATGGGCACGTGTCCCCCTCAGCGGTCATCCTTGTGCATGGGGTCCCTCGAGTTGAATTTGTTAAGTGGAAAGAACTCATGAAACCCATTTGTAATGAAGCGAGGTTTGTGGTTGGCCCAGAGGAGACGTGCTCCCTTCATGACACTAACTGGTCCTCAGACCCCGGCTGAAATGAGCTGACTTCAAGCAGACCGTGAGAAAGTGGCTCCATCCCTCTTTTCTCACTCCCCCAGAGGAGGGCTTGTTCACAGGTAAGCTGTGAGGTGTGCTGAGGGCTGGGGAACCGTGGTGCCCCAGGGTGGACAGCAGAACTGGAGACGATGCGCTGGGAGGCGGGCAGACTCTAAGGACAGATGGGTACAGTTGGTACTAAGTACGGAGTAGGTGGGCCTAAGATGCCCACATCTAGAAATGGTAGGACTTCAGCTCAGTGCCCAGGAGACCTTTTCAAGAGCCTGGCAGTTTCCTACTGGACAGGCCACCTTGAAAGCAGCCAGCAGCCCATCCCTGGGAAGGTGCAAGCAGGGAGGGCATGAGCTGGGGCCTGGGTGTGCAGGGGCTGAGGTGGGGAGGGGCCAGGTGGTCCCTGGAGACCTGCTGATGCCCTGGCAAGGGCTGCGTGTGCCTGGCCACTTCTCTCCTGCCCCCCCTTCCACCTCACTGCCCTCTGTTCTCTCCTTCACCCTGTACCTGACTCTCGGCCCAACATGAGAAGGCCAGTGCGTCCAGCCTTCCGTCTGCATCAGATTGACATGTGCAGTACTTTAGACTACGCACTGGGTGACTTTGTCCAGGTGGAACATTACTTTAGGGTTTCCAGGTAACCATCTTCTCTCTCTTTTTCTGTCCCTAAGAGTGGGGAGGAGAGATGACCTTGAGCAAGCATGTGTCATGCCAGGCATTTATCATTGTCACACAGAGTCTGTCACCATGTCATACAGGTGAGGAGACTGTGTCTCAGGGAGGTTCACACATTGTGCTGGGAGCAGCCAGGATTCAGACCTACACATCCCTGAATTCCCAGTGAGCCCATTGGCTCCTCAGACTTACTCAGCCAGCAGCACCAAGGCACTGGAAGGGAACATCCATCCCAGACGTCAGCTTTGTTTTCTTTTTCTTTTTTGGAGGGAGGCCGAAAACCCTTGGTTTCTAGTCACCCTCAGTCCATCAACCAGTTGAATTATATGTTCAATGTGGACTCATTTTGGGGTTCCTAAGACCCTTTCATCAAGAGCCAGGGCCCTGAGTTTGGGTCCTGGTTCCATCTCTTACCTTTGGCGTGACCTCGGGCCATCACTTACCTTTCAAGACTTTGTCTATCATCGTCCATCCTCTCTGCATCTCAGAGTTGCAAGGACTCAATGAGATCATGTATGTGAAGCTCAGGAGACCTGATACCAACACACAGGGCTCATTCTATATATTTAATCTTTTCTGGAAAGAGACAGTGGAGAATACATCTGGACATAAATGATTCATGGACATGTCACAGCTGCTGACACTAGTGGTGACACACATGACACCGATGGAATGTATTGAGCTTGATGGAGCACTTGACTCATTGACGGAAACTGGTTGATTACCCAAGGACAGCTCAGAGTGGCGCCACACCTTTCCTGCCCTCACTTTTCCAGAGGACACACGACTTAATGATCTTTGGGTGTTGGAATGACTAGAACGTGTTGGCTGTTTTAACCATGTTGTAGGAGACTGTTGCTAGGCGACTCTCTTCTGTGGTCTAGAAAGAGAGTTGATGTCCCAGAGGGGGTGTCTGTGGCTCAGACGGGACTGGCCAGATGAATGACGTCAGGGGTACAAGGCTGGTGGGCTCCGTGCTGCATTCAAGAGGAGCTCTCCTCTGGCGCAGTCAGATTTGCAAATGGCCCTCCTTTGTGAGTCAGCATGCCTCCGTAGGACAGACAGGCAGGCTGGATGCAGCCCTGGGCCATTCCTGAACTTGGAGAATTTGGGACCTGCTGTTTGGGTTGGGGGCAGCATTCTTGCTGATTTCTTGGCACTACCTTTCTGTAGGCCAGGCTCTTCCCTTGATGGTTCAAGGCAGGAAGGGCAACATTGCACGCGGGACTTTCTGTAGCTTGACACATGGAGCACGTAAGCAGACATGTGTGTTCATGTGTGGGTGTGAGCCAAGTGAGGATGGGAGCGGTGTCCGCAGGTTTGTCCTCTGCACCTGTATTCTGAGGCTGAGGGTCTGAGAACACTCTGCCCCAACTGGCTCATGCAGTAAGCAAGATCCATTAGCTCGCTTAACACGAAGGCCCGGGTGACTTGTGGCTCAGTGTGCTCACGGGCAGGCAGGTTCCTTCCCTGTGCCCCTCTGCCATCCCCATCTTGTCCGCTTGGCCCTTCGGCGTTGTCCCTCACAGCCCACGGTGGCATTGCCATTCTAGTTACAGACATGTCACAGCTCTTTTGGGAAACATCGAGGAAATCTTTCCTCAAAGACCCCGGCAGGTGTCCCCTCATGTTCCACTGGCGAGAGGATGGGTTACGTGACTGTTATAGACGGTCACAATTGACTCCTTTGTCCTATGGAGGAAGAGGGTCTATAGGACCAGGCAGTGGCTCTGCCAGCCAGGAACAGGATGGGATGGCACTTGTATGTGAGCAACTAACAAAGTTTGTCTCCGTGAGTCTTTGCACGGGGCTCTGAGTCCCTGTGGGCCCTGGACAGCGAGTTCACACAGTGGGAACCCTCCCCGCCCCCCGCAGTCCTCGGGCCTTTTAGCGTTGCCCTGCTTTTAGGAATGTCTCGTTTCCCCGCTGACTTGGGCACTCCTTGGAGGCAGGGCTGCATCTTATACTTCTTTGGCTCTCCTCCCGCAACTCTCCCAGTACGTGGCACAGTGCTGGGCACACAGGAGGCACGTGACCAGTGCTGGTTAGTGACACCGAGAGTGGCCGCATTTATTGGGTACTTCTTTTTTTTTTTTTTTTAAATTTCAAAATATTTTTTAATTTTTCAATTACAGTTTACCATCAATATTATTTTGTATTAGTTTCATGTGTGCAGTGTAGTAGTGAGACAGCCAGGGACCATTCTTCTTCGATATTCTGCCCAGTGACTTGGGCTTAGACAGCACTTTGATTAGTATTTCCTCCCTTTGTTCTTTTTTTTTTTTTTTCAGATTTAATGTGTTTTATTGATTAAAATATTACATTTGTGCCAATTTCCCTTCCCTCTGCTCCCCTCCACCCGGTGGCCCCCCTCCCTCCAGTTGTCCCCCCCTTTTAGATTATGTCCATTAGTTGTGCATACAGTTCCTCCCAACCTCTCTCCGTCTATTCCATTCCCTCCTACCTTGATCCCCAATTCCTATATCATCTCCCTCCCTTTCCCCATTTCCCCTCCCTGTTGACCTCCCCCCAATATGTTTCCCGTACCCACAGTTCCTTTTCCACTCTCGTTGCCTATTTAGTTTGCCTTTGTTTCATCTCCCTAGCTTCTGTTTTTTTTTTAAACCAGTCCCTTTAACATCTCATATAACAGTGGTTTGGATCTAATGAACTCTTTCAGTTTTATTTTGTCCTGGAAACACTTTCTCTGTCCTTCTATTCTGAATGACAATTTCGCTGGATAGAGTATTCGTGGTTGTAGGTTTTGGATTTTCATTACTTTGAATATTTCTTGCCAGTCCCTTCTTGCCTGTAGGGTCTCCCTTGAGAAGTCAGCTGATAGTCTAATTGGGACCCCTTTGTACATAATTCTTTTCTTCTCTCTTGCTGCTTTTAAGATTCTCTCTTTATCTTTAATTTTTGACATTTTGATTATAATGTGTCTTGGAGTGGTTCTCCCTGGGTCCAGTCTCTTGGGAACTCTCCTTGCTTCCTGGACCTGCAAGTCTATTCCCTTCCCCAAGTCTGGGAAGTTCTCCTTTATTATATTTTCACTCAATTTTTCAAGTTCTAGTTCATCTTCCTCGCTCTCTGGCAAACCAATGATTCTTATGTTGGGCCTTTTATAGCTGTCCCAGAGGTTTCTGATCCTCTCATTGTTGCTTGCCATTTCCTCTCGCTGCATTGGTTGACTGCTTGTTCCTTCTCCATATTCCAGTTTGTTGAAATGAACTCTGGATTTTATTTCCTTTCTTTCTGTCTCGTATGCGGTTTTGTTCCTTTCGTTATGAAAGTTTTTCGCTTCTTTCATATCTTTTTCCTGCTCTTTTGTGAATTCTGTAAGCCACCTGATAACAATGGCCCAGAACTGAGCCTCTGACAGGTTTCTTATCTGTTCATCTGTCAGGTTCTCTATCTGCTGCCTGGTGAGCTGTGTCACCGGTATTTCTATAGTTGTCTGCCACATTTTGACAGATGTGTTTTGTTTTCTTGGGCTGGCTGTCGGGGGCAGTGCCTGTGTACGCGTCACAAATCAGCGACCGGCCGGCGCCTGCCTGTCCGAGACCTATTTCGCAGCCCTGTGGTGCTTTCTTTGGGGGCGGGGGTCCAAGATGGATTCACACAGTTATTCAGCCAGGAGACCGGGATCCGTCCTCCCGCCCCTCTGGGCCTCACTGTTCAAGGCGATGCGGCGGCCGCTCTCCCCAGCGCCGGAGTCGCGCACCGGCAGGGGCTTGGCCGCAGCTGGGACTCCTCCCCGGGGTCACGCACCGCCAGGGGCTTGCGCAGCTGGGACTCCTCGCCGCCCGCCGCTCAGGGTGCGACCGCAAACAGCACTGCCCTCTTTAACTCTTACCTGCCCAAGTGGCACCGCTGGTTTATAACTTCATATGTTGGACTTCCGTGTAGTTTTATTTTCTGGAATTTCTAGTTATCCTTTGTTTTGAAGTAGTTGTATTCCTCTTTAGTTGTAAAGGGAGACCTAGTGTGTCTGTCTAAGCCTCCATCTTGGCCGGAAGTCTATTGGGTACTTCTGATGTGCCAGGCTCTCCGCTAAGAGTGTTACGTGCGTGGCCACCTGCCCGTATTATTGAGTGGCTGAATGAGTGATCAAAGGGAAGTGATGCGGGTTTGGGGGTTCCTAGAGAGAACCTTCCCTTCCTTGAACTCTCGTGTCACCTTTGAAGGCCTTCAGAACCAGGGAGCATCATCCCTGTGGTAGGTGGGATCCTCTAGGACTGCCCGTGTCGGAAAATCCTTCCCTGGGTGCAGCCGAGATGTGCCTGCCTCACTCACACCGCTCTCCTTGGTCAGGTTTCAGACTGACGCAGGAGGCCTGCCGGGCAACGTGAGGGCAGCTGTCACCTCCCAGGTCTATCCCTGCTGTGGGCTCAGCGACCTTCGTCTTAGCTGTCCTTCTCGTCTTTGCATGCACAGGACAAGCCCCTGCCTGTTCTGGTTGTCCCTTCTGGGTCACTTCACTGTTTACCGATGTGCCCTTTGCTCTTTGGTGGCCCTATGTGGGCACAGGGCTCCACATGGCCTGAGGCCCTCTGGGCCCTCTGAGGGCTCCAGCCTCGAGTCTGGTGGGCATGTCCTGTGTCAGCAGCAGGACCTGGCAGTGGGCTCGTGTTGTCTTTAGCTGCTGCAAGCCTGAGTGGTGGTTCAGTGCACGGATCGGGATGAGCCCTGGCCGTAGTCCACCAAGCTGCACAAGGCACACTGTGGGGTGGCAGCAGAAGGGACACCCAGTGTTTAGATAGAGAAGGACACCTAGTTTTCTGGAAAAAAGGTCAAGTTGGGGTGAAGGATGTGACTGCATGATGCTGCTTGGACCGTGTCATTCCCGATTTCAGATGAGGAAGCTGCAGCTTAGAGAGGTAATAGAGCAGGGTCACACCGGTTTGGTAAGCTGTCCAAGCCGCTTTCCTTCCCTGCAATAACCTGTGTCCACCTGGCAGCGGATCTGGGGCATGGACCCCTCAGACTCCCCTGGCCAGTATCCTCCCTCACTTCTGCCAAGAGCCACCCATGCCCAGAGCGGGTGAACATCCTCTGCAAACTCTAGTGATGAGAGCGTGGGCCACCCAGAGAAAGAGTGTGAGAGGCTGTGTGTGCTGTGCACACGTGCTGAGGGCTGCGTCTGCAGAGCCCGCTGGCGGGGCAGGCCGTCTGGAGGGGCCTGGTTCCCGCTCTCAGCCCCATCCCCCGCTGTCTCCTCAGAGGGCCATTCGCGTGCGCAGCCACTCCATGGAGACCATGGTGAGCAGCCAGAAGAAACCGCATGGTGGGGGTCTGCCTGGCAGCCTCAGCGGGGGCATCTCCCACAACAGCACGGAGGTCACCAAGGCCACCTTCTCGGTGAGTACCTGCATGCTCTGGGGTCCCCCAGGTTGTGGTCCAGGAGGAGTGTGTTCATTCAGGCCTGGGCCAGGTGATGAGGGCAGGGTGAGCTGCTGATGGAAGGAAGCTGAGCCTGCCTGGGGGTGACCCCTCTTTGAAATCGGAGCCTCCAACCAGGTGACGCCTGGGGCTGGCCCACACTAGGGCCTCCTGTGGTCCTGTTCTCTGAATTTCCTTGACACCTGGGCCTTCTCCTCCGGGCCAGCCCTGCAAAGTGGTCCTGGGGCATGTTTCTGTGCCCAGGGCCTTGGGACCCATGACTGTGAGAGCGGTGTCCCTCCTTTGTCGTTATTAACGACAGTAGTAGCTGCCCCCTGCTTGCTGTGCGCCAGGCATTGAGCAAAGTGATTCATGGATCCCTGAAACAGCTGTCTGAGGTAGGAACTGATGTGCTCTCCATATCACATTTGAGGAAGAGGAGGCCTGGAAGGGTTAACTAACTTGCTAGAGATTGCCCAGCTAAGCTGAAGTACTGGGATTTGAATGCAGGTTGCCCAGACCTCAAGTCTTTACTCCAGATCTCTGTGTGTGCAGTTCTAAGAAAAGAAAGCCTGGTCAGTAAGTGGGTTTGGGTCTGGTCAGCGTGCACCAGTAACTGGCCAGGTGAAGAAACCACAGGATGACTTTGGATTTGTATACATTAGGGTTTTCTTTCTTTTTAAAATTTTTTTGTAGTAGCAGAACATACCCACCCTGATACTAATAATTTGTATTATAAATGGCTGTGTGTAATTCATTTGACTTATCAAATAGTATTTTCATAGTATTATCTTGTTCCTCCTGGAAGGTCTGTGAAGTATCAGGGCAGGGCAGAGATCTTCAACCTGTGGATGAGACTGGGGCCCAGAAATGTTTTCCCCTTGTCCAAGGTTGCACAGCATGTGAATGGTAAAGGTTGGGGCCTGGGTGAGAGGCCTGGCGGAGTCTAAAGATTGGCTGCAGGTTTCCACCCCCCCCCCCCGTTGTCCCCCACATGTGGCAGAAGCAGGGCCACATTCTTGGCAGGCTCCCTCTGCCGTGAGTGCATGTGGACCTGGCCCTGCCACTCTAGTTCTGTCTTGTTATTGTGACACCCAGCTTGGATCTATTTATTTGCAAGCAGTGGATGGAGTCAGGAGCCCTGGGTTCTTACGTTTGTCCAGCCAGTGATTTGCTCCACGACCTACGACCTTGACCAAATTCCCTCGCTACTCGACTCCACAGCTTTCGCATCAGTAAAGGGAGGCCACTGCCAGGGTTCTCTCAGCTTCGTGGTTCCCAGTCTGTGACTCCTGTGAATCATCCTGTCCTCTTCAATATGTGGGATTCTCCTTAGGGTAGTCTGGACCCATGTTCCTCCAAGAATTCTGGTCTTTAGTGGATTGTTATCTGGGGCCAAAGGGTTGGGTTAACAACATGGGAAAATGGGCTGCAAGTGGCTGAGCCTTGGGTTTCAGCTGCTCTTATGCAGATCCCGGCCTTCCTGTCTTGCTGTTTCCTGGGATCTTTCCAGACCAGTTGCGGGGAGGGTGCAGGGGCCATTTGTAGACCAGAAAGGGGGATTCAGGGAAGGAGATCTGGGTTTGGGGAGTGAGCACTCACCTTGGCGGTTTCATTGGCAGCCTCCAGTGGCGGCGGCGACCGCGAAGAACCCGTCGCGGAGCCCCATCAAGCGGCGGTCAGGGCTCTTCCCCCGTCTGCACACGGGCTCCGAAGGCCAAGGGGACAGCCGGACACGATGGTAACCGTCCAGTGTGGGTCCGGTCACCTCCTGCAGGAGGGCTTGGTGCAGCCTCAGGAGATGGTCCCCATGTCAGGCCCCGCCCACCACTGTCACTCACTCAGCTCTTTGCCCACGGAGGCAGCGCCAGTGGTCTCTGCATCAGACATTCACAGTTGTTCTTGTCACGTTTTACCCAAGCTAGAAATGTTGCTTAGATTCTGCTTCCTTTTTCAAAGCATACTCAGATGTCCTCTTTATGGAAGCTTTCCCTGATTCTGCCAGGCAGAGTTAGTTGAACCTTCCTTTGGGCTTCTCGAATGTTCTTCTTTTTTATTTTATACTTCACCCTTTTTTGCTAACTGCCTTTCTGCATCTTTATTGGTGAACCCATTTGCTGTTTAATTCAACCAGTAGTGTTCAGTGAGTGTCTGCCCCTGGGTGGGCCCCATGCTCAGATAGGAGCTCCAGAAGCTTGCAGTCTCTTGAGGGAAGACAGGTGTTTAGATTGACTAAGAGTTTTCAGGTTGCCTGCTTGTAGCCCTGGATGAAGCATCAGCCCCAGCCTTGGGTGTGCAGGACGAGGGACAGGCTTGTGGAGGGGGTGGGGGCCTGCGTTTGGAACCTGTATGTCTGAGTGAGTCTTTGTGGCCCACTTGGTGCAGAAATCCAGAGCTCTGAGTGGTCAGAATCGCTAATCTTGAGCTTAGGAGTGGGGCTGTGACTGGAGAAGGAGAGGCAGGAGTCACTGGGCTGCAGGGGGCATTGAGATGGGTCAGTGGCTGCGCTCGCCCAAGGGTGTGTGTAGAAGGCCTGGGAACACCAGCACTTGTGGGCAGTGGAGGAAGGAGAGAAAGCCAGTGAAAGAGGCAGAGGCGGGCGGTGGGGGAGGAGGACGAGAGCCTGCAGAAGGGGAATCTCAGAAACGAGGGAAGAGCCGTTCCTGGAGGGAGAGTCAGCAGAACCAGATGTGCGGAGGCGTCTAGCACCGTGACCTAAGCCCCTGCTTGTGTTGACTGTTAGCAGTTCATCAGCGACCTCATGAGAAGTGCGTTGAGGCACTTTGTGCCTCTAGGATGGCTATAATAAAAAAGACAAATAATAAGTGTTGGCAAGTGTAGAGCCATTGGAACCCTCATGCATTGCTGGTGGGGACGCAACTAGTCTGGCAGTTCCTCAGAGGGATATACGTGGAGTTTCCATAAGACCCAGCAATTCCACCACTCAGTGTATACCCAAGAGAAAAAACGCACATGTCTGCATGTAAAGGACTAGCACACAGATGTCTGTAGCAGCATTATTCACAGTAGCCAGGAGTGGGAATGATCTAAACGCCCATCACTCAATGAATGGATAAGTAAAATGCAGTATATATAAAAAAGAAATGGAATATTATCTTGCAATAGAAAGGAGTGAAGTACTGATTGACACATGCTACCACATAGATGAACCTTTCAACACTATGCTAAGTGAAAGGAGCCGTTCACAAAAAGACCACAGCACATGTGTGATACCATTTATATGAAATGTCCAGAATAGGCAAATCTGTAGAAATAGAAAGCAGACTAGTGGTGGCCAGGGGCCAGGGAGGATTGTGAGTGTGTGTAGGGTTTCTTTTAGCGGGATAGAAATGTTCTAAAATAAGATGGTGGTCATGGTTGTGAATATACTAAAAAATCATTGAATGGCGCACTCTAAATGAGTGAGCCATATGTGGGTTACATTGCCACGAGTCTGTTATAAAAATGGAAGTACATTAAGGACAGGGCTGTCTTCTCCCCAACAGCAGGCACGGAGCAAATAGTGGGAAGCAGTACATGGTCTTTGTTAAACTACAGGGGAAGCTAACCCACTTACCCGGCACCCCTCCTGGCATGGGGGGCCACCTCAGCATGTGTGCCTAGGGAACTCATTTTGTAGTCTGTGTGAAGGGTGTCCCCGAAGGCACACAGCTGTGCTCTGCCAGCACCCTGCGGGGCGCACGTGCACTGGGCTGGTTCCTGGCTGTGGCGGTGGGTGTCCCAGACCCCAGTGCCTTCCCTCTGTGGTCCACTCTTGAGGTAGAGCTCTGTCAGCTGGGCGGCCTGCTTGGGTGGGGGGTGGGCTCCATGGCATCAAGCTCTTGGCTCTCACCCAGAAGCCTGTGTAGCCCCTTGCAAAGCAGAAAACCCCGTTGTCTGCCCCCTGCGGCCTCTGACTGGCCCCCTGACCTCACCCCTCTTCATCCTCATTTCCTCAGTGACAGTGCATCCAACAACGCCAAGGCTCTGGACGGCGGGCACTCTTCCCAGGAGGTCAAGTCCGAGACGTCGTCCAATCCCAGCTCTCCGGAAATCTGCCCCAACAAGGAGAAGTAAGTGGGGGTGAGGGGAGGGCGGCTGGCTTTGGCCCCCTGGAGCCCTGCGGTACGTCTGCTCCCGGCATCGCCTGCCCTGGGGGCTCCTTGGAACACAGAAGCCCACAGGCAGGGCACGGGGAGCCACTGGTGGGCAATGCAGTTGGTGGGAGGCCTGCCTTGCCCTCGGTGCTGGTGTGCGACTGGGACCTGCCTTGCCGTCCCCTACAGGCCCTTCATAAAGTTGAAGGAGAACGGCCGGGCCAACATCTCTCGCTCCTCCTCCAGCACCAGCAGCTTCAGCAGCGCGGCCGGGGAGGGCGAGGCCCTGGAGGAGTGTGACAGCGGGGTAGGTGTGGCCCTGTCCACCCTGGGCCCACCTGCTCTGTGCATTAAAGTAGCTCCTGTAGACGCAGCCCTGTCCCATGTCTGGGGAAGTATAGAAACAAGAGGTGGCCCACTCAGCTTCTTTGCCCTCAGGGGGTCTCCCTGTAGTGACATGGGAGCAGCAGCAGAGGGTCAGAGGCCAGGCTGAGGGGTGTCCCTGCCCTGGGGTTACTGGCTGGAGACGATAGGGGTCAGCACTCTATGGGTGTGGGTCAGGGCCACTTCCTGGGGACGGAGGGGAGCCAGGGTTGAAGGCAGCAGAAGGAAAGAGCATGTCCAAATGGGGCGTTGGGGGCAGGGGCTGCCCTGGGTCGGCTGGCCTCACTCACCCGGCCTCTGTTTCCAGAGCAGCCAGCCGTCCACAACCTCGCCCTTCAAGCAGGAGGTGTTTGTCTACAGCCAGTCCCCGAGCAGCGAGAGCCCCAGCATGGGGGCAGCCACCACTCCCATCATCATGAACCGGAGTCCCACAGGTCAGTGGCGTCTGGCGGTGTGTATCATGTGGCCGGGGCACAGCCTGTGCCCTGGTCACCCTGTGGCGCGTGAGTCCTGAACTGGCCAGTTCCCACTCCATCCCCAGGGTCAGGCCCTCAGGCTCTGCTAGCTCACCGCCTCTGTTCATCAGCCTTAAAAAGCCCGTGTGCCTGTCCTCTCCTTACTCGTGGGGAACTGAAGCTCTGGGGGCTCAGGGATTTGCTGGAGGAGGTGGGATTGTTGAGGTTCTTTCCACAGACCTCTCTCTCCACCTCACCTCTGACTCAGGGTGCTCTGTCACAGCGATGGTCCTCCACATGCGAAGGTATTAGGTAGGGACAGTGTCACAGGTTCCCACTGAGGGAACAGCACGTGCAGAGTCCTGGAGAGAACTGAGAGGCTGTGATCTGGAATCACACATGGGTCAGTGCATCTGGAGTTCACAAGGGTGACAGGGGACAGGTGAGAGAGGAGACAATGGATAGGAGACAGGAGCTGCCATGGAGCCCCTGGTGAGGATTTGGGCCTTATCCTCAGGCGGTGGAAGCCACTGGGAGTCTCTGAAGGTTCCTAAGTAGAGAAGCGCCATGTGGAGTTGAGAGAGCGTTTTGGTGGCTGCAGTTGGCTCAGTAGGCAGGCTTGGTGGGAGCAGGTGCAGGGAGGGAGATCAGCAAGGGTCACGGTGAGCGGCGAGGTGGGATGGGCCACAGGTCTGCGGGGCGCTGGAGCAATGGCAGAAGCATGTGGATTCAAGAGATGCCAAGGAGGTAAAATCTTCCAGGCTCAGTAGTGGGGGGCTCAGAGAGAGCAAGGAGTCTGAGCCTTTTGGGGTTCGGTGACCTCTGCAGCTGGGCGGAGTAGGAGGAGCCAGCTCTGGGGAGGGTGAAGGGCTGGCACCTGTGGGGTGTCCTGGCGGACGTGCACCGTAGGCACTGCTGGGCGCCGTGGGTGCTCAGAAATCCAGGCCTTGGTCTTGCCCTTGGGGAGGGCAGCACAGTGTGGGGGCAAGTGCAGGAGCCTGGAGCCGGGGCCTTAATCCTGGGTCTCCCACTTACTAGCAGTGACATTGGACAAGTTACTGGGCCTTTCTGTGCCTCAGATCCCCCAAGCAAAACAATGGAGGGATGGGAAATAGTTTCTACCTCATGGTTATGTGTAGATTAAATGAGCTTACGCTTATAAGAAACTTACAACTGTTAACCTACATGATTGCTAAATGAGAAGAGTAGAACAATAATATAATCAGAGGTTCTCAGCGGGGAGTGGTCTTGCTCCCTGGGGCTTATAGGGCATTGTCTGGACAAAATGTCTTTGGTTTTCTTGATTGCAGGAGGGGCTACTGCTGGCATCTAATGGGCAGAGGTCAGGGATGCTGTTAAGTGTCCTACAGTGTACGGGGTACAAAGAACTACCTGGCTGCGGTTAGGACACTGATGTAAATGATGGTGTCACAGAAAGGACCCGTTCAGGTGCTTCCTGTCCCTCAGCTCCCCCTGGCCGGGCAGCTGCGGAGCTGGGTTGTAATGCTGGCTGCGCAATTGACGGCCCACCCCTCTGAGCCTCAGTTTCCTCATCTGTAAAGCGGGAGGTCATACAGATTCCCTGATTTTTTAAAAAAAGGCTTAATGAACTATTGAAGGAGTGAATGAAAGAATATGTAACCAAGCTTGGCTCCTACTTGGTGTTAAATAAATATAAAAATAACCAAGGTTTTGAGTGAAGGGAGGTTTAGCAAGTGTCTGTGATTTACTGAAGGTCACTGGGGGCAGGAGGGGACTTGGAAGGTGTTTACTGCCCCCACACTGCTCTCCTCATGTTTAACCCTGAGGGCCGCCTTTCACCCCTGGCCCCAGAGAACTTGTGCTGGGTACCTGCAGGCTCATTCTGGCCCTGCAGAGATCTAGAAACCTGTTTTAGACTGTTTGACTGCCTCTGAGGAGAGACGGGGAGGAGGGGAGGGAGGTGGCCTGGAAGGGCCTGACGTCTTCCATAGTCTCAGATGCCGTGACTGTTGGTCATTTTATACCTGGGCTCCCAGGGGCCCTGGGAGGGGATTGGTGGGTCACACCAAGAGGTGCTCATGGTGCTGGGCCTCCAGGTGGGGTGCACTGAGCTGTAGGTTTTTGCCCTGGGCCACAGGAGAACCAGAGAGCCAAGTGCCCCTCAGCAGTGGGCTGGTGAATGCTTAACATCTGGCTCTCCTGCCCCCCCCCAACATCTGTATATGCTAACTGTAAGTTTTACTGATGTGAAGGATCCAAAGCACACAATTTATAAATCATGACAAAATATACAATATTCTTTACTATAAATCCCATATAGCCAATTGATGCTCACAAAAACACTTTTATTAATTATTTGCCTAACTTTATATTCATAGCCACCTCAAGGTGCAAGTGACAAGCAAGTGTAGTTCCGACATGAATGGTGATTGATATGATTTTGGCAGCGACCCAAGCAACTTCTTCATAGAATCAGACCATGGTTTTCGAATACTGGAGGGATATTTACTAAGTTTTTTGTGCTATTCACAATGCTGTTGACACAGTACACTTTAAAATTTAATCTCTAGTACTAATATTTCCCCCATTAGTCCCTGAAGTTTATACACAAAACAATAGAGCAGGCTGATGTGTAGCATTTGCTGATCTCAAGCAGCCAATGTGACGTGGAGCTGGGAAGAACCTCCAGATAACAATACATGTAAATAACCTTAAAAGAATAGGTAATAGTAAAGCGTAGTGAAATAACAAGGGAGTGATGACTTTTGAGTATTTTTTACCTTTGAAGAATACCATTCAATTATAAGCTTATATAATTAAATTTAAAAAATGACTGTGTGTAACAACCAGCTCAAAACATTAAAAAAAATTAAGAGTTCACTCTTATGAATTGGTGCAAGTCGGCCGGAGTGTCCGATGCAGGGAGGAGGCCCCCTTCCTGGCCTCGCTGCTGGTTCCCTCTCCACAGCCCGTGACCAGCCACAGTCCTGCTCCCGCCCTTTTTTTTTGAAAGAGAAAGAACCATTTTTAATTGATATAATTTCATAACAATAGCATGTTCAATAATGCAGTGTATAAAATTTTTGTAAGTGCACCAAACTTTTTATTTTTACTTTTGAAAAAATGTTTTATCATTTATGCTATTATAGTTGGCCCAATTTTTCCCCCTTGGCCCCCCGCTCCATGAGCATTTTCTTTTTCCTAGATGCCAAAAGCAGAAATTCCCCGAGGTCAAACCTGAAATTCCGCTTTGATAAGCTCAGCCACGCGAGCTCCAGTGTGGTAAGGATCGAGGGGTGCAGGGGTGGCAGGGGAGCCTCCCGTACCTCGCATCCAGCCTCCTCCAAGAGCTGGCCTTCGTCTCCGGGGGCATACCACAGCGGGGGAGGGAACGCTCTAGCCAGATCTGGGGGTGACGCCATCAGTTCCACATAGTGCAGGCGTCGGCCGGGGGGTCACCAGCCACCTCTGCCACACATCCTGTGTTACAGCCACACCCTTGGACACACCAGCTGTGATCTGTGAACTGTTGGCTCCTGGGCCTCCAGTCTCTTCCTGGGCTCCCTGGGGAATGAGAGCTGAGTGCACCAAAGTTGCAGGTGGTAGGGATTATGTTGTCTAGTTTTATAAATTTTGTATGGATTTCTCTTGAAACAGGGTCACTAATGTGAAAACGGAGTCCTTCGCCTGTCAAAGGTGGGTCAAGTGTGTGTCCTGCTGTGGCCATGTGGTCTGATAACCTGAGAACAGCCGTAGAGACCCTGACAGCTGGGGAGGGTCTATCACCTCTTCCAAAGGCTCTGGTGGGGCCCAGGAGCGGGGAGAAGGCAGATGGCCTCAGGTGTGGATGGGAAGCGTTGTTGGGTAATTTGGGGCAGACTCACTGAGGTGATTCCCTGACCCGGAGGAGCCCAGTTGAGAGGCAGTAGCCCAGAGCCTGCTTTCGTCTCCTGGAGGGGAGAGTCCTCAATTTGCCCCCTTGCCTTTCTGCTCTCGGCAGCCACTCCCTCCTTGTGTCCTTGGTGCCCTAAGCATTGAGCAGGTGACCTGAGGGAGGACCTCTGCTCCTGGCCGCAGTGCAGGGAACGTGTAGAATTCAGCAGACCAGGGCCTGGGTCCCGCTCACCTCAAGGCCTGAACTCTTGCCAGTGAAGTCAGTAGAGACCCTGCTGAAGCCCCACCCTGCAGTGGGGCTCCAGGTGTGTGAGCTGCAGTTGGAACCAAGGGGAGGGACAGAGCTGAGCTCATTTTATACAAACCCGATCTGTGAAGAAACAGAAGGGACAAGGGGAATGCATCTCTCACTCCTACTGCAGATGCCTCTGTTCGCCAGACTCATGTTTATGCCCAGCGTCTCAGGCTGTCTGAAGCCTGGCGCCCTTGTGTCTGGCACCCCCCTGTCCTGGCGTATTCCGCGGGCTGCGGCCTTGGGCACATGTGGCCTCCCTTCCTTCCTTCACTCAGCATTTGTCATCTCCCTCCTTCTTGTCTCTTTCAGGGAAGCCCTGACTCTGTCTTGGAGAAGGCTACTGTCCTAGCATTTGGGGGTGCCATTCACTACTATGACCGTCACAGGCCTGTTGATCCACGGGCCACCTGCCCACCAGACTGGCTATCTGTCCCAGTGTCCCGACCCGGCCACAGCCCTGCCCGCCTCTTCGCCAGGACACCCTGCCAGCACCTCTCCTTCTCTGGACAAAGCCTCGTTCCTCCAGTCTGCCCTGCTCCTGACTCCCCGATGTGCCGTGTGTCTGGGCCATTTGTTACCTTGTTGTCTGCCTCAGAGGCAAGTGTTGAGCAAGGGGGACTCTGGGTACTGGGGGCTTAGAGACCCTTAGAGACCAGAGCGGCAGCACAGCCCCACAGCAGGACTGCGCCGAGGGCCGGGCGGCTGCATCCTGGGCCCAGCAGGTACAGTGAGTGCGTTCTTGTTGGTGGAGGGAGCACTTTTTCAGGAGCCCCCTTGTAGCCCCTCGAGATGTCCTGGGAGAAGTCAGCTCTCTTGCTCCCACACCTCTGGAGCTCCCAATATCTGTTCGCTTGCGTGCCGGGAACTCCTTCCCCTCCTGCTGACAGTGGCCCCGGCTGCCTCTGTCCCTGCTGCCAGTGCATCGTGAGCAGCCTGGCTGCGGTTGCAGTGGCCACAGAGCTGGGCGTGTGTGGGAGTGGGCGCCACACCCTTCCTTTTGGCCTAATTTCACACAGGCTCCTGATTGTGGCTGCTGTGGGAGGAGCCCTGTGTCTGTCGCTCCCCTTGGAGCACATGTTTTTCCCATGAAGGGGCGGGCAGCCAGGACAGAGGAGGAATTCGGAAAGAGTGAGCCAGCGAGCGCCTGCCTGCGCCCTGGCTGAGGACAGCCTTAGCCGCCAGGGCGAGGCTGGGACCCAGGTCTCGGCTTGTGGAGAGTTACCTCAACCCAGCTCTTAGGGGCAAGCCGGAGAGGTGAGGTGGGGATGACTCGCCAGGCGTGGTCAGGCTGACGGTGGGTGCAGACTTGGGGGAGGGGAAGGAGCGGCCTCCTGCATTTTACGTGGGGCCCTCAGTGCTGCCTGAGGGCCTCTTTCCAGCGACCTGCCCTTCAGCTTTGTCAGGGCTGGATGCCCAGTCCTTCCCTTCCCCACAGCTGTCACATTGGTGGCATTCCTGCAACCTGGGCCCCAGCTGGGTGCCTTTCAGACACCTGTCCCTGCAGCCAAAGCCGCCTTCCCTGGGAGGAGCCAGCACGCCCTGGCTTCTCACCACCCACCCGAGTCTGCAGGTGGTTTCTGCTGGCAGGCCCGGCGGGCTTTAAGGGCTGGTGTCCTCCAGGGAAAAACAGTCTGAAGAGTAGACCTTGGAGGTGCTGTGATTTCAAGTACATATGGGGCCTCAGGCCATGGGGCTGCCAGGGTGATACTGGCGGGGCTCCTGCGCTAATGAGCAGATGATCAGGATTTCCACCCAAATGCTTTATTTGCATTGGACCTGGGCTTATGCCCAAGCCAAGGCATATAAACGTGACCCTTGTTTTTGAACGATAGGGCCATTGCCCCCTTGCTTTTCCAGTTAGAGTAAAACCTGATGCTTTGTTCCCCTACTCACGTGGACGTTGTGGGGTCCTGTCTGCAAGCTGGTGGACCACTCCCCTCACACTATTTGGGAAACGTGTTTACTTAAAGTACCAGTCCAGTAGAATTTATTCTAGTCAGAAGGTCAACAACGTCTGTTTAGATTTTATTACAAATCACCACAGCAGCACTCAGTGCTGGAACGAGGCCCGCGGACGCCAGCAGCGTTCTGTCGGCTGAGTTTCTGAAGGAACTTGGAAGGTCAAACGGCATTTCTTTAAAAACGATTTCAGGGCTCTGGCTCGCTTCTCCAGGTAGCCAGCATTTACAGCTGCTCAGTGGTTGTGCTGTGTTGTGTCGTGGCCTGGCGGTCCTCTGGGGTTTCCAGGTGTTCCCCACTCCGTCCTGCTTGGGGACCTCATACCCACCTTCCCCCGCTGCTCTGGCCACTTCCCTTGCAGCCCCCACCTGCTGGCAGCCAGTGGCCAGGATGGTGGGTGTCCAGGGGAGCTGAGAGGTACAGGTCTGCCCTGAGCATCACAGACCTGAGAGGTCTACCACTGGGTGCTAATGGGACGGTCTGGGGAGGATCTAAAATGTCCCTCCCTCTGTGTCCTGTGTCACCATCTCTAGAAAGTCCATTCTGTGGCTTCCAGAATGTGCATGACCAGTACCCGCCCTCCCCAAATCCCAGGGCTGAGGGGGAGGAGGACCAGGACCCAGCAGTCTCTGCTCCCCTTTGGGACCTGGACGCGGTGCCTCCCCGCCCCCCTTGCTTCTGCTCTGGCCCCAGCTGTCTTTCCTTTTATTGCTATGCCCAGTCTTGGGGCTCAGAAATTTGCTGAAGCCTCATCGGTCCTTGTGACTAGACTCATCCTGACGGTGCTCGTGCTGGCATTAGAGGCGTTCTGATCCTTCGGACATAGGACATGTGTTTCCTGGACACGTCTCTGGCTCCAGGAACTGCCTGACTCACGGAAGAAGTGACACTGGTCAGGCCCTGTGGGCACCCACATGCCTCTGCTCAGATGACACTTAAACACAGATGCAGAAAGAGCCTGAGACAGGTCTCAGCTAGTTTCTGTCATGAAGGGAAAGTAGTGTTTCCTGAAAAATATTTCGTGGTTCAGCCTTGTCAGTATCATCTTATTGTCCATGCCTTCTGGCCTTCTTTTAGCATCTGATCTGGCCACATCATCTTCCAGATGAGAAACCTCAGCCCCAGTGCAGGGAAGAATAACTTGCTTGAGGCAAGAATACACAACCCAGGGCCCTTTCTTTGACACCTACATGGTTGGTTCAACAAGTGGCTGCATTTCCTGGGGCCCTGGCTGGGAGATGTCAGCAGTAAGGGTGCTGGTGGGGCCTCTGGCTCTGTCCTTTTTGTTGGGAGGAATATTCTCTTGGATTTTTTCAGTGAGGACTCTGGAGGTTTGGATGCAGCTTGGGCGAAGAAAACGAGCAGGGAAAGAGATTTCAGTGGCTTCTTCCTTGGTGACGTCAATTCTTCAATTCTGGCATGTAAGGGGGATGCAGGGCAGGGCCTAGACACATTATCCAACCCTCAGTCTCCCCTTTTAAGTTTAGAAAAGTATAAGTGAAAAGTTTTTTATTTTCCCTGATCCTTAAACAAAGGTAGTTAGTAGAAATGTAGACTCAAGTGACAGGTGGGACGAGAGCCTGCTTCAGTTCTTACCCTGCCTGTTTAAGGTGCCAATGCAAACACTACCTTCTTCATTCAGTCATCAGTCAACAGAGACGGGTCTGTCATGGGGGAATGGTCAGAGTTCAGGTAGATCTTCTGGCTGCAGGTGGCTAGCAGGGACCTGGCCCCTCAGCTGTACTCAGGACTCCACCCCTCCTCCCCCCGCCTGTAGCCACCCCTTTCTCAAAGGCGAGGGGTGGGGGTCAGTGCAGCTGGCCCAGGCTGTCTGGGGGCTGGCTGGGGTAGTCGGCAAGCTCTGATACCCATTTTACCACTATAGCTCCTTGCCCCACCCAACCCCATGGCTCCCTCCTTTTAGCTGGGCCACGTGCCCCTTGGGAGAAAGGAGACCACCCCCAATAGGGCCAAGGATGGGGCGCCAGGCCTGGAGTGAGTCTATGGGGGCAGGGGCTCTGTTCTGTGCCTTACCTGCCCGGGGGAGAGGGTGTGTAGCTGAAAGACTGGAATTTAAACGCCATTGTCTTTGATTTTGTGACATTTCCACTTGGAAGGGTCAGTCCTCCCCTTCCTGCTCCTTAGCATGTGTGCCAACTCTCCCCTGTCATGGCGTTCCCCTCCCACACCCCAGCCCGGGGAATGCTGACATGCAGTGTGCGGAGATTCTTCTGTGCGACAGAACCTAAGAGGTATAGCTTGGAAATGCTGATCCACGTGGTGATGACTTTGCTTTTTTTCCTCTTCGCCAGGGAGTGATTTGTAGACCCTGACTGCCTATGTATGTAAATAGTGTACATTTAATTTATTGCTATGGTAGCATATTGTATTTGTTAATGTATAAAACAAATTCTAAAAGGTTGACAAATGTATATTTTGTTGCTTAAATGTGTCTTTGCAGAAATTGACAATAAATAACATATTTTGTGTCCATCAGTGTTCAGACTTCTTTGCTCGAGGCCCCACTCCTGAGCACCACCTTTTAGCTCACAGGGGTTCAATGCGGGCAGCCCACGGGCCATATCGGGTCTGTTATCTGTTACTGAAAAGTGGTTTAAAATTTCCCAGTTACTTGCTGATGTTTAAAAAAACTGACCACAATTAAAAGTATTTTGAAAACCTAGAAATTACATGGAAAGTCTGAATTTTCTGCTCCTGTTGAAAATCAGATGCTGGATGCAGGCCTTCCGAGCGGCGCCGATTGGGACCTGGGTGCACCATAGTGCCCGCCGTGCGGCTGTCCACACCTGGAGCATTTTACTCGTTCCTGTTGTTTGCTGGGCCCTGCGGGCACCTGAGCTTGCGACCCCTGCTGCTCACTGACCGTCTTCAACCTGGGATTTTCTTCTTTTTGCCCACTTTCTTTCCAGATTCCCAATGTACTTCTTTAAGGGTTCTCTCATGATTAAATGCCCTCCCTCCAATCTTCTTTGACTCCTGAATGGCCACACTCTTACATATATGCACTTTGCTTTACAATGTTTGGATATAAGCTTAGAAGTAATATGTTTTTTTGTTTTTTGTTTTTCCTTAAGAAATTTGAAAGCAAGAAACAGGCACTTATTTGCTGGGACTTGGTTGTGTGATCTTGGGCAAATTACTTAACTTCTTGGATTTGCATTTTCTTTATGTATAATTAGAAAAATGATCCACAGGAAAAGCATGAGAATAAAAGTGAGTTTATAATCAGGAAAGAGCTTTGAAAGAAAATGACGAGTCTTATCCAAGCACCAGAGGTTCAATAATAATTGTTATTATGATAACAATAACAGCAGCTTACATTGACTGAATGCGTACCACGAGCTTCTGAAGTGTTTGACATGTTCAGTCAGTTTTGCCGTAACCTGACATGCTCGTTCCCAAAAAGTCACAACACTATGTAGATTCGCACAAATGAAAAAAATGGGGCTAGGGACATAACAGTGATGCATAAAAATAAAAATTCACTCGCAACTCAGTGAAAGTGCTAGCACAGTTTTACACCTGTTGAACGATTAAGGAATACATAAATACTACAACAAATGTGGCATTTTTGGAAGCGGACCTGAAGTTTGATCGTGGAAGTGGGTGTTGGAAGGGTTACCACTTGTGAGCTGTTGAGAAGTGGAGTGAGAAGTTATCTGAACTCCGGTGGACAGCAATAAGCCACATATGGATGGTGTAGGTCCTAACACATGGATGTTTGGGGTGAGTACATGTGGGTTTTATGTGCAGGGTATGGTTTTCCACACTCACCTAGTATTTCTCATGGGAGAGTTGCACACTCAAACAGGTGACTTATAGTCTACTCATATTTTCTTCTAATGTATCAATTGCATTGGACCAAATTACCATTTGCAAAACAAGTGCTTCAGCAGAAGTGACTGTATTGTCTCACTTAGTCCTCCAAACAACCCATCAAAGTGTGCGTTATCGCCTCCATTTCATTTAAAGAATCAGAATCAAATTTCCGTTTGGAATCCACATTCAATGCAGGTTCCCATGGATATGCTGGCCTCAGTATGAAGGTGTGGTTTGGACCGTGGGGTCCCAGATGCTCAGGGAGGGACCAGTTGAAGTGTGTTCCAGTCCCTTGGTTTCTCTTCCCAGCTTGGAGCCACAGTGCCGGAGCCCACGTCTGCAGCCTCCCGGGCCACTGTCATCACATCCATACTGTACGGTGCCTCACCCGAGCCCACAGTTTTGGGGCTCAGAGGTTTAAGCTCCATGTGTTGGGTCCTTATGGCTGCAAGTGAAGCTGTGTCTTTTACTTAAACACCCACCCACGCCCGTCTGCACCTCAGAGGCTGTCTGCTTCCTGGGTTCAAGCCTTCTTCCCAGAAGCTGGGGGATCTCTGATTCCGTGGAGCTCCTGTGGGTGGCCAGTGTTTCCCATCTGTGTGGGAAAGAGCTGCAGGGGGCACAGATGCCCGTCAGCTGGGCCAGTTCCAGTCCATCTAAACCTTCAGAATCTCAGCAAGCTCACCTTTCAGCAGGTCTGTGTTCAGATGTGCCCCATGAGATGGGGCACTCGGTCAAGTTAGGGGCTCCTTCTTCAGACTCTTGTAACCTGTTTCCCCTGCCTCAGTGTTCAGAAGCTGGTGGCAGTCATCAGACATCTTGGGGCCATTACTCTGCCTGCCACACGGGGAAAGCCTTTCCCGAGCAGGTGCTCAGGCCGTGCTCAGTCCTTTCCTCGATCTCACTTTCCAGGTGCCTGCTGCGTCCGGTGTGCTGCCAGCTGTGCTCCAACCAACCTTCTTTGCCTTCTGGGTGGCTGGCTCTAGTAACAACGTCACGGTCCAATGCTCTAACTTTGCAGAAGCCATCAGTTACTAAAACAGTGCCATTTAGGTTCAGACTCAGTTCTGTTTGTTTTAAACTTCACATTCAATTCTGGCACTCCCCACCACACCTCGGGGCAGGTTAGACCATTGTGTCCATGTCTGATGTGTGACGAGGATCCCCTCCTTGACCTAATCTCTAAGCCCTCTGTCCAACTAGATGTCATCTTCGGCCTGTCCTTGGCCTGCCCAGCCCAGTTTTAGCAAAGTATCCTATTAAACTGGTTTATTAAGAATCCCCCAGTGACTTCCGGCCAAAACGGAGGCATAGGTAGACGTGCTTTGCCTCCCTCCATAACCATAAGAAGGATTACATGTACCTCAAAACTAAAAACAACCAGAACTATCAGAAAATTGAACTGCATGGAAGTTCAACAGACAGATATAAAGAAGAAATACTCAACAACATAATCAATAAAATATACTTAAAAAAAAAAGAAATACTCATCTAGACAGGTGTGACAGCTCTACCTAAGATGCAGAGACAAGGACAGGAGCCTGTCGAGATGAGGAGACAGAGGAGTATAGCCCAAAAGAGGGAACAGATAAAGGCTCTCGAGGGAGAACTAAGCAATGAGGAGATAGCCAACCTAACAGATGCAGAGTTCAAAATACTGGTGATAACAATGCTCACAGACTTGACAGACATGCTTGAGTATGGCAAATGCAGAAGGGAAGAAGTGAAGGCTAAGCTAAGTGAAATGAAGGAAAATCCACATGAAACCAATGGTGAAGGAAGGAAACCAGGGTTCAAATCAATGATTGTGAACATAAGGAAGAAATAAACAGTCAACAAGTACAGAATGAAGAAAGAAGAATTGAAAAAAAAAAATGAGGAGAGGCTTAGGAACCTCTGGGACAACTTTAAATGTACCAACATCCAGATCATAGGGGTGCAGCAGGAGAAGAGGAAGAGCAAGAAATTGAAAATTTATGTGAAAAAACAGTGAAGGAAAGCTCCTCAAATTTGGCAAAGGAAATAGACATATAAGTCCAGGAAGCACAGAGAATCCCAAACAAGCTAGACCCAAAGAGGACCACACTAAGGCACATCATAATTAAAATGCCAAAGGTTAAAGATAAAGAGAGAATCTTAAAAGCAGCAAAGAAAAGCAGAGAGTTACCTACAAAGGGTTCCCTATAAGACAATCAGCTGATTTCTCAAAAGAAACTGCAGGTAAGAAGGAGCTGGCAAGAAGTATTCAAAGGGATGAAAAGCAAGGACCTACAACCAAGATTACTCTACCCAGCAAAGCTATCATTTAGAATGGAAGGGCAGATGAAGTGCTTTCCAGACAAAGTAAAGCTAAAGGAATTCATCATCACTAAGCTATTATTATATGAAATGTCAAAGGAACTTACTTAAGAAAAAGAAGATAAAAATTATGAACATTAAAATGACAACAATCTCACAACTATCAACAACTGAATCTAAAAAATAAAAACAAAATCCAACTAAGCAAACCAGAACAGGAACAGAATCATAGGTATGGGGATCATTTGGAGGGTTATCAGCTGGGAGGGGGAAGGGGGAGAAATGGGGAAATGGTGCAGGGATTAAGAAGCATGATTGGTACGGATGGAATAGACAGGGGGAAGTTAAGAATAATATAAGAAAGAGTGAAGCCAAAGAACTTGTATGCACGACCCATGGGCATGAACTAAAGTGGGTGGGATTGCTGGAGGGAAGGGGGCTGCTGGGCAGAGGGGAGCAAAGGGAAAAAAAATTGGGACAACCGTAACAGCATAATCAATAAAATATACTAAAAAAAACAAAACAAAACAAAAAAAGAATCCTCCCCACTTACCACCTTTGATATCCAATCAAGTTGCCCTCCCCCTGCCCTTGATACCTAACCAAGTTCCTCATAGCAATTTTCCATCCAATCCCTCACCCTGCCTGGTGGCTAGAAATCCCCACTTGTCCCTGTCATGTTTGCAGTTGAGTTCAGTCTCTCTCCCCTATTGCAATAGTCTGCAATAAAGTCCTCCTCACCTGCTGAACTCATCTGGTGCAGATTTTCTTTGATGGGTGTCCAGCCCGCCCACAAGCCTAAGCTCTCCTCTTCTCCTCTGCACTTCCACGCCAGTGTTGGGCCACCCAACACTGAAAGAGGCAGAAGAGGCCTCTCTCTCACTTTGAGACTGCCCCTGAAAGACCAGTGTTAGTCTGGGTACTCTGAAAAGCAGACACCAAGACAGGAATAAGAAATTTATCGGAGGAAAGACCCGTGAGAGGAAATGGGGATGGAGCTGGAGGAGGGAGAGCTCTCAGACTGTGATGCAGGTCTGACCCTGGGTGAAAGGGAGCTGGGAGAACGCTGGTGGGATGGAGGTATGTTTGATATCAGTCCAGTTCTAAGGAAAATTTAACAGGGCTGCTGGAGAGTCCCCTAGCCAGTTGCCTATCGGAGAAATCCTGCACATCACAAAAATGAGCCTAAAATGACTCTGCCTGCCATTTCCAGTCATGGGGGGAGAGCAGCCTCTGGGGAACCCGGCTTTGGTGCAAACACAGTGACGGGTTTCAGAGGGCAGTCCCTGGGGCCGTTGGACAATATGCCCCCTGCAGTTGGAGAACTGAGAGGCACCTTCTCAACCTTCTCACGGTCGCCAGATGAACTGCCCCCATTCTGGTTGTTTACAATTTGCCCTCGATTGCAGAGAGGCCCGCATTAGTGCAGGGGGAGGCTGAAGCCCTCTTTCTCTCGGTTCTCTCTGCCTCTCTGTCTAATACCAACCCTCCATTGGCTCCTTCGGCTTGGTGGTCATTCATGTGCTGCTGTTTTTGTCACAAGTGTCCTGTTATGAGAGACGGTGCTCAGGTTGGACCCATTTCTTCTCTTCCTCGGCTCCTACTCTAAGAAGTGTACCTTGAAGTCTTTGGTTAAAGGTGTAAACTTCAAGCCCCACTATCTGCTTGGTCCCAGCCCCTCAACTCCGCAGTGGGCGGTGATGTCAGCTGCTCTGTGCCATGTCCTAGCACTCTTGCTCTTCACTCTGCGTCTCCTTTTTCCTTTCTCCAGACCCGAGCAGCACCAGGTGGTCTTGGCAGTGTTAAGACAATCGCCACACCATGACCCACTGGGGATGTGTTTGGAGGAGCCACGACCTTCTAGGAATAGAGAGACATGTCAAATGCTCTCCCTCCTTCATGCAACCAGTCCTCCCCTTCCTTTGCCTCGCGAATGAGGTGAGGGTGTTGGTTTTGTTGCTGGTTCCGGTGAGATGGTGGCTCTCTGCCGGCCTGGTAGGGCTCCCTGGCTGGTTCCTGTGGCTCCAGGGTTCCCATGGTTCCCTGGATTTCAAATGAGTTCGGTGGGTTACAGCCATGCCCCATTCAAACGTCTGCCCTCACACAGTTAATGGTGTTGCCATGGTGGACACTGCTTATGGGAGCCAAGGTTGTGTTCCTGGGAGGAATGAGACATGGTTATGGTCCCTAGGGGCAGTGATCCTGGGAAGGGGACTTCCGGTCTCCGTTTATTCAGGCAGGGATAATACCTGCTGGAAACACCAGGGTCTGGAGAAGCTTTGTAGAACATCATCCCAACTACGGATCAGCCCTCTCTGCTCGCAGAACAGGATCCTGCTCCCACCGTGGAGGGAGGCCGTCTCCTCTAGCAGTTCAGCTTCAGGGTGCCTAAAAACCACCTGCAGTGATTGTTACAATGCAGATTTCAGGCGCCATTCCAGAGATTAGTATTCACCTGGCCTGGGTAGGGCCCAGAGACCTGTGTTTTTAACAAGCACAGGAGAGATTCTGATGCAGTCTTTCTCCTTGGGAACCGCGGACCCAGTTTGCAGTCTGTCAGTCTCTCTCCTATTGCAGTCGGCTCAGGGCCAGGGAGAAAGCAGTGGGGGAAAGGAAGGGCGCAGACGGGTTGAAAGATGCCAGTCCCCCACCTACGGGGATTGTCATCATTGTTATCACACATGTGGGAGAAATGTCTGTCCCAGCAAGACACAAGATCTGCAGGAAAGTGAAAGGGAATTGCTAGGGAGAAGAGAATAGAGAAATATAGATTGGATACAAAGCTTGTACAGACTAGCTGAAGATGAGAACGAGTTATGGCTGCGTGAGCCACTAGGGCATTCTGTCACAGAAACACTGGGAGACAAGGTGAGCATCATGCATGAGACAGAACAAATCTGGTGAAAAGGAAAATCAGATACTGAGAGAATAGAAATTAAATTAAAATTAAAACTCAAAATACAACTAGAGCCTCTTTCCTCAAATCAAAACAAACGATCAGATGGAAGATGCAATGTGAGACTGTGGAAACCTCCCCGCGGCCCAGGAACGGATCAGAGCTGCCAGGATGAGTGGAGGAGAACCCCCAGGGTGAAGTGTTCCCTGTCACTAATGATGTTACAGGCAAAATAATCTCGTCACTGCAGCAGGTAAAGAATGTGACTGGTGCACTGACTCCATCAAGGGGAATAACAACGTGAAACAGCCCGTAGCAAAGAACTCATCGAAAAGAGCTGCAGCCTAGATGGTTCCATGTAAAAACATACAAATGAGTGACGAGACAGACATAGCAGGACTGCACTATGGGAAGCTGTCCTTATGAGAAGGAGGGCAGAAAACTTGCTCAAACGATGGGATCGGGTGGATTTTACTAGTCCCCTGCAAGACATGACATTAAAAAATGGAAATATAAGACCAACAAGGAAGCCTTTATAGCCCTGCTCTGAAATGTCAGTTGGTAGGTTTTGCAAGAACTTATCACTAGTAAGGAACCTGAGGACAAGGCCCGTGAAAATGCACAACAAGGCCCAGATGAAACCCAGCTGCACTATTTAGAGTGCAATAGTGCATATAATAGAAAAGGATTTTAACTTTAAATTATTCAATTTTCCATTAAGGAAGTAAGTTTCCAAAAACTGGAAAGGTTAAAATTCCAGCAGATGCAAACAACTGTAAGTTAATATAAAGGCTCGGTAATGATAAAATTATCTAAGATTTTAATTCAGTGACTCATTGCCAACTTGTATTGATTTAGGGTGACTTTGTTTAAGGGCTTCACGCCAGCACCAGCTAGTTAAAGTGGACAAAAAAGGAGGCATTTATTAAAAAGAGACAGGAGGGTCTTCTAGAATCAAAGGACAGGGAGACCCCGGAAGGAAGGTGAAGGTCCTCAGGCCTCTTGCCTGTCTTGTCTCTGCTTTCTGCTTTTCTCTGCGCTTATCTGTATTTCTTTCCTTTCCATCGGGTGGTTGGTCTTTTCCGTACGGATCTGTGATAACTTTTTGTTTTGCTTTATTCTCGCCCTGAAGACCACCAGCTGAGCCGGTCTCAGCCCCGAGTTTCCCTTTCGCTGCCCAGTCTGTGGAGCGGATCTGGTCCTTCAAAGGTCTCCCTTGTCGGCAGGCACCGTGTTAAGCGTTGTCAGTAGAGGGCGCAAGAGAGACGCTGCAGTAGCAGAGGCTTGTGTCCTGGTTCTGGGCTGGCTTGGCCAACAGCTCCGGCAGCACAGGCGCATGCGCGGGCCTCAGGCCCGACTCCGCAGCACGCGCCGCTCATCCAGCCCTGGATTCCTGCAGCTTCCTCAGCGAGCAGCTCCTGCAGGGCACGGGAGCCGGCAGCACCTAGGGGCCAGCAACCTCTTCTTGAGCCCTGTTGGTCAGTAACCTCAGGGCTTCACTGGGTGAAACCTGAAACTGGGTCCCAGTACATGAAAGTCAAGGAGAGACCGAAGAAGAACAAACCTCTCCAGATTGGTAGGTGGCAGTTTTCACAAGCAAGGGGACTTACAAGGAGGGTAGGTCTCCACGCCCACCCGCCAGAATCTTAAAAGTTACTATAGAGGCCTTACCTGGGTTCAGTCATGGATTCAGCCCAGGGCGGTCTCAACAACACAGTACTGTCTCAAGGCTGTGTCCTTGGGTTAGCTTCAAGTATGGGGAAGGCAGGCAGAAGGCCTGGTCTGTCCAAGGACAGGGGAAGGGCCGAGGACCTTCCGATTGGCCAGCTCCAGTGTCAGCGTCCTCTAGATGACCTCCTCCAACACTTTACCCCTCTGACCCCTCTTACAACCCCACACTCCCCTCTTTTGTAATGTGTGCTAAGCTCTCGGCAAGGGGTTTCACTAGCATGGGGGTGGCTGTCTGTCTGCCCTGGAAGCCAATACCTCAGAAACAGTAGACACATTCAAGAAAAAACAGGTTAAAATAATGATTTCCAAAAGAACTAACTAGGTTTTCAATGAAGAGCCTCAAGATCCAAACCACTGATTTATCAGGTCCCATAGGCTAGGGGTCAGATCACACGGGATACTTAACTTGTGTCTTTATGTGATTTAATAGGGTTGATTCATTTGCAGATTTATCAGGTATGAACACAGAACATTCTGGGTAATCACACAGATGCCTCCTTGTGAGGCAGTAATGATGCCCCAGGCCTCCTGCTTTGGAGAACAGCTTCTTTCACGAGAGATACTTTAGTGTTCGGTAAGGACAGGCTTTGGGGGCTGTCCTGTAAGGCTTGCTGGGGGAATTTAGTAAGGACCTCTACATGTGCTGTAATGTCCCCAAGGCAGTGGATGGAACACAATGGCAGCCAAATGATCGTAACACTGGAAGGCAGATCATGTCCATCTGGCCTGGGGAGAGGGAGGCTGGCAGTTGCTGTTACTCTGGGGCTGATTCCCCTTTGTGCCCAGGGAAAACCCAGGATGCAGCAGCCCAGCCACCCAGTGGAAGCCATGGCCAAATATATATTTTTAAATTTTATTTAGTTTTAGAGAAAGGGGAAGGGAGGGAGAAAGGGAGGGAGAGAAACATTGATGTGTGAGAGAAAAATCAATCGGTTGCTTCTCACATGCACCCTGACTGGGGACTGAACCTGCAACCTAGGCATGTGCCCTGATTGGAAATTGAACCGGCAACCTTTTGTGCTGTGGGCCAATACCCAACCAACTGAGCCACATTGGCCAGGGCCATGGCCAAATATTAGTGGATCCCATTTGGGGCTCCCCAATATCTACCTGGGTGGTGTGACCAGTCAGTGTCAAACTGGTTGCTATCCTTGAGTGTGACAGATTGATTGCATAGTCCTAGTGATATACCTCCCATATTTCTGGTACAACTGAGTTAGTTCTGTGTAGAGTGAGTTTTTTATTCCTAATATAGAATTGCCCAGGGGGCTCAAATGTCCATAAACATAAGGAGCCATATGAATCTAGCCCAAATCTGAACTTAGTCACCTATGGCCCTAATGGTGGTATTTTTAGGACCCTTTAGGTCAGCAGTTTGATGGGTTGCCTGTGTAGTTTGATTGACAGAAGAAGTATACCCATGCCTAGTGTTATTGATAATGTGTGTGTCACAGAGCAGGTTTCTGGATCATTGTTGTTAATGTTAGATGAATTAAGAATATTAGTCCACCCTGGCCAGGTAGCTCAGTTGGTCAGAGCTGCGTCCTAATAGGTCAAGGTTGCAGGTTTGATCCTTGGTCAGGGCACATAATTGATGTTTCTTTTTCTGTTCCTTCATCTTTCTCTCTAAAATAAATAAATAAAACATTTTAAAAAACTACTAAAACAGAGAGCACTAGTCCTAGCTTTTTCTTTCTTAATGCATTACCTAAGGGCCTTCCAATTCCCTCTGGAGTGGCGATACCCACCATGGCAGTCCTGCAGCTGCCCACACACCCATCAGTTGGATTGATTCCTTTGTCAGGCATAGAAGTGGGCCCGCTGTAGAAAGGTATTTCTATCAGGTGTCCATCCTGATATTGGACACCCCAGGAGCAGCAGAAATCTCTTTTTTGCTCAATCCCTCCACCCCCCCAACCCAGCCTCCCAATCCCTGCCCCCAGCAGCTGTCATCCTGCTTCTATCTATGAATCTCTCTATTTATGAATATCATATGGTATCTGCTCTCTGACTGGCTTATTTCACTTATCTATTCATGCAGTTGCAAAGGATAAGATTTTCTTCTATTTTACAACTGAGTGGTATTCAGTTGTATAAATGTATCACACCACAATGAGATACACCTCACACCTGTCAGAATGGCTATCATCAATGAATCAATAAACAATAAGTGCTGGTGAGGATGTGGAGAAAAGGGAACCCTCATGCACTGTTGGTGGGAATGCAGACTGGTGCAGCCACTGTGGAAAGCAGTATGGAGATACCTCAAAAAATTAAAAATGGAACCGCCTTATGACCCAGCAATTCTACTTCTGGGAATTTATCCGAAGAAACCCAAAACACTAATTTGCAAGAATATATGCATCCCTATGTTTATTGCAGCATTGTTAACAATAGCCAAGAGTTGGAAGCAGCCCAACTGTCTATCACTAGATGAGTGGATAAAAAGTTGTAGAGAATTTATATGAATTTATTTGAGCCAAAATGAAGACAACTGCCAGGAAGCAAAATCTCAATGGATTAAGAAAATGCTCTGGAAAAGGGCAGTTTCACCACTTATTTTATACGTACATCAGAATCAAAGAGGAAGATATAAGGGGGTTACAAGAAATTCATTGGTAATAGATAAGGGAGGTAGGACAAAGCAAACTAGGGGATGGGTAAGAAGTAAAATGAGAAGACACGTACCTCTTTTACAGTTCTGGGCAGAGGACAGCTAACAGCCATAATGAACATGATAACAACAGTGAGGGGTTTTGAGGTCTCAGCTCTGCTGTGGTTGTGCCTTGAAGGGTCTGAGGTTGGGCAAGCAAATGACATTCCAAAGACAATAGATGGGCTCAGTTAAGGTAAAGACTGACCTTTGTCAGGGAAGATACCAGCCTAGGACCTGACTACCTGCCATGACCTGCTTTTAGTGAGGAAGTTTTAATTTCAGACCATGCTGTGTGGTTACTCTTGGTCTCTGAGTTTCTAAGTCTGTCCTGCAAGCCTCCCCTGAGCTTGTCACCTTTATTATGTGCCCCCCTCTTTTGGGTCCACACCCTCCATTTCAGAGGATGCCTGTTCCATTGAATTCTTAAGAAATCTATGATTTAGGGTAGAGACTTCTCATATAGGAATGCAACAGGTGGAGAGAGTATTTGTGGTGAAATATTTGAAAGTGAAAATTCCTGTTGTAAGCACGACCAGGAGGGTTTCTTGAGCATGGCAAAGGCAGGCTGCAGGTCAAGTGGTTCTCAGTTCTTTACCACAATGGTTCCGACTGCTCTTTTGGTTGGGAAACGTGGTATTTAGCCAAGTAATTAAAGGAATGGATGTGGCAAGGATTCCGGAGAATGTAGAAGTGAAAGGTGAAAAATCTGCTGAATTGCACGTTATTACAGAATGTGGAGAATTGAAGGAGGGGCATGACTGGGCAATACTCCCAAAAGGTAGTCCTGGTGACAGTCATTCAGGTTTCCCCAAGGATGCACATGTAGATTTAAAAGATGTGGATAAACTACTATTGATAACACAAAACTGAAAAAAAAAAAAAAAAAAAAACATTGGAAATACATTTTTCAAGCTCCAGGATTGGAAGATGGCCATTAAAAATATACAGAGGTTTTAAGATATGTGGAAGGTTCGAAGGCTGTTACTGAGAAAGCAGATGAATTGAAGCCGCAACCTGCTGCTTTAAGCTGCACGCTGAGTATCGGTGCGTGTAAGCTGAGCGTGTCAAATTGGCAGTGAGCAACTGCGTCGTCGGGAAGCTGTTGCAACAGACCCATCAGATCCCAAGCACTGTGCTGTTGAACTCAAGGGTGGCAGAAATGAAAAGAATACAATCAAGGAAGGAGACTTGACTTGGGTTGGTGAACACACAATACAATATACAGTTGATGGATTATAGGATTGCACTTCTGAAACCTATATAATTTTATTAACCAGTGTCACCCCAATAATTTGATAAAAAACGTCCAATCAAGCATTGGCTGATCTTTACAAAGCTCGGGAGACAGCATCAGAAGATAAAGCTATTCAGGAAGAATTGTTCAAAGTGAAAGAAAAGATAAAAGCACAGAAAGATAAAGAGAAGGCAGGGTATGTAAAAATGTTTGCTTAATAAGAAGTCAGCTTTGCTTAAACATTATGCATTGATGTATAAAGGCAAAAAGAAAATTTAAGGGGTTTTGTCTGTTATATATGATCCCTAATGTGTTTCCTTTGATACTTCAGTTCCCCATTGTTTACAGTTTAGGAATATTGATATGGTTCACTCTTAATAAAAGTGTTACAAAGTAAAAACAAAAACAAAAACAAAAAACCAAGCAAACAAAAAACAAAGAAACACATTGAGACCTCCAACTAATCTGTGACAAAGGAGATGAGAATATACAACGGGGGAATGACAGTCCCTTCAATAAATGGTGTTGGGCAAACGGGATAGATAGATACATGCGAAAAAATGAATATGGACCACTTTTTTATATCAAATACAAAAAAAACTAAAAATGGGGTAAAGATTAAATGTAAGATCTGAAACCATAAAACTCCTGGAAGAAAACATAAACAGTAAACTCTCTCTCTCCCTCTCTTTTTGAAATGGCAAAGTAGGATTTATTTATTTTGGGGTGGTGGTGGTGGTATTTATTTATTTATTTATTTAAATAGTTCAATTTTTTCATCATTTTCTTTCTTTTTGACTTAAAAAAAATTTAATTCCACACAGAATGAGGTCATACAATATTTCTCTTCCTCTTCCTGGCATCTTTCACTGACATAATGTCCTCTGCATTTATACACGTTGTCACAAATGACAAGACTTTGTTCTTCCTCATGGCTGAATAACACTCTGTCTACCTGTGTATCTAGTCTCACAGCTTCTCTGTCCATTCCCCACTGATGGACACTTAGGTTGTTTCTGTGTCATGGCTGTTGTAAATAGTGCTGCAAACATCACTATTTTTCAATTACAGCTGCCATACATTATTATATTAGTTTCAAGTGAACACCCTAGTGATTAGACATTATATAACTTACTAAGTGATAATCCTGATAAACCTCACACCCAGCTGACACCATATAGTTATTAGAATATTATTGACTATATTCCCTGTGCTGTACTTTATACCCCCGTGAGTATTCTGTAATAATCAATTTGTACTCTTAATCCCTTCACCCTTTTCACCCATCCCCCCAACCCCCTCCCATCTGGCAACTCTGAAAATGTTCTCTGTATCTATAAATCTGTTTCTTTTCTGCCTGCTCATTTATTTTATTTTTTTAGGTTCAATTGTTGGTAGATATGTATTTATTGCCACTTTACTTTTCATATTTTTTAATCTTTTTTCTTCTTCTTCTTAAAGAAGACCGTTTAACATTTCATATAATACTGGCTTGGTGGTGATGAACTCCTTTAGCTTCTTCTTGTTTGGAAAGCTCTTTATTTGTCCTTTGATTCTAAATGACAGCTTTGCTGGGTAGAGTAATCTAGGTTGTAGGTCCTTGCTTTTTATCACTTTGAATATTTCTTGCCAAATCCTCTGGCCTTCAAAGTTTCTGTTGAGAAATCAGCTGATAGTCTAACGGGAGCTCCCCTGTTGATAACTAACTACTTTTCTCTTGCTGCTTTGACAGTGAACTCTTTGACGTTGACCTTTTTGCGCAAGGACAACAAAAGCAAAAATAAGCAAATGATACTATATCAAACAGGGAAGGAAACCATCAACAAAATGAAAAGAAAACCTACTGAATGGGAGAAGATATTTGGAAATGATATATCCAATAAGGAGCTAATACCCCAAATATATAAGGAACTCATAGAACTCAGAGGACCTAAATGTAGATTTCTCCAAAAGGGACATACAAATAGCCAACAGACACATGACAAGATGCTCAATATCACTAATCACCAGGGAAATGAAAATCAAAACCACAATGAGATATTATTTCATACCTTTCAGAATGGCTATTATCAAAAACTTAACAAATATCAACTGTTAGTGAGGATGTGGAGAAAAGGGAACCCTCATGCACTGTTGATGAGATTATAAATTGGTACTTTCACTATGGAGAACAGTATGGGGATTCCTCAAAAAATTAAAGCTAGAACTACCACACCAGCCAGCAATTCCACCTCTGGGTATTTAACTGCAGAAAACAAAACACTAATTCAAAAAGATGTATTGAGCTTTCTTTTGACTAGTATTTACTAAATAAATCTGTTTCTATTCTTTACTTTCAAGTTCTATGTACTCTTACATTTTCAGAGTGTCTCCTAAATACATATATTTAATTTTTAAATCAATCTGTTAAACATAGCCTTTTAACTGATGAGTTAGGTCCATTTAAATTTAATATAATTTTGTCTACTTCCCTCAGTAAACTGTGAACTCCTTATCCATGTTTTTGATACAATTTGGGGCCCTTATGTACATTCAGTCATTCATTGAATGATTGATGAATGACTGAATGAACGCCAAATCAATTCAACTCTATCTGTCAAAGTCTAGGTCAAGTACTGGCTCTGCTGATTGATCTGTAAAACATTGCTCTTTTTTTGAAACTGCCACAACCCAGTGACTAGCCATCTCATCAGATACTATTCACTTTCTATTCATTGCATTTTCCCAAGACACATAGAGATTGAGTCTCACCATTGCCTCCTAAGCCATCTGAGAAATTAGTTGTAAAATATTTCAAGATACTTTTGGATGACATAGCTAGAGACCTGCAGAAAAACAAGAGTCCTTAGGCCAGGGGGCACTGGAGAGTGACACGGGGACTTAAGTCTTCCTCGACTTTCTCAGCAGAAAATCATGATAGCTGCAAGTTCTCTTAAGGCAAGGGCTGAAATCTCCAAGCATTAACCCGCATAAACTGGTTACAGTCACACACACACACACACACACACACACACACCCCACTGGGAACCAACAATAGGCAAAGACAGATGCTTTGGAGTCTTCACTGGGAGCTGTTCAATCATGCGATTTTAATTTGCATTTGTCTGATAATTAATGATGTTGAGCCTCTTTTCATATGTCTATTAGCTATCTGTATGTCCTCTTTGGAGAAATGTCTATCTTGGTCTTCTGCTTATTTTTTTTTAATTGAATTGTTTGGGGGATATTTGGTGTTGAGTTTTATGAGTTTCTGTACAAATTTTGGATATTAATTCTTTATCAGATGTATTATTAGTGAGTATTTTCTCCCATTCAGTTAGTTGACTTTTCTGTGCAAATCCTATTTATTTTGATGCATGCCCATTCAGTTATATTTTGTGTTTCCCTTGCCTGAGGAGATATATCTGAAAAAAAACATTGCTAAGAGAAATGTTAGAGTGTTTACTGCTTTTGTTTTCTATTAGGAGTTTTATGGTTTCAGGTCCTGCACTTACATCTCGAATTCATTTTGAGTTTATTCTTGTATATGGTGTAAGAAGGTGGTCTAGTTTCATTTTTGGTATGTATTTGTCCAATTTTCTTAACACCATTTAAAAAATAGACTGTCTTTATCTCATTGTATATTCTTGCCTGCTTTGTCAAATATTAATTGGCATATAGGAATCAGTTTATTTTTGAGCTCTCTATTCTGTTCTATTTATCTATATGCCTGTTCTTGTGCCAATACCATACTGTTTTGATTACTATGGCCTTGCAGAATATTTTGATATCAGGTAGCATTATTCCTCCAACTTTGTTCATCATTCTCAAGATGGCTATGGCTATTTGGTGTCTTTTGTGCTTCCATATAAATTTTTGGATTTGTTTTAGTTCTTGAAAAAATGCTATAGGTAACAATTACACTGAATCTATAGATTGCATTGGGTAGTAGGAACATTTTAATGATATTAATTCTTCCTATCTATGAATACAATATAAGCTTCCATTTTTGTATCTTCTTCAATTTCTTTCTTCAATGTCTTACAATTTTCCGATTAGAGGTCTTTTACCTGCTTCATGGCCTTGCTACTTGAAATGTGGCCTCAGACTATCAACATTAGCATCATCTGTGAGCCTTTTAGCAATGTAAGGAATAAGAGAGGTATTGGTCAAAGTGTACAAAATTTAGTTCTGCGAGGTGAAGAATTTCTGAAGATTGAATGTACAGTAGTGTGACTATTGATAACCATACTGTTTATATACTTGTAATTTTCTAAGAGGATAGATCTTAAGTGTTCTCATCACAGAGAGAGAGAGAGAAGAAAATTACAATTGTGCTTTATTTTAATGGTTGCAAAACTTTTTGACTCATAACCTTGAGGCAGAAAGTGTTTATATAATTTTCTATTTTTGTAGGGAAAAATATAGTAGTTCACTTCACATTATAAACTCTTTGACACTTAATATTGCCCTAACTTGCTAATATTTTTATAACTAATCCTCTTTCCAGGATCAAGTTTTGATGAACTAACATAAAAGGCTGCACAGACTTCTTGAATTACGAACATTGCAAAAGACATTCATCCTTTTGAAGTTGTTTTATAAGTGAAATAAATGAGTAAATAAGCAACACTTAACGGATTAACTTTAAGGCACAATGCAAAATCTTAATTTTCCTCTACAATATCAAATTCCTGGTGGGGAGGCTGGGAGAGGAGTGGCAATAAGGCACCTGTGGGATTCAAAACTGAGACACATGAGGCAGAAATTTTTGCGACATTTCTCATTGGAAGGAGCAGTGGACGCCTGCAGTTTTTCTGCAGATGTTACTTGCCCCGCAAGAAGAAGGCTTTGCCCCCGAGAAGTCTTCACAGGGATCACTTCATGTCCTTGTTCTGCAGGCTATAAATGAAGGGGTTCAGCAGGGGAGTCACCACTGTGTAGGTGACAGCAGCTGTCGTGTCCTCTTGTACTGAGTTGGAGGATGAGGACAAGGGGCACAGATAAGCCCTAGTCAACACTGCAAAGAGATGGGCAACAAGAAACTGGGGCCCACATGTAGAGAAGGCCTCGCACCTTCCCTGAACAGAGGGGACCCTCAGGGTGGCTAAAACAATGTGGATATAAGAGACCAGGATGAGCAGGGGGATTAAAATGACTGCTCCCCCCAAGAAGAGGAGCACAAGCTCATTGACCTGAGCGTCCAAGAAGGACACCTTCATCAGGGGCCCCAGATGACAGAAGGAGTCAATAATGATCTCCTTAAAGCAGAAGGGAGGTTGGAATAGGAGGCAGATGTGGGTCATGGCAATAACACTCATAAGGGTCCAGCAGACAGTAACCAGGAAGGTGTGGCACTGGCGGCTCATGACCATCATGTAGTGGAGGGGGTGGCAAATGGCCATGTAGAGGTCATAGGCCATTGTGACCAGAAGGAAATGTCTGTATCCCCAAATGTCAAGAAGAATAGCTGAGCCAGACACCCTGCGTAGGAAATGGACCTGCTCTGGTCTGGATGTTCACCAGGGCTGTAGGCACGGTGGTGGAAATGAAAATGATGTCTGCACAGGAAAGGACGGCAAGGAAGAAGTACGTGGGCCTGTGGAGGTGCATGTCGATGCCCCTGGCCGTGACAATGAGTGGGTTCCCAGCCACAGTGACCACTCGCACCCACAGGAACGGCAGGAAGAAAATGTGCTGCTGCTCTGGCTGCTCTGAGAGTCCCCAGAGGAGGAGCTAGAAGATGGTGGTCTAGTTCTCTCCTGCCATGTGCCTGGAAGTCAGAGAAAGAGACCTGGAGTGAGACCCATTAAGACTCTGAACATATTTTACTTTATGTTATTGATGAATGAGTGTGTCATTCCCGTCACAACCTCTAGAGAAGAGAAAATAATTACTTTAATATATTTGTATTGATCACATACTTTTTGCACTGTATATTTTTATTGAAAACTACTAATACAATATACTAAGAAGTATGAGAGACACAATTTAAGAAAATTAAACTAGGTTTCTTGGTTTATTTCTCTACACTTTTTTTTGGTCCTACATTCCTTTAGTTGTAGTTTCTTTTTCTTCGTCTGTATTCTCAGGGGAAACAAGAAGCTTTTGTTTATTCATTCATTCCACGGATATTTAGTGCTAGAGGGGAGGGCGGCTGGGTGGGCGATGAAGAGGGTGGAGGTGGGAGAGGGAGCGGGAAGCAAAGAGCAGGGCGCGGTGAGATGAGGAGATTAATTAGGCGTCTCAGAGCAACCTGGAGTGAAAGAGCGAAGCTCATAGATGAGTCTAGATGCAAAAGCAATATGGAAGTAAAAGTAATCGAATGTACTGATTTTTAGGATAATAAAAGAAGACTTTATTGAAATTAGTAAGAGAGTAATTTAAGAGAAATTAGTTCCATCTGGAGCTGATTTTAAAGGGTTCTTGTGGGACGACACTCTGATGGACATATTCAATGAATTGTCCAAGGAAGATAGGAAGCTGCAGCAAAATTAGCAGAGCAGCCCTGGCCAGGTGGCTCAGTTGGCTGGAGTGTCATCTTGCACGCTAAAAAAAGGTTGCGGGTTCGATCCCTGGTCATGGCACATACCTAGGTTGTGGGTTCTATCCTCGGTCAGGGTGCATATGGGAGGCAATCGATCAATGTTTCCCATATCAATGTTTCTTTCTCTTTCTCCCTTCCTCTCTCTCTAAAATCAATAAACATATCCTCAGGGGAAGATTAAAAAGATTAGAAGAGTATAAATCAGACTGGAGTTGATAAAGTTCAGAAATAGATGAAATCATGTAAGACTCTGATAGAACGAGTTTCAAGAAATGGAGTCATAATGGAGAATGAAAATTCCGGTGGGGGAAGAAAGAAACTTACACAAACTCATCTTGATCTCCATGCCAATCAAGCCAGGAGTCTCTCTTAGCTTTCTCTCAGTCAAAGCACATGGCACCGGATACTTCCAGTGTATTGTCATACTACTACTGATTGTGCATGCAAATACTTGCATTTTTTAAAAAATGAAACAATAAACAGACTCATAGACATAGAGAACAGACCTACAGTTGCAGAGGGAAGGGGATTTTGAGGGCTCAATGAAAAAGGTGAAGTGATTAAGAAGTACAGATACGCAGTAGCAGAATTGTCATGGGGACGTAAGGTGCAGCACAGGGAGTAGAGTCGGTAATACTGTCATAACTGTGTGTGGTGCCAGGTGGGCACTGGAAATATCGGGGGGTCACTGTGTAAAGTACATGAGTGCCTAACCACTGTGCTGTACACCTGAAACTCATACAGAATAATATTGAATGTAAACTGCAATTGAAATAATTTAAAGATTAAAATAAATTAATTAAAAATAAATGCAACAGTAGTCAACACAAAGAAAAAGTGCTGAGTGCCACGTAGTTTAAAATGTGCCATATAGTTTCAGAGAAAGTAGGCACTTCATTAAATATCAAATATACATGTGTGCATATGTCATTTTATTCTGTCACATATATTGTCTATTTAAAATTTCAAAATAGCCTTATAGTATAGATAATAATGGCCCTCTCTTACAAATGAGGAAACCAAGTCTCCAAAAGATGAAGTGACTTATTTGATATCTTTCATTAGGAAGTAGGTGAGGATCTGAGCCCAGTTTTCCTCATACCTATTGCCCACGGAGGAGATATAAAACAACGAGGAAAGATATCTACGTCAGTCAGAATGCGCGCACTAGCAGGAGACGTGGCTAGAATTCTGAGAGGCAGAGAGGACACCCCAGCCATGGTAACAGTTGAGTTACAAGGCAGAGGTGGGATACATAGGCTCCCATAGAAGTTATCAAACTGTAAAGCAGGTAAACGAACTGGTAACCTCTAGTCTCAGTTCCCATTCTCATCCTCATCCTTTGGCCCACCCAAATGTATCCAGTCCCACGGAAGAGGATGCCAAGGAATTTCATAAGGAGAAGTACCTTACACTGTGATCACCCCAATATGTCTAGTAACTATCTGTCACCATGCCAAGGTACTAAATACAATAGTATTGACTATCTTATGGTTTTTTGACAAGAGAATTTAATTCATTACATTTAAGGTACTTGATAGGTAAGGATTGGAGTCATTTTGTTCATTGTTTTCTGGATGTTTGGTAGTTCCTTTGTTCTTTTCTTTCATTTTTACTGTCTTCCTTGTTATTTGATTATTATTTTTGCAAAGGTGTGCTTTGATCCCTTCCCCTTTGTCTTTTTGTGTTTTGAGTTTGCTTTGTGGTTATCATGAAGCTTACATAAAATGTCTTATAGTTATTACAGTCTATTTTAAGATAACAGCTTAACTTTGACTGCGTACAAAAACTCTACACTTTGTCCCCCACTCAACAATTTACAATTTATGTCACAGTTTAGATTTCTTTATATTGTTCAGTAACAAATTATTGTAGCTGCAGTTATTTTTAGTATATTTGCCTTTTAAACATTATACTAGAATTAAAATGATGTAAATGCCACCATTACAGAATTAGAGCATTCTGAATTTGCCTTTATACTTACTTTACCAGCTTTATACTTTCGTATTTTCAGGTTACAAATTAACATCCTTTTGTTTCAACTTGAAGAACTCCCTATCACATTTGTTATGTCAATTCTAACACATTTTTTCATTTCAGTCTTTGTGGTCTTGAGCTCCAGAATTTCTGTTTCATTCTTTTTCATAATTTCTATCTCTGTTGAACCTGTTTTGACCATGTACTGTGTTCCTCATTTTGTTTATTTATCTGTTTTCATTGTAGCTTGTACACAAATGTCTGTAGGTTTCTGTTAAAACTAACAAGCTATATGTTAAATCCCTTGTTAGAATTAATATCTAGAATTTGTAAGAAACGTGTCAAATGAAGATAGGAACAAAACTCAGTACAAAAATGAGTAAAATATATGAAAAAGGAATTTCTTAAAGGGAAACCCAAATTGTTAGCAAGCTGTGAAGAGATGTTAAACCTCACCTGTGATCAGAGAAGTAATGGATGCTCTTTGCACCAATCGGAACGCTCAATTAGAGTCTGATGGTACCGAGTTGGTGGGAATATGGGGAAAACAGGAACATTCTGTACAGTGATGGGAAGGTAAGCTCGTGCAGGCAATCAGGAGGGCCATCTGCACTTGCTTAGCAAAATTAAAATTAAATATATATATATTTATTTGAATATACATATATGTAGATTTACTAAGTACCGATAGTTGTTCTCCTGATGGACTATGTTAGGGTATATACTATATATACATATAGTCCTGGCAAGGTGGTGCAGTTGTTTGGAACATCATCTTATCCATATACCAAGAGGTTTCAGGTTCAAGCCCCGGTAAGGGCATGTACGGGAGGCAACTGATTGATGTTTCTCTCTCACATTGATAATTTTTTCTCTCTCTCCCTCCCTCTCTCTTCCTCTCTCTCTAAAATCAATTTTAAAAACATATCTTTGGATGAGGATTTTTTTTAATTTAAAAATTATATATATGCATGTATATATGCGTATATATTCATTCATCTATATCTATCTGTCTATCTACCTATCTTCCCATCTATTGGAGCATTATCTATCTCCTGTTACCTAGAGTCTCATTCCTGGGCACATACCTCACATAAAATGTCTTAAGGTCCATAGAGAGACATGTGCAGGCTGGTCATCACAACGTTGTGTATATGAAGTTAGGTGTTCATCACCTTGGGAGATGGATAAATAAAATCTGGTGGATACACACATTCCTTAAAAGAAGCATCACTCTCACTAGGGTTCACAGTTCTCTAGACATGGACACACAAGAGCAAGCTAAAACATGGTCAAGAATAGCATTTTCACTGTGTGTGTGGCCCTGTAATTATCATTCCAAGTCTGCGTGCTCCACTAAAACCGAGCTTTGCCTCACGTGGCTGGCACTGTGGCGGGCCTTCTCGTAAAACCTGACTTAGTGAAAAGGAGTAGATGCTTGCTCCTCTGCACCGCCCTGCGGGAAGCACACCAAAGAACATTAAGGATCACCACAGAAGAACTTATACCACAGGCCTGTCATTCTCAGACTTGAATTGACCATTTTTGAATAACATTTGCACAGCTGGGACACGGGAAGAAGTAGGCCTTCTGAGTCAAAAAGATATCCCCTAAGTATTTAATAGCATAAACCTAGCTCTTCAAGTCAGCATCATTGGGTAGAAATGGACCATTGGAAATATTTGCCCAAACAGATAAAGAAAAAAAAAATTGGAATAAGTGGATTCCAAAGCCTTATCATGCCAATTCCATCTCAAAACATTAGTCTTTTTACGAGTATTTTTCCTCTGAAAAAACATTCCCGTGCAAGGTTAGTTGTGTTATATATCAATAGCATAGCTAAGACATTCACGTGACATGATGAAATGTTGAAAAAATGCTATTATAGAGCCTTACAAAAGAAAAGGGAACTCTGTGCACTTCCTTCTGTTGTCATCTTTCAGTAAAATGATAAGAAGCGGGGGGAGAAGCATCACGCTAGGTGTACATATAGCCACAAGAATACTTCCGTGATTTTTAGAAGTGTGAATATTACAAATACACAGACTAGGACAGAGAATAAGATATAACCACTTGCGTTACTACTAAATCATAAAATGTTGCCATTGTATATGAAGTCTGTCCAGAAGTTATTCAGTCATGTAATATAAAAAATCCAGACATTTATTGAAGAAGATACAAGACACAAGAAACGTTGTACATAGGACAATGATACCTCAGTCCCCTTCAAACAGGCATCTTGGGATCTCACACAGTTCTCTCAATTGTTGTCAGCTGTTCCACTGTATTTTCCTGAATCTCATCAACATTCTGAAATCTCTTTCCTTTCAAAGGTGATTTCAGTTTTGGGAAAAGCCTGTAGTCACAGTGCACCGAACTGGGAGTGTAGGGGGGCTGAATCACCTGGGTGATTTGATGTTTCACCATAACACTGCACAAGATGTGATCTATGAGTGGGTGTGTTGTGATGAGGCTGACAATCACCAGTTGCCCATAGCTGCGGCCTTCTGAATCATCTGAATAGTTTCTGTGGAGGAATATTTAAGCTTAATGCAAAATTTGATGCAGATTCATTGCTTTACTCACTCAGTCATTTTGAATGTAAGGGCCACACAGTACACATGCTCACTCAATGGCATCTACCACCCCCACTGACCAGTACAGTCAAGTCATCATTGTTCACGCAGGCATTCCAATCCACTCTCCTTGGCAGACCGTTCTCGTTATATTAACAATGGCTGGGGTGGGGGGGGGTCTGCTGCATGGGCAACAGCAGACGCTCCATATCACCCTGCCAAGGCTCTGTAGCTTCAGCTTCACTGGAGAGGACACTCCAGCGTCATCGCAAGATGTCGATTCAACACGGGAGGAGACAGATACCGTGTCACTCCCGAGTCGGACTGCACAGCCATTCTCGGCGGTGCAGATAGACTCTTAAGAAGCTACACCATTGTCTCTCGAGACGGACGGCTGCCGATCGAACAATGGCTGGACTTCTTCTGGATAAACCTCATATTTGTGTGCATCAAATGGAACATTAGAGTTGTAGCTGAGAGAGCTTTTCAAAATCCATTCAATGGATTCCATCCCAGTTTTTCCTTCTCCAGAGATAATTACTATGACTGACTTTGTGTTTGTCATTCTTCTATACATTTTTATAGTTTTTCTTGAAAGTTATGTACTCACAGAAATATTTCAGTGTTTTGCATACTTAAAATTTTTATTTCAATGGAATCATCTAATATGTATTCTGAAACTTGCTTTTTTACTCAAATCATGTTTTGAGCTTTGTCTATGTTGATACCCATACTTGAGTTCATTATTTTAACCACTATAACAGGTACATGCTATAATTTGCTTATGCTCCTGTTGAAGGACATTTAGGTTATTTCTAGTTTTTCACCATTATAAACAATGCTGAAGAGAACTTTCTTGTACACTCCTTTTTGGGCACACGAATACTCTAGGTTCTCTAGAGTATATTGCTAATAATAAATTTCTGGGAGGAAGGCCATGCAGACCTTAAGTTTTACTAGTGAGTGCTATTTCACTAGCTGGCTCATCCATCCCCACCTCCCAGCTGTTATGAATGTTGGCTGTTAATGGCTTATAACTGCCCTTTCCCTGGCCAGGGAGGTTAGACACCCCCCCCCTCCACTGCCCTGGGATGTAGGGGAACAGCCAGTGGCCAATAACCGACTGACACTGGGTAGACAAGACTGGCTCGTTATCTCCAAATGGAACTGACTCAATGGGTACAATTTGCGTTACAGATCTCCTCTCGAGACCCGGCTGAATGTAATGTGCTGAATCCACATCTCTGCTTACCTCCATCTTCTTCTGAGGTCACTCCTTCAATAAACCACTTTTGCAATTCCCATGAGTCACTCTGCTTCAAGGAAACCTGACCGAAGATGGCTGATATTGCCGAAGTCTCTCCAAAACGGTTGTACCAATTTACACTGTGAAGGAGAGGCTTGAAGGCTGAGAAAGAGAAAGCCTTCCAAGAGCTGAGGTCCAGGGATGGGTGGAAGAGATGAAGGAGCTCTGTGAATTCCACACACGGAAGGGAAGCCAGTGTGGCTGAAGTTTGGGGAACAAAAGGAAGAGAATGATGCTGGTTGAATTTGAAGAAATGTGTAGAAGTGAGACAAATAGACCTCATAGGCTGGTTTTAATTTTTTTCCTAATAGTAATAGGAGGTTCTTGAAGTGCTTTAAGAAGAGAAGTGATAGGGTTCAATTTAGACTTTAAAAGAATTACTCTGTGTTTAGAGAGAATGCATTGGGAAAAGATAAGAGAAGCAGGGAGTTGAGTGTTCGTAAAAATTATAGTGTCAATGTAGAAAGTAAGAAGCACAATGGGATCTATAGCACAATACTATGTGCATATATAAAACACAAAAACGTTAATTTTTCAAGCATACATGCCTATTTTGAAGTGGCTGCCTATGTGAAGGGAGAGGAAGGGAACAGAGATTAGAGCTAATAAAAAACAATAAAACCAGGAAGATGTCTTGCAAGGAATAGTGGTGAGAAGTTCTCATAAACTGAGGCATATGATTTACTCAACTATGCACCAAGAAAATACAAATCAAAACAATGGCAAGCACCCTCCTCCACACTCATTATTTTCCCTCTCCTTGTGGAGACCCATGTCTGGGATGGGGAACAGGTTTTCTGAGAGACCTTCCAAATAATCCAAACTTTTACTTACTAAGTGGGTTTAACTGGATGGCAGAGACCTTCCCTAGTGATCAATTCAGATCTGAGTCAAGGAACCTGAAGGATAGAGGAAGCAGAGCCTCCCTGGAGCCCCATTAGTAAGGAAACAGATAGGAGCGTTGAGGCAGTCTCATGGCTGGTCCCGCTGGATGCTCCTGATGCAACGTCTCAGCCTAATTCCTCATTTCCTTGGGGCGCTCCGTGGAGCTGGGGCTTACAGCCGGGCTCTGAGGTAATCAGGGCTAACTGTCTGGTTATCTCCCCTTTGCACCTGGGAACTGAACTTCTACCGTATCTGACAGTTCCGTGCCTCAGAGCCCAGGGCAGGAGTAGACACTCAGTAGACAGCAATAAACGTCTGTGCATTTAAAGTGATTGCCTGAATCCTTGATGGAGGGCAAGGGCCTTGAGATTTTCCTTGACATTTTCCTTCAAGTGCCCACAGAAGCATGTGATATGCTCTGCAAGTGTCCTTGTCAGTTAATGTTCAGAGAGTTTGTTGAGGTGGCGCCTTTGTTCCTCTGTCCAGTCTTGAGAGATACAAAGTCCTGGGGGGTAGAAAAGAGTGTATGTCACCTTCTTCCAGCGACATGCTGCTCTGAGGAGCTCTGGGGCCACCTTCTCAGACACTGTTCAAGAAAATCCAAAACCCAAATTTACTCATTGAGCAAGTTTCTTTGGATGGAAAATAATTTCTTAGTGATTGACATCTGAGGTAAGGAGCTTGGAGGAAGCCAATCCTTGCTGGAGCCTTAACCACATAATCTCCCCGAAGACAAACACTGTGTATGCCTTTTGGGCCCCAAGTCCTGGCTGGGCCCTTGAGGCACTGAGAGGAATTCAGTCCACTGAAAAATAGACACAAGTAAAAATCACCTCTAGTCCCGTCACCCAGAGACAACCACATGCAGCATATACTTACTTCTGATAGGTTTCTGCGCATAGAGAAATAGTTTCTTTCTTGTTGTCATTATCTTATAAGAAATGACTCATGCCCACAAACATGCTGCATAATATCTCAGCTGTTATATGTGCCATCACATGCGCATTTCCTATTTGATGGGCGTTTAGGTTCTTTTGATTAAAAAAAAAAGATAAGTAATGCTATGATGGATATCTTTGTTTTTAAAACTAATTCCATTTTGAATGACTTATTGGGACATGTGTTCCCAGCAGTAGACTTATAGAATCAAATTATATAAACAGTGCATTTAAAAAAATCTTGTTTAAATAATAAAATACCTGATATTAATGGTTTGATACATACACTTGCAGGTTTTTCTGATAATATACAAACAAACAGATATGTAATTAAAATAGGATTACACAAACTTGTGGGTTTTTTTAATTTAAAACTTTAAGCCTTGGCTGGTGTGGCTCAGTGGATTGAGTGTTGGCCTGCAAACCAAAGAGTCGCTGGTTCGATTCCCACTCAGGGCACATGCCTGGGTTGTGGGTCAGGTCCCCAGTTGGGGGCGCAGGAGAGACAACCACACATTGACGTTTCTCTCCCTTTTTTTCTCCCTCCTTTCCCCTCTCTCTAAAAATAAATAAATAAAATCTCAAAAAAAAAATTAAAATTTCATTATGGAAAATTTTTTCTTATCTGAGTTAAGATAACATCACCCTTTTAAAATAATAACTGGATAAGTATTTCATTGGCATGTATGCACAATCACATATTTTACTCAACTGCCTGTTGATAGATGTTGGGGTATTTCCATATTTTTATGATTACAATGTTGTCATAAGTTTACTAGTACTTATATTTTTTCATTCTTTTCACTGTTGCTTGAATTCCTGTAAAGTAAGTTCAGAAAATGGAATTGTCTCAAAAAGAATGAACATTTTAACTTTTATTGATGCTCTAAATTGTTCTCTGATAAGTTTGTCCCAATGAAAATTTTTCCCTACCATTTATAAGTGCACATTTTTCAAAATCTTTTTGGTACGCAATCTTTTCCTATTGCTCATCTTTAAGTGAAATTATTTTTCCCGAACTTTTGAAAGGAAGATGTGGTTAAAAATAGTTTTCCTAACTTCACAGCTTAAGAGCTCTCTACTTTCTTGCTTTGATGCAGTGTTCAAAATGTGCTAATATTTTCTGATCTCTAATTTTATGTGAACAGTGTCTTTCTTTTTTCTTCTTTTTCCTGTGCTTCTCAATTTGGGTTCTATTTCCAGTAATTTTTCCTCTTCCAAATCTACACCACCATCCAAGACTTCTTTATGTATCAAAATGCTCTCTTGCCATCTCACCTGCTCCCCTCTCAGGAACTCCAACTCTTCCCCATGTTAACCCTTTATAGGCCCTCCTGGAGTTCCCCAAGTCAACCATGGAGGGTCATCTTTGGTTTGACCCTTCTTATATCCCCAGGATCCAGACCACCATTGAAGCCTCGTGATTTCACCTCCAAGTGTAGCTAGGTAATTCTTTTCCTGCCTTTCCTGCTCTCATCCTTGTTCAAGCCACTCTCCCCATCTGCTGGGCCACTGCTCTCTCTGCTTCTGTTCCTGTCCCTGTCGTGTCTTCAACCTGTTCCCGTGGCAACCAGGGTGACCCATTCAACCTAAACTTAACCATCCCACCCTACCTGCTTAAAACACTTCAGTGACGTAGTTAAAATAAAAAAGAGAATGACTCACTGGCTTAATCTGCCCCTATGTGCCTCCCAGCCTCAACTTGTGTCTCTCACAGCCTCGCTCATAAAACACCAGCACTGACTTCCTTTCAGTCCTTGAAGACACACTTTGTGCCTTTGCAGATGCTCTTCCTTCTCTTTGGAAAGCCCTTTCCCCAGCTCTCTGAGTAGCGACACCTTCTCAGCTGTCTGATCTCAGCTTAAATGTGTCTCAGAAAGACTTTCCCTGACCAACCAAGCTAAGAAGTTGCCTGCTCCTCCTCCTCCACCCCATTACTCTCCATTTCAGATCACTATTTCCTTGCGGCACTTAACAGTTTGTGATTACTTTTTCCCTGTTTGCTTTTGGACACTTTCTCCTGTCCTGGTCTACAAGCTCCAGCAGGGGAAGAAGTCATGTCCATCTTGCTCATGGTGGTATCCCTAGCACCTAGCCTAATGCCTGCCATCAATAACTAATGCGTGAATAAAACAAGAGAAGAAGGAAGGAAGGCCAACCTCTGGGCACAAGTAAAACAGAGGCTGTTTTGGTGAAAGGTGTTGGGAGTCTGGGCTACTCCCAGAAAAGGTGTGGGTTGTAAAGACAGAGTGCAAGGGCTTCAGCAGCAGGAGGAAGGTCAACCATACAAATTGACCCCATGGGCTTGCTGGGTGGTGGTACCGAGACAACTCTGACCACCTCATAATTTGACCAGTGGAGTTGTCACGTTAGATTTGAAAAGTGGAGGGAATTGAGGCTAGAATAATTCAATGAATTAATCCATCTAGTAGTGGGACCAGGAACAGGCCAAAAATCATTTATACTCTCCTCTAGCCCTGGGTCTGTGGCATGACTCTGCCTCAAACCAGGACTCCAAACTGAGATGCTTTACAGCTACCAACTAGGAGACTGGATGCACTTTGTTTGAAATCTGTTTTAAGGTAGGGAGCTCCTCATCAAAGAGGAAATACAAAGAAACACAAGATGATATCTGGACAGGGATGCTAAAAATCTAATTCTTCTATAGAGAGGCTACGGAGGGGTGTAAATAGACTTGTTTGAAGATAGAGCCTTTTAGCTTTGAGTCAGGGTGCTAGGAGTTTGGTCAGAAAGAGGACTGGTTGAGCAATCTATGGTTTAGGAGATCCAAGCTCATCCTAGCCACCTAAAGTAGGGAGAAGGAAGGAGAAAGAAGTAGGGGGAGGTGACAACGTGAGGGTAGGGAGAGAAGAAGAATCTGGCATTTCCCAAGATCCTTGTTCATTGGAACAATTACCCAAGTTCGTCTGAAGAGCCTATCTTGGGATTACTTCCCCGAGGCCTCCCCAAAACTGACAAATAGGCCTGACACAGTCTTGACGCAGCCACTTCTTCCTGAACCTGAGGCTCAGGCATTAGCTCCAGGGTCCCCAGCCTCGTTAGGGCACCCTCAGCTTTAGGTTTTGCCTCCTTTATTAGGGGGACCAGAGATCCAGGTATCTGTTCCCCCTCTTTTACCTTTATATCCTCTTCCAGCCTCAAGTTCCAGAGCATTACTTTAAGATGTTTTCTGTCCTGACCGAGTTTTCGTTGAATGCAGGAGCAGAGTGTGGCCAGCAGGGATGCAGTGAAGACGGCAGAGCCAGTGAACTCAGAAACCAGCACAGAACTGTGGGTAAGGCTAGATGTCTTGGGCTCATTCTTTCTTTTCTCCTTCCCTTACCTTCTCTCTTCTCCCTTTTCTGTCTCACACAAACATACAAACTTTGGAAGAGTCTTCATATACTGTAACCCCTTCTTATTTAAAGGTAATTAATAATCCCTCCAATCTTCTTAGTGCTCTGCAGTTAATTCTCAAACCTGCAATACCGGCTTGCTGGTGAGATGAGAGGGCTGTGCCCCTAGGAGGTAACAGGCTGGGGACTCAAGGCCAGTTGCCCAACGCCAGGTCGGAGCCCTTCTCCATCTCACCCCCACACTCTGTCCCCTCTCTGATCAGTCACGCTGCAATGGGGTTTGTGTCTCAAGGGCCATCTGACTGCACAAGTGTTCAGAGCCCACCGACTCTTACAGGCTCAGACTAGGTTCTCAGAACAGAGCTGCTGAGTCATCGCAAGGAAGGGGACCTGAACATCTTTTAAAAATGAGTTTTGTAGTCATCTTGATGTACATACACTAAAGTGAGGGGGACATTTGCCTTCAGGTCAAGAAAGCAGATGGGGGCATGACCCTGAGTGCCTGAGTGTCTGGTGGCTTTTCCCCGACCTGCCTCCGGTGGAGGAGGCGCCCCAGAGGCCCTGGCTCCTGGCACCAGGCTGCGCAGGGAAGGGCTCAGCCAGGGCCAAGCATTTCACGTGCCTTTCCTTGGTTCCCCTCACAGTTACACGTCGCAGGGGGTCAGATAAGGCCAAACCACCGCTCTCCTATTGTGTGTGTGTGTAAGAGTAAACTGGATTTTAATTTAACCATTATTATAAACATCTTTCCATATATTGGTGAAAAATGTTAACATCATTTTACAATAGCTTAAGCGTGTTCTGTTAATTTAATAGATTACATAAGTTTTAAACAGCTTCATTGCTATATATATATATAAGTCAATACCATAAAATTCACTTATTTAAAGTATACCATTTAATGGTTTTACTATAGTCACAGCATTGTGCAAATATCACCACAATCTAATTTAGAACATTTCCATCACTGTCATGGAAAGCTCATACCCATTCCCAGTCACACCCCATTTCTCCCTCCCGCCGCTCCTGGCAACAGCTAGTCTCTATGGATCGCTGATTCTGTAATTTTTTAAACAAATCTATAATGTTAAATGTTTATGTTGTTTTTACACTTTTATTATTATTAACAAGGCTCTGATAAACATCGTATATATATAAGTATTGTAATTTTTACATTTTGTCTGATTCTATGCTTAAGATAAATTTCTAGAGCTAGAATTTGTTTTCAAAGTCACAAAATGACATTGTTGAATATATAGTTCTTCTTTTTGGTGTGTGTGGAAAAATACTCAGTGACATGGAGACAATATTTTTCAAGAATAACATTGCGTGTATGCATGTGTATGTGAAAATTGGTTGTGTAGCATACTTTTTTATGACTTTCAAGAAATATAAAATTAACTTTACAAAAACCTAGAAGACTAACTATAAGCAGTTTGGTATTTGCTTTGGTGTCCAATACTATCACAATGATTTCTAACATAAAAGCAAGAAGTTTCTGGATCTCAAATATCTTCAATAATTGTCCATATAATTTATGATTATTATCCTTGGAGAGATATATTTCTCAATATTTGTGATTTAGCTCCAAAAATTTTATTTTGCTATATCCTTATGGTATTGAGTTAATTTTTAAAAACTTTTCTATCTTTATCTTGATGAACAGTAATGAGTGCTGTGAAATTAAACATGTTACACAGACTGATTGGCAGGGCTGAATGAACCTGAGACTTCCCATTAATTTGAGGACTGTGAGTTGAAACTATTTGCCTGGAGGACACCCTGGCAATACGTATAAAAATAAAAACTACATACCTTTGAATATACCCAGAAATATATCCAAGAATATATGTATAAAGATATTCACTGATTTGTTGTTTTTAATAGGAAAAAATGAAAAAAAATCTAAATATCCATCATCACAATATTGATTAAAAATATATAGGATACCGTCATAAAATGCAGTAGTATACAGCCATTAAAATGATGAACATATTGACTTAGAGTATGTTCTCCAGCCCATTTGATTAATAAGGACAATTTAATGAGCACTGGGCAGGTGGCTCAGTTAGGCAGAGCGGCGTCGATCCCTGGTCAGGACACATACTTAGGTTGCAAGTTCTATCCCCAGTCAGGGTGCGTACGGGAGGCAATGGATCAATGTTTCTCTTTCACATTGATGTTTCTCTCCCTCTCTTTTGTCTAAAAAAATCAATAAAATAAATCCTAGGGTGAGGATTAAAAACTTTTCAATGAGAAAACAAAACTGAAGGAGTTTTCACCAAAATTTAACAGACTCTGAAGTGATCTTTACTTTCTTTACATTTTACATTTAAGGGTATTGAAAATTCAACAAAATCTAAATAGTAAAAATTAAAAATAAGTGAATACAAGTTTAATATGGAAGTTAACACAGCAGATGTCATAATAAAAAGTAAATAAGATTGGTACATACAAAAAGAAGCTGTGGACCAATCTTATCAATAAATATAACTACAAAAGCCTAAATAAAACATTAGCATATCAACTTCATTAGTTTTTACTGGAACACTGGTATGGTTTAATATTAGGAAAGCTATTAAAAATAATATGCAATACCCCTACATTCATTGCAGCATTATTTATAATAGCCAAGATATGGAAGCAACCTAGGTGTCCATCAATAGATGAATGCATAAGGAAGATGTGGTGCATATATACAATGAAATATTATGTGACCATAAAAAAGAATGAAACCTTGTCATTTACAACAACATGGATGAATCTAGAGGGTATTATGCTAAGTGAAATAAGTTAGGCAGAGAAAGACAAATACCGTATGGTTTCACTTATATATGGGATCTAAAAACAAAACATTTTAAAACACAAACAGGCTCATAGAAACAGAAACCAAAGGGATGGTTATCTGAAGGGAGAGGGTGGAAGACTGGTGAAAAAGAGAAGGGAAATATAGTCAATAATGTTATGATAAGTTTGCATGGTGACAGATGATTATAAGAATTAGTGGGGTGGTCATATTGTAAGGTATATAGTTATTGAATCACTGTATTGTACACCAGAAACTAATATAACCAATATAAGACTATATACAAACTATACTTAAATAAAAATAAATTAAAAAAGAAAAAAGAAATTTCTCAGATGCTGCAGGTTTTCTAGAAAGTTAAACCTATGAATGAAAATTCTGAAAAGCTTGTCTTTAGAAAGGTTAACAAAAAGGGATAGGCACTAAAAAAGCATCTGATCAAAAATGCAACAGCCATATCTAATTATTAAAGCACTATTATAAAATACAAATAGGAAGATAGTTGCTAACTACATATACCCTCTTCCACTTAACATCCTCTAAAACTCTCTGTTGTACTTAGAACAAAATTTACAACCTTAACAAGATTCTGCCTGAACTGGGTCGTATTTGCCTGCATAACTGCCTGGTCACAACTCTCCCCTTTACTCTGACACACTGGCCCATATTTAGTTCCTCCAACTCAGCAAGCCCTTTCCCACCTCAGGGCCTTTGCACACACATCTCTCAGTCTGCAAGGCTCTTTGCTCAGGACTTCATAGGACTGACCTTTTTTCTCCTTTACATCATATCCATGACAGACATCAAAATGTGCAGGGTGTTATCTATCTCTACTTCATGGGATTACATCTAGTTTATTTGTAGTCTCTCATTTTTTTAATTTTTAACATTTTCATTCCTTCTGCATTAGATTTTTCAAAAGGAAAAAGGCACAGTAAATTGTTTTAATCTTAGATACATTTTAAGTGTTTTTTTGTAAGATATGACATATTGATCTAATGTTTTTCCCCTAAATAATTAAACAGCTGTCCCAGTGCTGTTTATTGAATAATACAACCTTTACCTGCCAAAGTGCTGCCGTAATAAACCACTCAATCCCACGTCTTTGGCTCTGTTTCTGACGTTTCCGTCCAGCTCTCGTGATCTGTTCGCTCCAGCACCAGTATCACACTGCTTTAGAGTCATTTATATTTGACAGAGCAAGTGTCCCTTTCTTACACTCTCTTCAACATTTTCCTGACTTATTTTCATATTGATTTTTAGATAAAAGTTAGAATAATTTTTGTGTCCTCAGATATGCACCTTTATAATATTTTATCTTTCTATCTAGAAATTAGTAAGTCTATCCATTTCTTATTAAATGGAGAAATGGAGAATTGAAAGGTCCTGCTCAAGTCCTGTTATGTTAATGTTTCAAATTATTTTGTTGATAATGTTTCACACTGTATTTTCACCTAATGATTATTCACATACATATATATTTATAATAGTAATAGGCAATATTTATTGAGTGCTTACCACATGCCAACTCTGTGTTAAGCACTTTATTACTTCATTTTATCCTTACTACTCATTTTTTCACATCAAAAAAGCAAGTCTTAAAGAGCTCAGGTAACTTGCCTGAGGTTTCACCGCAAGTGGCAGAGCTCAGACATGATTCTCAGAGTCTGACAGCATAATCTTATCCATTGCATTGTATGGTCCACAGGGCACGTCATTACTTTTCGTCTGTTCACTGAGTCAATGGCACTTCACTCGTCATTTTTTATTTCAGTGGATTGTCTTAGGTTGCCCAGACAGATCGTCCTATCAGCAAACTTTACTTCCTCCCCTTTGTCCAAATGACAATTGCCATTTCTTGTAATGCTGACACCTGTACAAAGTATTTAAAATCTATTTAATATCATAATATAGTCATCTGTAAGCATTTCAGAAGTATTATAAGATGATAGATTTGGAATAAAACATAGACATTCGTCGGCAGCCGTCCGTCTCGAGAGACGATGGTGTAGCTTCTTAAGAGTCTATCTGCACCGTCGAGAATGGCTGTGCAGTCCGACTCGGGAGTGACACGGTATCTGTCTCCTCCCGTGTTGAATCGACATCTTGCGATGACGCTGGAGTGTCCTCTCCAGTGAAGCTGAAGCTACAGAGCCTGGGCAGGGTGATATGGAGGGTCTGCTGTTGCCCATGCAGCAGACCCCCCCTCTCTTCGCAGCTGAAGGGTCCAAGGGAAAGACGGAGTCAATACAGCTTGGCTTCAGGTGCGCCGCAGGAGTTGCCGGTGTTGACTACAACGTCAAACCGCCTTAGGGACTCCGGCTCCGGATTTTCTGTCGGGGTTTACTCCCTTAGCCTTTCCCCTGAAGAGGTATGCCGCAAGGCAGCGGAGGTTTTTTGGAGTCAGAGTTTTCCTTCTCTGATGTGCCCTGACTGGAAGATCAAACCAGCGACACTTAGCTCCAAAACATAGACATTATGCCTGTATTATTGAGTGTGCCAGATTAGAAGTTGCTAGAATGGTTGAGTTGCAGAAAGATTTTCCATGTTATGTGTTTGCATCTGTTTGTATTTTGTTGCTAATCTTAAAATATTGTAAAATTTAGTCTAAGTTATGTTAATGCTAAGAGCATGGTTGATTTTGCTTATGTGAATGCTTTGATTGAGGGCATGTAGTCAATGTTTGTTGGTGCTGATATTGCAGAAACGTGGGAAAATGGATGGAGGCAACCGGAGTGGCGTCTCTGAGTTCCTTCTCCTGGGGCTCTCTGAGAGTCCCGAGGACCAGCGGGTCCTGTTTTGGCTGTTCCTATCCATGTACCTGGTCACGGTGGTGGGAAACACGCTCATCATCCTAGCCATAGGCACTGACTCACGCCTGCACACGCCCATGTACTTCTTTCTGGCCAATCTCTCCATCACCGACCTCCTCTTTGTCAGCAACACAGTCCCCAAGACACTGGTGAGCCTTCAGTCCCAGAACAAAGCCATCTCCTATGCAGGGTGTCTGACACAGCTCTACTTCCTGGTCTCCTTGGTGGCCCTAGACAACCTCATCTTGGCCACAATGGCGTACGACCGCTACGTGGCCATCTGCCATCCCCTCCACTATGCCACGGCCATGAACCCTGGGCTCTGTATGCTGCTCCTCGCCTTGTGTTGGGGGTTCTCTGTCTTCTATGGCCTCATCCACACCCTCCTCATGACCAGGGTGACCTTCTGTGGGTCCCGGAAGATCCATTACATCTTCTGTGAGATGTATGTCCTGCTGAGGCTCGCGTGTTCCAACACCCAAGTCAATCACACAGTGCTGATTGCCACAGGCTGCCTTATCTTCTTCATCCCCTTAGGGATCACGATCATGTCCTATGTCTGGATTGTCAGAGCCATCCTCCGAATATCATCAGCCACTGGGAAGTACAAAACCTTCTCCACCTGTGCCTCCCATTTGGCTGTGGTCTCCCTCTTCTACGGGACACTTAGCATGGTATATCTGCAGCCCCTCCACGCCTATTCTATAAAGGACTCAGTAGCCACAGTGCTGTATGCTGTGGTCACCCCCATGATGAACCCTTTCATCTACAGCCTAAGGAACAGGGACATGCATGGGGCCCTGGGAAGATTTCTCTTAGGGAAAACCTTCCAGAGGTTGACATGAGGGAAATTTTGAGTATTGAAGTGAAGACTGGGAATTTCCTCCACCAGGTGGAAAGTGTTATTCTGAGAGGAATACAGGAGTAAATAGCACATAGCTTCTGCTCAGAATGAGCTCACATATCTGTGGTGAAGAAAAGACATATGTAACCAAATATCCCCAGACCTTACCAGCCTTGGCAATAAAAATAAGGTCATGCTAACACTAATACTAGAAGTTTGCAGGGTCAAATCCTGCACTTACTTGACCACAGCACCACAGTGCCACCATCCCAGCCTTTCAAAATATACCCGGTTACGGCCTGGGTGGGGTCTCGTGTTATCTAGAACACACCCAGTCATGTTCCTGAGCCCTGGCCTTCTCTAAGGAGCCTGCTACCTGTAAGCCATTTGAAGAAGACACCTCGCACCACCCTCACTGCTGGTTTTTGGAGTGAGGCCGCCCGGCTCTGGATGCTTCCTTCCGTCTGACCCACAGACTCTGGACACAGCCCCTCCAAAAGAGGCAACACTTGTAGAAAAGTTCTCTCCTTTGCTCTGCATTAATTTTGGTCTCTTGGGCCTTAAACAATACACACGGAGCCCTTTCCCCGCTTTCCTTTTCCCTGTGGGAAGACCTTATCCCTGGGCGGCCCATCTCACCCTTTGTTACTGTGGCTCCTCACTCCACGGCACCTGCCACCACTCCGTCCATCACTCAAAACGCAACTCTCCGGCCCAGCAACACATTCCTGAACGGGGGTGCTGGTGGAGGCAATAGCCAGGGAGGAGGTAAACGTTAGACCCCATCTCAGCTCAGGGTCAGCCTGCCCTGTACAATGCACTGGCTAGAAAGGGAATAGTAACTGAGGAGGAGTCACTGGGTGGTTGCAACGTGAGAGAGAGCAATTCTTTACACATCAGGGGAGCCGGCACTGACCTAGGCCTTGACAGACAGCTGAATTGGTCTGAGGTTCACTTCATTCCATTGATAATGACTGAGTGCCAATTAGGGGCCTTGAATTGGGTTACACACATGAATCAGGAGCTCACAGGGACAGGGAAGAAGACTATGTTAATGCCATGTCTGAAGGGTTATGGTCTGGGCAGGAGGGTTGCAGGGTACGAAGTAGGAGAGCCTAGCCTGCCTTGTCAGTGATGGAAGGAGGATTCGGAAGAGGCTTCCTTAAGGTGGTGACAGCTGAGCTCAGATCACCCAGGAAAAGTGCGCAGGGCAGAGGAAGGTCACTCCCAGAGAGGAGGCGGGGGGGATGTGGCGCAGAGGGGGAGTATTCACATGGCAGCAGACAGCTCGACCCTTCCTTCCAGTGTTTGCAGAAGTCACCTCACCATTCTGAGCGTCCCTTTGTCCTCTGTAAATCGAGAACAATAGCATTGTGTACCTCGGAGGGTAGCTGTGAGGACTGAATGGGACAATGTGCAAAAGCCCTCAGCAGGGGCCCTGGCCTGTGGTCAGTGTAGTAGCTGTAAGTGGAAACAGCTGGGCAAAGGCAGTGAGGCAGGGAACAGCTGGGTGTGTGCAAGGACTGTCCCAGCTGAGTGTCACTGGGAACAAGGCCCAGCAAGCCAGGAGAACGTGGTGGGGGGCGGACGTCAAAGGGCCACCAATGCCTTGTCGAAGAGGTCGGAGTACATTCTGTAGACAATGAGATGCCTCTGAATGTTCACTGTTTCTAACTTTTATTGTTTTTATTAAACCAACAATATGCATGAATGGTAGAAATAGTAAAGTAAAAACAAGCCAAAAATAATTACTCATGTTTAAATTTTAAGCTTTGATCTCTGCGAGATATGCATTTTTTCAGAATGAATTCAGATAGTTTTGAAACTTGTTTTTCTACTTAATAATATCTGTGTTAGTAAATATTCAGCTATATTAACACTCTGTGACTATGCAGTATTTCAGTGTGCAATTCAATAAGTGTATCAGAATCATTTAACACACTTCCCATTATTCAGTGATGGGTGTTCACAGTTTTCCCCATTGTTTGCAATCTGTCTTCATTTGCTCCTGCACCTGACAGTTTCCATAGGCAGAATTGGTGAAGGGGACTTGCTGGGCCAATAGTTTGTACTGTTCAGAGCGTGATCGATACATTTTTCCGAATCAACCTCCACAAATCACCCACACTTTCACCAGGAGAAGGGCACAGCTCTTGTTTTTGTTTTGTTTTGTTTGTGATTATTTGCCTGTGAAGTTTTGGAAAGGAGAAAAACCTTAAGGAACTTCTAAGTACCATAGGAGAAAGCAACATTGTGCTTCTGTGACAGTATTGTGCTAATTAACATTGTCCTAGACACAGGACTATTCTTTGTCTTTTAGATAATCAAGGAAATAGCCACCTGGAAGTTAATTCAGTTTGAACACACTCAGAAATGCGAGCTGTCATTAGCTGGCTCCTAGCTATTAACAGGCTAACTGCTCTCTTTCACTCTCTGGCTGCTATAATTTAATTTAGAACATCAAGAATGTTTTTCTTGTCACTAGTATAAGGAACCTTGTTAAACTAGCTGAAGTCACATGCACACAAAGAACCACCGCTGGCCAGGCCAGTCAGGTGTGCCAATACTTCCACTCTGGACTCCTGAACCACACTCCCCAGAACCACCTGGATGCCAGGTGGAAACTGGCAGCTGGCATAAAGGGGGAAACAGAAGTCATGCTCCCCACAGGCCATTATCAAGTAAAATGTAGACTTCCAGTTTCCACTCTGGCATATAGAGTTTGGAAGTCATTACTCCCATCCTTACAATAAGAAAAAAAGATGAACAATAAAACAAACAAACAAAAAACTTAGATCCATCAGATAATTGAAGACACATAAATATGAATTAACCTTTGCTATTGCAAACCACTGAGATTTTAGGTGCTACTTGTTAGCACAATATAACCTAGGCTGTCCTGCCTGATACAGATGGAAAGACTCTTTTCCACTCAACGAAAGATACAAAATCCAAAAGCATCTTAAGAAAAAATCAGATTTGACCACATAAAAATGTAACACATCTATCTGGCAAAACACACATTGAATTGAGACAAATGGCAAGCAGAGAAAGTATTTGCGAGTTACGTGACATAAAGCCCATACTCATAACAATTAAGGTTTCCTAACAAGCAAACAATCCAATAGAAAAGAGGGCAAAAGCTCTCAAAATCCAATTCCAAAAGCAGCCGACCAAGACATATGTGAAAAGAGGTCCAACTGCAGTTTTAGCTAGAATTAAAAATTCAAATAAAAATATTGCCATTGCTCAAGTTTCAGATTGTAAAAATTAAAAACATTTATTTATAACAACCCTTGATGGCAGGGACATGGGTACATAAGCACTGTCGTAACCAAGCGGGTGTACAAATTAGTGCAGAAGTCTTGGAAATGAAGAGGACAACATATATATGTATGTGCACATGTATCTCAAATTTAATTTGCACTTTTAAAATTTCATAAAGTTATTCATAGAAATTAACCCTGGGTAAATAATTACAGAAATTTGGAAAGATATATTTGTAAGATAATCATCACAGCACTGTTATTGCAAAACAGTTGAAAACAACTAAAATTATATCATTAGAAGTTTGATCAGGTGAGTTACAGTTTATGTGTAAAACGCTATACTGTGCAACTATTAAAAAAGGCTGATGTTAGTCTTGGTCATGTAAAAGGTCATATTGCATAATGTGTAGGAAAAATAAAAGGCAGATCACAGAAGAGTAATGGTTCTCAGGATGTGAAATATGCATGTCATCTGTGTGTAAATTCTCTGGAGGAACAAACATAAAATTCTTCAGAGGATTTAACTCTGAATCATGATCTTTTTGGTGCAATGACATTGGATTCAGATGTCAAAGGACACTTGTATCTTTACTTTCTACTTGATCAAATAATATAGTTTGATAGTTTCCACTATCAGATACAATATTTCTAAATAATTTAAATTAAAGATATTTACCTTTGGGGACACAAAGAGAGAAATCCCAAATGAAATACAGCTTTCTCACTTGTCTTGGAAGAGAGGGAGAACATAAAAATCAGTTCCCAAGGAAAACACCCTGAAGAGTCTGGGATGAAGGTGCAGCAGGAAACATGCCAAGGCTGGGGCAGCAGATTACCCTCGGGGGTAAGAGCTAAGATGCGTGTGTGGAGGAGGGGGGACAGTGCTAAATGCTCACAGGCTAGATGGAGTGGAGAAAATGCTGGTGGTTATACCCTCAAAATATTTTCTGGGTTCAGCCCTAGGAAAGAGGTCATCCAGACTATTCTAGTCAAAGGGGGTTAAATGTGAAGAGATGCTCTTGTCCCGGGTCCTCACGGAATAGGCAGACACAAGCCCAACCGCGGAAAGGAAGTTTCTAAGGTCTCAGAGCAGCGGTTACAGCCCACGTGCCTGGTTTTCCTTCACAAGAGTTTTGCGCTTTGAGAGAAGCTCATTCTCTTTCACCCCCAAGAGCCTGGGGATCAGAGTATCGCAAGAGAGACACACTTCCCCTCTGCTCCTTCGACAGCACTGGCCGGCACTGCCCGCAGGCGGGAGGCTGATGGCCCGCGGGGCTGTGGGGCATAAACCCCCAGCGCACGTGTCCTCCCTCCCCCTCCTCCACCCCCTCCCCCGCCTGCCGCCCTACTCTGTCCTCTAAGGTTTTCTGCCAGAAGAGGAAGTGGAGGAGGAGTTCCCAGATGACTCTGCATCATTATACCTTTGGCGAAACTTAAACATTTCTTTTTCCTGCTGGGAAGGGTGAGGCCTAACAATGACATCAAAGGGGCTATTTATTCCACGGCCACCGCTAATGGGAAGTGAGGCCACAGTGTGAATTTAGTTCTCATCTCCCATCCGGGCTTATTGTGCATTTGCTCCACACCCATCTTTGCCTTCATCAACATTCCTTAGTCATCTTGTTCGGCACCCCTAACTCTCCCGTCCTTTCTCATCTCCCACCCTCCCATGTCTTTTCCCTCATTTCTATCCTTCTTTTTCACCGTCCGGCCCCATCACCCCCATATCCTCACGCCTCATCTCCATTGCTCCGTTCCCAATACTGCCCCCTCTCATGTCTTTTCCCCTATCCTCATTTCAGTTCATTCTTACAGTTGCTTGGCTCCAAGAAGAGATCACAGAGAAGCCAAGCTTCAGGTGCAGTCATGGGACAGTTTTAGGAGAGATACAGCGAAGGGACATCCGATCAGAGCTGCCAGAACAGGGTAGTAGCTTTCCAAGGAGGCTGGAGAAAAGACACAATTCAGGAATGGGTGAGCGAAGGCTGGATGAACATCGAGTAGAGAACTCTGTGGATGGGAGCTGTACTGATGTACTGATAAAGGAAATTAAGAAAGAGGCATCACTCTCAGGGACTACATTTATGGATATTTTCTGAAGTAGGACGTTTGGGAGAGAAACGTAGAACTTTGGAGGAGAAGATTATATTGGACACCCTACATTGAAAATTCTAAGGACCTGGTTGGAGTATAAATGTTTTTTCTTTCAAAGGCTTTCTCATATATGCAAGGAAGGTGACTCACTCAGTGAGAGAAAGATACAGCAGAGGATGGAGATGAAACACGCCCCTTTTGACCTGAACGTATATCATATATGCATGGATGTAGCTTTTATTTAATAAGCTATTTCCCTCTCTAAACCCCACCTGTCCCCTAAACTTCCTGTGGGATTTTTGTGCTCTTAAAGAGAAGGAACCAATTTTGTTGAAGGTGAAGGATGAACAGTAGAATAGAATAATCCTTGGCACTGGTTTAAAACAGCTTTCTGCACCGTGAGCTAGAAGGAATCTCGCATTTCCCACGAGAGGAATACTTCACAGTGATATTCTTTGTTCTTTAGCCTGTGATCAAGCCAATAATCCTTCCTTGTAGGATACTGCTGCCCAGAACTACCTGCTTCCAAGGCTTCAACTCTATCTGAAGAGTGAGCTTAGTCAAAAATGAGGTAGCAGCTCACCAGGGGACTCGCTGGGCAGATCCTAATCTCATAGCCACTCATCTTACTTGTTTTTCTTTATAGCATTTAACACTGTGTGTTGTACCAAATATGGTGCGTATTTATTTCATTTATTTTGTTGCCCTTCGTTAGAAGGGGAGTTGCATCAGTGCAGAGACTTTTGTCTATTTTGTTCACCAGTGCCCTAGAAGAGTGTTTGGATCATAGAGTGTTTGGATCAATAAATATTTGTTGCATGAATAAATGAATAACTTATGTAGGGTTTCTTTGCAGGACAAATACATCACACAAAGTTTTCCAACACCAGGATCTATGCACGAATGGTTCCTAATCATTTCCCCAGGTTCCTGATTTTGTGGGACATTTTCCTCCAATCAGAAAAGGCAAGGAAGGAGAGACGCTATCAGCCTATCACCGCTCGGGTCAATAACCGGTTCCCCACAAGTACCCGCCACAGGGCACCCTTCACATCAGGGTTCCTAAGGCTGTAGACAAGTGGGTTCAGCATGGGGTTGATGACAGTGTTGAAAACCCCAACCCCTTTATCCTTGTTTGAAGCCTCCTCTGAACCCAGACGCATGTAGTTGAAGATACCAGTCCCATAGAAGAGGCAAACCACGGTGAGATGGGAGCCACATGTGGAGAAGGCCTTCTTCCTGCCCTCCGCTGAGCGGATCTGTAGCACTGCAGCTGCCACATGAATGTAGGAGGTGATGATGAGAACTGTAGGGACCCCTGCCATTAGAATACACATAACAAAGAGCAGCAGCTCATTGAGTTGGGTGCTGGAGCAGGAGAGCTGGAAGAGCTGTGGGAGGTCACAGTAGAAGTGGTTGATCACATTGGGACCACAGAAGTTGAGAGTGGCCAGGGCAATGGTGTGGGTCAGTGCATTGCTGATGGCACAGGCCCAGGACACAGCCACCAGTGTGGACTGGACCATCTGGCTCATGCGGGTGCTATAGGTGAGGGGCCGGCAGATGGCCAGGAATCGGTCATAAGCCATGGCTGTCAACAGGAAGCAGTCCATTCCAGCCAGAAGGTGGAAGAAGAAGAGTTGGGAGAGGCAGGCATGGTAGGAAATTGTACGCCTGTGGGACAAGAGACGAACCAACATGGCAGGGACAGTGACGGTGATGCACCCAACGTCCAGCACGGACAGGTTCCCTAGGAAGAAGTACATGGGGGTGTGGAGTTTGGGCTCCACCAAGATGGCAGCCAGGATGCTCAGGTTGCCCCCAACTGAGGCCAGGTAGGCAAAGAAGAAGAGCACAAAGACAAGAGGCCACAGCTCTGTTGTCTCCACCAAGCCCAGTAGAATGAACTCAGTAACAGCAGTCTCGTTGGTCCCAGATTCTGGTTTCATGAGTAAGCACCTGTAAGGAAATGTTCCAGGCTGTAAGCATCAGTCGACTTAATGTATTTATGGCACATAAGTGTTTTAAAGCAACTGTCTTCAAAACTCTCTGATAAGTTCCCAGCTCGCCAGGTGATAATTTTCCCACACCCCGAGCCATACCTCTTCACTGACCTCCCATCACCCCAAAGCCTTCACAGTACTGTCAGCCGAGATGCCCCAACCCACCATCACCTTGACCCTTCCATACTGTCCCGATTGTAAGGGTCAAAATACTTGGAAAAATGAATTAAGATAAAAGCAGACTTCCTCTTTGAATGTGGTCAGTTTAAGATAGAATTTCCCCATTTTAATCTGAGGGCATAACCCAAAGGAGTAAACATATTTCAAAATAAAAAGTTAATGGTATTTCCAGAAAAACTTCAAGGCATATTAAGTCATAACCTAGGTTTTAAGACTTTTAGAAATATTAAAGATGAAGCAAAGATACAGCAAGAATCAGGGAGAAGATCCAATGGCTGCGGATAGCAGACCGTCTAGCCAAGTACATTTCTCCAAGGCGAGGGACGTACTCGAAAATAGAAATTCAAAATCCCTTGGTTAATAAATTACCAGTGTTCTTGTTGTTAAGTAAGTCTTGTTATGCTAGACTTTGAATAACAGCTTAATAAAAGGATTTTTTAATAGTGTTTGCTCCCTGCTTCGCAAATGAAATTGTAACACGACCTGTGGACTGGTTGCTGCCCAGGGCACTCACTTTTCTGCATTGCAAAGCCACTAGCCTTCCAGCTGTCCTTGACTTGGCTCAGTAGATAGACTGACAAATAGATCTAAGGAGATGTTCTTAAATGAAGCAAGCACATACACAGAGCACCAGATTGAGCTCAGCTTTTCAGATCTTATAATAAACTCCTGGTTAAAATATATTAATGTACACATATCTTCATTGCCCATGGAATAAGCAGAGCTACAGCTTCACTAAGAGTAATGTTATTTCCTTGCAAAGATACACAGGATTCAGAACAGGAAGCAGCCTGAGTCCAGTGACTCTAACCGAAGGGAAGGGGGATGAGGGTCTGAGCTCATGTGGACAGAACAGTGGATGCGGTGACCTCTGAAAGAGCCTCAGCACTCAAAGAGACATGATTGTGAGATGGTGGGGGGATCCTCCTCAGGCGTGGTCATAGCTGATAAAACTGCAAATTCATGAATGCGTTGCCAATGGACAAAATGATGGCTAGATAACAGCTCTTTACATATGTTATATTAAAGAGCAGTTAACTCCTTTCTGTTTTCCCCTTTGGGTCCATTTTCACACAAGTATTAGAATGCACCTCCGTGATTTTTTACCCCTTTGCTCCTGCTGTTTTCTCTCTGCACCAGCCTCCCTCCAACCCCACGTGGCCAAGTACATCAAGACTGGACACAAATACTGACTGCTAATGAATTCTTTGTGAAAACGTTTCCATCTCAAAAGAATCTCTCTTTCTCTCTCAGCTACTGCTACACATAATTTCAAGGAACTTATGACTGTTTACCTTCTAGCTAATCACTACCCTAAAAAGCACATCTCCCCCACTTCTCTGTAAGAATGATTTGGTTTTCCAGCAGCAGTACTTACCATAATACTTCACACATAATAGGTACTCAATATTTCTCAAATAAATAAATGATGGTTTAAGTGTCCATAGGATTTGAGAGGAGAGCGCTAGTATGAGCTGGAGTTGTCATGGAAGGCTTTGTGAACATGCTGACTTAGGGCTAGACTTTTATGAATCAGTATGACTCAGGGGAGGGTAAGGGCAAGTGCAAGGTGCAAGGGTGCTGCAGGGATGGCTGCTTTCCTTGGTTTTGATGGAACAGGCAGGTCATGCAGCAATCCACACACTGGCGTATTTCTTGCCATGTGAACCACCCAAAAGAACAGGGCCTTAGGAGAGGTATACCTTCCAGACAAGTGAGGTATAGTCGCGGACAGAAGAGCAAAAATCAGCTGCTGCCAGTCCTCGGATGGCCAGAGGTACAGCTTGCTTGGTATCAGTGGGGTTCTGGGAGGACCTCTGATCGTCCAGAGACGTTGAGAGTGTTGACAGGGTGACCACGATGCCTGTCATCAGGAGCCCTTTCATATCACCATCCTTGGGGCTTGGTAATGAGCCCCAGGTTCTGGTCACGGAGCTATGGCTGCTCCCTACTCTGGAACTGCACCCCAGTTCTCCCTGCCCGCAGCGATGAGAAGGCTCAGCAAGGCCAGTGACTGCAGGGCAGGCTCCAGGTACCCAATGAAGTCGGCGCTGGGAACGGGAGTGACCTTGTCTCAGCAAATCCCTTCACACTCTCTCCTAAGAGTAACAGAGGGTGGGCTGGCTTCATCCAGGAAAGGGGGGCGTGGGCACAAGGGTCCAGACAGGAGCCAGGCCTCCATGGTATCACCCCAGATTTTTCCCCAGAAAGGCTCCCCTTTCCAGGGTGCTCAGTCGCACCCTGTGTAAAGGTGGGTTTGAGCTGATGGCAGCAGGGGGGCAGTGGATAGCCGGGTCCCTGAGAATACTCACCCTGGCATGGGCGGAGAAGCCAGGGAGTTTTCTTCAGGAAAGAAGATGAGCAGCTATGCAGTTTCTGTTACCTACTCTAAAGTAAGCAGCTGTAGAGAAGATGAGGAAAAACAAGCGGATATCTTCTCTGTCCTAGGTCTCCAGTCACTAGGTGTTATCCCCTGGGGGGACCTCGGAAATTAGCCCTCCCAGGAAAGAAGAGACAGGGGGGAGTCATACAAGATGCTTTGCAAACAACTCCAGCCCTTCATGAGTATAGCAACAATGTCGTACAATGCTGGTATTTGGACTTCCTTCAAAAAGGCCTTATCTCTCCCCCGGCTTTATGGCAGGTAGTTGGGCAGGTGATGTAAATTTCCCTTAATCACGGGTTGCTGAGGCCTATAGGACTTGTCCACATCCCCCAAGTCACCCAGGAAGCCAGAGAGGTAATTGAGGCTGGATACCAGTTTCCTAAGGGAGGGTTTTCTTTGGCAGAGGCCAGCCCCAAGCAGGGCCTTTGAGTAGAGACAAGCTAATTTCCAGACTTGTCTTAGACCTGGGGATGAGGAGGGGGCCCCAGAGGAGAGGCAAGAGGGAGAAGTTTTCTTCATACCCAGGTTCCTATGAGTTTTCACAAACATGGTGCTTTCCCCCTCAGGGTCTTGTTAGTGGGGGCGACTGGGACTGTGTCTTGGGGGCTCCTATAATGATGCTGGAGGTGGTGGTAAGGAGCTATATGGAACTAGAAGACCCCCTGGGGAGCTGCCAGCCAATATGATTGTCTAGGCCAGGCTCTTAGAAATGGAAATGTCTTGTGAAGGTCACAGACTAACAAACAGAAGGTGTGGGAAGGTAGAGGAGTGTGTTCTTCCAAGTCCTGTACTCACCATTAATTCCGTAACACAGTGTCCCCCAAGAGAGGGTGCTCTCTCCTGTCCCACCAGAGAAGACTGGTGCAGAAAGAAAAGCACTGTAGACACACCTGCTTGTCTGGTTACGAGTTGTTTAAGTTTGTACAAACCTCTGCAACCCTCTGGGCTTCAGTTTCCTCATCTGTGAAATGGGCATATCTTCTCCAACAGAACATGCTGTGAAGATTACTAATGAAGTGATATTCATTAAGATGCTAATAGAGACCCTGGCTGCGGTGGCTCAGTGGATTGAGCGTCGGCCTGCGAGCCAAGTGTCGCTGGTTCGATTCCCAGTCAGGGCACGTTACTAGGTTGCACACCAGGTCCCCAGCTGGGGGTGCAAGTGAGAGGCAACCACACAGTGATCTTTCTCTCCCTCTCTTTCTCCTTTCCCCTCTCTCTAAAAATAAACAAACAAATAAATAAATAAATTATTTATTTAAAAAAAAGATGCTAATAGAGGTTCAACAAGACAGCAACATACCAGCTGCTAACATTTATGAGTGCTTGTTACAGACACAGGCATGTGCCAAGCACCTTGCAAGCTTAGAGTCTCTATCCATCCTCACAACAGCTGTACGAAGAAGATTACAGCAGAGCCTATGTTCTGACTCACATCTTGCAGCCATTTTTCTGATTTCAATCGTGGCTGGGTTGGAGAGTACCCTGTGGGTTTCTGCTCACTGTGAGCTTACAGTGTCCGCACTTCCTTGGGACCCTCTGATGCCATGAGAAATGGGGGTTGGGGGCGGGTTCACTAGGTCTGAGCACATCTGGAGACCCAAGGGCAGAGAACAACTTGAACACAGGAGACAGGAGACAATGGATAAACACCTCACTGCCTTTCCTTCAGACAGTTCCGGGAGGCATTCTGTATGCTCCTCCACAATCCAGTCCCTGCTGTCCACAGCAGGCACCTTGGTAATGACCCCTCAGTGAGGGATACTCCTCCTTTTTGGTGTCACTCTCGTCATAACCTCAGTCTGCTCGCTGGGACCATCTTTCAAATAAATAAACTTCCTCTTGTTCCCTGAAATGACTTCCCACTTAAACTACACATGCATCTGATCTTGGGTTGTACTTTGGTAGGAAGGAACCCAATTCTGACAGTTGGGATGCGAACAGCCCTAAGAAGCATATCTTCCAGATGAAAATCTGAATCTGGACCATTCGCCAGTGCTTGGGGTAAGTGGCGTTAGTGATAACCCCTCACATAATTACTGAGACTTGCTTGTGGTAGACCGGGAGGAGGTACAGGTTGAAGGTGAAACACTGGGCTATGTGTTAATACCAGCACACTAAGATTATGAGAAACATGATACTTCCAAGAATAGTGGAATTTTAAAAATAAAAAGATAGTGGAATTCTAAGAAAGTTTGTTAACACTCTTGGAAGCCTTGAAGAAATAGAATGATGGGCCCCAGTCAGTCAACTATCAATTCAGGATGTTGTGAAAGCCAGGATACTTCCGAGGCAACACTTAATGAGACATTAATCTTTTGCTGCCACAAGGCAGACAGAGCTGAAAATCCGACCTTGGAGCTCATTGCAGGGGTGACAGAGCTACAAGGAATTATGAACATGTAGCTTAGTTATGTCTCTTATGCTAAATTCAGAGCCCTGATAAGGAAGGAATGAGACCTTGATGCCTGCATGGGGATGTTTGAGAAGTTGAGCATGGAAATTTTGAACCCTCAGACTAACCTACACCTGACTGGCAAAAGCATCCCTGTCACCGTGCTAGTGGAGGTGAACCTCCTTATGCCTGAGGACTATGCAAAGACCTCATCTGAAGCATGACTTACAAGGTGATTCTTGTCTTTGAGAACTTTTCCTGTTTCTCCCCAGCACCTTCAGAAAAATTAGGGTTATGTCTAAGCATATTCTGAGAAAGAAAATCCCATCTATAATCCAAGAGAAAATATTTATTCACGAAAAAGAATTTCCATATCTGACTGAGGTAGGCTGAATAATAGCCCCAAATATACCCAGGCCCTAATTCCTGAAATCAACTTCGTACGGTAAAAAAGAGTTTGCATATTGTTAGGGTTCTTCAGCTGGGGACCATATCCTAGATTATCCAATAGAGTCCTAAAGTTAATTCAAGAGTCATTTTAAGAGAGATGTAGCTAGATATATGATTACAGGAAAGAAAACGGCAGTAGGATGATGGAAGCGGAGATTGGAGTATGTCGCCAAAGCCAAGGAAAACCAGCAGCCACAGAAGCTGGAGGAGACTAAGCATGGATTCTCCCTAGAGCCTCCAGAATAAACATTCCCTGCTGATAACTTGAAGCTAACCCTGTAGGATCATTTTGGATTGGCCTCCAGAACCATGAGAGAGTAAATTTCTATTGTTTTAAATCACCAAGTTTATGGTAATTTGTTATAGAAGCAGTACAATACTAATACATCAGCTAATACATCCTGGAAGAAACTGGAAGTTCCTCCAGTTTATAGAGGAGCAATATGGGAGGGGGTTGTGAGGGCTGAAGCAGTAGGTAGAGTGTTAGTGTTGAATAGGGAGAGTCATTGACATGGCAGCACTCTTCAGGATTCAGGGTTTAACATCCTGGCCAGGATGCCTATACATTGTCCTAATATACTGCTGGGAAGTCTCTTTGAAACTGGATATTGATTATAGGGCCTCTGCAAGAACCATAGACCGATCAAGATTGGCAGGCCTACCTGAGGGAACGTGTCTTCCTCCAGGTCACTGGGTGGGCAGAAATGTTCCTAGCCTGAGCTTCAAAGGGTAAGAGCTGGGTTATGGGGTCACTTCAAGATCTACAGTTGGACTGAGTCAGTGGTCTTACCTCTGGAGGCACAGAAGAAGAACATGTCTCCTAACATACCCCTGGACAAGCAAGATTGTTCCTGGCCCATGACTGCAAGTTGCTGGAGGCAAGTTACAGGTCCCTTTCAATGTATACACTTGGGCTAGGTTGAAGGGCCTGTCTCAGAGGCATGGACGAGTGTGTCTTTTGCTTTGTCCTTGGGCAGACAGGTATGGTAACTAAGAGGGACTGGAGCCGATTCATGGGCTACTTCAGCATCCACAGCCAGGACCAAGGGTGATGCAACTGTTAATGGGGCTGTAGCTGAGTCTACAGGGGGACAGGGCTGTGTCCAGGTCTGACCAGGACTACTGTCAGCCAGTCTGCCACCTGGACACAGACCTGCCTTCTCAACACAGCCCTCCTTGGTCTTGGGCTCCATCAGAGTCTCACCGTCTCCTACCTAGATTCCAAAGCTCCCACAAAGGCACTTTAGTCTGATATGGCTGCAAGGTATTGTTGCTGAGGGGAAGTATGAGCAGAGCCCTCCTTTTCTGCCATCTTATTGACTATTATATGATATGTATAGTATCACATACATTATATATATGAACAAGCTTACATTTTTGGTGTTGAGAAATTTTTATTAACTTGAAAAGTTAGAACATACACAAAATAAGTTCTTTTTTTGATACTAATATAATGCTTTTATTTTTTAAATTTTTTATTTTTTAAAGTATATTTTATTGATTATGTTGTTACAATTGTCCCAACTTCTTTTCCCTTTGCTCCCCTCTCTCCAGAGCCCCCTTTTCTCCATCAATCCCACCTCCCTTAGTACATATCCATGGGTCATACATATAAGTTCTTTGGCTTCACCCTTTCCTATATTATTCTTAACTTCCCCCTGTCTATTTAGTACCAACTAATTATGCTTCTTAATCCCTGCACCATTTCCCCATTTCTTCCCCTTTCCCCTCCCAGCTGATAACCCTCCAAATGATCCCCACACCTACGATTCTGTTACTGTTCTGGTTGTTTGCTTAGTTTGTTTTTGTTTTTATTTTTTAGATTCTGTTGTTGAAGTTGTGAGTTTGTTGTCATTTTAATGTTCAGAGTGTTGATTTTCTTTTTCTTAAATAAGTCCCTTTAACATTTCATATAATAATGGCAAGGTAAAGCTTTAGCTTTACCTTGTCTGGGAAGCACTTTATCTGCCCTTCCATTCTAAATGATAGCTTTGCTGGATACAGTAATCTTGGTTGTAGGTCCTTGCTTTTCATCAAATTGAATATTTCTTGCCAGTCCCTTCTTGCCTGCAAAGTTTCTTCTGAGAAATCAGCTGACAGTCCTATAGGCACCCCTTCGTAGGTAACTCTCTGTTTTTCTCTTGCTGCTTTTAAGATTCTCTCTTTATCTTTGATCTTCGACATTTAAATTATGATGTATCTTGGTGTGGTCTCTTTGGGTCTAGCTTCTTTGGGACTTTCTGTGCTTCCTGTACTTGTATGTCTATTTCCTTTGCCAAATTTTGGAAGTTTTCCCTCATTTTTTCACATAAGCTTTCGATTTTTTGCTCTTCCTCTTCTCCTTCTGGCACTCTTATGATTCAGATGTTGGGACATTTAAAGTTGTCCCAGAGGTACCTAAGCCTCTCCTCATTTTTTTCAATTCTTGTTTCCTCGTTCTGTACTGGTTGACTGTCTTTTTATTCCTTATGTTCCAACTCACTGATTTGAACCCGGGTTTGCTTTTCTTCACCATTGGTTTTGTGTGGATTTTTCTTCATTTCACTTAGCATAGCCTTTACTTATTCCCTTATGTGTTTACCATATTTAAGCATATCTGTCAAGCCCATGAGAATCTTTATCACCAGTGTTTTGAACTCTGCATCTGTTAGGTTGGCTGTCTTTTCATCACTTAGCTCTCCCACTGGAACCTTGATCCGCTCCACCTTTTGGGCCATATTTTTCTGTTTCCTCATCTTGACATGCTCCTGTGTTTTTTTTGCCTCTGTGTCTTAGATAGAGCTGTCACTCCTGTTACGTTGTAAGGGGCAGAGTTTTAGGGATTTGTCAGTACAGGGCTACCCATTTCACCACCTTGTGGTGCTGTGTGGAGGTGAGGGGTCTGAGAGGGAACAATGCCACTTGCTTAGCACTTGCCCCCTTTCCAGGCACTTCTCCCACTTCCGTATGGCCTTTCACCCCTCTAGCTGTTGCCCTGGCCATTGTTCCCACAGTGGGTGAGTTTGCAGATGTTCTAGGGCCATGGGGGCCCTTTAAACAAGCAGACTCTGCTGAGAGTCAAGCAGTTTTTGCCTTTGCCCCAATACCCACTGGTTTGCACAGTCAGAAGCAATGAGGCTTGATTTTCCCTGGCGCTGGGACCCTGAGCTGTGCGGTCTGGTATGATGCTGGGAGCGCACTCCAGGTGTCCCTCCTCACTTTTTAAAATGTTTGACTGCTCTTTCTGCTGGTCTGCCACTGCCACCACTGCTGCTGCCCCCAAAGCGAATCCTTTGCACCCTGATTCCGTCCCTCCTACCTGTCTGGCTGAGTATTTCTTCTTTATATCTTTGTTTGTTGGACTTCCATGCACCTCGATTTTCTGGAACTTCTGGTTGTCTCTAGTTTTGAGGTAGTTGTATTCCTTCTTAGTTGTGGAAGGAGATGCAGCATGTCTGTCTAGGCCTTCATCTTGGCCAGAAGCCTAAATTCTTAATGTATTAAATATTTGATATAAAAAGAAAATTTAACATACTAGAAAAAAATCACTGACATATTCATATGGCATTTAGATGAAAAAGTCATTTTTTGTAAGCATGACACAAAAACAAGATAAATTAACTTTGCAAAGAGACATTCTAAACAAAGTAAAGAGAAATGGAAAATTGAGAAATATGTGGAACACATACAGGAAAGAGTTACTGTTCCAAAACATGAAGTGTTTCCACCAACCATTCAGATAAAGATATACACCCCCAAAGGAGAAAAATACAAATAGGCAATTTTGAGAGAAAATAAATAAATAAATAAGTAAATAAAATAAAACATCTATGCAACAATAATAAACAAAAAATTCAAATTTAAAAATAATTCAGAAATTAATATAACTTTAAAAGTTTTGTTTATAACACACAGTGAAGTCACAAGCATTCTCCATCTGCCCTTATAAGTTGCCCCGGAAATTTCTCAAACTGCCAACCAAGATGTAAAATAGTGCACAATTATTGGCAAATAGAAAGTCAGAATATTTACCAGTTTTAAGTGCATTTTCTTAGAATGGGTTCCCCCCCCCACACACACACATTACTTTTATAAATTTAGTAAAAATAATTTCACTAGTATGGAAAGATATATAAATAAGAATATTATCCCAGTATTATTAGCAATTACAAAAAAGATAAAGGAAAAGGAAGTAACTTGAATTATATTAATATAGGTTTAGTTTAAAAGGATATAGTTTATACATGAAATAAAATATTATGCATCCATTAGAATAGATAAAAGATTTGTTTCTTGACATGTAAAGAATTATACTTCGTAATGTGAACAGGGCCAAACCATTTACAAAATAGTGTGGTGTTTTGAATATATACATGCGTGTGTGTTCATTTGTCTGAAAATCTAAACATCAATTATTACCAATAGCTACCTTTTTAAATAACAGGATTATGGTGGAAATGGTATATAAAAGGGCAATTGTGACATTCTGTACTGTTTGAACTTTTACAACAGAATATATTTCATGTAGGATGAAATTTTTAAGTAGCTAAGAATCTCTAAATTGTGAAAGAAACACTGTGATCCTGGAGTGTGAACAGAGTGCTGGAAATCAGTGTCCTTGGTCATCCTTTATGATGCTGGGCCCATGGATTCATTCAACCCAGTCGTGATGCCACCCAAAATCCCCCCTTGAGGCTTTAGGTAAGTGTTTATATGGCTGAAATACCAGAGACACCAGGATTTTTGGAAGGAAACAAAAAGCTCTGTTTTGCCACAGAGTTAAATGCTGGTGGGTAGAAGTGTTGGTGGCAGACGTGGTCACTCTTCAGGGTGAACAGAGTGACACAGTTTTTCTGTTCATTCAGATAGTAGAATCAGAGAACATTAGAGGTGGAAGAACCGTGATGATTATCTTGTGTCTCTGTCAAGTACAAGCCCAGAGAAGCTAAAGAACTTACTCCAGATCAAGACTTCTGGCCAAGATGGAGGCCCAGACTGACACGTTCCATCTCCCTCCACAACTAAGAAGGAATACAACTACTGCAAAACCAGAAATAATCAGAAGTTTCATAAAACAAATGGAAGTCCAACATATGAAGTTATAAAGAAGTGGTGCTCATCTGAATGGGTAGGAGGAGTGAAGCTGGGGTGGAGAGGTCAAGCTGTGCTGGTGGCAACAGCAGCAGCAATGGCAGAGGGATGGTGGTAAGCACAGACACCTGTATTTAAGGGGAGGAAAGAAGCACCCGGGGAGCACCCCTGGCTGCAGATCAGACCCGTCAGCTTGCAAGTCCAAAGCTAGGGAAGGCAGACTCCCATTGTCTTGAACTGTGAGGCCTGGAGGAGGTGGAGATGTAGGAGGAGGCTCCCAGTCTCTTAGCAGAGAATGAACGGCAGAATCCATCTTGGACCCCCACGCCCACAAAAAAAAAAATGCCACAGCATGGTGAGAAAGGTCACTTGATTGTGATAAGTGCATGGGGCTCCATCCCCTATAATGTAGGAGGTGTGACAGCCCCATCCAGGGAGCAAAGGTAAACACAAAAATGTCAGGATGGCACAGATCATGATAGAGATCCCAGTGATGCAGCTGAACAGACAGCAAATATCTAATCCAACGAAGCAGCAGATAGAAAATCCTTGAGGCTCAGTTCAGAGCTTTGGTTATAAGGATGCTTACAGACCCAACAGCAGATCTTAAACAAGATGGGGAAGGAATGAAGGCTAGTCCTGCTGAAATGGACAAAAACACATATGAAACTAGTGGTGAGGGCAAGAAAACCAAGGATCAAATCAACAAATTGGAACACAGGGAGGGAACAAACAGTCAACCAGTGCAGAAAGAGGAAATGAAAAGTGGGGAAAATGAGGAGAGGCTCAGAAACCTATGGGACAGCTATAAGTGGGCCAACATCCAAATCATAGGGTTGCCAGAAGGTGAAGAAGAAGAACTAGAAATTGAAAAATTATGTGAAAAAATAATGAAGCAGAACTTCCCTAACTTGGGAAAGGAAATAGGCTTACAGGTCCAGGAAGCACAGAGAGTTCCGAAAAAAAACGACCCAGGAAGGACCACACCATGACACATTAATATCAAAATGTCAAAAATTAAGGATAAAGAGAGAATCTTCAAAGCAGCAAGAGGGAAGAAGAGAATTACATACAAAGGGGTCCCAATAAGACTACCAGCTGATTTCTCAAAAGAAACTCTACAGGCAAGAAGGGACTGGCAAGAAATATTCAAAGTAATGAAAAGTAAAAACCTACAACCACAATTACGCTATCCAGCAAAGCTGTCATTCAGAATAGAAGGGCAGAGAAAGTGCTTCCAGGACACAAAGTAAAACTGAAGGAGTTCATCAGATCCAAACCACTGTTATATGAAATGTTAAAGGGACTTGTTTAGGAGAAAGAAGATAAAAACTATGAACATTAAAATGAAAACTGCATCACAACAACCAACAACAGAAGCTAAGAAATCAAAACAAAGGCTAACTAAGTAGGCAACAAGAGTAGGAAAAGAATTATAGGTATGGGGAACATTATGGGGGGAGGTCAGCAGGGAGGGGGAAGGGGGAAAGGGAGGGAGATGGTACAGGAATTAAGAAGCATAGCAGGAGGAAGTGGAGTTGGGAAGAACTATATGCACAACCAGTAGGCATGGACTAAGAAGGGGGGCAACTGGAGGGAAGGGGGTCACTGGCTGGAGGGGAACAAAGGGAAAAGAAATTGGGACAACTGTAACAGCATAATCAATAAAGCATATTTAAAAAAAAAACTTACTCAAGGTCAAGAGCATTGTGATGAGAGGAAGTGATAAGGTAACAACCAAGTTACGGATCTTCCTTGACAGTTTTCTTGACTGTTGGAGGAAGCTTGCTTTCTGTATCCTTGTAGTTTGGCGACTCAAAGAGGATCAAGAAAGAGCCATATTTCTCTCTGTCTTTTGACAGCACTGGCATGCATGACTCCAAGGGCGGGGAGTAAACTTGTAAGTTAAGGAGTTAGTCAGTAACTCTGATGAGATTTTAGCAATGTAGGTGAATGAAATATCAGCACTCTTTTCTCCTGTTTTCTCATCTGATAAACCTTCTCCCTGATGTTCTAGGAACATCTGTTCAGAGAAACACAAAATGAGTCCCCTGTACTACACTTTTTATAAAAAAATGCTCACCTGAGGACACGCTTTCATTGACTTTGTGGGGGGTGGGGGAGAGCGATGTGATAAACATTGATCGGTTGGTTGCCTTCCCCACATGTCCCAACTGGGGATTGAATCCGCAACCTAAGTATGTGCCCTGACTGAGAATTGAACCTACCACAGTTTTGGCATATGGGACGGTGTTCCAAACAACTGAGCCACCCAACCAGGGAACTATACTATGCTTTTTAGCATTTTAATCAAAATTTAAAATATTGTTTTATTCTTGGTAGAATGATAGGGCTACAAAGATGGCATTAAGGCTGCCAGAACTAGATAGTGCTAGAAAATGCAGAATAGGAAGCCCACATCTCTTATCCCTGACCCACTAATTGTATTACTCCACTTCCTTCCTCTGATCTTTTAACAGTTTCAAGGCATCTTATCTGATCTCTCCCTTGTTTCTCATCTCCCACTCTATCTCTACCTTGATCGAACCCTTTAATACCTCTACCCTTTTGCTTGCAACTTGATCCTGTTTTTCCCTATACCTCGTTTCATTTTTTCCACAAACTCCCCATTTTCAACCTTGTTTTGTGTCCCTCTATCATGTCCTTTCTCTTCACCTCCATCTTTCCTATCCTTTCAATTCCTTTATCCCCATAAAAGATCACAGAGAAGCCACACTCCATAGGTGCAGGCCAAAGGGAAGTTGGAGGGAAATGAGTTGTGAAACATCAGTGGCTCAGTCGGGATGCCAGGAATATACACTTAATCCTAGTAGGGAGGCTAGAAGAACATTCAGTAAATGATCACTCAGCTAAAGGCTGGTAAGCAGCACACAGGATGAGATAATGTTCTAGGTTAGAGAGATACTTTGCTACCAAATACAACAGACTTGTATTTACAGATACGCATTGTCTTAGCTAACAGGTTAGGGGGCTGAGAGTAAGAACTTAGAGGGGAAATTCTGTTTTTTTTTGTTGTTGTTGTTTTTTTAATGTTGAAATAATTTTCAGATGATAAAATCTAGCTTTTCAAAAGATTTGAAAATATGAGAAAAACATATGAGAAAATTCATTTTTGTATTAAAAGAGTATCGTATGTGTTAATGGACTGTTAAAGTTTTGCACACAGTGATCATGCTCTCCAGAGTTATTAGAGAATACATGACAGTACAGCTCGCCCGTTGTCCTCTCTGATTCCCAGGGCATCTTTATGTGATAGGAAAGAGAGGAGCTGCACTCTTAGTCTTGCAGAAACCTGATGCAGGAGAGTTTTATAAACAGACCAACCTACTGAACCTGAGAGAATCAGATGGCCCCCCCTGGTGGGGTAATTTGCAGGGATATTTCTGGAAATCCAGGCTCTAACCAAGCAAAATGTTATTCCCTGTGGGACATGAACCTATAAGCATTCCTAGGTTTCACTTCTACCCAGAGGGGAGCACACAATGACTGAAGTTGTAATTTGTCAAAGGACCTGACCTAGCATTAACTTACATACCCATTGCCTATGACTGGGCATTGCTCCTCTGAGAAACAATAACTATTATCCCCTACAAAACATTCTCATGCTCAGAGAGATAGAAGCAGTTCTGGATTATTTCCTAGCTACTGGCACTCAGAGCATTCCTTATTTAATTTAAAAAAAAAAAATGAAGTGCCACTGGACACTGTATCAAGTCAGTGACCGTTTCCCCGTGATCACCCGCCAGAGGGCACCCTGCACATGAGGGTTCCGGAGGCTGTAGATGATTGGATTCAGCATGGGGTTGATGACAGTATTAAAAATTCCAACAGCTTTATCCTTGTCTGAAAGCTTGGCAGAACCTAGTCGCATGTAGTTGAAGATACCTGAACCATAGAATAGGGCAACCACAGTGAGATGGGAGCCACATGTGGAGAAAGCTTTCTTCCTGCCCCCCACTGAGCGGATTCGTAAAACTGCAGCTGCCACGCGGGCATAGGAAATGACAATGAGAGCCATGGGGGTACCTGCCATTATGAAACCAACAGCAAAGAGCAACTGCTCATTGAGTTGGGTGCTAGAACAAGATAGTGGGAAGAGTTGTGGGAGGTCACAGTAGAAGTGGTGAATCACATTGGAACCACAGAAGCTGAGCGTGGATATGGCCACAGTGTGGGTCAATGCATTGGTAAAGGCACAAGCCCAGGATACAGCTACCAATATCCTTTGGACCGTCTGGCTCATGCGGGTGCTGTAGGTGAGGGGCCGGCAGATGGCCAGGAATCGGTCATAGGCCATGGCTGTCAACAGGAAGCAGTCCACACCAGCCAACTGATGGAAGAAGAAAAGCTGTGTCAGGCAGGCTCCATAAGGAATAGCATGCTTGTGGGACAAGAGACGACCCAACATCGAAGGAACAGTGACAGTGATACATCCAACATCCAGCACAGACAGGTTCCCCAGGAAGAAGTACATGGGGGTGTGGAGTTTGGGCTCCACCAAGATGGCCGCCAGGATGCTCAGGTTGCCCCCGACTGTGACCAGGTAGGCAAAGAGGAAGAGCACAAAGACAACTGGTAGTAGCCCAGGTGTCTCCACCAAGCCCAGTAGGATGAACTCAGTAATGGCTGTTCCATTGGCCCCAGATTCTGGCTGCATTAGTTCCTGCAAGGAAAAAGCAAAGAAGTTATGAATCCATCCCCTCTATATATTTATTCAAAAGGAAAACATGCTTCTTTCTATGTGCTGAGCCCTTTACTAAGTTCCCCCTCTCCACGTAAGAACTTTCCTGCCCTCAAGGAGACATCACATATATTAACTATCTCACTACATTTTCCCCATACAGGTGTATGGACAGGTGGCATCACTCCCTCCCTGTCTTAGCTGAAAGAATCTATTTGCAGATGTTATGAAGGACAAAACCCTTGAGAAAAATAGATAAGTTGAAAGTGTATTTCTGATTTAAACAAGGCAGAGTAATTCTGGAACTTTGTCTTCTCAAAACACATCTCTTCTCAAGACAAGCAAAATAAGAATAAAAATACAGATTCTATCTTATAAGAAACTAGTAAATATCCTAAACTATAATGCACAATCTAGATGAAAGGACTTCAAGAATAGTGGAGATTAGACACAGAGAAGACTTCCAGCCAAGATGAAGGCCTAGACTGACACGCTCTGTCTCCCTCCACAATTAAGAAGGAATACAACTACTGCAAAACCAGAAATAATCAGAAGTTCCAGAAAATAAATGGAAGTCCAGCATATGAAGTTATAAAGAAGTGGTGCTCAACTGGATGGGTAGGAGAGGCAAAGCTGGAGCAGAGAGGTCAAGTTGTGCTGGCGGCAGCAGCAGCGGCAATGGCAGCAGGACGTCAGTAAGCACAGATACCTGTATTTAAGGGAAGGCGAGAAGCATCTGGGGAGCACCCCTGGCTGCAGACCGGGCCTGTCAATTTGAGGTTCCAAAGCTGGGGAAGGCAGACCCCCATTCCTCTAACTGTGAGGCCTGGAAGGGATGGGGACAGAGGAGGACGGTCCCAGTCTCTCAATGGAGAGCGAATGGCAGAAATCCATCTTGGGCTCCCACTCCCACAGAAAACGCCACAGCGTGGTGAGAAGTGTTGCCTGGTTGTGATGAGTTCTGGGGCTCTGCCCCCTATAACATAGGAGATGTGACAGCCCCATCCAGGAAGGAAAGGTAAACACAAAACTGTAAGAATGGTATAGATCATGATAGAGATCTCAGTGATGCAGCTGAACAGATAGCAAATATCTAATCTAATGAAGCAGCAGATAGAAAACCTTTCTGAGGCACAGTTCAGAGCTTTGATTATAAGAATGCTTACAGACCTAACAGCAGATCTTAAACAAGATGGGGAAAGAATGAAGGTTAGTCCTTCTGAAATGAGCAAAAACATATACAAAATTAGTGGTGAGGAAAAGAAAACCAAGGATCAAATCAACAAATCGGAACATAGAGAAGGAACAAACAGTCAACCAGTGCAGAAAGAGGAAACAAAAAGTGAGGAAAATGAGGAGAGGCTCAGAAACCTATGGGACAGCTATAAGTGGGCAAACATCCAAATCATAGGATTGCCAGACAGTGAAGAAGAAGAACTAGAAATTGAAAAATTATGTGAAAAAATAATGAAGCAGAACTTCCCTAACTTGGGGAAGAAAATAGGCTTACAGGTCCAAGGAGCACAGAGAGTTCCAAAAAAAACTAAACCCAGGGAGAACTGCACCATGACACATTAATATCAAAATGTCAAAAATTAAGGATAAAGAGAAAATCTTCAAAGCAGTAAGAGAGAAGAGAATTATGTACAAAGGGGTCCCAATAAGACTATCAGCTCATTTCTCAAAAGAAACTCTGCAGGCAAGAAGGGACTGCAAGAAATATTCAAAGTAATGAAAAGCAAAAACCTACAACCATGATTACTCTATCCAGCGAAGCTGTCATTCAGAATAGAAGGGCAGAGAAAGTGCTTCCAGGATAAAGTAAAACTGAAGGAGTTCATTAGATCCAAACCACTATTATATGAGATGTTAAAGGGACTTGTTTAGAAGAAGGAGGATAAAAACTATGAACATTAAAATGAAAACTTCATCACAACAACCATCAACAGAAGCTAGGGAATCAAAACAAAGGCAAACTAAGTAGGCAATGAGAGTGGGAAAGGAATTATAGGTATGGGAACATTATGGAGGAGGTCAGTGGGGAGGGGGAAGGGGAAAAGGGAGGAAGAAGGGGGAAAGGGAGAGAGATGATGCAGGAATTAAGGAGCAGAGTAGGAGGAAGTGTAGTGGATAGGAAGATGTTGAGAAGAACTATATGCACAACCAATGGGCATGGACTAAGGGGGGGGGGCAACTGGAGGGAGGGGTGTCACTGGGTTGAGGGGAACAAAGGGAAAAGAAATTGGGACAGCTATAACAGCATAATCAATAAAGCATATTAAGAAAATAAAGGATAGTGGAGTTTAAATAAGAAAGTGGCAGAAAGAGAAAAATCCATGACTGTATAAAAAGCTAGACAAATACAATTTTCCATAGAAAAAGATCACTTGCTAGGGAATAAAACCAAACCTTTGCCATAATGGGAGTAGGGTGCATATTATGGCATACAGGTAATTACCTCCTATGATCCTGAGCTAGACTCAAGGAGCAGGGGAGAGCTAAATAAAGAATCACACAGGCAAGCTGTATTTGCAAGCTGTAGAGAAAACATAGAGCTGGGGTGAGAGGTAAAGAAAAGACATCATTAACAATTCTAGTTAGCCATCTACATTGATTACAGACGAAGAAATACTAACATAATTACCCCTAATTTTGAACCATAAAGGTGTCAGAAGGTATAATAGTTATGCAAATGAATGCTCCAAATATCTGCTATTGATATATAGAGCAAAAAGTGCAGGACTATAAAGAGATATAGGCAGAAACAGGATAATAGCTAGTGGATTTTAGTGACTTTCATAATGGGTAATCTGACAGAAAATTAAGGCTAAAAAAACCACAATATAATTAATTAGTCAAGAGGTAGAACTGATATGTACACCATTCCCAAGTGCCCCTAAAACATTCACCCTCCAAAAATAAGACATATAAACCAGAAATTCAGCAAATTCCAAAAGAATAAATAATACATACAATAGTCTTTAATCACAATCCAATTTAAAGGAAAATTATTTTTATAAATAAATCCCAGTATTTTAAAAAATTCTTAAGAAAAATTTGGACAGAAGTTGGAATCAAAACAAAAACTAAGTAATATCTGGGGGAGAAGAAAATGGAGATAATGAAATCAACACACACTAGACCATAGGGATTATCACTAAATCAACGTTGAGAAGAGAATTAACCCTAGCTGGAGAGAAGCCTTATACCAAGGACAGACAGAAGAAACCACCTCACCACCACAAGACTGGTAGGCAGTGTGGAGGAGGCATGAGAGGGCTGACTGGGCTCCCACAGGTGGCAGCTGAAGTTCTAGAGGGATATTGGAGCAGCCAGGGTGTTCCCCCTGAGAAGTGTGGGGTCTAAACCCTAAGCTGGGCTCCCCAGACTACAGCACCAGAGCCAGAAAGGAACCCAGATAATATCCAGCTGTGAAAAGCAGCAGGGGCAGAGAGCCTCTTAAAGAGTTAACATTCAAAATTCAATTTGTAGTCACTTACCCTGGGCTCCGGCAGAGCAAGGGCAGAGTGGACTAGAGATAGTTGAGAGTCTGGGACTGGTGGCTCTTGGAAAACAACTGAAGGAACAGCTACCAGGATACCCATGCCCCATACTGCAAAAGCCATCTTTCTCAGACAGAGCATTCCTCTCCAAGTGGCATTAGCCTGAGGGGAAGCAATAGCCCCGTCCACAGGAATTACTCTGTCCCTCCCTGTGGTTCTTAAGCCGGACTTCTGTTTACAGCTTGATTAGATTCACAACTGGTCAGTTTAACAACTAATTAGTTTAACATCTAAGGGAAACTACAAAGAAGCAGCCAAAATGGGAAAACAAAGAAACAGACCCCAAATAAAGGAACAAGAGAATTCTGCAGAAGAACTAGATGAATGAGAAGCAAGCAATTTATCAGATAGAGAGTTTAGAGTAATGATTCTAAGGATACTCAGCAGCATACAAAAAGACATGGAAACCATAAAAAAGGACCAGTCAGAAATATAGAATGCAATATCTGAAATAAATAATATACTGGAAGGAATAAACAATAGGTTAGATGAAGCAGAGGACAGAATCAGTGTTTTGGAAGACAAGGTAGGAAAAAACACCCAGACAGAGCAGCAAAAAGAAAATAACTTTTAAAAATGAGGGGAGCTTAAGAAACATTTTGGACAACATGGAATGTAACAACATCCACATCATGACAATATCAGAAGGAGAAGAGAGTGAGCAAGGGATTGAGAACCCATTTAAAGAAATAAGGACTGAAAACTTTCTCAATCTGGCGAAGAAAAAAGTCATGCAAGTCCAAGAAGCTCAGAGAGTCCCAGACAAATTGGACCCAAAGAGGCCTACACTGAGACACATCATAATTAAGATAACAAGGCTTAAAGACAAGGGGAATATCCTAAAAGCCACAAGAGAGAAGCAGGTAGTTATCTACAAGGAAGCACCAATTAGACTGACATCTGATTACTCGACAAAAACATTTAAGGCCAGTAGGGAGTGGCATGAAATATTCAAGGGGATGAAAAGCAAGGACCTACAACCAAGGCGACTTACCCAGCAAGGTTATCATTTAAAATTGAAGGAGAAATAAGGAGCTTCCCAGACAAGAAAAGCTAAAGGAGTTTGTTAACACCAAACCAATGCTGCAACAAATGCTAAAGGGGTTGCTTTAAGAAGAGGAGGAAGAAAAATAGAAAAAAAAAAATACAGAGGAAAACAGTCTAACAATAAAATGGCACTATGTACATATCTATCAACAATCACCTTATATGTAAATGGCTTAAATGCTCTAACCAAAAAACACAGGGCCCCTGAATGTGTAAGAAAACAAGACCCATATATATGCTGCCTCCAAGAGATCTATATTAGATTAAAAGACAGACTAAAAGTAAAGGGATGAAAAAAGATACTTCATGCAAATGGAAAAGAAAAAAAAAAAGCTGGGGTAACAGTACTTACATCCAACAAACTAGACTTTAAAACCAAGGCTATAATAAGAGATAAAGAAGGACACTACATAATGATAAAGGGAACAATCCAATAAGAGAATATAACCCTAGTAAACATTTACAAACCCAACATAGGAGCTCCTAAATATGTAAAGCAAATCTTGATGGACATAAAGGAGAGATCAACAGAAATAAAGTCATAGTTGGGGATTTGGATACTAATTTTGTATCCTGGTACTTTGCTGAATTCATTTATCAGTTCCAATAGTTTCTTGGTGGAATCTTTGGGGTTCTCCATGTACAGTATCATGTCATCTGCAAATAAAGACAATTTCACTTCTTCCTTCCAATTTCGATGCTTTTTATTTCTTCTTCTTGTCTGATTGCTGTGGCTAGGACTTCCAGTAGTATGTTGAATAAGAAAGGTGAAAGCAGACATTCCTGTCTTGTTCTGATCTTAATGAGAATGCTTGTAGTTTTGCCCATCGAGTATGATGTTGGCAGTGGGTTTGCCATACATGGCCTTTATTATGATTAGGTATGTTCCCTCTATTCCACCTTTGCTGTCATAAGAAAAAATGCTCAATATCATTCATCATCAGAGAAATACAAATTAAAACCATGATGAGATACAATCTCACACCTTTCAGAATGGCTATTATCAACAAACCAAGTAACAAGTGCTGGAGAGGATGTGGAGAAAGGGGAGCCCTTTTGCACTGTTTATGGGAATGCAGGCTGGTGCAGAAACTGTGGAAAGCAGTATGGAGATACCTCAAAAAATTAAAAATGGATCTGCCTTTTGATCCAGTGATTCCACTTCTGGAAATATATCAGAAGGAACCCAAAACACTAATTCGAAAGAACATAAGCACCCCTGTGTTCATTGCAGCATTATTTACAATCGCCAAGATATGGAAGCAGCCCAAGTGTCCATCAGAAGATGAGTGGATAAAACAACTATGGGACGTTTACACAATAGAATTCTACTCAGCCAAAAAAAAAAAAAAAGAAGAAGAACATTTTACCCTTTGTGACAGTATGGATGGGTCTAGAGAACATTATGCTAAGTGAAATAAGCCAGTCAGAGAAAGACAAATACCATATGATTTCACTTATATGTGGAATCTAATGAACAAACTGAACTAATAAGCAAAACAAAGACAGGCTCACAGATGGAGAGCAGATGATAGTTAGTTGTGGGGGGCAGGTTAGGAGGTGGAGGGTTGAGCAAAAGGAAAAAGGACTCATGGGCATGGACAACAGTGTGGTGACTGCTGGGGGAAGGGAGTATAAGGGGACTAAATGGCAATGGAAAAAATACAATGAAGATTAAATTTAAAAATAAATAAAATAAAATAAAGAACCAAAGCAAAAAGTGTACTCCTTAAACAAGAAATAGAAGACAAGACTTTGGCATCTCATAGGGACAGAGTAACACTGAGATATAGATTTGATTACTGGTGACTTCCATCAATAATTGAGAGCAGGATCTACTGTCTTAGCTTAGAAACTCACAGAAAAAACAAGACATAATTATATGGCTCCCTGTTGGTAAGTTTCCAACCATGAGTAAATGAATTTCAGTCACTTATAAGGGTAAATACCTTTATGTGTTCTGAAGCTTGTCAGAATAATAGATGTTTCCCAGCATTTTGGAATTGCATGTTATGTGGCAGGGGAATAGCTCACTGTCTCTGCCAGGGTGGGAGGTGGGGAACGTCATGTGTGACTTAAGAATCAAATTTGTAGACATTCTTGCTCCTCATATGTTATCTTTGAATACCCTCCTACACCACAGGGTCTCATTCCCTCTGTCACAAACGATATCTGTTATTTCAGAACACCGCAATGCTTTACCTCAAGCCAAAGGAAAATTGCCAAATAGAGATGAAGAGCCTTTTGGGGGAAAAAAACTGCTCTTAAAATGTTTACTTTCTAATACCTAATGGTTTTAAATCATATCTTATTAGCCTAGGAGACAATAAAAATTAAAAATAAAAAAAAAACAAAGAGAAAGAAAATTGATTAAATGATCAAATCAAGAAATTAGAAAAAGAACTATAAGAACTGGATAGAGGTTGGTAAAAGTGTGCGAACTTTTAGTTAAAAAAGAATAAGGTTTAAGGATCTAATGTATAACATGGAGACTATTGTTGATAATACTGTATTGCATCACTGAAATTTGCTAAGAGAACTTAAGTGCTCTCTCCCAAAAAGGTAACTATGTGAGGTGATGGATGTGTTAATTAAGTCAATTGTAGGAATCCTTTCACGATGTAAATGTATGTAATCATCATGTTGTACACTTCAAACATACCACAATTTTATTTGTCAGTTATACCTCAAAAAAAGATGAGGAAAAAAAAAACATTTTATAAGCTTAAAAAAAAAAGACAAGTCCGGGAATAGACCAAAGGTAATACAGGAATTTAGTACATGATGTAAGTGGCATCTTAAGTAAATGGGAAAATGTATTATTCAGTAAAAGCTATGAATGGGGGTAATAATACAGCTATCTGGGAAAAACATAAGTTGTGTACATACCTCATTTATTTTGCAAATAAATTCTAAATGGATCCAACATTTAAATGCAAAAATTAAAATTATTGAGGGGAAAATGGAGAATTTTAATAGTGCAAGGATGGCTCAAAATGTAGAAAAAGCTTTAAAGTGACCAAAATTGATTAACCTATTAAAATTTTAATATTCCAGCAAATTGGCTAAGCTGGAACTATATTTCCCAAATTCCATTCTCTGTATGGCTCCCAGTTAGAGTTGGCCACAGGGGAATTTGCATGGTAGTCGTAAGGTAGAATTGAAAAGGAAAAGAGGAAATTTGTCAATATTTTTCAAAATTACAAATGTGTTTTTTCTTTTACCCAGTGATTCCACTTCTCATAATTTATCTAACAGATAAGTGGTCACAGGTAAAAAATGACTTATGTGTGAGGCTATTTGAGGCATCACTGTTGGTAATAGCAAATAATTGAAAACAACTGTTCATTATTAGAGGGCTGACTAAATTCATTATGTCATATCCTTATAAAAGAATACTATACAGCTATACAAAACAGCTCTATCTGTGCTAATTTGAAAGACATCAAAACCATACTATTAAATGTAAAATACAACTTGTAGAATGAATATAATATGCTTTGGTTTACATTGAAAAGGAGGAAAAGAACACACACATATGCACACTAATACTACACAATATAGTATTATCTTAATATTAATACACACACAAATACACACCCTCACACACACAGAAACATGACTTGAGGGAAATATCAAAGTTTATCAGTGGTTTGAGTGATAATTCAGGTGATTTTTATTATCTTCTTTCTACTCTTCTCTACTTTCTGATTTGTCTACAATTACTAGATTATTTTAATATTTTTATAAAGTACCACCACCTGGGCATGATCATGACATAACTGTTAAGTCCCACATTATAATAAACTAACTGAATGAAAGAGAAACCAGAAACCCTTCCCCCATGATTTCCACTGTATCATCAATACTGAGAGAATTTCCTGGGAGCATTCCCAGGTACTAATCATAGCTAACAGTTACTAGTTGGGGTTAGGCACTGTGTACAGTTCTAATTGCTTTATGTGTATTAACTCATTTATTCTTCACAACCTCCCTATTAGGTGGATATCATTTTTAATCTCTGTTTTACAAAGAACGTGTCACATAAAGCAAGTGGCAGAGGCAGGATTTTAACCCATGTAGTCTGACTCCAGAGTCCCTGTTCTTAACCTTTACACATACCACTGCTCTAAGAAACGCAAGATTTCTCAAGCATCATAAAGCCATGTCCTTCTGCAATTCTCTCAAACTCTACTTCTGACTCATTCTTATGCCTCAAAGACCCACTCCCACAATCACTATACCTGTGCCTGTGTAGACCCCAAAGTCTTGCCGTGCAGGCTGCAATAGCTGAAGTCCAAACAAGTGCCTTGGGTGGATCATGGTCACAGTCAGCACCTGCCCTCCCTGATTTCCCTTTTTATTTTAACCCACGTCATCAGATTGAAAACTTGGTGACTTCCTATATCCCCACCTTTGCTTATGCTATTTCCTCTATATGAAATATCCTTCCTCCAGCATCCCATGGTCAAAGACTTCAAGACTCATCTCAGATGCTCCCTCCTTCAGAAATACCTCCCTGATCTGTGCCCATTTGAAAGAGATTTATTCTTCAACATTCCCACTGCACTTTGTCTTGCACATGGCACTCACCACTGCACCTTCTGGCACAATCATGTAGTGATTCAGTGTAGTTCCGGTCAGAACATGGCTGCAGCAGGACTGCCCACTTGGATTTTTGACATATGCAAATTAACCTGGTTCCATCCTCTCTTATAGGAAATGAAAACGAACATTGCTCGTTCCTAGAGAAATGTCGATGGACCTAGCACAATATATTGACTGGCCTGCTGGGTGAAAAGCTGGGCGATGAAAATGACCTGCTGAATGTGTTAATAGGTAAACTCGCCCTAACCGAAATGTGTGCTTGGCAAAGTGTGGAGCTGGTGCATGCAGACGCACAGACAGGTGATTCCTACAGGCCCTTGTAAGTGACCTGGAGTCTCCACTCCCTCTTCCTTTCCTTCTCCCTCTTTCCTATTCCCCCATTTCCTTGCTCCAATGTACCCTCAAGTTGGTCCAGGGGTTTTCTCTTTCCTCCACCTCCTCCCCTGTTTTCCCTCAATAAACATGTTGCTTGATCCTAGAATCGTCTCTGGGTGATTTCTCAGAGCAAGGCTGCCTGACAGCTCCTCTAGTCCAGTTTAAGAAGAAGATTCAGGTCTGATTCAATTTTAGGAACTATATGCATAAATTCATTTTAGCTATGTATCACTTCATAAATAAAAGAATATATTCTGACAAAGAAGGCATCATTGTGGCCTAGAGCAGTGTAAGGAAAGGGTTTCTGGGTGAGTGGTAATTTGTGCTAGACTTGGAAGAATTGATACCATTTGGAAGAGGTGAAGAGTTGCGAGAAAGGCACAAGGTTAGTGCCAGAGAGGCGACCCCTTCACTCGACTAGATGGGGCATGCAGTTGTAGCAACCCACACACGGATACAGGTTTTCATATAAATTTCTCACATATTTTCTGTAATCAGAAGAAATATTTCTTAAAAATAACAGGTCATGAGCTGCTGGCTAGTCTTCAGTCAATAAGGGAAGAACTTCTAAATCCTGAGTTGTCCATCGGTCTCTCCATCCAGGACATCTGTGCTGATGAAATCACTAGAGTGATCATCAGTGAGGAGTCCCTTCTAGATCACTCACTACTCTGGGTGTCCTCCTGCAGTTCTAGTATTCAGGCTTTCTACTATGCAGTAACCGCTTCCTGCTCTGAAGTGCCAACCGGTCCTTCACGCACTAGGGTTGCACTTAGGGACCTGGTCAGGCTGCCTGGGAAGGACTGGGTTCTGAGCAGGGAAGCTGAACACTGAATCTCATCCCACTCACCCCTAACACAGTTTTAAAAAGACCAAGCTTTCATCTAAAAGAGAGGGAATGGTAAAGATGCCTGGAGGAGGAACCTCAGTCTCTGGGTTATAGTCCCAGCTCTTCCACTCACCTGATAGAGCACCCTGAGCAAGTCTCTTATCTTTGCTAGTGGAGGCCAGTGAGGTCTTATGCAAAGGGATGTAAAGGGGGTGAGAATCTGCCCAAGCTCAGTCAGCTACTCTGGGGGCAAGTAGAGGGCTATATATGTGGAAATGGGATAGAGAGAGGCGGAGACCATCTCTGACATGGCACTTCTCCACCATCGTGTTATCCCCATGGGACCTCAAAATTAGCCCAAAATAGGGGAGAAGAACAGGGGAGAGCTAAGGACAGGTAAATAATACAAGCCCTAATAAATACTATAGCCTCAGGCCCCTGTGGTGATTTAGAGCTTCTCCAAACCTCATCCCTACCCCCCATATTAATCTGCGGGGATAATTAGGGCAGTTACCATAATAACTCTATTAAACATCTAGGACATGAGGGAGCTGTTTGCCTTCGCAAAGTCACCCAGGGAACTAGAGGGGGAGTCAGGACTGAATCTGGGTCCCCAGACTGAAGGTTTTGCTTCTGCAGTTGTCTAGTCCAAATGTGACCTGTGGGCAGAAACAAGCTGACTCCTAAACCTGGGGATGAGGAAGAAACCCAAGAAAGGAGGCAAATGCTGGAGAAACTTTTTTAAACATCAAATTCTTAATGAACCCTCAGGAGCAAAGTACATTCTCACCCGGGGCCTGTTAGTGAAGGCCGCAGAGGCTATACCTTGGGAGTCACGTAATGACTGAGAGTTGGCAGAAGCACTGTGCTTGCCACGAGAGCCTGGGGCCCCTGGGAACTTGTGCCCTACCACAAGCTTCTGGGCCAGGGCCTTAGAAGATGACAGTCTAGTGACAAGGATGAGGAAACTGGAGAGGTTGTGTCGTGCCATCCTGGGTCTCCCATGTCCCCCTCAATTAATTACTCCCATCTCCCACGTGATAGCCCGTTCTCTTTGGGAAGACTGCTGGACTTTGTAGATGAACAGACCTGCTCTTCCAGTTATCAGCAGCTACTAAACCCCATTGGACCCCAGTTTTATTACCTATAGAATGAGAGTAATATCTCCTCTTCAGGTTGCTGGGAGGATTAAATGAAGTAATACACTAAGCTCCTAGTAGAAGACCACCAATGTGTTTACTAACATAATAATTGGTAACATTTATCATGTGCTTGTTATATATGTTACAACATATCATGAGCTTTCTACACACCAAATCCCAATCAACCCTTTCAACAATTCCATGAGGTAGATACCTTTATTATTTATATTTTACAGATATATAAATTGAGGTTCAGAGTGATTCAGTCATTTTCCTAAGGCCACAGAGTTAGAACTTTGAGGAATTGGGGCTCAAATGTATTAGTCTGATTCCAAGGTGTATGATCTCAACAGTTATGCTATGTGATTTATTTTCCTACCCCCTTCCAATTAATCTTTCTCCCCCAAAACATTGTACTTTTTGCTTCTATTGTTTGTGGTAAATATTGTTTCAAATATACCACAGACTAGGCTCTAGGCATGGGCCTAAAGCATTCAATGGTCAGTAATGGCAGCCTTAGCTCCGCCCCAGTAGCTCAGTCTGGTGCACCGAGATTGCCTTCCAGCTGCTACATCCAGTGCAACTCTCTAGTTCTCCCACTATATCTGCTGTGTATTTTCCATGCAAAGACTTTTAGACTTGGTGGTTTTATTGAGAGTTGACTCTCCAGTGTTAGGCTTGCATTGTGGGCTTAGGGATGTAATGCATGAATGTTAAGGCTTTTCATCATTCAGTAACATTTTTCTAAACATAAAACTGTAAAAATACTAAACATAAACATTATAAATGATAGTAGAAGCTTAAACAGCAATAAAAATCCACAAAGAAATTAAATATATGTTTAAAACATAATTATTGAGTAAAAGAGAGACACTGCTACTACAGTATTATATTAATGTAAGAACCAGCCTTCATATTAATTTTCAGCCATTAATTATTTAGTGGTCAGAGATCTTTAAGCCTTGAACCAGTTTAAAGTTGTGATGGACAGGTAGTGCTGCTGTTATGGGATGAATTTTTGTGTCCCCTCAAATTCAAATGTTGAAATCCTAACCCCTAAAATGATGGTGTTAGGAGGTGGGGCCTTAGACAGAGTGGAGACCTCGTGAAAGGGGTTAATGCCCTTTAAAAGTGACCTTAGAGAGCTTCCTCACCCCTATGTCATGTGAGGACACAATGAGAAGATTGTCCAGGAGGTGAACCCTCACCAGGCACTGAATCCGTTGGCACCTCGATCTTGGACTCTCCAGCTTCCAAAATTGTGAGAGATAAATTCCTGTTGTTTATAAACCATTCAGTCTATGGTATTCTAGCAGTCTGAACAGACTAAGACAGCCAGCCACCATGTGCCACCAGAAGCAGAAACAAATCATTGTTAAAATAAATGAATGACCTTTGGAAAAAGACACCTTCTCTCTGAAGTGTTAAATTATTCATATAAATAACTTCATTAAAACTGAGTCTGACAAGCACACAGTCAAAGAAAGCCAGATATATTCATTTTCTACAGATGCCATAACCAAGTACTACAGACTGGATGGCTTAAAACAATGGAAATTTATTGTCCACAATTCTAAAGGCTAGAAGTGTAAAATGAAGGTATAGGAAGGGCTATGTTCCCTTTGAAACCTGTAGGGGAATCTGTCCTACCCTCATACTAGCTTCTGATGGTTTACCAGCAATCTTTGGAACTCCTCTGGTTAAAACTATATTATTCCAACGTCTGTCTTCTCCATCATATGGACTTCTCCATGTGTATCTGTGCCATTCTCCTGGTGGCTGTCCTCTTAGAAAGACACTGGTCGTATTGGATTAGGAGCCTGTTCTACTGCAGTATGACCTCATCTTAACATAATCAATTACATCTGCAGTGACCCGATTTTCAAATAAGGTCACCTTCTGAGGTTAGAACATAACATATCTTTTTTGGAAGATACAATTCAACCCATAACAGCAGGCACACATAAGAACAAAGCATCATGATTAGAAAGAACTAGAAAAGGAAGACAACAAAAAGACCCACAAAGACTTTAGATATTAAAATGCATAGATCATATACAGCTATGCTTACTCTGTTTAAAGTAATTTAAAAAACTTTCAAACACCTGTAGAACAAAAACTATGAAAAGCGATTTGGAATAGATTCTAAAAACGTCATAGAACTTCCATAAGTAAAACATATAAAAACTTAAAAAATCAATGGACAGTTTTGGCAGTTGAATAGACAGAGCAGACTAGAAAATTACTGAACAAGAATATACACTAGAAGAATTTATGCAAAGTGTAGCACACAGATACTTTTTAAAAATGAAAAATGAAGACTATAAGAAACATTAAGGATAAATATAAAAAGATAGGTGAAGAATACATTTAATTGGAGCTCTAGAAGTTGTTCAAGATCATGAAGAAACAATAATACTTAGAGAGTATTGTCCATAAGTTTATTTAAAATATGTATCTGAAAACATAAAAATATTGAACTTCCAATTGTTAGAAGGCATCAAAAGCAAAGATGAAAGAAAAATTACAAATTGGGAGACTTTGTGGAATTATCTGCAAAATGTATGGCCAAAGGTTCCTGGCCACAATACATAAAAAGTTTCTATAAATTATTAAAAATTAATGATTCAGTAGAAAAAGAGACAAATTAAAAAACATTTCCCAGGTCATGACATCAGCAAAATGACAGGATATGTGATCCCAATGTTCATTCCCCAAACAATGCAAAACAACAAAAACAGTAAGTAAACAACTAAAAATCAATGAAAATAACTCTGGGAAAGTTCTGAACTACGAAGAAGCAGTCTCAGAATCCCCTCTAAACCCAGGGATGGAGGGTGGCCCCATGAAACAATGAACGGGGATTTTACCTGCATCATCCCTTCCCCCCAGAGCAGCTTGGCACCAAGAGGGGTCTCCTTGGAGGAATTTTACCCAATCATGGGAAAAAAGGAGAGCAGGAGAACCCCCACAAGACTCATCACCACTGTGGGAGTTTGCAGACTTTGTTACCAAGGACCCCCAGTCTTCCCCAGTGCTGAACCCAGCTGATGGCGCTGCCTGGAGTCCCTGTCCCTGTGTCTCCTCCCCAGAGCTAGACTGTCTCTGGATGAGACCTGACTCCAGGGGCCCCAGTCACTTTTGTGTCCTGCTCTCTGAGACCTCACCTTCTATAGGACAGGTGCTGCTGATGCTCTGCACCCTACCCTCTGGGTTCCAAGTCACAGCTTTGACCCACCATCACCAGGACAACCTGGGCTGCTCTTGTCTGCAGCCTGAGTCCTAAGGAGAAGCTTTGACCAAAATGGACATTTTTCCAAAGAAGACATACAAATTGCCAACAGGTATGTGAAAAGGTGCTCAACATTACTAATCATGAGGGAAATGAAAGTCAAAACCACAATGAGATATCACCTCATACCTGTTAGGTTGCTATCATCTAAAAGACTCATTTCTGTGCCATTCCTGGATCTAGCTGATTACCTGAGACTGATACCCAGGAATCTGTGTGTTCAACAAGCTCCCCAGGTGATGCTTCTGAACAAGCTGGCAGGCTTCTAAAACCCCAGCTAATCAGAATCAGAATTTCTGGGGGTGGGACCAGGCCCCAGAACTTCTGAATGCTCCCCTGCTGCAGCCAAGGCTGAGAATAATGGGTTTAAAGAGCCTATCATCAGTAAATCAACAAACAAGTATTGGTGAGGATGTGGGGGAAAGAGAACCCTTGTGCACTGTTTATTGGGGTGTAAATTGGTGCAGCCACTGTGGAAACAGTATGGAGCTCCCTCAAAAATGTACCATCTAATCCAGTAATCCTACTTCTGGTTATCCACCTGAAGAATACAAAATCATTGTCTCAAAGGGCTACCTGTACTCTCACGTTCACTGCAGCATTATTCACAATAGCCAAGATATGAAAGTAACCCAAACGTCCTCTGTCAGATGATTGGATGAACAAAATGTGGTGTGTATAGACAAAAAACGTTACTCAGCCACAAAAAGAAGGAATTACTGCCACTGTGACAACATGGATGGAATTTGATGGCATTACACTGAGTGAAGTAAGCCAGACAGAGACATATTCTGTATGGTATCACTTGTATTGGAATCTTTTTTAAGCCAATTTCATAGAAAGAGAGAGTAGAATTTTGGTTGCCAACGACTGGGGTAAAGGAGAAATGGGGAGATGTAGGTCAAAGGGTACACCTTTCAGTCATAAAATGAGTAAATTCTGAAAATCTAACGTACAGTGTGTGACTATAGTTAATAATACACTATTGTATACTCGAAATTTGCTGAAGGTAGACTCAGCATTCTTACCACACATGCACAAAAAAGTTAACTATGTAAGGTGATGGATATGTAAATTACCTTGATCTTGGTAATCATTCCACAGCGTATATCAAATCATCACATTGTACACTTTGAATATATACAATTGTATTTTTCAATTATTCCTCAAAAAAAACTTGGGAAAAAATAATTTCCAGTGAGGAAATACTAATGGGTTGTATAAGTCAGCTCAGGACTCTATAAAAAAATATTATAGACTGGGTAGTTTAAACAACAGAAAATAACTTTCTTACAGTGCTGGAAGCTGGAAGTCTGAGCTCAGGGTGCCAGTGTGAGCTCTCCTGCTGGCTTGCAGAGAGCCACGTCACCCTACATGCTCCCCTGGCAGGGGAGAGAAGGTGTTCTCTCTCTCTCTCTCGCTCTCTTCCTCTCTTATGATGCCACAGTCCTATCGGATTAGGGCCTCATCCTAATTTAACCTTAATTACTTCCTAAAGACCCTATCTCCACACAGTCACATTGGGGGTGGGGGGCTGGGTAGGGCTTCAGCATATGAATTTGATGGGACACAATTCAATCCGTGTCATGGATAATAAAGATTTGAAAATACACTCAACATTATGTGGACATCAAAGACATGCATATTAAAATAATAGTTGGTCATTTTCAGCCACTACATTGTCAAAAAATAGAAGTATTTATTTATAATAGCCACTGTTAACAAAGGTGCAAGCCATTTCACTCAACAATGGAATAATAAAATAGTGCTATTTTTTGCAGGCTAAGAGGAAAATATTTATCAAAAGTGTAATTTTTAATTTTTCTCAACTCAGGAATCTTATTAAAACTTATTTTATGGAAATTCTTGCAGGATAATAGAAACACATTTTTAAAGAATAATCTTTATACTTTACCTTATTGATTATAATTGCAGTAAATCTAGAAACAATTTAAATTTCTTCAAAAGAAATATGGTTAAGTAAATTATAATTAATGCATAAATTAACACTAGGCAGTCATATAAATGGATAAGGTAAGGTTTTAGCTATTTGGAGGGTAAAAAAATGACATAATATACTCTTATTGATATAAAATATACAATTTGTTTATATTATATAAACATGTTTATATTGATATAAAATTTTGCAAACATGTTTATAGATGTATGAAAAACAAGTCAGGTAAGCACCAAATTCTTAACAGTGGTTTCTCCTGGAAAATTAAATTGTTGAGGATGAGAACAGACAGGGTAAATAAAGGCTTTGACTTTAATTTTCCACTAGTAAAATATTGTTTTATTTTTATTTCTATAATTACATTTTCTAATAAAAATTTTAAAATCAATGGATATTTCCACTTTAGAAAAAAGAAGCTACCCAACAGGAACTATAAACTCTTCACTGTTAAACACCCTGGAATCTTGCAATGTAGGCAGGGTACTGGAAATCAGTGTCTCAAATTATACTGTACAAGGCCTGGATCCTTGTGTGGAATTCTGTGTAAGAGCAGGTTGGGGAGCTGTTTCAGGGGAAGCCTAACCAAAGGATAATACTTGGCACGAGTTTAAAGAGAATCTTTGCTGGTGTATTGTTGGGGACCCAGGCAGAAAATGAACAAAGCGTCCTTCCTCTAGGACCACTAGTCTCCCAAGATACAGAGCTTCCTGGGTTCTGCCTCTGTTGGAAGTGAAAAGGGTAGCTAGGACAAAAAGGCAATGAGCCAAAGGTGTGATCTACAGAAGCTGCACACCCTTTATTAGGGACAGTGTCCTAGGGAACAAGAAGTCTCAGGAGACAAAAGTCATCTGGCTGAAGGATCTAGGAAAGACAAGGACCAGTCACAGTGGTTCCACCCTCCTGAGATACCTTCACACAAGGGCTTGCTTCCCCGTGAGCACTCTACGCAGGGCGCCCTGCACATCAGGGTTACGAAGGCTGTAGATGAGTGGGTTCAGCATGGGGCTGATGACAGTGTTGAGGATGCCAATCCCTTTGTCCTTGTCTGAAGCATCCACTGAGCCCAGACGCATGTAGCTGAAGACGCCTGTCCCATAGAAGATGCCCACCACAGTGAGGTGGGAGCCACATGTGGAGAAGGCTTTCTTCCTGCCCTCGGCAGACCGGATTCTCAAGACTGCAGCCACCACGTGGATGTAGGAAGTGACAATAAGAATCACAGGTGCACCTGCCATTAGGATACCCAGACCAAAGAGCAGCAGCTCATTGAGTTGGGTGCTGGAGCAGGAGAGCTGGAAGAGCTGTGGGAGGTCACAGTAGAAGTGATTGATCTCATTGGGACCACAGAAGTTGAGAGTAGATATGGCCACAGTGTGGGTCAATGCATTGATAAAAGCACAGGCCCAGGACACAGCCACCAAAATCCTCTGGACCATCTGGCTCATGAGGGTGCTGTAGGTGAGGGGCCGGCAGATGGCCAGGAATCGGTCATAGGCCATGGCTGTCAACAGGAAGCAGTCCACACCAGCCAACTGATGGAAGAAGAAAAGTTGTGTCAGGCAGGCTCCATAAGGAATAGCACGTTTGTGGGACAAGAGACGACCCAACATTGAGGGAACAGTGACGGTGATACATCCAACATCCAGCGCCGACAGGTTCCCCAGGAAGAAGTACATGGGGGTGTGGAGTTTGGGCTCCACCAAGATGGCAGCCAGGATGCTCAGGTTGCCCCCGACTGTGACCAGGTAGGCAAAGAGGAAGAGCACAAAGACAACTGGTAGCAGCCCAGGTGTCTCCACCAAGCCCAGCAGGATGAACTCAGTAATGGCTGTTCCATTGGCTCCAGATTCTGGCTCCATGGGTCCCTGTAGAAGGCATACCATAGTGAAAAGGACCAGTCTTTCCAATTTGGTTATTCAATAAAAGTATATTGACTCACTTTCATATGCCAAGCCATAGTATAAATTCCCAGTGTCCTAGTGGTTATTTTCCCACTCCTCAAGCCACACCTCACTCGCTAACCCTCTCTCTGTCTTCACTTCAGTCTTTATGCAGCTTCTAGGTGAGTTGCCTGGTGCCATAACTACCTTGGACTTCCCCCACCTCCTCATGAAAGTATATAAATTTTTATTTCCTTTGTTCCTTAGAATCAAGGAATGAGATCCTCCCACCAACAACCTATATGAAGAGATTTGGGGGACGGGAGGTAAATAATGCTAAAAGTAAAAATGAACAGATAGTAAAATAAAAAGGAACTAAAGGATTGATCATAAGTCCTTATAAAAATATTGCAAAGAAATAAATACCTAGAAAATATCTAATCAAGAAAAATGTAGCCCTGACTGGTGTGGCTCAGTGGGTTGGGCATAGTCCCACAAAGCAAAATGTTGTTGGTTCAATTCCCAGCCAGGGCACATGCCTGGGTTGCCAGTCCTCAGCTGGGGGCATGTGAGAGGGAATTGATCGATGTTTCTCTTGTACATCGATGGTTTGCTTCCTCTCTTTCTCCCTCTCTTCCTCTCTCTCTAAAAATAAATAAATAAAATCTTTCTTTAAAAAATTGAAAGAAAAAGAAAACTATAAAAATACACAAAATTAGGAATTGAAATGGTGGTATAATTATGGACCAAAAATAAATCAAATAATCATAGAATGCTACCTGCTCCTAAGTTTGAACAATTGATTCAAGAACAGTCCCCACACCACATAAACTAGCTACAAATGAAAGAAAATAGAAGAAATATTGTCAATAATGTACTTCCATGTGTAGGCTACAGGCTTACATACTACTTATGCAAATTATGTTAAATTATCAGTGTGAATAAATTACCATGTAACAAACTTTTCTCACTTAGAAAACAAATGAAAGCTTTCCAATTAATTTTTTTTTTAAATTTTGGTTTTTCAATTACAGTTGTCCCCTTTTCCCCTAGTTTCTCTCCCCCACCCAACCCACCCCCTCTCCCACAATCATATCCCTCCCCGTTGTCCATGTCCATGAGTCTTTTATACAGGCTCTTTAATTAAACCCTTTCCTTACTTATCCCCCTTCTCTCCCTCCAATTAACTTTTAAAAGTAGAAAATCTTAATACTAAAATGTAACACTAATAGCCAAAAAATTATTCTACACTACCCTTATTGATAATATGTATATAAAAATCTTAAGTACAATAAATGAAACCCACAATTATATAGTAGGTTTTATAGGAAAAAAGATGATTTAATATTGGTAAATCTCTTTTTATATAATAGCATATTAATTGGTTTAAAAAGATGATAATTTTCTAAAAGGCAATTCATAAATGTCTACATAGCTTTCTGATGTAGAGAAAAAAAGAAAAAAAACACTCTTGCATTTGCTTAAAATGAAAGCACACTACTTTATGTGATGGGGCATGTCCCCTAGAAATCTGTATCATTCATAATGATGAAGTAGTAGTGAAGCAAGAAGAAATGGCCTTTGTTACTTCAAGTATTTCTCATTATTCTAAAGTTCTAGGCAAAGAGAAATAAAATGTTTAAGTAATAGAAATGAGAAAGAAAAGAGTAATTTGGAAACAATAAAATTGTCTAAATAGAAAACCCAAGAGAGGAAAAATAAAAACTAGAAAACTCAGAATTATTAAGATATTAGCAACATAAATTTAAATATATATATATATATATATATACAAGTCAATAGATACCTTATATACCAACAAGAGTCAGCTACTAAGCCCCAAAGTTCCAATTGTAAGGTGAAATTTTATAATATAAAATGAAAGTACTTCCAGTCAAGATGGCAGTGTAGGCAGACATGGCTCACCTCTTCACACAACCACATCAAAATTACAACTAAAATACAGAAGAACAATCACTCAGAACCAACAGAAATTGAATTGAATGGAAGTCTGGCAACTATGGAATTAAGGAAACCACATCCACCCAGACAGGTAGGAGGGGCACAGATGTCAAACAGGCTGGTCCCAAACCCATGTGTGGTGAATAAAAATTTGGGAGGGATATCTCAAGAGCAAGGACTCCCAGCCCCACACCAGGACCCCAGCCCAGGGTTCCAGTGCCAGGAAGATAAGTCCCTACAACTGGCTGCAAAAATCAGCAGGGATTGAGTCGGTGGAAGAAACTGCTGGAGCTGCAAGCAGTTCCTCTTAAAGAACCCACACACAGACTCACCTACTCAGACTCACTCCCTCTGAGCTCCAGCACCAGGGTAGCAGCATGAAAGGCACCAGTGGTATACTGGGAGAAAGCGGGTGTCTGGCATCAAGGTGAGCAGAGGCCATTGTCCCTTTTCTAATCCCTCCCCGCTCAGAGCCTGCAAGCTGGTGCCATATCTGAGACTCCATCAACTTGTTTAACACTGTTTGACCCGCCTTGGAGAGCCTCAGAGACTCCACCCCACCCAACTTACGGGCCTGCCCAAGCTGCTTTTCCATATGAATGGCTAGTCTTGGATCAACCACTGAACTCCTAAATCCTCTCAAACAAGCAATAGCTGGTCTCAGTGAGCCCCAGGCCTGGCACTAGCAGCAGCCAGCCTAGATTTACAGCTTGGCTTCACCTACAAGTAGCAACCATCACAGATTGCTTTATGGCTCAGGCAGAGTAGCCCTGGGAAAAAAACAGATGGGAGCTGACCTTGGCCTGCACCACCCGGGAAACCCCAGGGCCAGCGCACCCAGTGGACAGCCACAGACCATGTCAGAGCACCACCACCCTGCTCCTGCACAGCTGATTCTCCATGGAGGGCAGAGGTTGGTGGTCAGCGGTCATAGCCAGTCTTTGCAGCTGACAGGCCTGGGTAAATTCCTCCCATTGATCTGCCAACAGCAACCAAGGCTCAACTGCAAGAGGAGGGTGTGCTTAAACACTGGCTATAAGGATACTGAAGGAGCTTAGTGAGGGCCTCAGCAACATAAAAAAGACCCAGTCAGAAACAAAGGACACACTAATTGAAATAAAAAACATTTTACAAGGAAACAACAGTAGAGTGGATGAAGCTGAGAATCAAATCGATGATTTGGAACGTAATGAAGCATAAAACAACCAATCATAACAACAAGAAGAAAAAAGAATCCAAAAAAAATGAGGATAGTGTAAGGAGCCTCTGGGACAACATCAAGAGGCCCAACATTTGCATCATAGGGGTACCAGAAGGAGAAGAGACAGAGCAAGAAATTGGAAATCTGTTTGAAAAAATAATGAAAGAAAAATTCCTTAGTTTGGTGAAGGAAATAGGCATGCAAGTCCAGGAAGAAAAGAGAGTCCCAAACAATAGGGATGCAAAGAGGCTCATTCCAAGACACATCATAATTAAAATGCCAAAGGTTAAAGATAAAGAGACTCTTAAAAGCAGTAAGAGAAAAAAAGTTTGTTACCTATAGGGGAGCTTCCATAAGACTATCAGCTGATTTCTCAAAAGAAACTTTGCAGGAATGAAGGGATTGGCAAGAAATACTCAAAGTCATGAAAAGCAGAGACCTATAGCCAAGATTGCTCTACCCAGCAAAGCTATCATTTAGAATTGAAGGACAGATAAAGAGCTTCCCAGACAAGAAAAAACTAAAAGAATTCATCATCACCAAACCATTATTATATGAAATGTTAAAGGGAGTTATTTAAGAAAAAGAAGAACTATGAACAATAAAATGGCAAAAATACTTATTTATCAACAGTTGAATCTAAAAAACAATCTAAGCAAACCATCATTACAAAGACAGCATCATGGCTACAGAGTGTTTTGATGGTTGCCAGATGGGAGGGGGGTGTGGGGGAATGGTGAAGAGGTGAGGGGATTAAGAAGAACAAACAGGTAGTTACAGAACAGTCATGGGGATGTAAAGTACAGCATAGGAAATGGAGCAGCCAAAGAACTTATACACATGACCCATGGACATGAACAATGGTGGGGGATTGCCTGAGAGAGTGAGGGTTGCTGGGTGGAGGGAGGGCAATGGGGGAAAAATCAGGACAAATGTAATGGCATAATCAATAAAATGTAATTTTAAAAAAGACTATGTTTAGTTTTTACTTATTAAATTAACTCCTTTGACTTTTTTCCTGTCTTCTTGATGGATTTTTTTTTTTTAAATTATTGGTGCCTGGAAATATTAAACTTTTTAGAAGTATAATTAAAAGCATCATAGACAATAATTAAACAATGGGATACTACTTGGCCACAAAAAAGAAGACAGTTTTACCCTTTGCAACAGTATGAATGGACCTGGAGAACATGATTCTAAGTGAAATAAGCCAGTCAGAGAAAGACAAGTACCATATGATTTCACTCATACATGGCATCTAATGAACAAACTGAACTAATAAGCAAAACAAAGACAGGCTCATAGATGGAGAGCAGATGACAGCTAAGTGGGAGGGGGTTGTGGTGGAGGGATGGAGCAAAAGGACAAAGGACTCATGGACATGGACTACAGTGTGGTGGTTGCTGGGGGGAGTGGGGTATAAGGGGACTAAATGGCAATGGGAAAAGTACAGTAAAAATAAATGTAGAGAAAAGCTGTGATGTCTTCAACTATGTTTATCGTAATGAAGATAATTTCCTAAATATTGAGAAATAACTTAAATCCAAGACACCATGTCAGCTTCCCATCAATAACATAGCCTCTGAAGCACAGCAGATCCACCTAGGGTAACATTCAGCCAGAATCCATTAGTACAAAGTACCACTCTGGGACTTGTTAAGTATTTTTACTCCAACCCTGTGATGGCTTTGTCGGTGCACATAGCTGTGTTCAGTGTAACAGGTATATAGTGTCACTGAGTCAGAGAAGGACCTGGTTGGTTGGTCTCTTGGAGAGTATCTACTTTGTCACTATACTAATCAGGAAACTATGGGGGAGCATTTTGGGGATGGAATTTGGGGGGTGAGCATGTATACTGAATATACTTATCAAATGTCTTTTTGTTTGTTTTTTTAAAGTAGCTGTTGCTGGGCCATCCCATTGCATGCTTACTAACCCTCAAACAACTATGAGGCCATCAGAGAAAGCATCTGTATGAGGACATCAGAAATGTGTCCCCTGGCTGGACCAGTCCAAGATGGCTGTTTCCAGGCAAGTCCCCAAGAGTCACAGCCTGATATTTACCAAGGGACAAAAAAAATCCACCTTCTGCAGTTTTCTCCGAGCTGCTCTGGACAACTCTTCTGACTGAGAAACCTATTCCCTACCCTTAGGGTGTGCCTTACAAACCTCATTCTCCCTTGTTCACAGACCTGTCGTAAGTAGCTTGTGAACAAACAGGCTCTTTGGATAGGTAAGTCATGGTTACAAAGGGCACCTGCCTCACTTCTTTCTGCTTCTCGGTTCACTCTGGGACTCTCCTCCCTCGACTCTCCTGTGGGGACCTTTCCTCTGATATGTCTACCTGATTCAGTTTTTCTAAATCTGCCACCAAATGCCACAGAGCCACAGGTTCCTAAAGGCGCTTCTCAGGCCCCTACGGTCTGCTTCCCAGTCCTCTGCTTTTGTTTTTCCAAAGATTGCCCAAAGGAAGCCAGCCTGCCTTCCAGGCCTATTCAATGCTGTGTCTCATGGAGTTCTACTGTTGAAGGCAGGCTATGCTCTACCCCACTCCCGCCTTTGCCACCTCCCCTCCACCACCATAACCATCATTCTTTCTTGCTATTCTCTCAAAAATAGAACCTGGGTCTTTCTCATAGTGCATACAAACAATGACAAATATAGAAAAAATTATACAAGCTTAGGGTATCTTGAAAGTCTTCGTCAAGACTATTTTCTTGCCCTGTCTGGACAGTCCCTGGAAACCACCCCAATGGCCTCTGGCTATCTTCTTCCACCCCCTGCTCTCTTGGCCAGCAACTGAATCCTGTAGACCCTACAGATACCCTCTCTTCTATAAAGATGCATTTTATACATACAAATAAGGCAGAGCAGCCACTGCAGCCATGCAGCGAGAGTTGGTGGAAGCCTCAATCCCACCAACTGTGACTGTCAGTTTTAGGGGCTGCTGCATAGAGGATTCCATGTGAGTGAGAAATTTGATGTCTGTGTCTCCTAAAATATCTCAAATCCATGATTCTTGTGTCACCCTCTGGGTCTCATTATAGATCTAGGCTCAGTCAGTAAATACTACATGAATTGCTGTAGCAGTTGGAGCAGACACAGCTCCACACATATTAAATAATTAAAACATAATTAAACCACCTCCCAACTGTCTTCTCATATTCACTTTACTTTGAGTTATAAAGTTTCACACTCTTTGATTTCATATCATACCTCCCTATCTTTGCTCAAAGTGTTTATTTTATCTGGAATGTCCTCTCACTGACTACAAGTGGCTCAAATCCTTTGAGATTTAACTAAAATGTTTCTCTTCTATAAAAGTTGTCATGATCCTTCTCCCCTAAACTCCTGCAGGACTTCACTTGCAGTCTTCATAGTACTTATCTCTGCTACCCTCCATGGAGAACCCAGTGCTCCTTTACCCAGTCTAAGTGGCTTCAGGACAGATTTATGCCTGACTCAGCTCTGCATTCTCAACACCCATCATCACACTCTGCATAAAGTAGGTGCTCAATATTTCTGAAATAAATAAATAGATGAACTTGACTAGTAAGACCGTAAGATCAATAAATTTCTAGTGAAAGGGGGCATGGGATTGGGCTATAGGACTTGGGAAATGTTGTCTGGATGAGCTGGCATTTATGCAAGAAAATGAAAGATGGATGTGATTTAAGGGAGGTGTAAGTCTGAGTGAAAGGCACAGAAGTGTTGCTGTAGGACTCTCTGCTCTCTTTTTCTAGATGCAACACCAGGAATAACTAAGATTGTAGTTAAAACAATCCATTTGCTGACATATGTGTTCTCTTGAAAACAGCCCAAAAGAATTTGGCAATTAGGAAGGGATAGCATCTCTGAATAAATAAGGCTAGGCAAGAGGACACCTTACAGAGATGCCACATAACCCTCACTCTGTAGAGGTGAAGCTTACTTTTCACCACCAAGACTCTAGGATCACCACCAGTCTATCATCTAAGAAGTTCATCTTAACCAAGATCACCACGGTGACCTTAACTAAAGAAATTCTCCTAGATACCACTCAGGTGCCCAGAATGGAACTCAGTCTGCCTTTGTTGAGTGTTCATGGCTCCCTGCTCTGACATTCCAACTAAATCCTTTAGACTTCTGATGAAGAATCATTCAGGACCTCTGATATTGGCGTTTGGCCCAGGGTTGTTACCTGAGGAATGGGTGCAACAGGAAGTGAAATTTGATGAATGCCCTCACACTCACTCTAACACAAATGGAAAGTAGACTTCATCCAAGATTGGGAGGCGTTGGCAAAGCGGTCTGGTAGGAAGGTCCCAGCTCTTCCCCTTACTTGATGTGTTACTCCAAGCAAGACCTTTCTCCCCTACTGAATCCTGTGTAAAACAGGAGGTTTGACTCACTCGGTAACAACTCAAGTTCCTTCTCTATATTACGGAGCTGAAGGGCGACCCCGGCGATTACTCACCTTTACAGGTGCCGAAGCCAGAGAGGCGAGGGCAGGGGAGAGGGCGTGGTGCTGTGCGGGCCCTAGCCCCAGGAAGCTGGGAAGGACCATATATAACAAAATGAGTGAAAGAGAAATGAGATCATCTCTGTTGGGAGGTGCTATCCATTGAAGTGCTGTTGCTTGGGGACCTCAGACATTAGCCGTCCCAGGGAGGGTTGAGGGTTTGGGGAGCCACAGACCTATAAACAACCCAAGTCTTTAATTAACCCAATAATGATGCTTCACGATTTGTGATGCTTTTGATTTTCTCAAAAAGCCCTCACATCTAACTTTACTCCACTTCTCATATTGGTTCCCCGGGGGTGACTAGGGAGTGTTATTAATCTCATTTCTTTCACAAGGACCGCACAGTCTGGAGAGTTTATCCATATTCTCAAAGTCACCCTTGGAGCTCATGGTGGAGCTGGGACTTGACCACACTCCAGACTGAGAGCTTTACTCTCCCAGATCCCAGGCCCAAAGGAGGGCTCTGAGCAGGGAGCAGCTGACCTCCAGGCCCGCCTTGGCCTGCATATGAGAGGAGGGACAAGAAAACAGGCGAAGTAAAGAAGCCTTCTCCAAACTCAGTTTCCTAATGAGTCCTCAGGAATGCAAGGCCATGCCGTCCACCTCAGGACCTTGTTAGAGGGGGATTGGATCTTGGCGGGGGTGGGCGGTCCCATAATGATTCTGGAAGTGACAGTGGCAGAACCGGGTTGTGTTAGAAGGGACTGCGAGGTCCCCAGGGATGTCATCCCTCACTCTGATTTTCTAGGTCAGGCTCCTGGAAGTTGAGGGTCCTAGCGATGACATTAATGAACAGAGATTGTGGAGAGGCTGTGTAGCCCTCCCTCAGTTCTCTACTTCCCGTCTGAACAGTGACTACCCACCATAACGTAGACTTGGTATTTCCTCAGCTCCGGGAAATGCCCCAGCTCCTCAGACTTTGCCAGGGCAGCTTGGTGCAGTATGAAAAACCTGGACTCACACTTCAATTATTAATGTGCGACTAAGACCAGATGCTGAACTCCTCTGGGCTTCAGTTTCCTCATCTGTGAAATAAGGAAAGTATCTCTGACTACACAGGGTTGGAAAATCATATTGAAACATGCTTACAGTGCTTGATAGGGGATCAAATAATAATAATAATAATAATAATAATAATAATAATAATAGTGATCACTTATATTTACTGTATTTTAGTGCATGATCTCAAATCCTCCCAATAACTCTCTGATGTAGTTTCATTATTTGCCCCACTTCACCGAGGAGGAAACAGACCCAGAGAGATTTAGTAACTCACCTGATGTCGTACATCTAGAATGTAGCAGAGCTGGAACTCAAACCCCATCATGTGGTTTTAACAACTTTCTATAAAACTTGCCGTCCTCTTTTCTTCCAGCTGCTTCAGAAAGCACATGCTGCCACATCCTACACCCCTGTGACGGTCTCTCCCATACTCTGGTGTTGGTGCCAGTCTTTTCAAGCCGTTTCATGGTCAGTTGTAGAGACCCCTACCTATAGGGTATTCAGTAATTGGGAGAGTTAGTGGGCACTTTTTCACCTTCAGATGCTTGCTGCCTGCCTTACAATGTGCCTGGCATCCATCATGCAGTGGATGAGCCTGGGGTTTCACACCCAAGTTATGTTCATTCTGGGGAACCCCGTCCTCAGCGCTAAACTCTAATTCTAGCTAAAATCTGCTACTGTCCATTGAATGACACTCTTACCGTCTCACTAAGCTGCTCCATCAGGTGAGCTCTCCAAGACATCATAACATATTTTAAGGGTGTAGTTATTAAGACCATGTCATATTTGAGTAAAATTAGAGAAATTAAACAAAAGAACAAATGGGGAGAAGTAATATATAGAAATTTGATATGTGACATGGGTAGCCAACAGAGCTGTAGGAAAAAAACAGGCCTTTCAGTAACTAAGACTGGGGCAATCGAGTGTCCATAGCAAAAAAAAAAACCCTAAATATCTTTCTCACTCCATGCACAAAAAAACAAAAACAAACAAACAAACAAACAAACAAAAAAACCAGTTTCAATAGATGAGATACTTACATTAAAGAGTAAACAAGTGAAATCTTTAAAATAGCCTTTGGAATATCTTCATGATCTTCTAGGAGCTCCATCATTCTTAAAGAAGTCCTAAAAGCATTAACCATAAAAAAAAAATAATAAAAATTTTAAAAAAGACAGACATTTGCCCTCATTAAAATTTAAAACCTCTGCTCATCATAGGACATCACTTTTTAAGTAAAAAGACAATGACGAATTAGAAGAGACTTGCAGCTCATAGAGCTATCCTGAAGTACCAAAAATAGACCAAAAACTTATGTGACTATAAGAAAAATACAAGGGACCCAATAGAAAATAGGCTAAAAAATGTGAACAGGGACTTCACAAAAGAAGAAACTCAAATGGCCAGTGAACTCAGGAAAGGAAGCTCAGCCCTGTTCATAATCTAGAAAATACAGATTAAGATCATATGGAGATACCATTTCACACTCACTATATTAATCTAAGTGAAAAATTGAAATAATAGCAAGTTTTGATGAGAATATAGAGCAACAAAAATTCTTATGCATTCCTGGTAAGACCATAAAATGGTATAGGCACTTCATAAAACAATTTGCCTTTATTTCTTAAATCTACAGATGCACAAATTCCATTTTTTAAAATGAGAGACTAGAGAGACATTCCTGAACACATGCTCCAGGAGACATGTACAAGAAGCGAAATACCTTCAAATGGGAAAGAAATGATACATTGTGGTGTATTCATGCCATGAAATGCTATGAAGTCATAATAAATAAATAAACAGCAGTTGTAGGCACTAATATAGGAGAATCACACTAATGTACTGTTGAGTGAAATGAATAAGTCAAAGAAGAATAACTATTGTATGAGCCCATTTATAGAAAGACCAATACAGGGGGGGACAAAAGTAGGTTTACAGTTGTTCATATGGAAAATAATACAATGGTTAATAAAAATAATACAAGAATAAACTGTGCATTTTGCATGCTCACAACTGTAAACCTACTTTTGCCCCGTATATATAAGATGTAATAATATATTGTTTAGAAAATCATATAATGTGATAAAAGTATTTTAAATGATTTTTTCACAATAGTGTCACTTGAATGAGGAGAGAAGAGGACTAGGATTAAAGAGAGACATACAAGGATCTTCAAAGCCAATGGAATGTTTTATTTCATAAACTGTGTAACAGGTATTTGCTATATTACTCTTTTGTAGAGTCAGGTTTGTTGAGATATAATTTACAAACAGTAAAAATTTACCCTTTTTAGGTGGATAGTTCTATGAACTTTGATCCATGTATATATACAGTTGTATACACCACCACCAAGATATAAAATATTTCTATCATTCCAAGAAGTTCCATGTCCCTTTGTAGTAAATCCCATCTGCCCAATGCCTCCCCCCCGAAACCACTGATAAGTTCTGTGTTACCATAGGTTTGTCACATAGCCTTTTGTGTCTTTTTGCATGAAAAAGATCTATAAACAAATATTGAAAGCCTCCATCTTGGCCAGAAGTCTCCTGAGATAGGTCTTCAGGGATGAAGTTTCCTGGGTTAACAGGGTTTAGAAAAGGAGCCCTTCCAGGGAGAGAACACAACCTGTTTTGTTCTGTTTTTTAATATCAGGAGGATATGTAGGTAATGGGTTCCACTTGGGCTCTGCCCCTTCATGCACAGCTGTCAACAGAGACCCCAACTCATCTAAATTCTCTGCCAACTCCTCCTTGAGCCACTATGAGGCCCCTCAATTTATCCCGCAAGGAGCTTTTCCTTGACTTGCTACTGAGAGCCAGTGGGAGCGTTTTCTTTTTTCTTTTCTTTTTCCTTTTTTAAAAAGATTTGAACCTCTAATGTTCTTGGTCCAATATAGATCAAGTGCAGAAAAATTAATTTAGGATCTAAAAACATAAGATAACCAATAAGGTATATAGGTATAGATGAAACTCTGTATCCTAAGAAATATTTTTTCTCATTTTTTAAAAGTTTATTGCTATTCAATTACAGTTGTCCCAATTTTTCCCCTTTGCTCTCCCTTTAGTTAACAAGGAATTGTTCAATGTTGCATTTGATGCCCAGAGCCACTTTCAGGAGTCAGCAAGTAGCATGTCCTTGGTCCAAAAGATATTCCAAACCTTTATTTCCCTTTATGGTGTTGGGAGTATGAGGCTGGAAAACATTTAGGGTCAGGATACTAAAGGGCCTGGATTATACTGTGGAGAAAGAGAAAAGGCTAGGCATTTCTTTGAGACCAAAAGAGAGGCCAGGATTGAGGATGGTTAAAGTGAGCTCTGACAGAAGATGTGAGGGGACCTTGTGAGATGATGGAGGGGACTCTGCTCCAAGGACGAGATAGGAGCAAATGCTGCCCCAGGACCCATCCTCCTCTCAGTCCCACCCTCAGGCAAGGCGAGGGAGCCACAGGTCACTGATCTTCCCCTCCCAAGATAATGGGCTGGGCTAACCCAGAATCCCAAAGTCCCAACTCCATCCCCAGCACTATGCAATCTTGACTGTACCTGAAGACTTTATGAGATTCATTTTAACTCTGGGAAATGTTGATAAGAGTACAGGTTCATAGGAAGTACTCAAAAACATTTTTGTTAAATAAGTACTTTGTCCCATTCTTGACGGTCATACTTGAAAACATTTTGAGAAAGTCCAAAACATTCAAAAGCTACTAGATGTCATTATGTCTGCGGCAAAGGCAGGTGTTTATCAGGCTCTGCCTCCCCCTGGAAGATCTTAATTTCTCAGGCCTCTGGAGGTAATAATGACACTGCCCCTTTAACTCTCTGGATCAACATCTGTCTCATGTCATCTCATCCACCAAGGGCTGCTAATTTCTTTCTGATCGCTGCTATATCACATCTAGACCATTGGGGGTGCCAGCCCTCATCGCTTCTTCCTGGCCTCTCCACTTTCAGCCAAAGCCTCATGTTCCAGGATGGCTTCTCCTTGTAGGTGGCTCATGACCCCTTCATTTTTATTTGCTGTTCCTAACTTCCTCTGAAGGAGTGTGGCTCGTGCAGCAATACGCCAGCATTATCTTTTCTGTATTCCTTGCAGCTTCTCTTATTTCCCCGATTAGATTATCAGCTCCTGAAGAACAGGAATCACGTTTTTATGTCACACTGTGCTCTCCAGGCACCCAGCACATGCTGAGCACAAAGCCATCTTGCACTTGAACTGGGATATATATTCTCCTCAAAAGTAAGAAAAACTACCTGAAGCTGAAGTCAAAGAAAGGTCTCCTTCTTGCAAATTATTAGATAACACTTAATTAACAATGGCTGATCCTAGAGCACCGGGGTTCAAAATCCTGTACAATGATACCTCAGACAAGGGGTTGATCTCCAAAATATATAAAGAACTTATATGACTCAACACCAAGAAGATAGACAATCCAATTTAAAAATGGGCAAAGGACCTGAACAGACACTTCTCCGAGGAGAACATACAAAGGGCTCAAGGCATATGATGGCTAGTGATGTTGAGCAAATAAAAACACAATGCATTACCACCTCACATGGTCAGAATGGTCACCAGCAGCAAATCAACATATGAAACTTCCTCAAAAAAAAAAAAAAAAAAAAGCCCTAACAATAGAACTGCCTTTGACCCAGTGATTCCACTACTGGGATTATACAATAAACATGCTGAAACACCAATCCAGGAGAACTTACGCACCCCAATGTTCATAGCAATGTTATTTACAACAGCCAAGTGCTAGAAACAGCCTAAGTCTCCATTAGTAAATGAGTGGATCAAAAAAACCCTGTGGTACATTTACACAATGGAATACTATGCAGCAGAAAGAAAGAAGGAACTCCTACCATATGAACAGCATGGATGGAAATGGAGAGTATTATGCTAAGTGAAATAAGCCAGGCAGTGAAAGACAAATACCATATGATCTCACCAATAAGTGGAAACTATTGAACAAAACAAACAAATGAGCAAACCAGAACTGGAGACATGGAAATAAGGGGAGGAGAGAGGGGGATAACAGGGAAACTAGGGGAAGAGTCTAGTCAAGAAACAAGAATAGAATACTGCATGACACTTTTAGATCAGTGTTTTTCTATTTGCAGATCACAGGCTATTTGTGTGTCATGAAATACATTAGTGATTTGTAATGTGCAACTTAAAAGGAAATAGAAGAGTTAAAATATAATAGAAAATATCAAAACACAAATCTAAGGCATGTAGCAAGGCTGAATATCAGTTTCTAAAACATTTAGGGGGTTGGACTTCCAGCCAAGATGGAGGCCTAGACAGACATGCTGGGTCTCCCTCCACAACTAAGAAGAAATACAACTACCTCAAAACTAGAGACAACAAGAAGTTCCAGAAAATCGAGCTGCATGAAAGTCCAGCAAACAAAGATATAGAGAAGAAATACTCATCCAGACAGGTAGGAGGGGCAGAGCTGGGGTGGAGAGGATGTGGTGTGGTGGTGACGGTGGCAGCAGCAGCGGTGGCAGTGGCAGGCTGGCGGAAAGCACAGTCACACATTTTAAAAAGTGAGGAGGGACACCTGGAGAGCACTCCCAGCATCAGACGAGACCGCACAGCTCAGGGTCTCAGCGCTGGGGAAATCAAGCCTCATTGCTTCTGACTGTGCAAACCAGTGGGGGTTGAGGCAGAGGAAGAAATTGCTGGTCTCTCAGCAGAGTCTGCTTGTTTAAAGGGCCCCCACAGTCCTAGAACGTCCACAGACCCACCCACTCTGGGAACGACGAACAGGGCAGCAGCTAGAGGGGCGCCAGTCCAGTGTGGAAGTGGGAGAGGTGCCTGGAAAAGGGGTGAGTGCTGGGCAGGCGGCATTGTTCCCTCTCAGACCCCTCCCCACATACAGCGCCACAACGTGGTGAAACAGGTTGCCTGTACTGATGAATCCCTAAGGCTCCACCCCTTACAATGTAACAGGAACGACAGCTCTACCTAAGACACAGAGGCAAACAAACACAGGAGCCTGTCAGAATGAGGAGACAGAGAAGTATGGCCCAAAAGGGGGAACGAATCAAGGTTCCAGTGGGAGAACTAAGCGATGAGGAGAAAGCCAACCTAACAGACAAGGAGATCACCAAACTAACAGATGCAGAATTAAAAATCTAGAAATAAAGATGCTCACAGGCTTCACAGATATGCTTGAGTATAGCAAATGAATAAGGGAAGAAGTGAAGGCTATGCTAAGTGAAATGAAGGAAATCGACACAAAATCAATGGTGAAGGGAAGGAAACTGGGGTTCAAATAAAGGATTTGGAACATAAGGAAGAAAAAAACAGTCCACCAGTGCAGAATGAGGAAACAAGAATTGAAAAAAATGAGGAGAGGCTTAGGAACCTCTGGGGCAACTTTAAACGTGCCAACATCTGAATCATAGCGGTACCAGAGGAGAAGAAGAAGAGCAAGAAATCGAAAGTGTATGTGAAAAAATAGTAAAGGAAAAAGACAAACAAATCCAGGAAGCACAGAAAGTCCCAAACAAGCTAGACTCAAGGAGGACCACACCAAGACACATTATAATTAAAATGCCAAAGTTGAAAAATAAAAAGAGAATCTCAAAAGCAGCAAGAGAAAAGCAGAGAGTTACCTACAAAGGGGTGCCTATAGGACTATCAGCTGATTTCTCAAAAGAAACTTTGCAGGCAAGAAGGGACTGGCAAGAATTATTCAATTTTTGAAAAGCAAGGACCTACAACCAAGAATACTCTAACCTGCAAAGCTATCATTTAGAATGGAAGGAGAGATGAAGTGCTCCCCAGACAAGGTAAAGCTAAAAGAGTTCATTATCACCAAGCCATTATTATATGAAATGTCAAAGGGACTTACTTAAGAAAAAGAAGATCAAAACTATGAACACTAAAATGACAACAAACTCACTACTATCAACAACAGAATCTAGAAACTAAAAATAAAAACTAAGCAAACAACCAGAATAGGAACAGAATCATTGGTACAGGGATCATTTGGAGAGGTAGCAGCCAGGAGAGGGAAGAGGGAGAAATGGTGCAGAGACTAAGAAGCATAATTAGTAGGTACAAAATAGACAGGGGGGTGTTAAGAATAGTGTAGGAAAGGGTGAAGCCAAAGAACTTGTATACATTACCCATGGACATGAATTAAGAGGAGATGGGAAGACGGTGACTAGTCTTGGTGGGGACTGATGTAGACCTTTCCCAATTCCCTGTGCAACAAACATAGGTTTGTGGCCTCCTGGTACTAAAAGAAACTTCTAGTGATAATTTAGTCCAGCCACCCTGACTTCAGATCGCTCATATCCAAAGAAAGTGTTCTTGTTGTTATCAGTCCTCGATGCACCTGTGAATATTGTTTTTAAATTTCTTAAAAGTTTCAATTACAGTTGACATTCAATAGTATATTAGTTCCAGGTATACAGCATAGCCCTTAAACAATCATTTAACTTACAAAGTGACAGCCCCCCTCCCCCAACATACCTGTGAAACTTTGAGGACATCCAGGCTCCATCTGTCAGGCCCAGCAGATGTCACTCTCTAGTCTGTGGGCATCTACATATGTCTACTTGGCAATGCTCTCATACACATCTCAACAATGCCTCCTTCCCCACATCCATTCAACCAGTTAGAGGCTCACCATGTGTTCCGCACAGAGAAAGGCACTCTTAGGACTCAAGAGAATTGTAACAGAAGTATGGTTTCTCTTATTATTCTATTAGCACATAACGGTATTTACAAAGCACTTTGAAATCTGTGTCCACATTTGGATATTGCAGCTACACAGCGGAGTGTCACCCACAACCAGGGCCAGGATTAGACATTAAAGGCCAGCTTTTATTTTGCTTGCTTTCCAGTTAAAAAAAAGCAGAGGTATAGACAGGCTAAATGATTTTTCAAAGTCTATACCGTTAGTAGATAGGGCACCCTCCAAAGGCTGGCTTCTAGCCCAGTATTTTTGTCTCCCTGCCTGCCTGCCTCTAGTAAATCACCAAAGAAGTCTAAACTAACAGAGCGATACTGACCCGGTGCAATGGGTCTCAGATATGAGACCCTGAAAGAAGGAATTCAGTGCAGTTGAGTGAAAAGAGCCCTGGGTTTTAATCCAGTCTCTTCTACTTCATGAACTTGCTCAGTGTTAATACCTTTATCTGTAAAATTAGTCCCTTGCATGTATCTCGGGCTTTTTTTATTCACCAACTACATGGTTAATACTCAGGCTCCCTCAGGATGCCGAAGGCTGGAGGAAAATAATAGAACATGGCAATTGAATGGATGGGAAATAAGGTTGGGAACAGGTTATAAATCTGGGAGCGATTCATGCACAGTGGGTAAAAGTAGGTTCTTGGGCTTCAGCAACTGGAGAGATGCCCAGACTGGATGATGTAGCAGTGAGCCAGGCAGAGGGGTTGAGGGCCTGGAATGTAGTGATATTTGAACCTGAAAGAAGTGAGCTTGGGAAGGAAATTTGGAACATCAGCCAGGAAACATCTACCCTTGTTTTCAGAGTTTATGTTTGTAGAATCAGAGGAGATAATATCAGGGCCTGAAAGATTAAACCTTTATATGGTATTTACAGGTAGTTTCCCAGGCGAGGAAGTAAGGAAAAGCAAATATGAATCGAACATTTTCTGTGTGCCAGGCAGCAAGCTGAGAGGCCCATGCATGAACGCAGCTGTGGTCAAGTGAAGACGGCACTGGGCTGAAGAGTTGGTAGACCTGGCTTGTCGGCTATCAGTGCTACTAGCTATCTGTGTGACATTGGGCAGGTCATTTCCTCTCTGCAGTCCCCAGTTTTCTCATCTATGAAATGGGAATCATAATATACACTTCCAATGATTATTCTGAAAATGAAATGAAATACAGAATTATTGAGTTGACAAATATAATGTAGAAGATGTTAATATTCCATTCGGTTTCAAGTGGGAGTTGCTATACTCTGGAGTTTGTGCCCTCTCTTTAATACGGACCAGAGCATGAATTTACTGCCCACCACCCCAAAAACCCTCAGCCTTCCCAGCCAGTGTTATGCCCTTTGAACCACACGGGCCCTCACTTCCGTTAAGTGAGCTGGTGAAGGACTCAGACCTATAGAAGTTGCTGCCCCCTCCCCGTGCCGCAATAATTAATCTTGGGCTACCAAATACCTCAGTATCTTTTGGTTGGTTAGACAAGAGGCTAAGTAATAAACTTCACTGACTTCAGCTGCTCTGCAGGGCCTCAGGAGGCACACCCACCCAGCAACTGTCCTAATGAAGGTTCCTACAGAAACAGCCAGGGCCAGGATTGGGCAATGAGGTTCTTGCAAGTTCCACAGACAGAATCCTCTAATTAGCTCCCAAATGTGAGTTCAGGATAATTGGTCTAGGGGCTGGGGGAGACTGGGATTTGCTGATTGTCTTCTCCATCTCTGCTAATACATCCACAGGGAAGGAGGAAAGGGATAGCCAGAAAAACATTGCTTTCTTTTTGGTTCCTTAGGCAGAAAGTAACTAGACCTTAGAGAGAAGAGTGAAGGAGGCCACTTAATGATGGGTGGTTTTAACAGTGTTCTTAGCAAGGCTCATTAGCAAACTTGTGACATAGGGAAGATGGGCATAAATCTCAGCTTCCCTGCAAATACTGGTCTTCCATTTCCTCACGTTTTGTCTGATTTTTGGCCTTGTGTTCTTCCACCCTTCTTCACACCCCAGAACCCTTCACTCAATCCCAGCCTAGCTTTCTTTCAATTCCATATTAAATAAATGCACCTGCTTCATTGTTTGTAGTGGCTGTATCATTTTATAACTGTATCAAGATTTCCTTAACACTTCCATCTTGGCCCTTCAGGTTGTTCCCAGTTTTTTACTATTAAAGGCAAAGCTTTGATATGTCTTTGCATAGCTGTTTCATTGAATGGACCATATGCATGTATATATTTTCAACACTTTTATGAATATTGACAAATTATTAGCTAGACAGATTGAACCATTTGACTGTTCTACCAGTTCAATCTGAGAGGGCCACTTTCCTAATCCTAACCAACCCTAATTATTACCATTAAAAAAATCTTTACGGTATGATAAGTGAATCAGTTTATATTACTGTTTTAGTTTGCATTTCTTTGATTGTGAGGGAGGCTGAGTTTTTCTTCTTATATTGGTGCATGGATTAACTCTTTTTCAAAATACTGCAAATATTTTGCTTACTTATATTTGTGTCTCATTAATACTAATGCTATTTTTGACACACTCACTTTTTTATTTAAGGCAATCAAGTACATAAATCTTTATGTACTTTATGACTTCTATTTTTGCTGAGACACTTGAAATTATGATCCCCATCTCAAGTATATAAATACTCATCTATATTTTTAATACTTATTTTATGACTTCATTTTTCACATTTTATGTTTCACAAGTTCGACATCCAAAATTCATTGTAGTACATGATGTGACATAGGGATGCAATGTTATTTTTATAACTCCGGAGCCTGTGTCCTAAGACCATTCTCAGTAATCTGAAGTACCTCCTTTTGTCAAATATGAAAAAATTTTAATATAGTTGTGTCTATTTCTGAACTTTACATTCTGTTATGCCATTCTGTGTTAGCTTCTAGTACCCAATGCTTAAACCACGGGACTGCAGAATACATATCCACACTTCACTCTGGGACTATTCGATTCACATCACATTCTCACATCCTCGTGATCACTCTCCTTCCTTCCAAATGTACTTGACTAGTCTCACATGTCTTCTCTTTCATTTGAACTATAAAACCATTTTTTTCTCATTAAAATCTTCTACCAATAGGATTTTAACAAGAATGTATTAAATTTATAGGTAACTTAGGGACCATTGACAGCTTTGCAATATGGATCCTTCCAGTTAAGGACATGATATTGTCTGTCCATTTATTCAAGTGTTATTTCTAGAGAAGATATTTGTAGGCTTTTTTAAAATAAGATTTTCACCTTTTTATTAAGTTTATTTCTAAATATGTAATAGATTTTTTTACTATTATGACGTAGATATTTTAATGTGAGGTATGAATATTTTAGGATTCTTAATACTATTTACAAAAAGCAACAGCAGCCCGTGGTGTAGTCTTTGTCCCAGACAGCAGACTAAGACTTACTTGCAGTTTCAGCCCATCACAGGAATGTGACTTTAAAGCAATCAGTCTGGAACTTTCTGATCAACACTGATGTGATAATCTGCATAAGACCCCTGCCACGCTTCCCCGAAAGGAAGACGACCTTGACTGAAACAATTCTCTCTCTTTTTTGCTAATAATTTTCTTGTCCCGCCCAGTTCTGCCCATAAAATCCTTCCATTTTGTACAACCTCTCGAAGCACCTCTCTGCTTACCAGGTGGGATGCTGTCAGATTTGTCCACTAAAGTCAATCAGATGTTTAAATTTACTGGGTTGAGTCTTAGTCATCTATATTGCTAAACTATCTACTATCAACAAAATTTCAGAAGATATTACAAGAGAATTTTATTCATATCTGATCTGCAAATCAGGGGCGTAGCCCTTGGAATGAACTGAAGACATGTCCTGAGTTGGGGTAGGGGTAGGGGCAAGGTTTTTAAAGGCAAAAGTTGTAAAGAGCTGATGACTAAAGAGATGGTTTGCCAGGGAAAACAAGACCGCAAACCTGCATCCTTCATTTTCAAATTCCTGGGGGCGATTAGACTCTCAACAGTCGGTTGAGTCCGTGGTCAAGCAAGTAGGATCATGAGAAGAGAACAATGGGTAATAAACATGATTACGCATTTATCAATATCCTAGTTCCAGTCCAGGCCTGTAGAACAAAAAGGACTTTTTGATTACACAACTACAGTACAGGAAGTGTTACAGTATTCACTAATGATGCAAGGAGTACAATCAGCCAACAGTACAATCAGCACAGGGGCTTGTTTTACAGGTGGTCTTGGAGCCTAAAAGGGCAAAGTCAAGCCTTGTAAGCAGCTTCAGAGCTCAAGCTGGAAAAATCCAAATGTTGGGCCAAAAGTTATGATATTTAAGTTTTTATAAGTTCTCACTACCAACAAGAAAGTGGCAGCTTAGTCTCCATTCAAAAATGATTCATGTCCATTTCATCATATCAACACAAATATTAATTATTTTAATCATTTCTAATTTGAGAGACAAACATATATAATAATTTTACTTTGCTTTTTCTGCTTGCTACTGAAACTAAGTATTTTCTCCTGTCTGTTAACAATGTTTGCACTTTTCTTTTTGTAAATTGCCTTTAATATTCTTGGCTTGCTTATCCAACAAGATCTCAATATTTTCACTTCATTTTTCAATTTGTTTTGTATATATTTCTAAGAAATAATAACAGGGTAAATATATTAACCTTTTCATATTTTCTGCAATTTCCCCCCCATTTATAGTTTGCCTTTTAATTTGGCTCACCTTCTACATAAGATTTTTTGAATGTTCATATAATTCAATCTATTGATTTTTTATGCCTTCTGTCATTGTTTGTGTTCCTAGAATTTCTGCCATCATTAAGTTATGATAAATATTCATGCATATGTTCCCTTGGTCTTTTTCAATTGCATTTAACTCTTAAAGCCACGCTGCATTTGTTCTGTCACATTGTGTAACATATGCACCCAAGAGGTCTTTATTTTCAAATGAACGAACAATTTCCACAACACTATTTATTAAAGGTTCCATTTCCTGCCCCCACTGATTTGTAATGCTCAATTTCTGCATGTATTAAATTATTTTAAGTCCAAAAATGTGTTTATGGTCTGTGTCCTCCAGTCCATCAATTGTCTATTTGCTAATAAGTTTCAGTATGTTTTTATTATTGTTAATAATAATAACCACCCCATTTATTTCCATTTATTTAGTGACTAGCCAGAGACTAGACTTTACATATATTATCTTAATTAATTCTTATAATAAAAAATACTTGGGAGATCGAAGATGGTGGCAAAGCAGGTGGAAGCTACAGTTACCTCCTCCCAAAACCAAACTCTAATTACAACTAAATATAGAAAAATCATCCTGAATAACCAACTGAAGACTAACTGGAGAAAAACCTTATAACTAAGGACTTACAGACAAAACCACATCACCAAATTGAGACTGATAGAAAGTGCAGAGGTGCAAGAGGGCTGGCTGGGCTCCCATGGATGGCAGCTGAAGTTTCTGAGGGATATTTCAGCAGTTGGGAGTTACCCCTGAGAAGTGTGGGCCCTAAATCCCCAAGCCAGGCCCCCCAGCTTAGAACACTAGATCCTGTAATAACATACACATAACATCTGGCTGTGAAACTAGAAATCAATCACAAGAAGAAAACTGAAAAATACACGAAGGCATGGGAGCTAAACAACATGTTATTAAACAATGAATGGGTTAACAATGAGATCAATGAAACATCAAAAGATACCTTGAAACAAATTAAAATTAGGACACAACAACCCAAAATCTGTGGGACACAGCGAAAGCAATCCTAAGCGGGAAATTCATAGTATTATAGGCCAATATCAAGAAACAAGGAAAATATCAAACAATCTAACTTTACACTTAAAGGAACTTGATAAAGAACAACCAACAAAGCGTAGAGTGAGTAGAAGGAAGGAAATAATAAAGATCAGATCAGAAGTAAATGAAATAAGAGTATTAAAAAAACAATTAAAAAATTAATGAATTGAAGAGCTGGTTTTTTGATAAGATAAACAAGACTGACAAATCTGTAACCAGACTCAATAAGAACAAAAGTGAGAGGACCCAAATAAATAAAATCAGAAAAAAAAAGAGAACTGACACCAAAGGAATACAAAGACTGTAAGAAAATATTATGAACAACTACATATATGCCAACACACTGGACAATTTGTATAAAATGGATAAATTCCTGGAAACATACAATCTTCCAAAATTAAATCCAGAAGAATCAGAGCATCTGAGTAGACAAATTACACTTAGTGAAATTGAAGCAGTAATCAAAAAACTCTCAACAAACAAAAGCTCTGGACTGGAGGTCTTCACAGGTGAGCTTTTCCAAACATTTTGAGAAGAATTAACACTTCTCCTTCTCAAACGGTTTCAAAAAATTCAAGAGGAGGGCAGTCTCCCAAGCTCATTTTAAGAGGCCACCATTATCCTAATTCCAAAACCAGATAAAGACACTACAAAAAATTATAAGCCAATATCCTGCTAATACAGGACATAGCTGCTAAAATCCTCAACGAAATATTAGCAAACCAAATACAGTAATGCATTATAATGATCATACACTATGTGGGATTTGCTCCAGGGATGCAAGGTTGGTACAATATCTGCAAACCAATAAACATGATACACCACATGAATAAAAGAAGGATTAAAATAGCATGATCATAAAAATAGATGCATAAAAAGCATTTAATAAAATCCAGCACCCATTTATGATAAAAACTCTTGGCAAAGTGAGAATAGAGGAAACATACCTCAACATAATAAAGGTTATATATGACAAACCCACTGACAACATAACACTCAATGGGCAAAAACTGCAAGTGTTCCCCTTAAGATCAGGAACAAGACAACTATGTCAGTTTTCACCTCTCTTATCCAACATGGTACTGGAAGTCCTAGCCACAGCAATCATACAAGAAGGAAAAATAAAAGGTATCCAAATTGGAAAGGAAGAAGAAAACTGTCTTTATTTGCAGGTGACATAATACTGTATATAGAGAACCCTAAAGATCCCACCAAAAAAACACTAGAACTGATAAATGAATTTAGTAGAGTAGCAGGATACAAAATTAATATCCACAAATCAGTTGCATTTTATATACCAATAATGAAATATCAGAAAGGGAAATTAAAAAAACAATCCCATTCACAATTGCTTTAAAAGGAATGAAATACCTTGGAATAAATTTAACCAAGGATGTAAAAGATTTGTACTTGGAAAAGTATAAGGCACTGAACAAAGAAACTGAAGAAAATACAATTTATTGGAAGCATATACTATGTTCATAGATAGCAATTAACATCATTAAAATTTCCATACTACACCAAGCACTACAGATTCAATGCAATTCCTATTAGGATTCCAATATCATATTTTACAGAACTAGAACTAGAACAAATATTACAAAAATTTATATGGAACCACAAAAGACCCCAAATAGCAACAGCAATCTTGAGAAAAAAGAACAAAGTGGAGGAATCATGCTACCTAATTGCAAACTATACTGTATGGCCATAGTAATCAAAAGAGACTCGTTCTGGCATAAAAACAGACATGTAGATCAATGGAACAGAATAGAGAGCCCAGAAATAAACTCACACTTATACAGAATAGTAACATTTGACAGAGGAAGCAAAAACATACAATGGGCTAAAGACAGTTTATTCACTAAATGGCATTGGGAAAAATGGACAGACACATGCAAAAAACAAAACTAGACCACCTTCTTATGCCACACAAAAGAATAAACACAAAGTGGATTAAAGACTTAAATGCTGGACTCAAAGTCATAAAAATCCTAGAAGAAAACAAAGGCATTAAAATCTTGGACATTTATTGTAGCAATATTTTTTTCTGATATATCTCCTCATGCAAGGAAAACAAAAGAAAAAAATAAACAAATGGGACTATATCAAACTAAAAAGTTTTTGCACAGCAAATGAAATGATCAACAAAATGAAAAGGCAACCCACCGATACATCTAATAAGGGTATAATTTCCAAAATTTATAAAGAACTTATAAAACTTATTACCCACCCTGACCAATGTGGTTCAGATGGCTGGGTGTCATCCCATAAAGTGAAAGGTTGCCGGTTCAATTTTTGATCAGGGAATATGCTTGCAACCAGGTTCAGTCCCCAGTGGGGATATATGAGAAGCAACCAATCGGTGTTTCTCTCTTGCATCAAGGTTTCTCTCCCTCTCTTTTTCCCTCCCTTCCTCTCTCTCTAAAATAAATAAATAAATTAAATATTTAGAACTCAACACCAAAAAAACAAACAATCCAATTAAAAAATGGGCAAAAGACCTGAATAGAGACTTCTCCAAAGAGGACCTACAGATGGCCAATAGAGATATGAAAAGGTGCTCAATGTCACTAATCATCAGAGAAATGCAAATGAAAATCACAACGAGATGTCACCTCACACCTGTCCAAATGGCTATTACCAATAAATCGATAAGCAATAAGTGCTGGTGAGAATGTGGAGAAAAGGGAACCCTCATGTGCTGGTGGTGGGAATGCAGACTGGTTGCAACCACTGTGGAAAGCAGTGTGGAGCTACCTCAAAATTTTTAAAATGAAACTGCCTTATGACCCAGTGATTCCACTTCTGGGAATTTATCTGAAAACAAACTGAAATGCTAATTCAAAAGAAAATAAGCACCCCAATGTTCATTGCAGCATTATTTTGCAATAGCCAAGATATGGAAGCAGCCCAAGTGTCCATCAGTAGATGATGAGTGGATAGAACTATGGGACATTTACATAATGGAATACTACTCTGCCATAAAAATAGAAGAAAAATTTTACCTTTTGTGATAGTATGGAATTTAATGAACAAACTGAACTGACAAGCGAAATAGAGACAGACTCATAACTAGAGAGCAGGATGACAGCTTGGGGCCCAGGGTTGGGGTGGGGGTGGAGGGATCAAGCAAAGAAAGAAAAATAAGTCATGGATGTGGACAACAGTATGGTGATTGCAGAGCGGGGTGGGGGGAGGTAAAAGAGGCTCTAGGTGGAATAAATGGTACTGAAAAAAAAAAAAACACAATTAAAAGTGAACTATTCAAAATCCCATGAGGCAAATGTTAGAATTTATATTTTACAGATGTAGAAAGATTTAGGAGGAAACATTCTGACAGAGAATACATTGCAATATTGTCTTAATTTTTTTCAGCTAGTGTAAGGGTACATCACCTACCTTCTCTCAATCCCAATTTATCTTACTAAGGGGACTCAAGACTATGCACACTGCCTTTCCTGCCACATCTCTTAAATCGTATCAGGGGCCAGGTCAGCCAAAGAGCTGTCAGAGAGGCCAATGAATAACAACTAACAAACTGTCACGGCAACATTTTCACTCAGATTTCCTCCTGCAACTCCTCTTGCTACTGGGAAAATGCAAACTCACTGCCCATCCCTGCTGAAATACACATAGCCCTCCAGCTCCAGTATATTTCCAGTGGAAACTTAAAACGCTCTTTGCCAATGCTGACCTATCTCTGATCAATAGATTGGCAAAGACCATAAGAATTTGACTTATTGACTAAAATAGCTCAGTATAACCTACCCAATGACTCACTTTTCAGAATACTAAGCTTATGATGTGTTTCTTCTTGCTTTCATTGTCATGCATTATAGATTAAAAAAAGAAAAAGAAAACATGGCTCCTCTCTGCCTTCCAAATGCATGTCATGAGGAAAATGACTTAATTCCAGTTCTAGATGAGGAAAATGGCATAAAGAAAGATCTGGGAGAGAGTATTCCAGGAATTATCAGTACTGTATTGGACACTACAGTGTTCACGTGGTCAAAGCTCGCTCAAGGCTCATATTGCTCATCTTCCTTTCTTAACAGTAATATCATTTTCTTCATGCCCCGCCCCCCCAATGCAGCCCATATGCTTTGGCAGAAGATGAGCCCATTCCCTTCCAGCCTCCTTGCTTCACGATTGGCTCAGGCAACCACCACTGGCAACCTGTATAATCAAAGGAGCAGAAGGAGAGGTTCATGATCCTCCTTTGCCTAGGAACCCGTTCTCATCCCAACCCATGATTTAAAATGCATCTTGCTCTCCTTGTTCTTCTGGTTTGTTTGCTTGTTTGTTTCACTCAACAACATGTAGGAGATCTTGCCATTTCAGCACATGTTTATCCTGATTTGGGACTGCTTGGCATTGCTGCTTCTTTTCATAATGCTTTATGTAAATGGGACAAATGTGACCTCTCTGTATTGTCCCCTGGGTTGTTTACTCTTTCTTCACTGCAGGCTGAGACCTGTTAGCTTGAAAAGCCCACTGACATCAAACTCAAATTTTTACATTATTTTCAAATTATTTTTAAAATAAAGGTTACTCTCCCCCTTGGGAGTTTCCTTGTCCTCCTACCCTTCTGAGCAGCAACTCCGGGGCTGCTGTCCGGTCCGCTGTTGTGAGGGATGACTGAACACAAACCTGGTGAAGCTTCTCCCAAGGAAGCATTTGTGTGTTACTGCCACCTCGTGGTTATATCTTTTTTTTTTTTTTTTTGCCCAGTCCCCACATTCCTCAAATGTTCCACATGAACACACTGATTCCCCGTGGGTTTCTCATGGACCTCTAATCCATGGGTCTCGGGTGGGGCTGCATCCTAACTCCAGATATGGCCAAGCAGTGTCCCCATCCTCCAAGGTTATAGGTTTAGGGAAGGGCATGGGACCCAGGTTGTGTCCTTGCCTCCCTAGGGACTATGTAAAAAGAGCTGCTGCTGCAGCCAGCCTCCCATCCGGAAGAGGAAGCCTCTCAGAGGCCCAAGGGGGCAAAGCCTCCAGCACTCGGTTTCTCTCTCTCTCTTAAATGTGCCTTTCTGTGTTTTGGCCTCATCCTCAAATGCACTAAAGAAAAAAGGTTCCCCTATTTTTCATAAGAAGAGTGAAGTGTCTGTAAAAGGCAGGCAAAGGAGGATGGCGTTTGGAAGACAGGTAGAGAGGCGAATGTTAGGAAGGAGGGAAGGAGGGAAGGAAGGAAGGAAGGAAGGAAAGAAGGAAGGAAGAAAGGAAGGAAGGAAAGTAGGCAGCCATGGTACCAACATAAATAATGTCAATGAAAAGAAATGGAATCTTTAGAAATATTAGAAAGATTTTTATTTATGGGCTTTGCTGAGGAGTATTAGCCTGAGAGCAGAGCTTCAAGAAGCTTTGAAACAGCACCCTAACCTCAAAGAGGGAAAGGGGGTGTTTATATAGGACCGGGAGTAAGCAAACAGGACAGACATCTGGCGGTGTGCTAGAGATTTCAGTTACAGTACATACAGTTCAATGGCTAACAGTTTCACTTAAAAACCATTCTAATAATTGTGCATAGAGTATAATTTATCACTTTTGTAATTTAGAAGAAAATATGAACATCACAATTATTCAAATTTTAAATGTATTATTACATTTCAACTTGATATATGTATATATAGATTTATATAATCTTGTGTTTGTGTAGCATGGTGTATTTCTGGAAATTATTTCACAAGCAGTTCAAACTAATGTGAAACTCGATGATATTCATCTTATATTTTTTTTTTGTCTGAGGATTATAACTATACTAATATAGAAGTTATTTTCAATGGTTTACACTGAAGAAAAAGTGCAGACATTAAATGGCTTGTTTTATGGTTTATTATTTTTGAGATGTAAAGCCCAAGACAGACCAAGATCCTGATTAAGAGATGGCTGAAGAAACCCAGAACACTAATTTGAAAGAATATAAGCGCCCCTGTGTTCATTGCAGCATTATTTACAATCACCACGATTTGGGAGCAGCCCAAGTGCTCATCAGTAGATGAGTAGATGAAAAAAGTACAGTACATTTACACAATGGAGTACTACTCAGCTGTGAAAACAAGGAAATTTTACCTTAACAACAGCACAGATGGGCCTCAAGAGTATTGTGCTAAGTGAAATAAGCCAGTTGGAGAAAAACAAGAACCACGTGATTTCACTCATATGTGGAATCTAATGAACAAACTGACCAAGCAAAATAGAGACAGACTTATAGACAGAGAGCAAGGCTGATAGCTGTTGGGGGCGGGACTAGGCATGGAAGGAGTGATCAAAAAAGAAAAAATAGAAAAAACTCGTGGGTAAGGACAACAGTGTGGTGATTGCCAGGGGTTGGGAAGGTGGAAGAGGGTATAATGGGGATAAATGGTGACAGAAGGAGACTTGCCTTGGGTGGCGAACACACAGTACAGTGGACAGATGATGTGTTGCAGAATTGTGCAACTGAAACCTGTATTACTTTGTTAACCAGTATCACCCCAATAAATTAAAAAAAAAAGAATGGGTTGCCCTATGCAGGAACCAGACAAGTAAAGCCAGGTGAGCACAGCTACAACTCACGGGGTAATAGAGAAATACATTTAACAACCAAAGGGAATTAAAACAATATTCTATTTTTTACAGAGTCAAAAATGAAGAAAAGAAAATTAATACTAAAACTCATAATAGCATTTCACAGTAGGGAGAAAACACATTCAGTCATTGCTGATGGTAGTGTAATTAGCAAAAAGCTTGCCTGATGAATCCCTTCTCCACATGTCAGGAGTTATAGAAATGTTCATCTCTTTAAACTTGGGTTTTCTCTGTGGTGTCTTCGAAAAGCCTGAAGGAAGAAAAAAAAGGCTCAAGTTCACATAACTTCCTTAATAATTTCCTCAAAATTACAAGAACGATTAAATAATTTGTAGTATGTCTACAAGATAGTGCTTCTTTATTGGTGACCAATGTCCTTTCAAGTTTATTAGGGGAATGGAAAGGCTCAAAACGGTTTCTTTAAAAAAAAGAAAAAATTCACATCAGGAGGGTGAAAGAACAAACCCTAAAAAACACAGTAGGGACAGCTGGGGATAATAATTGTAACAACTAAGATGTAGCCTGCACCTGCTGCGTGTGGGGTACTGTGTGAGGCTTCGCATTTGCTAACTCATCTGGTCCTCAGAGCATCTCTATGATGCAGGTCCTACTATTTTCCCATTTCACAGGTGAGACACTGATGTACAGATAAATTGAGTAACTTCCCTAACATCTCACAGCTAGTAAAGGGCAGGAGTTGCAGAGTCCCAAGGAAGTGGATGGATGGACCTTCTCCCCTACCGGAAACTTGTACAGTCGCCCTTTCCTTCCTTTGTACCTCCCTGTGCCCCCTCTGCATAAAGTGTGCTTCCCAGATACTTCGATTTGCCCACACTTCCCTCCCACGCACTTGAATCCTCCCATTTTTCTGCTCCATTTGAAACACACTTCCTCCCAGAAGTGCCCCCTGAACACCCAAGCCATGGGCACAGCTCCTTTTCTAAGTCTCTCCCTGACCTGAATGCTAACTAGTCAGGATGCTTTCTCAGAATGTCCCATCCTCCAACATGAAGGGGTCATCAGACTCTGCCAGTTCATCCCTCTGATTTCCAGCAAGGAATCTGAGACCCAGAAGGGAAAAGAGGCTTGTCCAAGTTCCCATAGCTGGTCAGCACTTGAATGCCTCACTCATGACCTCTGATACACCTTGAAGCATAGCAAGGCCAGGCGTCCCATGGATGCTGAACAATGTTTTCAAATGAGTGAACAGTTGGAGCTGGAGAGGCTCATCCCCTGGGATGTTGCTACCAGTTCTGTGAGCATTAAGCCACACCAGGGGGAGGCAGGGCAGATGAGAGATAGAGAGAGGCCGGGGTGGGAGGAGGTAGGGCAGAGATTGTCCTCAGGAGAAATTGATTATCCTGGGAATTAGGTCTGCTCTGCCAGACCAGTGATGGGGACAGGACAGTCAAAAGGCTTTAGAACAGGGAGCAGAAATCATCTTGCCCCGGCACCAGCTGGGCAGGGCTGAGATACTGGCATCTCTGACCTGGCCCGTGGGTGGTGGAGGACAGCCCCCTCGCAGTCCATCAAGGGTAATGCCACAAGTGTCCCCTGCTCCTGCCATTCTGGGGTGAATCTGCCAGCAACTCTAGGCCCTTTTCCCTCCCTTGACTTCTGGGTTAGATGGGGCCTCTGGGGCTGAGACAGGCCTGGGCTCAGGGAAGGGCTTCGGTGGTCCATGCTTGGAGACTGGGCACCTGGGTCCCCAGCTCCACCCCCTGCTCTGCTCACAGTGGGATCAGAAGAGAGAGATCTTCCCCGGGCAGAGGAATCACAGTGAAGTTGCAGTTTTAAGGGTGATGGTTGCAGTTCAGCACAGGTACAGCCAGGGAGTGGAGACTAGGGGCCCCTCCCTGGCTGTGTCATCTTCAACCAGCCCCGCCCCTCTTGGGCAGGAGGAGGCTGAGGAGCGACAGCATTCTCTGAGCCCAGTGCACCAGCACAGGTGGTCGCCACACTGAGAGCTGTTCATCCCAAGCCTGGGTTGCCAGACCCCTCCATTCCCTCTAACCCACCCAGTCTCCCTAGCAGAGTAAGGAGAGAAGAATGTAGCTGGCTGTGAGAGCTAATTCTTGGAGCTAAGACTAGAGAAGAAAGAAAGCTGGAGCAATGACGGAAAGCTTCAGGTGCCAGACTCAGCCGTTTGCACTGCACCTGATGGGCAACGGGCTGGCAGGGCAGTTAGGCTGTGTGGAAGAAGCATGTCTCAGAATTCCCAGGGCCTCACAGCTCTCTCTCTCTCTCTCTCTCTCTCTCTCTCTCTCAATGTATCTGTCCTCAAGACCTGGGGCCTCTAACCTGGAGGGAGACCATCCCACAGACTCTACAGACAGAGCTGACGCCTGGCCTGCTGCCCTTCAGGTAAGAAAAGGCAACATTCCTCTGTGTCTTCTCCCCTCGTGTCCTATCTCCTCTCCCCCCACTCCACTCTGCCTCACAGAAGTAGGGAAGAAGAGGCCACATTTTAGCTGTCCCCACCCAAAAAACATCCATTGTCTTCCAATTCTTTCCCCCTGCCTGAAATGCCCTTCCCACTCCCAGGTCCCTAACGGGGGATCTCCAACTCCTTCCAACCCCAGCACAAATCTCACCTCTTCTCGGGAATCTTCTCCCAATCAGCCAAGCAGAGGAAATCGCTCAGCCTTTGTTCATAGAGTTAGCAGAATGCTTATTACGTTGTGCATGGCTGGAGGTCAAGGACAATGGCTGACCTACCTTTTTGGTCCTAGAGACCAACACAATGCCAGAGCCAAAGCAGGCACTCAACAAACAGACATGAAATGCAGAGTTCAGCTGCTATACTGCCACCTGCAAACTCCACACAGCCTGATTCCAGCTAGAGCACTGTGTCCAATAACAATAAAAGTAAAAAATGCTGACAAAGCAGAGAGTGACCACAATGAGAAAGGACCTGCAAATTGGGTCTTATCAGGAAGAATATAAGGCACCAGGGATGTTTGAGTTGGACAGTAGAAGACTTACTGGATTTAGAATAAATTCTTTTGACCACTGTGTGAAAGGCTGCAGAGAACAGCAGACTTGATGTACAAGCGCACAGTGGGCAAAGCTGGGACCACTTGTAGAACTAGGGATACAGCTACAGCCCTCCAGCTGGGGACTGACTGGATTGCCTCCCGTTGCATCAGGGAACAGGGAGAAGCCATTGGAAGTTGAGGGAAAAGGAACTAATGTCTACTAAGCACTCATTCTCTGTTACATGCTTATTATTCCTCTCTTGCCCTGTAAGAGAGGAATTAATCCCCATTGTATAGATGAGGAGAGTGGAGATGAAATGGAGAGAGGTCCATGTTTACACGGCTAATCAGGATTTAAAACCAGGTGGCTCTGCCTCCAAAGCCAGTGCTCTTTCCTCTGCATCACAAAGCTGCCTATTGTGGTGGGGAGGGGAGGTCAGGGGCTCTGCAGAGGAGAATGATGCACCCCAAAAGAAAATGGATTGGAGTGGTGCAAGATCCTGGCTCTTCAACACTATGGACTATGTTGGAGTAGGGGTGGGGTAGGGTTGGCATAAGCAGATGATTTCCCATGGAAATCATGTCAGCCAATGGGTAACAGTGATAAGGAAATAGAAAAATTAAAATAGAGTCTATCAGGGGCTTCTCCTGGAAAGTGACAGGAGTGGACACTGCAGTTGGCCCATAATCATTTCCACCCTCCCTTTACCTCTGTTTTCACTCATTGCTCTTTAAAGGCTTCACTCAACAAATAGTTATTGGATAAATTTTGTGGACAGCTCACTGGGCAAGATAGTGAGATGCAGCTCCGTCTTGCAAGGCTAAGAGCTGCCTTAGTGTACTCTCTGGGGTTTTACCAAAACCCGGCCCTCTTTCCTGGCAAAGTGGGAACAGGTGAGGCTAGTAATAGCACATTTCTGAAAGCTTTGGAGCAATGGAAAGAAAGAGTTTGGGGGACAAAGTGAGTGCATTGTTTCTGAGATAACTGAAGTCACTTGAGACACTTTGAAGTTTCCTGTCAATGAGGTCAGAGCAAAGACAAACTTTGTCCTGAGTGTCATGTGTAGATGTTTGACCTTCTTTATTCCATGCCCCTAACAATAACCTCACACAATCCCTTCCCCTGTCTAGATGCCCTCTCCCCTCCCACATCATTCTGTGACTGTTGAGTGAAACCCTATCTATTCTCTAAGACCCATTTCAAATCTCTGAGTTCTTCCCAAACTCCTTCTGGCAGAATAATTTACCCCCATTTAGTTCATAAAATTAGTAAAGTGTGAAACACTCTGCTAGCTACACCAGGTGAAACTGTTTGCAGGCAGAAGCTAAGATTCACTCATTTCTCTATTCCCCAAGTACCTAGCATAGGAGTCACCAAACTAAGACACAAAGGCCAAACCTTGCCTCCCACCTGTTTTGTGAATAAAGCTTTATTGGAACACACCTATGGCCATTCATTTACATATATCAATGACTGCTTTTATGCTACAACAGCAGCTGAGTAACTGCAACTGAGACCATGTGGCCCACAAATCTAAAATATTTACTATATGACCCTTTACAAAAAAAAAGACTTGCCAATCCTGAGCTAGCATATCATGTGTGGGGAATGCCCTGTGAGGGAACATAAATGGGTGTTCAGATGGCCTGTGTCCAAATTCTGCCCCTAACTACTTGTTTGATTAAGCAAATGATAATGATAGTAGATGATAGATGATAGATACACTTCTGAGTGCTGACTTTATGATAGATACTATCCTATTTTAAATTTAGTATCCACTTTATCCTCACAACTAATTCCAGTAACAGCTACTAGTATTTTTCTCATTGAAAGAAGAAGAAATTGAGGCTCAGAGAGGTCAAACTACCCAGGTGGCAGAGCCGGGACTCAATCTGGTCTGATCCATTCCAAAGCTTGGGACCACCCACTACTCCAGGACACCCTTCTGAGATTCAGTTTCTTCATACAATTGGGATTATTGGGTGAGCAATGTGGTTTTCAAGCCATGTTCAGCAAGCAGAAATGTAAAAGTATTACATGGGATGCCAACAGCAAAAGTCTCCCTAGAGGTGTCAGAATTTAGCCCTGCTGCCTCATCTTGCCCCTCAGCACCAATCTGTCTGGTCAATCTATGGCCCTGGCCAACCTCACCTCCACCCCCCAGTTCCTCCTCCTCGGCCTGACGGACAGCACCGACAGCCACCCGCTGCTGTTCCTGCTCTTCCTTAGCATCTATCTGCTCAACGCCCTGGGCAACCTGAGCATGGTGGTGGTGGTGAGGTCCGACACGGCCCTCCGATCCCCCATGTATTACTTCTTGGGTCACCTGAGCCTCGTGGACATCTCTTTTACCACGGTCACGGTCCCGAGGCTGCTGACCAGCCTGCTTCATCCAGGCCAGGCCGTGTCCTTCTCGGGGTGCTTTGCCCAGATGTACTTCTTTGTGGCCTTGGGCGTCACCGAGAGCTACCTCCTTGCAGCCATGTCGTACGACCGCGCGGTGGCCATCTGCCGCCCCCTGCACTACGCAGCGGCCATGACGCCCTGGCGCTGCACAGCGCTGGTCGCTGCATCCTGGGCCCTGTCGCACCTGCACTCGCTGCTCCACACGCTGCTCTTCTCTGCGCTCTCCTACCCACACTCCTCTCTCGTGCACCACTTTTTCTGTGACATGCCGGTGATGCTGAGCTTGGCGACTTCGGACACGTCGGCCCCGGAGGCCGCCATCTTCTCCGAGGGCTTGGCTGTGGTGCTGACCCCGCTGCTGCTCATATCACTCTCCTATGCGTGCATCCTGCTCACGGTGCTGAGAATACGGTCGGCAGGGGGCCGGCGCCGTGCCTTCTCCACCTGCGGGGCCCACCTGGTGGTGGTGTCACTTTTCTTTGGTTCTGTCTTCTCCGTCTATTTCCGGCCCTCATCTACCTACTCGGCCCGCTACAGCCGTCTGGCCAGCGTGGTCTATGCGGTGCTCACACCGACCTTGAACCCTTTCATCTACAGCCTGCGCAACGAAGAAGTCAAGGGCGCCCTAAAAAGGGGGCTTAAATGGAAGGCTGCATCCCAAGAGGTGTGAGGGCAGGTCTGGGCTCACTGGCATTTCAATAATAAGGATTACAAAAGCCCCCTCCCATCTCCTTTTGTAAGCTTTCCAAGGCACTAGCAATTTTGATCCCGTTGTGTCTTGATTCATGTTATATTAAAAATTAGATCTGAAGCAAGTGTGACAAAATGTTTCCTCATAGGGATGGCTACATCCCTATGAATAAGCTAAACTTCTTACTGTGTTGCCTGAATGTTTGAAATAGTCTACTTTTAAATTTTGGAAGAATGAAAGAGGCCCAAATAGGGGAGAGGGGAATAAGTCTTGTAGCTCACAGAGAGGAAGAGGAGTGTGATCAGCCCCAGATGGTGATGGAGAGGGGACCAAGAAGCAGTACAGGTTTAAGAAGGTTTCTAAAGAGGTTTTATTTGGGTGTGCTGCAGTGTAGCCCACACCTTTGCAGGCTCCTCTTTTGGAAACTTCAGGAAATATATAGTTATTGCCCTGGCTGCATGGCTCAGTTGGTGGAGCGTGTCCTGTACTCCAAAAGGTTGCAGGTTCAATCCCTGGTTGGGGCACATGTCTAGGTTCCAGTTCAGTCCTTGGTGGGGTGTGTATGGGAGGCAATTGATGGATGTTTTTCTCTCTCACATCGATGCTCATCTCTCTCTCTCTCTCTCCTATATACATCATTTTCATGGTAAAAAAAATCAAAAATAGAGATAAAAATAAAATTCTCCTTGACTATTACCCAGCCCAACCTGCACTCCCATTCTAGTTGTTAGTTCAGTGGTTTTCTTTTTCTCAATCTCTGCCCCCCATCATTCTTCCCCGGATTTTGAAACATAAATAGTATCATGTTCTGCATATTATTCTGCAACATTCCTTTTTCATGAAACAATGTGTCTAGGAGAACTCTTATTACTACAAATAGAACATCTTCATGTTTAACCTCAGGATAGAGAGCCCCGTACTGTGATGCTCCACAGTACACAGAATTGATAAATTCTTATGCTTTTCCAATATTTCACTATTACAATGGTGAAATGATATCATTATAATAAAAATAATAAAAATTAACATTTAGTGAAGAATAATCATGTGCTAAGCATGTCCTGGGTGGTCTATACATACATCTAATTTAAACCGCACAAGATTCCAGGTGGGGGGCGGGAGCTGTTCTCATTGCACAGAGAGGACACAGGCTTAGAGAAACTAAGCAGTTTTCCCACAGTCATAAGGCTAAGACTTTCATCTTCTTTGGTGATTTTAGTCTATTCAATTTTTTTCACCATTTTGAGCAGATTTGAGTAATACTTAAGTTCTTAAAATATAATTTTTCTACATTTTTTTGGTTTTAAAGTTATAATATTCTCATGGTTTTAAATGGCCATTTTAGCTGTTAATTTTGCTCCTTTTCCACTCCTAGAGCTCTTTAATTATGCCTTTTTTCTTGTTTTATATGCTAACATTTGATGTTTTATTAATATTTCCAAAGAACTAGCATTTGTTATTATTTCTCTATTGTTTTTTATTTTCAGCATTAATTTTTCATTTTCATATTTATTAATTCCTTACTCCTATTTTCCTTGTGTTGATTTTATTATATTTTTCTAGGTTTTTGGGGTTTATATATCCTCTGACTTCAGGAGAGAGGAGTCTCTGCTGATGTTCACTGTTGATGGAACTTGATATCTATCCTCTTAGCATTAATAATATGTTACTTTTCTTTTGAGAAGGGAGCTGATAACCTTCTCAGGGCTATCTGGTTCTGCTGGTTTTCTTAAACTCAGACATCTTCCGTCTGGTTCTGGACTCTTACCTCCAGCTGCTGCTATAGGGTACCTTCACGCCATCTCCTGATAGCCTCTAGTGACACACTGGCCCTCAACTCCTAGCTACTGTCCAGGCTCCACCAGTGCACATAAGAACTTTTCAGATCTTTACAGTGCAAGGTGGTTGAGAAGATTTGTGTTTGTGTGCATGTGGAGGTAGAAGTGGAATCTTGAACACTGTTTTCTAGCTCAGCACTGCCATGATGTGGCTCTCCCATGTAGTGGTGGGCTCTTCTGCAAAACTGCCTCCTCCCAGAGTAGCAGACAACAAGGACCAAAATTTCTCTATGCCTTCCAAGTTCACTGTACCCAAAACCATTTGGAAGACACTATCATTCCCTCTCCTGTTTGGTGGGGGGGGGGGGGGGGAGGCAAAGAGCAGGGCCTCACACTAACATTTAAATTCTCACTAGAAACACTTTTATTTTATGTTATTCTCAAAGTGTAATGCAATGTAATTAGAAAAGAGAAAGAATAGAACTAGATATATGAAAGGAATATGCAAAATTATCAATATTTATATCATCTTTGATTGTATGTCTTCAATAATCAAGATATTTAACTGAAAATCCTTATTAAAAAACAATAAGAAAATTCAATAAGGCAGACTGTTGTGAAGTTGATATACAAAACAATCAGTAACTCTTCTGTGTACAAAAATAACCACCTTTCCAAAGACTACCCCTAACATTTTTTAATGTAAAATACCTAGGACTAAACATATAAAGTAATATATAGATACAAAATTAAGAAATCTACAAGTAAGAAGTCTTCAAGTAAGAAAACTTAAATTAATGGAAAGACATTCCTTATTTATAGTGTGAAAGACAACTGTATAAATAGCCAACTCTCCTTTATAAGTCAATGTGATAAGTCAGTGTAATTCCAGTTAATTTCCCAACCTATTTTTGTTGGTATTTAACAAGATAGATCTGAAGCATATCTGAAAGGATGTATGTGTTGGGAAAGCTTCGGAAGAAAAGTACACTGAAGAGAGCTTGTCACACAAGACATTTCAAATGCATTATTATGAAGGTGTACCTTATATAGAGCTAGTACATAAATAGAGTCCAGAAAGAGACTTACTATATATGAATACTTAGTATGCTGTGCAGGTAGTTTTTAACAATTGTGAAGATGAGGACAGCTAACTTGTTGGGGAAGGGACGAAGAAAAAGAAAGGTAATTGCCCTTAAGCCAAATGTCAGGCAAATCAAAGAAAAAGATGTGGAAACTAAAACAGTAGAAGAATTAGAAAAAAAGAAATGGGATAATATAACTTTGAGATAAATAAGCCCTTGTTAAACATGTTAAAGAAAAAAGATATATCATGAAGTAAAAATCAACTTATTTATCTACTTTGAAATCCAGACTTTTTAGTAAGGGCAAAAAGCACTACTACTACAGTCAAAAATCCCACCTACTAGAGAGATAAAGTGCGACTTTCCATACTAAGAAAACAGAAATCAACTCAAAGCAGTAGACACGCACAAACAACACACCAAAGGCAAAGTGACTAATCAATATGCAGAGGTGTTTGACCGCATTGACACGTACAGAAATTCACTTTTAAAAAAGTAAAATCTTACACATATTTTTTTGATATCAGGTTGAGAAATACTTTGAAAGCAAAATATCCAATGTTGGAAACATTGTAAAGAAACAACCACTCTCATTTACTTTTGGAGGGAGTTTACCTTAGAAGAATTCCATGGTAATTTCTACCCAATTATAAAATGTTTGTATCCTTTTCTCTAGTACACCCACTTCTAAGAATGTGTCTCTACAAACACAGCACAAGCCCACTAAAAACATATGGACCAGAAAATAAAATCTAAGCATTGTTCAAAATAATAAAAAACTTAAAACAATCCAAATGTCCATCAAGAACAGATTATTTAAGTAAATTATAATTAATGCAGTCACTCAAGAAAACACTATATAGCTTTTAAATGAGTTACATGTTTTTGTATGAAATGGTGAATTCAAAGTGTATTTTACATGAAAACCATGAGAAAATAGCATGTATAATTTAGCCATATTTATTTATTGTATACAATGTTAGTCTGAATATTTCCCAACTTTTAACTGCCTTAATGGGAGGAATCAGAACTAAGGAGGACCCTGACATTCTATCTTATTATTTCTTTATTGTTTACATATTTTCCAGTGAGAATGTATTATTTCTGTAATCAATAAAAATTTTTGAAGAACAAATGAAGTCAAAGTTGTCATTATTAGGAAAACCTATAAAAGATGGGATTTTAAGGTATAAATTCATTTCAAAAAACATGAAAATGCATTCAAATCAATAAATATTTATTCCATGTACAGAAAACACAAGGCACTAAACCAGACACTGTTGAGATTACAGAGCACCTGTCTTCAAGACACTTGGTAAGAGAAGAAATAAACAAAGAAAGCTTCAAATAATTTTAAATCATTGATTTGAACCCCAGTTTCCTTCCCTTCACCATTGGTTTTGTGTGGATTTTCCTTTGTTTCACTTATCATAGCCTTCACTTATTCTCTTATGCATTTGCCATACTCAAGCATGTCTGTCAAGCCTGTGAGCACCTTTATCACCAGTGTTTTGAATTCCGCATCTGTTAGGTTGTTTGTCTCCTCATCTGTTAGGTTGGCTACCTCCTTGTCACTTATTTCTCCCACTGGAACCTTGATCTGTTTCAGCATGATATTCCAGAGGAAAAAAAGTCTGGGAGTCATAAATAGATTCTAATCCTCCTGTCATTATTTGTTTTACCTTATTATATACATAGGCTACCATTTAATGTCTATAAATTAAACAATACATAGCAAAACTCAATGGTCTATTACATATTATATGATTTTAATTCAAAAGAAGAATTCTCATCCAAAATATAGATATTATCAAAAAATATCATTAGTTAATAACAAATGATTGGTACAGTTAAAGAAAAAAGATAATATTAGAATGTGATAAATAAATAGATAAATCAAGTAATTCCTGAAAAGAAAATCAAGAGCTGAATAGATTAGCAAGAGAAGAAATGCTGATCCTGAAGAGTAAAAATCATAAGAGCATGTACACAATAAATTGGAAGACATTCTTCATGGAGTAGATATAGTTTGGCAGAATCAAAGTACTAAAGTGGCAGAGTAATTTTGAGTTATTAGAGAATTAGGAACTACTGTATATTGTTTAAGTACAATAAATACCAAGGTTGGGTGGTATTATTTATTCAAGATTGAATAATAATTACTGAGTGTCCACTACACCTCAAGCCTTGTGCTACATCACACCCAAGATACAGCGATAAATGCAAGAGGGGCAATGACCTGCCCCTAGTGACATGTGGGGAAACTTCCCCTGGAAGTGCTGTGGGGACTGCATTAGCAGTGCCAAGTTTGGGTACTGCTAGTCTTTCAGAATACTACTTATTGTCATTATTAGACCTACTATTTGAAAGCATACTTTAATCTTTAGAGTCACTATCTGAGAGAAAACTGAATTGTCCATTTTGAAAAGACTCTTCCCAGGGCTCCCTTCATGTCTCTGTTTCTCAGGGTGTAGATGAAAGGGTTCAGCATGGGGGTGACCACAGTGTACATCACAGCCATGACCGTCTCCTTAACAGTAGAATTGTTGGATGAAGGGCACAATGATTGTCCCATAGAACAGTGACACCACAGAGAGGTGGGAGCCACAGGTGGACAAGGCCTTGCAGATGCCCCTAGCAGAAGGGACCTTGAGGATGGAGGACACAATGCATGCATATGATGAAAAGATCAGAAGGAATGGAACAATAATAACAAGCCCACCCAAGATAAATATCACCATTTCATTTATCTGAGTGTCAGAGCAGGCCAACTTTAGCAGAGATGATATGTCACAGAAAAAGTTGGGGATCACGTTGTCAGCACAGAAAGACAGCCAAGCCGTGAGCAGAGTATGCAACAAAGAGATGAAAGTGGTCAGCACCCAGGACAGCAGCACCAGGGAGACACGGAGCTTGGGGCTCATGAAGGTGGCTAGTGCAGGGGGAAGCAGATGGCCACATAGCAGTCATAAGCCATGGCCACAAGAAGGAAGTTCTGCAGGTCTGCAAAAAGCAGGAAGAAGTACATTTGGACCAGGCAGCCTGCATAGGGGATGGATGGGTCTTGGCTTTGAATGTTGTGTAACATTTGGGAATGGTCACAGAAGAGAAGCAGAGGTCAGAGAAAGACAAATTGTTGAGAAACAAATGCATGGGCATGTGGAGATGTGAGTCCAGCTGAATGAAGATGATGATGAGGAGGTTCCCCAAGACAGTGGTAACATACATGGCCAGGAACAGGGCATAAAATAAGTCTCATTGATCTGGTTCAATGGGCAGGCCCAGGAGGAGGAATTCTGAAACAATATTTTGGTTTCTCCTTTCCATGTTGCTTTTGTTTCACCTTTTTAAAGAATAACTTGTATTACAGTATAAACTTATAAATATACTTACACACATATATGTGCAGATTTCAGAACTTTCAAAAATATTTTAAAATCAAATACTCATAAGTCATAAGGGTTGAGTATTTTATTTGTCCTCTTCCAAATATAAAAATAAATACTTACATAAATGAAAACTATAAAAGCATGTGAAGTTATAGGTCACACTCTACCATATTCCAGAACTCCGTAAGGAAGTAGTCTAACACTTTTGCATGCCTCTAGCTGAGGGATGCATCACAGAAGAAGAAAAGCAATGTCTAGTTTTTACTAATAATCTAGGAAAAAAAGGAAAATAAATGAATAAAGTATTAAGCTGAAAAGGATAAGAAAAGAGAAGCAAAAGTCAAAAATATAGGATTAAGTGGGTGATAAAGCTAAAAGTATATATTAACAAATTGGAAAACATAAAAGCAGTAAAATCAATAAAAATAATTTGAGTTTTTGTTTTCAAAAGATCAACAAAATTGACAAAACTAACAAATCTAATTTTTAAAAAATATAAAAATAAGTATTAGAACATTAGGATTAAGAAAAGGATGTAGTCACAAAGTCAAATTTTTAAGTCTTCCTAAAACTTCTCAAATAAATTTAAAAATCTGGGTGAGACATTTTTTAAGCAAAGACAAGTTGAAAAAATTGGCTCAATAGTATATATGGTATCTAAAGAGATCATTAAGATAAATATTAAAGAAGTAGAAAATGATATGAATCAAATTTTTGAATCAAAAATATGAAATAAACTGAAAAAATTATCTCTGATAAAAGTCCTTAGGCCAACAATAAGCATTGAAAAGATGCTCAGTATTACTATTCATCAGGGAACTGCAAATTAAAATCTTTCTTTTAAATATTTTATTTGTTTTTACAGAGAGGGGAAGCGAGGCAGAAAGAGAGAGAGAGACACATCAATGCGTGGTTGCCTCTCACACGCCCTCACCTGGGGACCTGGCTCACAACCCAGGCATGTGCCCTGACTGGGAAACAAACCAGCAGCCCTTTGGTTCACAGGTTGGTGCTCAGTTCACTGAGCCACAGCAGCCAGGGCTAAAATCTTTAGATACTATTACACATCCACTAAAAATGAAAAAGATTGACAATATCAAATATTAGCAAGGATATGAGGCAATTGACACTTTCATACATCACTAGTAAGAATGTAAAATAGTAAAACACTTTGCAAACTGTTTGCAGTTTCTTAAAGTTTAACATTTACCTGCAGAAATTTCACTCCTGAAATGGTCAAAATAAATAAAAGTAAATGTCTCCAAAATGGCACTTAGTCATAGCAGCTAAAACTGAAAAACCCAAATGTCCATCAGTAGGAGAATGAATAGGTAAGTTGTGGCATATTCATGTCAATGACATACTATATAGCAATAAAGGAAAAAGAATGAACTATAATGATTCAAACAACCTGCATACATCTCAAAAACATGTATGTTGAGTAAAAGAATTCAGATTCAAAAAGGTGTTGTATGATTCCATTTATATAAAGCTCAGGAGCCGGCAAACTCAACTTATGGTGGTAGAAACTAGACCAGTGCCTACCTCTGGACACGCATGGGTAGTGACTAAGAGAGGGCGGCAGGGAAATTCCTGTGGCCGTATACATACTCTAGATCTTGATCTGTGCAGTAGGTACATGGATGTAAAATTCAGTGATCTGCACACTTAAGATTTGTGTACTATACACACATTACATTGTAGTGTTTTAAAATCCTTGGGCCAGGGAGCTTTCCAGATTTTTCAAACTTTCAAGAAATAAATAATGCTGAATTTAGTGGCTACGTATCTTGATGTCTGAAAATTATCTCGAATGGCTCAATCACTGTAAAAAAAAGAGGAAGAAGAACAAAGAGGGAGAGAATAAGCAAAAGAGGAAGAGAGACAGTGAGGTAGGGAAAGAAGTTGATATATTATGCACATATGAACAAACAAAATGTAGACAGAGTTGAGCAATTGATAAACTATAAGAAACACAAACTAATTTGAAATTAAACTTGTAACTTGTTTTGAATGTCACAGCTTAATGACATAGGATTTCATTTTGTCAGTCTATGAATTCAAATATATATCTTGTTTCTACACCAATAATGTTTATAGAAGCATAATAGAATAAATTTTGTTTTTCTTTTTAATTTGTAAAAAATAAAGTTATCATTTTTGTGTAGATTGTAGTGCATAAATGTCAAACATGTTATGAAAAATTATTGACCTTACTAGAGAACAGAAAAAAATGGAACAATATAATATTCAAAGATATAGTAGCAGAAAACTCTCTTTTTAAGATTTTTAAAAATTTTATTGTTGTTCAATTACAGTTGTACCAATTTCCCCCCCATTGCTCTCCCCTGCCAGGCCCCCTCGCTCCCACAGCTGTCCCCACCCTGTTATCCATGCCCACAGGTGCTTTATTGAAAACTGTCTTGAAATGAAGAAAGATACAGGCTTGTATATCAAATGGTATTTTCTGTGTTATTAAAAATTTGTAACAAAAACCAGTTAAATAAAAACAAACTCTGATGAAGTTATTAAACTTCACGTTTAGAGAAATAATTCTATAAGTTTCAGGGGGGAAGAAAGGAAGGCGGCCATTTAAGGGGTGGAGGAAAGTGCTTCATTAGAATTGTCATGAGGGTAGAATAAAAATATAGCTATAAAATTCTTTTATGAAGTCTGAACTACCAAATAGAAGAGAATCATCCTTCCACTCTTGATCTGTATACCAGCTTCTACCTTCTTTCCCCACTACTTGAGAAATAAATTGTAGTGCCCCTAAAATTTATTATTCCAAGGTAAAGACAAAACCCACTCTTGTAGTAAAAGGATTAGAAAAATCAGTTTCATGTCAGAAACACACAAGGTACACACAAAAGTAAATCAGAGGGGGAAATTTGTTAACAGATGAAATATGTGAACTTTTGCATGGAGAGTTATGTAGGAAGCATTAAGAGGGAGGCTGGGAGGTTGAGATATTTGAATCTTATTTAGTATTGACCTAGAGTATAGAGGATTATTTTTTAAATGATACTACAATGAAAGCAGAGTTCTGATTTAAAAAGTAATACCCTGTAATAAATTAGTTAAGAATGTAAGGTATGAAGATCACTTAAAACAGTACTTCTTAAACCATGTTTTTCCAAGGTCTCCTGGGGAAAACAAAGGGGAAGGCCTAGCCAAGTGTCACAAAGACCTCCTTACCTAGTTCACCTGTTCATCTCTTTTACATATTGAAGAATTGTGTAGCATGTCATTTTAACTGACATTAATATGGTGAGGAAAAATATCTGGAATAATAATTCAATATTAATATATCTACTGAATAAAATTATGTACAATTATATTATATAACAAGAAAATATCTTTTTACAAAAAACTCTTTCCAGGGCTCCCTTCATGTCTCTGTTCCTCAGGCTGTAGATGAAGGGGTTCAGCATGGGGGTGACCACAGTGTACATCACAGCCATGACCGTCTCCTTAACAGTAGAGTTATCAGCTGATGGGCATAAATAGAGACCAATAATTGTCCCATAGAACAGTGACACCACAGACAGATGGGAGCCACAGGTGGAGAAGGCCTTGCGGATGCCTCTAGTGGAAGGGACCTTGAGGATGGAGGACACGATTCGTGTATAGGACGCGAGGATGAGTAGGAATGGGGTGACAACAATGAGCCCTCCAATGGTAAATATCACCAGCTCATTAACTCGAGTGTCAGAGCAGGACAGCTTCAGCAGAGCAGACAGGTCACAGAAAAAGTGGGGGATCTCATTGTTTGCACAAAAACACAGTCTAGCCATGAGAAGAGTGTGTAACATGGCATGAAAGGTGGTCAGCAGCCAGGACAGTGCCACCAGGGAGACACAGAGCATGGGGCTCATGATGGTGGCATAGTGCAGGGGGAAGCAGATGGCCACATAGCGGTCATAGGCCATGGCCACAAGGAGGAAGCTCTCCAGGTCTCCAAAAAACAGGAAGAAGTACATTTGGGCCAAGCAGCCTGCATAGGGGATGGATGGAACTTGACTCTGCATGTCGTGCAGCAACTTGGGCACAGTGACAGAGGAGAAGCAGAGGTCAGAGAAGGACAAGTTGCTGAGAAACAGGTACATGGGTGTGTGGAGGTGAGAGTCCAGGTGAATAAGCACGATGATGAGGAGGTTCCCCAGGACGGTGGTAAGATACATGGCCAGGAACAAGGCAAAGAACAGGTTTTGCTGCTCTGGCTCGATGGGTAGTCCCAGAAGAAGGAACTCTGTGATGACAGTTTCGTTCCTTCCTGCCATAGCTGCCTCCACTATCTTTAGAAAGAAATAATAGTGTCCATTGAAACCTGAATTTAAAAATGCATACATTTCTATGATGGTGTTTTAGGAGCTCTACAAAAACACTTTATATCACCTTTTCACAATCATTACAATCTCTATACTCCAACTCTCTATAACCAGAACCTCTGTGATTGAAAATGACTTATTTTCTTTACTTCTCTTTAATACATAACAATGTTCCAACTTTTCTAAAACAATCTTCTCCATTAGCTTCTGAGGCACACAATGTAAATCAGTTTTCCTCAGACCTGCCTGGCCAGGCATCCTCAGTAACTGTAACTGTCTCCTGTTCAGGCAATGTCTTACATGACGATGTTTCTCAGGGCTTTTACTTAAACACTGTTCTATAATTCTACATATATTACCAAGAAAAACGTATATACTCCAAAGGCTTCAATTGCCACTGAAACCTCAGCTGTAGATGTCTCTCTCGCCTATTAAAAAAAAAAAAAAAAGTATATTCAGTTGCTTAATGATTATCTATCCTCAGATGTATCATAGGCATTTAAAAAAAATTTTTAAATATGATTATTGATTTTAGAGAGAAAGGAAGAGAGAGAAGGAAAGAAAGAGAGAGAGAGAGAGAGAGGGATTGATTGCCTCCCATATGTGCCCTGACCAGGGATCGAACTCTGCAAACTAGTTATGTAACCTGACCAGGAATGGAACCCCAAGCTTTTTTGTGTATGGGGTGACGCTCTGACCAGCTGAGCCACACTCGCCAGGGTTCTCATAGGCATTTTAAGCATAACAGATCCCAAAGGAAAATTTACAATCTCACCTTCCGCTTTCCCAATCTCTCTCTCCTTTAATTTCCCGTATCTCATTAAAAGAGTTCCAGGCTCTCCATTCATAAAGCGGAGAGTTTTCTTTCATTCCCATCTGTCTCTCCTCATCAACATCCAATCTGTAAACAAGTCCAATAGATTCTGCCACTGAATTCCCATTCTTCTGTTCCTTATCTCAACTTCCACTGTCCTAAACCTGCTATCGAAACAGCTCTTCGTTCCTGTCCTGCTTCCATGCCGGAACCTCTCTCCTTTGTATCTTTCAGTCTCACCGTGGCATTCTGTGATGAAAACCTGATCGTCATTCTTCCTAAAGTCTCCATGGATCCTCATTGTTCTTAAGATACAGGTAAACTTTCTTTCAAAAAGATGCTTCATCTTTTTCACTTGTTCAGTGAAGGGGAACATAGCCAATAATGTTGTGTCACTGTGCACAGTGACAGGGACTTCCTAGACTTAGTGTGGTGATCACAGTGTAAGGTATATAAATGTCAGATCACTGTGTTATACCCATGAAACTAATATAATATTTTACACCAACTATGTTTTAATTAAAAAGTGCTCACCAGACCTGTTCTACCACCACAGCTTTGTCTGGCCCCACAATTGCGCTCCCATGTCCCTCTCCAGGGTCACAATTTCTTGCCTCCAGCTTTTGCACTTGCTGTTCCTCTTGCCTAACATCTTCCTCCCTCTGTGCCCTCTTCACCTGGCTTTCCCTTACTTATCCTCCAGGTATGTTACATGTCACTTACAGCTAGACCTTCCCTGTCTCCCCAGACCATGTGAGGACCTCTGCTATGGTTTACAGCACACTGTGCTTGTCCCCACAGCACTCAGTCCCATTGGGATTATTCGTTCATAGCTGTCTGCCTACGAGATTGTAAGATCCATGCAGAAAACACCATGTCTGCTCATGACTGCAGCTGGCACGGTGCCCCGATATAGTCCATGTTTCCTAAATATTTATTGGCTGTGCTTCAGACTGAGACATGCATTTCTTTAACTTTAAAGGCAGCAGAAATCCTTTTAAATAAGAGTCACTGCTCCTACTAAACTTTCCCAGAGCAAGAAGTCTCTAGCCTCAACCATTTAGCACTAAATATGACACTTGATTAGAGAATTGATTAATGTTGTGCCCATGAAAAATATTAGAATACCTCAGATAATCTACTCCTGTCACTACTTCAGATGATAAAGGTATATAGCCAGATAGATAGTTAGGTAGGTAGGTAGCTAAACCTCCCATTGGTTCTATTTCTCTGGAGCTCCCTGACCAAGACACTTTCATGCCTTCAAAGCAAACAAAGAAAGCAGAGGAGAAGCACTAAGGGATGTGAGAAGCTCCTTCCATAAAGACATAACTGAGTCCAGTTGCTGGGATTTTCAATGCTTGATGCCACTGGACCCAGCCACATTAATAGTCCCTACACTTGGACACTATGTACTGGTGATACAGGGGAGAAAAACATCCAGGGAAAATCAGACACCTGCTTTCTCTGAGTTTTGTTTCCCAGATAAATTAAAGGCAGCTGACTCTTGTGACAACAGTAGGACTGGAGATGACAAATAGGAGACAGAAGCTGCAGGTGCCACCATTGACGATGCGATGAGCCTCTCGTCTTCTTCACCCGTTCAGTCAGTCATCCTCAGCCTGGATTGCACATGAAAGGTCACCCAGGCAGCACTTCTGAAACTAATGTGCACATAGGTCACCTGGGAGTCCTCGTAAAACTCTGATTCTGACTCAGTAGGAAAGTGGCTACTTTTTAACTTAGCACTCTGGTGATGCCCATCCTTGTCCACAGATGACAGAGTGAGCTGCAATTATATATGATGCTACTAAAAATAAAGATCACTGGTCTCCTCAGATAAATTTAACCACAATATCTGAGAGAGGGCCTACACAAAGTTGTTTAAAGCTCAAGGCAATTCTAAAATAAAGCAAGGGCTAGAGTAATGACTGCATTAAAACCTATCTCAAAAGCAGTTATTACATTAAAATTATATTATATTGTAGGAATGCATCCCAAATGAAGTAATGTTTATGAATTCTATTATTAATAAAAGATTGTAACTAATTGACATTAATAAAAATATTTTATTTTTATTTATTTTACTGATTTTTTCTTAGAGAGAAAAAAGGGGGAGGGGAAAAGGACAGGGGAGAGAGAGAGAGAGAAACATCAACTTGCTGTTGCATTCATTTATGCATTCATTGATTGATTCTGTATGTGCCCTGACCAGGAATTGAACCCACAACCTTGAGTATTGGACAAGGTCCTAACCAACTGAGCTACTCAACAATGCCATTAATCAAAATATTTCAGAATTTGGGGGAATCTTGGGAGGCTGAGAAGTGGAGAAAAGGACGGATATCATGCTTGAAAAGTCTCCTGCAGAGAATCACACAACCTGGGATAACAAGAACCTCAGGTTGGAAGAACCCTAAGAGACCAACTCATTCATTCTCTGCCCAACTTACCCAGTCTGTCTGAGGGTGATTCCAGGATGCTGGCCTGAGATTATGTTTCCATTTATTCATTAAGGTTGTGATGTAGCAGCCGCTGTAGTCGTTGCCTGTGCTTGCGACATCCCTTCCCACATCTCCCACCCTACACATCCTTGGGCCTAAGGAGCCTTGGACCTCAGAGGAGTCTAGGTCCTGGAGGATTCATTAAAGGCAAAGTAATTACCCAGAATCTCTCAGGACAAATGCTCTCAGAATCTTAAAAAAGTGACTGATTACAGTCATTGATCACACCGGACTACGCCTGGGGCCAGGGCAGGTGGAATATGGAGAAGCTCATGTATGGACACTTAAACACTGCCTGCCAAGGGAATGGACAGAAAATCAAAAACTACCTTTAGCCAAATGAAAATGCAAACAGGAGTTTCCAAAATCTATGGAATATAGCCAAAAGTGGTTCTAAGAGGGAAGTATAGAGCAATACAGTCCTACCTCAAGAAATAAGAAAATTCCCAAATAAACAACCTAACTTTGCACCTAAAGCAACTAGAAAAATAATAACAAACAAAACCCAGAGAAAGTAAGAGGAAGAAAATAAAAAATATCAGAGAAGACATAAACAAAATAAAGACTAAGAAACAACAGAAAATATCAATGAAACTAAGAACTGGTTCTTTGAAGAAATAAACAAAATTGACAAACCTTAAACAAGACTCATTATTAAAAAAAGGGAAAGCCCAAATAAATAAAATCAGAAACAAAAAGGAAGTTACAAATGACACCACAGAAAAACAAAGGGTCATAAAAGACTTCTGTGAACAATTATATGCCAACAAATTGGTCAACTTAGGAGAAATATAAATTTCTAGAGACATGCAATCTTCCAAGGCTAATCCAGGAAGAAAGAGAAAATCGGAACAGAATGATTACTAGCAATGAAATTGAAGTAGTATTCAAAAAATTCCAAACAAACAAAACTCCAAGACCAGAAGGCTTCACAAGTAAATTCTACCAAATATTTAAATAGTAAAATAACAATTACAAGTTATTTAATAAAAAAGAGTATTAATACCTATCATTCTCAAACTATCCCCAAAAAAGTTTGAAATGGCAGGAACACTTCAAACTCATTCCACAAGGCAAGCATTATCCTGGCTCCAAAACCATACAAAGACACTACAAACAAATAAAATTACCAGAAAATATCCCTGATTAACATAGATGTAAAAATTCTCAACAAAAGATTAGCAAACCAAATTCAATAATACATTAAAAGAATTGTCGACCATGATCAAAGCGGGATTTATTCCAGCGATGCAGGGAAGGTTCAACATCTATAACTCAAGCAATGTAATACATCACATCAACAAAACCAAGGATAAAAATCATATGTTCATTTTAATAGATGCAGAAAAAGCATTTGACAAGACAATTCAATGTCCACGTATGATAAAAAACTCAACGAAGTGGTTATAGAGGAAATATCTTAACATAATAAAGAAATGAACTAAATCCAAAGAACAAGAAAGAAAAGAACCAAGATCATTGTAGAAATGAAAGAAAAAGAGTCATAAAACAACATAAAAGGCGAATGAAACTGAGAATTAGTTCTTCAAAAAGATAAAGAAAACTGACAATTCTAAATTAGATTAACTGAGATGAAAAAATGAAGATTTAATCAATAAAATTTGAAATGAATGAGAAATTACAACTGATATCACAGAAATACAAAGAATCTTGAGACTATTAAAATAATTATATGCCAACAAATTGGATAACGGAGAAGAAATGAATGAATTCTTACAAAAATACAACTACTAACAATGAATTATGAAGAAACAGAAAAATCTAAAAAAGAGGAAGGGGGGTTGAATCATCAATCAAACACTTCCCAACAAAGAAAGAACCAGGATCAGATGGTTTCACTAGTGAATTCTGCCAAACGCTTAAAGAAAAATTAATGCCAATGCTTCTCAAACTCTTCCAAAAACCTGAAGAGGAGGAAGCGCTCCCAAACTCATTTGACTAGGCCAGCGTTACCCTGATACCAAAGTCAGATAAGTACAGTGCAAGAAAGAAAACTGTGCGTCATTATGCTTGATGAATATAGGTGCAAAGTTCTCAACAAAATATTAGCAAACAAAATGCAACAGCACATTAAAAAGACCATAGAACACGCTCAAGCAGGAATAATCCCTACGTCACACAAAAGCTTTTCTGTGCAGCAAAAAAAAGCGAGCACAAAAGGCGTCCTACGGGATGGGAGAGCACACTTGCCAACCATCATTCCGAAAAGAATTTAACGTCCAAAATATAGAAAAACCTCCTGGAACTCAAAAAATCAGCTCAACCTCACAAATCATCAAGGAAATACCGATGAATATGCCACAATGACATGTCACCTCACACCTGTTAGGATAAATATCAAAATGAAAAAAATAAATGTTGTAGAGGATGTGGAGAAATTGGAACCATTCCACACTATTGGCTATATATCCAAAAAAAAAGAGATATCTACAACCCTATGTTTACTGAAGAGTTGAATTTATAGAAACAGAGAATACAATGGTAATGGAGCAGGGGTGGGTAAGGGAAAAAAATAAGAGGTTTTTTGATGGGTATAAAGTTTCTGTTATGTAAAACGATTAAGTTCTAAAGATTCACTGCACAGCATAGTACCTATAGTTAATAATATGGAATTGTGAACTCTAAAATATGTTGAGAATAGACCTTATGGTAAGTGTTCTTACCAACAACAAAAGAGAAAAACCAGCCTTTCTATCTTTTTCCGGCGTTCGAGATGTCGAAGCGAGGACGTGGTGGGTCCTCCAGTGTGAAATTCAGGATTTCCCTTGGTCTTCCGGTCGGAGCTGTGATCAACTGTGCTGACAACACAGGAGCCAAAAATCTGAATATCATCTCTGTGAAGGGGATCAAGGGACGACTGAACAGACTTCCTGCTGCTGGTGTGGGTGACATGGTGATGGCTACAGTCAAAAAAGGCAAACCAGAGCTCAGAAAGAAGATACATCCAGCAGGGGTAATTCGACAACAAAAGTCATTCCAGAGAAAAGATGTTTCTTTATTTTAAGAAAAGTGTTTCTTTATTTTGAAGATAATGCAGGGGTCATAGTAAAGAATGAAGGCGAAGTGAAAGGTTCTCCCATCACAGGACCAGTTGCAAAGGAGTGTGCAGATTTGTGGCCCAGGATTGTGTCCAGTGCTGGCAGCAAAGCATGATTCTCTGGTGTATTTGTAGAGAAAAAAACCATTAAAAATTATACCCCCCCCCAAAAAAAGAAAGAAAAAAAACCCACAAAGAACACTAGGACATTCTTGGAGGTAACAGATATGCTTAATACTTTGGTTGTGGTGCTATATTATATGAGTATATATATATCCAAACTCATCAAGATATAAAAATTAAATATGTGCAATTTTCATAAATTATATTTCAATAAAGTTTGAAAAACAAATGAATATAAAACAGAGCAAACTTCAATTTTTGCATGTTAAGATTGAAGTGTTCATAGAGTATATGTGGAGATGTCTACTATGAAGACAAAAATAAGAATTAGGAACTACAGAAAGATCACAGATAGAGATCTGGAAGTAAGCAGAATACATGAGAGGATTAAAATTATGGATTTAGAGACCATGATGTAGAAGGGAGAATAAGGGAAAAAATGGACCCAACTTAGAAATCTAGACAGTGCCATACGTGGAGCTCAGATTGAAAAATAAATGCCTGCTCCCCTTATTTCTCAGGTGGGGGGAAATGAGAGGGAAAAACCCTAAATTTTGATACACTGAGATATTAAGTAAGCTCAATACTGATCCGCACTGGGACCTGGAAAGTCATCAAATTCCACATTTTTCAATCTTTAAAATGGAGGTAAGATTCCACAAAGAAGCAGAATTCATCACAAGAGTAGATTAAGATCACGAGTCGTCGTCGTCGTCGGCAGCCGTCCGTCTCGAGAGACGATGGTGTAGCTTCTTAAGAGTCTATCTGCACCGCCGAGAATGGCTGTGCAGTCCGACTCGGGAGTGACACGGTATCTGTCTCCTCCCGTGTTGAATCGACATCTTGCGATGACGCTGGAGTGTCCTCTCCAGTGAAGCTGAAGCTACAGAGCCTGGGCAGGGTGATATGGAGGGTCTGCTGTTGCCCATGCAGCAGACCCATCACGAGTATAAAATTTGTTGATAAATTCCAAAATACTAAGCAGGAAAGAGACACCCTTAAAAAGTGAAAGTGTTGACCAGACTTTGGCTTTCTTCTCTGAACTTAAGGGAGGAACATTGAGAACCCCAGGTATGCATTAGCTCCCATGTAAAGACAAACTAAACTAGTCTAGTAAAGAAGACAGAACATATACTTTAGGTTCAGTTCAAATAAAAAAGACAATGTAGATATAAACAGTCAAAGGAGAAAACATTGAGAGACAAAATGTTGTGAATGCTTGCTCAGGAAGAGAGAAGTTAAGGAACATGTATGAATGACTCATGGGCATGGACAACAGGGTGGGGCATGATTGCAGGAGGAGGGGGTGCGCTGGGCGGAGGACAGCAAAGTGGGGGAAATTAAGACAACTGTAACAGAAGAACAATAAAATATTTAATAAAAACAAAAGTGAGAGTAAAAATATGTTTAATGAGCAGATGTGGAAATTCTACTCTAGAAGGCCCACCCCCTTCAAATATGAACACTCCCACCCCTGCACCTTGCCTCCAGCTTGCCATTTCTAGGCTGAAAAGAAATGGAACTTTTCCTTCCAGGAAAAAAAAAAAAAAAGTGTATTCAACAATAAATAGTCCAATTTAGCAGAGCTATTCAATAGAGTGAGATGTTTGATTTTTAGTCAATATTAACTGAGGAGGACACAGTATTTTTTAAAGCAGAGTTTTAATTAAATAAACTACACAATAAATTAGTGGCTTCACAGCTGAAGACAGAAAGATCCATTAAAGGTTTGAGGTGATGCTTCTCAGGGTCACTGGGGAATAAAAGAGAGGAAGGCCTTCCTAGCAGTTCAATGAGATCCCCTTTCTGAGTTAAATAACATACCTCCACTTTATTTCTTTTACTTATTGTACAATTATTTAGTATATAATTTTTTAAAAGATCAATACTAAAAAAAGAAGTGTGGTTAGTATGACAAGATTAATACTAATATATCTACTGTATAAAATTATGCAAAAAGTCCACTTAAATTTTTTTTAATTACAGAGAGAGAGAGGAAAGGAGAGAGAGAGAGAGAAATATCAATGTGAGAGAGACATCAATTGGTTGTCTCACATATGCACTCAGACCAGGGGCCAACCCACAACCTAGGCATGTGTCCTTACTGGGAATTGAACGCACGACCTTTAGGTTTATGGGACAATGCTCCAACTAACTGAGCCACACAGGCCAGAGCCAAAAATTCCATCTTATATCCCACATATGAGTGAAATTATATGGCTCAACTTTTTCTGTCTTATTTCATTTAGCATCTTATTCTCAAGGCCCGTCTATGTTGTCACAAGTGGCAGTATTTACAGTAATCTTTTCTCATGTATCGTAGACATGTATGCCTGAAACCTATATAATCTTACTAACCAATGTCACACCAATAAATTTAATAAATAGCCTTGACCAGTGGCTCAGTTGACTGGAGTACCATCCCGTACACCAAAAGGTTGCAGGTTCGAGGTTGCAAATGGGAGGCAACTGATTGATGTTTCTCTCTCACATCGATGTTTCCCTTTCTCTCTCTCTCCCTCCCCACACTTCTCTCTCTCTAAAATCAATAAGCATGTCCTCAGGTGAGGATTTAAAAATTGAATAAATAAGAAAATCCAAGCTTTATCATCATACAGAGAAGGGCATTTTATTTTTACAAAAGACTCTGCCCAGGGCTCCTTTCATGTCTCTGTTCCTCAGGCTGTAGATGAAGGGGTTCAGCATGGGGGTGACCACAGTGTACATCACAGCCATGACCATCTCCTTAACAGTAGAGTTATCAGCTGATGGGCATAAATAGAGACCAATAATTGTCCCATAGAACAGTGACACCACAGACAGATGGGAGCCACAGGTGGAGAAGGCCTTGCGGATGCCTCTAGTGGAAGGGACCTTGAGGATGGAGGACACGATTCGTGCATAGGACACGAGGATGAGTAGGAATGGGGTGACAAGAATAAGTCCTCCCGTGATAAATATCACCAACTCATTAACTCGAGTGTCAGAGCAGGACAGCTTCAGCAGAGCAGACAGGTCACAGAAAAAGTGGGGAATCTCATTGTTGGCACAAAAACACAGTCTAGCCATGAGAAGAGTGTGTAACATGGCATGAAAGGTGGTCAGCAGCCAGGACAGCGCCACCAGGGAGACACAGAGCATGGGGCTCATGATGGTGGCATAGTGCAGGGGGAAGCAGATGGCCACATAGCGGTCATAGGCCATGGCCACAAGGAGGAAGCTCTCCAGGTCTCCAAAAAACAGGAAGAAGTACATTTGGGCCAAGCAGCCTGCATAGGGGATGGATGGAACTTGACTCTGCATGTCGTGCAGCAACTTGGGCACAGTGACAGAGGAGAAGCAGAGGTCAGAGAAGGACAAGTTGCTGAGAAACAGGTACATGGGTGTGTGGAGGTGAGAGTCCAGGTGAATAAGCATGATGATGAGGAGGTTCCCCAGGACGGTGGTAAGATACATGGCCAGGAACAGGGCAAAGAAAAGGTTTGGCTGCTCTGGCTTAATCGGCAAGCCCTGGAGGAAGAAGGATGAGATGATGGTTTGATTTCTTCCTGTCATGTTCTGTGTCCAGTATCTTTAGGAAAAAATAACAAAATCCATTAAAAATCTGAATAAGAAAGAACCCATTTCTATGATATGTGGTCTTAGTTGTTCTTCAATAATTGATTTCCCTCTCATTATTTGTAGCAGCACTTACTGTTACCACAAATCCAAGCCACTTTTCAGATCTGTGTTCTCATTTTTCATCAATTAGCTTGTAACAACATTGAGTCTTCCCTCTCCTCTAAAACACTCTCATCTCTTATCTTCAGTGTGATCCCACCGGTTCTCCTTATACTTTCCTGGGCATTTATTCTCAGTAATTGTGACTGCTTTCTTCTCTGGCAGTATCTTATATTTTGGTGTTTCTCTGGGCTTTTTTAAAAAACACTATTTTCTTATAATTTTCCGTATACAGCCCTAAAGAGCTTGTGTATTCCCATGGTATCGATTACCATATAAATCTCATGGGTAAAACTTGATCACCTTCAGAACTACATCATCAATTGCTTAGTCATTTTCCCCCCGCCCCATGTAATATCTTAAGAATCTTCACCTCAACAGATTCCCAAATGAAACTCATAATCTCACCCTGCCCCTCTTCCAGTCCACTCCTCCAAGTCTCTCACATCTCAGCCCCAAGCCATAAACCTTCCCTCTCTCCCCAGACCAGGTGGGAACTCATTGCTGTTTCCACAGCACCCTATGCTTGTCCCCACAGCACTCAGTCCTGTTGGGATTATTTACTCATCACTGTCTTCTCTACTGCACTGTAAGCGCCATGCAGGAAAGGTCATGGCGGCAGCAGGGCGGGCACCTGGCACAGGTCTCGATGTAGCTGATGTTTCATAAATATTTATTGGCTGCACTTCCGGCCGAGACATGCATTCTTCCAACTGAAGAGCAGAAAACGTCTGTTAAGTTAGAATATCTACATCTACTAAATCTTGTCAGAACAAGAGCTTTCTAGTTTTTGACACTTTATTACAGAATTCCTGGATGTAACCTCAGACTTCTAGAAAATATTAGACTACCTCAACCACGTTACTCTTTATCATAGACAACCCAGTATATACATCCACCCACACTGTTGCTCTCTGCTGTGTTGATATCCACAGGATATGATGATGTTGCTGTGAAAAATAAACCCAAGGGGGAGGTTTAGTAATGAGGGGAGAAAAGGAAGGGATGAAGATCAATTCTACCTGAGCGCTCCAGCTTTTCTCCAGATATCCATCCCTGAGAGTGTGCCTCAGTGCTGACGGAGATAGCTAAGGGGGAGCATGAAGGGATTTGGGAAGTTCCTTCCCTAGAGAAACGTAACTGAGTCCAGTCGCTGGGGCTTCCATCCTGCTGATGCTGTTTAATTGAGCCACATTCATACATGTGGACATAATGGGTTGATTTTGCAATAGAGAGAAACATCAAATGAAGTTTCACATACCTAATTTCTCAGAGTTTTTCTTCCCTGGGAAACAAGTGGGACCCATCTCTGGTGTCAAGAGTCTGGTGTCACAAAGCAGAGAGCGAGCACTTGCAGCTGGTGCCACTGATCAGGCTTATGGGCTTCAGGGGCTTGATTAATGATGCCTCATCGTAACCTGGTGACTCAGTAGTTGTTCATCTGAACTGCACATAAGAATCACAAAGGGCAGTGCTTCTAAAAGTTAAACTTAACATATGAAGTACTGAGGGACCCTGTTAAATGCTGACTTTGAAATGAAGTTCTACATTTCAAAAGCACCAACTTTACGTTTGGTAATGCCAACTCTGCTGGTCCGTGGACAACACTTTGAGCCGTAAGAGCATGCAACGCATTTTAAAATACAGATTACTGCACCCTCCCCCAATAAATGTAATCAGACACTGGAGAGGGAGAACCTATTCAAAACATTTTAAAGCTCCTTATGTAATTCAAACATATAGTCAACGTTTAAGAGCTTCTATATAATCACGAGGCACACATTAACAGTAATATTTATGAATGCTATCATTAAAAACTGGTGGACATCAGTCAAAATATCTCTAGAATGTGAAGAAATCTTGAGAGGCTGAGAGGTGAAGAGGATTATTATACTGGAAAAACTATGCTGCAGAACAGCACACGAGACCCTCTGGTTTGAAGGACCCTAAAAGGCTAGCTCGTTTGTCTTCTACCCAACTTACCCAGTGTGTCAGAGGGTGATTCCAGCCCTGGCCTGAGATTATGTTCCCCTTTATTCACTAAGGCATGTGATGTAACAGCCTCTGTGTTTGTCACCTGTGCCCGCAACATCCCTTCTCAGATCTCCCATTGGATCCCGGAGGAGGCTAGATCCCAGCAGAATTCATTAAAGGCAAGGTAATTACCCAGGATCTCTCAGGATGATGTTCTCAGGATCCTTGAGCAGTGAGTGATTAGTCACGGATCACACCGGACTATGCTTTGAGGGGACGATGGGGTTGAAGAGCACTCATGTACAGATGCTTAAACACTGCCTGCTCTATGGACAGTAGTCCTATGAGGCTGGAGCCTACTTTTTTTGAAGGTTGGGGAAGCCATGAAAACAAGCATGGGTAAGGACTGTAAATATCCTAAAATAACTTCAAATGTAGGAGTTTAGGCTTTATCTTTTGGGCAACAAGAAGCCATCAGGGTACTACCATGGGAGATACAAGTGGGAAGGATTTCCAGGGTATCAGAATCTCTCACTACAACCTAATTCCCCATAAACACACCCCAGGAGAGATAAAGCTGCAGCTAACAGGGATTTGACTTCTCTGACCTAACCATATGCAGACACATGGAAAGGACAAGAATAAAAGATACACTCTCCCAGATCATTTCACTCTTCCTCAGACCAAGAAAGTGAAAAAACCCAGATTTACATTTTATTAAGGTACATCTAGCTTCTTACCTAAGAAAACTGTAACAGCACCCCGCCACCACTGTTGTCTCTACCACTCTACAGATGGGCCAGACTAACTCCTAGTCTCCAGCTCTTCCTTACCCTGCAATTGGTCACAAGGCTGTACCTAACATTATAACCTCCTTCCATACCTATGTCACATTCCCTTTTCATCACTTCAGCTGGATGGGATTATTCACATTCAACCTTCATTCCTTAGGTGCCTGAATCCTCAGTGTTATTGCCTTCATTGGGTTGTTACAGTTTTCTGTTAACTTTTACTAAGTGGTGCCCCAAAGAATCTTCTAGATATCCAGCATGGTCTTTCCTCATTGTGTAGAGAAACCAGTTTTCTATGGTAACTCCTTTATTTGATGTAGGTTCAGTGACCCAAAATGGCCATGGGGCTGTCTCAGCTTCCAGCAGAACAGAACCACTGAAGCAATCCATAGAAGTACTCCTCCCTTGGAAACTGCATCAGACCCTTCTTGGGCACCACTTAGAGTCTCTCAGGTGTATCTTTATTCCAGACAGTTCTGCACAGACTTCAACAAGCTTCACATAGTTACGATCTGACTGCATTACCCCAGGCCTGATCCACCTGCTTCTTGTGTCTTGCCATTCCTGCCATAGAGCTTCTGACTTCCTGGCGTAGACGCTCATGGGAAGCCAGCTTAACACTCATACACACACAACATGGAAGAGTAGGGGAGTTAGTGACCCATGAGCCAATTCTTAAAGGACAGATGCTGAGAGCTGATGAATATGTGCTTCCCCTGTTTTCAGAGCTGGATGGTCCTACGATGCATTTCATCCAGACTTACTCACTCCAGGTGGTGGCCAACTCAATAAGCCACCCCAATACTTGTTCTCCCTTTGTCCTTCTTTACCCCCTCTGTCACTTCTCCCGATGAAATAATATTCCCAAATAAACTACTAACAAGTAAGACTTTGTCTCAGTCTGTTTTTTGGAACCCAGGCTATGACAGAGTGTAAGATCTCTAAACCAGAAGAACCCAAAATTATAAGGGTAGGGAGCAAAAATTCTGTGAATATATTAGCGGGTTGGCCAAAATGTTTAGTTTTTTTCTGTAAGATGGCTCTAGTAGTGCTTAGTTGTTTTAACTTCATTTGAAACAATTTTGTTAGATTGTATTGTGACAGCTGTCATATCAGTCTGCATTTTAAAAACATCAAAATTGGTGAATTTTTGTGTAGCTATCTTAATATTGAAGATGGAATGTACACATTTTCAACATATTATGCTTTATTATTTCAAGAAAAGTAAAAATGCAACTGAAATACACACACAAAAAGATTTGTGCAGTGTATGGAGAAGGTGCTGTGACTAATCAAACACGTCAAAAGTGGTTTGCAAAATTTCTTGGTACTGTTGACATTTTGGCCAAATAATTCTTTGCTATGAGGCTGTCTTATGCATTGGAAGATGTTTAGCAGCACCCCTGGCCTCTACCCACTAGGAGCCAATAGTGGGAGATGGCTGACATACTCAAAATATCCAAATCAATAAAGTTATTGATGAAAATGAAAAATGTGTTTTTTCTTTTATAGAAAGAACTAAATAGACTTTTTGGCCAACCCAATATTTGGTCTGATAATGACAGAAGTTGGTCCTGCTACCACACCCCTTGATTCCCAGACTCGTGAATCATGGCTACGGGGGAAAGAGCACCATATTTTGGCTCCTGGTTCAAAGTATATGTGCCATTTTCTGTAGGACTTTACACCAATATTTCTGGATGTAATCTCCCAGCTGGCACCACAACGGAATCTTTGCTACAGGCAGTAACTGTAAAGCTAGAAAAAACCAATACCATATGACCTCACCTGTAAGAGGAATCTAAGAACAAAATAGAACCAGAGGCATGGAAACATGGAACAGACTGGCAGTGACCTGAGAGGAGGGGGGAGGAGGATAATGGTGGAAAGAAGGGGAAGGGACTAGTCAAAGAACATGTGTGAATGACCCATGGACGTGGACAACAGGGGGAGGGGACTGACTGTGGGAGCGGGGGCGGGAGGGTGGGCAGACGAGGGCAAAGGGGGAAAAATTGGGACAACTGTAATAGAATAACAATTTTAAAAAGAACTTGCTATCGTCCTCTGCATCTTCCTTTCATGGAATCCCTCCACCTTGTTTTTGGAGCTGGGGACTATAATTCCTCTCCTCTCGCTTGATTCATAGAATGGTGAACAACAGGGATCTAATGAATGAGGCAGGAGGAGGATGCACAGAGGAAAGGCCAGAGTGCAGATGTGTTTCAGAAGGACAGGTCGGAGGAAGTAAAGAGCATTAAATGGAAAACATACATAAAACAAGAAATGTTTATAATTTTAATGAACAAATTTATATCTTTACTAAAAGATATGAGAAGATATAAATAGACATGATATACTCCCTAATGGGAAGATGTACTGTTATAAATTTGTCCATTCTCCCCAGAATAATTTCTAAATTTGATGCAATCCTAAGAAAAACTCCAACAAGATTTATTTTGTTTATTTTAAAATTAAATTTATCAGGGTGACATTGGTTAATAAGATTATATGGGTTTTGAATGTACAGTTCCATGATACATCATCTGTATAATGCATTGTGTGCCCACCACCCAAAGTCAAATCTTCTCCCACCCTTAGATAAAGACACTGTGAGACATACACATCATGGAATACTACTCAGTCATGAGAAGATGAAATATTGCCATTTTCTAGAACATGGATGGATCTTGAGAATATCATGCTAAGCAAAATAAGTCAGAAATAGTTAAGAACCATACGATTTTACTCACATGTGGGATATAAAACTGAAGGAAACAAATGAACAAGACAAACAAAAACTCACACAGACAACAGTATAGTCGTTACCAGAGGGAAAGGGGGTAGAGGGGATAATAAAGGGAGAAGGGGTCAAATATATGGTGTCCAATAAAATTTTTTTCCTTTTTATATATATTTTTAATTTTCTATTTGTAACTTTACTTTTATTGTTGACACTATTACAGATGTCCCCGTTCACCACCACCCCTTTGCCCACCTCCACCCAGCTCCCACCCCCCTTCCCTCTGGCCATCACCACAGTGTCATCTGTGTCCATGGGTCATGCATGTATGTTCCTTGGCCAATCCCTTCACCTTCTTTTATCCAGTCCTCCCTCCCACCTCCCTCTGACAGCTGTCAGTCTGTTCCATGTATTCATTTCTCTGTTTGTACATTTGACTTTATAATCAACATGGCATTTTGAATCAATATGAAAATGATGTACTACTCAAGAGATGGTGTTGAAATAATTAGCTACCTATTTGGGAAATTTAAAAAGTTAAACCTCTTTGTCTTGCAATCTACATAAAGGTAGCTTCTAAATGGACCAAAAAGCTAAATCTATAAAATAGAATTACAAAGGAATATGAAAATACATTAAAAACCTTAGCATAAAATTGTTTATTTTTTTCCAAATGCTTTCCAGTGGTTCCAGTATCACTTATTGAATAGCTTTTCTTCCCTAATTTCAGATGCTACCTTTATCACTAAGTTCTCTACATACTTGTGTCTCTTTTTCTACTTTAAATTCTGTTCTATTAACCTGTTCATTAACCAGTATCATATTTTGCATGAATAAATGTTTTCATAATACAGGCTGGTTTTAAAATGTCTGCCATTTCTTTGACACTCTTTCCTTCAAATGGTGGAGCCTAATTCCCCTCTTCCTAAATGTGGCCCATACATAATGATTCACTGTGGTAGTGATGTGACTTCCAAGGCTAGGTCATAAAAAGGACAGCTTCCACCTGGATAACTCAGTATTAGATTACTCACCCTAGGGGAAGCCAGCTACCATGTCATGAAGACACTCAGGTAGCCCTTTGTAAAGGCCCACACTGTAAGAAAAAAGGCCTCCTGTCAACAGAAAGCACCCACGTGGCAGTCATTTGCATAAGCCACTTTGGAAGTGTGTCCCCAGCTAAGTTACTTACTCCTGAAATCCTGGTCCACTGAAAGTGTGAGAGATAATAAATGTTTATTGTTTTAAGCCACTAATTTGGGCGTAGGGGTAATTTGCTATGCAGAAATAGATAACTAATATGCTTAAAGCTTTATAGCATATAATAAAGCTATTGTCTATTATTCTTTTGTTTTCTTGACAATTTTTTTACATAACCTTTAGTACCAGCTTGGCATGTATGTGTGTATATATGTATACACAAGAAGAAAAATTACATGCCACAAAATAAAAAAAGATCAGCATCTTTGTCTTCCTAGCCAAGAAAATGATTTGCCCAAGTCTTCTTTCCTGAACTTCATTAATATTTTAAGGTTTTATTAATATATTTTCCATATTTATCATTTAGCCTTAATTAGTACTGGAATTTTTTCTACATTAAATGGTATCTTTATCCATTTTACATTCTCATGGTTGTGGGTTGTTCTAATACCATCTACTAATGATTTCTGCATATTGTTTTCTATTGTAGTGCCTTACTAAATTATCTCATGTTTGCAGTTGTTTCTCAGTTAATTTTCTTAGGATTTCCATGTATACAATTATATATTCTGCCAACAGCAATAATTCTTATACCTCAAGTCTAATGTGTCTAATTTAATCTAATGTGTCTCTGGACCCCAGAATAAAAATTCCCTAAGTTTAGAAATTTGAGTTACTTTGTTAAGTGCTTTGTCTCCAGCACCTGAAACACTGCTTGGCACAGAGTGTATGCTCACTAAATATGTGAAGTAATTAAATGAATTGTATATACTAGCAGCTCCAGGACAGTGCTTAGTAATAGTACTAATTGTGGGCACCTTGTCTTCTTGTTCCTGACTTTAGTGGGAATGTCCCCTTTAAGCTTGATGTTAGCCTTTGGGCAGACTCAAATGTATCATTATCTCATGTTAAATAAGAGTCTATTTCCATTACATCGAGCATTTTTATTTGAAATAGTTGTTGAATTTTAGCAAATATACCATTTTTATAAAGAGTAAAACTATTTTTCAAAAATTTTTTAAACACTGAAAAGAATTTAAATATTTTAATTCAACAAGTAAAATACAGAAAAGCAATAGCTAGAAAACCATGGTAATTTAAACAATAACAAAAACGTGCTTTAAGTTATACTGTTTAAACGTCTTTTATCACTATTTACATTTCATTCATTACATTGGTATAATACTTCATCTCAGCATCTACAATTTTGACAAATGCTTGGAAAGTTTTTTGTTCAGAAACAGATGCCGGTCTGACAGAAACACATTTGAAAATATTCTTTTTCTGGTCATAGTTTCCAACACACCTATAAACTCGGTCTCTAATCAGTCTTGGGAGTTCACGGTCCTGTTTAAAAAAAAAAAAAATCAATAAAATCACTCATTACTTCATCTAAATTTCAATCTTTTGAAACTAATCATACGATCAACTAAATATGAATCACTCCAAAATATTATAGTAACTCCATTACCTGATGTAGGGCCCTGCTGCTGACAAGACCATGACAGCTAGGCTTAGAGGGGTGCCCTCTCACAGAGGAAAGACCTTCTTACAAGCTAGCAAGCTGCTGCTCCTTAAACTACTGACTAGTTCTGTAACGGCACTTCTGTAAGACTGCCAGAGTTCTACTTTCAGTAGATGGCAGAAATGTAGCTCATACCAACTGCCCAACTAAGAACAACTAGAATATCTTGAGGAAATACTTAAAAATCTCCTTGTAGATTTCAGAGATACCAAGGCAGTGAGGAACTAGAGTCCTCACCTGAGAAAGGGTAGGAGTCCACGATGGGGCCTGACATTCGGGGATGCTTTCCCCCTGGCGTATCCGTCAATTATAATCAAAGTGATTGAGAGTCGCAAGAAACTGAGCGGAGGATTTGACAGGCTCATAGAGTTGGGAGAGAAAAAAAGTAGAACTGGAGGCCCCTAAAACAAAGAGATTCTGGTAACCACCCCCACCCATGTCCCAGGCTTAGGGTTGGGACTCAAAAGGGCTATGCCTTAATGGGACTAGTAAACCAGAACAAGATCAGCCAGCATCAAATCCTCTCCATCATGAGTAAATCTAAATTATTCTGGGATTGCTTTTACTAAAGGGTCACAAAAAAAGCCTAACTATAAGGGAAAATATTGATTATTGCTAAAAGTACTGCATTAAAGTGAAGAATTTCTGTTCCATAAAAGCCACCATTAAAACTCAAAAAGCAAATCATGAAGTATGAGAAAATATTTGCAATATATATAATGGACAAAGAACTTGTACCCAGAATAGTTTTTTAAAAACCTCCTATAAATCAATAACAACAAACAACAACAAACGAAGAAGAAAAAAAGAACAGGAGGCCTGAACAGACTTTACAAAGAAGTCATCTAAAGGGCCAGTATGTATGCAAGGTGCTCAACCTCATTAGTCACCAGGGCGCTGTAGAGAAATGAGATTGCACTGAACACCCACTGGAAACGCTAAAATAAAAGAGACTAACAGTACTAAGTGTTGATAAGAACAAAAAGAAACTACACTCACCTACACTGATTGTGAGTGTGTGAACTGTAAAATTCTTTGTAAATTTCTTCAGCAATAACTACTGTATTAGAACATACACATGCACTATAATGCAGCAATTTTATTTCTAGGTATATACACAACAGAAATTCATGCATATGCATGAGCCACGCACAAAAATGTTCATAGAGCATTATTCATAATAGCAAAAAATCTGGAGATAACCCAGATGCCCACTAATAGTAGGATAGGAAACTGAACTGTGGTACAATATATTCAGAGAACAGAATATTATACATAGAAATTTTTAAAACTCTACTACAGCTACATGCAACAACGTAGATGAATTTTACATTGTGTTGAATGAGTCAGACATAAAAGAAACATACCATAAGCTAACTATTTATATAAAGTTTTAAAAGAGGCAGAATTAATTTATGACATTAAAAGTCAGGACAGTGGTCACTTTTAGGCAGGACACAGGAGGTAGTGAATGGGAGGAGGCACAGGATGACATGGTAATAGCACTGGTCTACATATTTCTTAACCTTGGTAATGTTCACTTTGTGATACTTGATAGAATTGTAGTTATGAGTTATGAACTTGCTGTATAAAGTTTTTTATTTTAAAAACTCTTAAAACTAGAGAAAAATAAGCATTCAAGATATTTAAGAAATTAATAACCTGAGAATTATTATTTCTTGATCATCTACTATGTGTCAGATGCTATACATTCATGTTTTATTAACTAATCTCCAAAACAAATAGTCTCCCCATTTTAGAGATTAAAAAAACTGAAGCTCAGAAAGTTTAAGCAGCTTACTCAAGGTTACAAAGGTAGTAAGTAAATGGTGGAATAAAAACTAGAATTCATGTCTGATTTCAGAATGATGGCCAATTTCAGAATGCCAAACGTTTTTACAGAGCTTACGTGTCACAAGGTCTCCAGGCTTCCTGGTGATTTCCAGTCTCCTGTGTCACCCCCGCCTTCTTTAGCACCAAGCCTCTTCCTTATATCCCAGCTCACTCTTTGCCTCCCCCCAACTTCAGCACCACTACCCTTAACCCTGTCACTTACTAACTCTATACTCTGGTAATTATAAACTACCTGCAGTTTCCTATACAATCCAGGCTCTCTCTTAGCTTCATGTCTTTAAATATGCTGCTCTCTCAATTTAGCGTGCACTCCTCCTTACTTCTTTCCTTCCCTCCCACACACTGTTTTAGTAGTCCTTAAATATTTAGAATAAGATAGGTTACTATGTTCTTCAAATCTTTCTCAGATCTTATCTGCTTCTCTAGTGCCCTGCCCATACCTGTATCATACCATTTACCATATGACAATATAACATTTATGTAACTTTCTTTCTGCCTGAAATTTTAAACTCTTTGAGAGTACCATGTTTATATTCCAATTTGTATCCACTGCATCTAGCACAGCACCTGGCACACAGTAGGCTCTCCATAGTAATTGAACAAATAAATTTAATATTCGAACTGAAAGCAAACAAAATGTTGAAAGTACTACTAAAGTGTTGAACAGAATTTCTACTACAATGGAATTACAGTCTGTATTTGTTATGTTTTATTGGCATAGGCTTTGCAAAGGATAACTAGACAAATACTCACTATTTCATAAAATACACAAGGCAGAGTATTCTTCCCATCTCTCATAAGGAAAGTCTTTGAATAATATGGTCCAGGTGTAACAGCTGAATCAAGAACAGCTAAGCACAGTACAATAAGGGAAAAATTAGTGCTGGTAAAATGTGAATACAATTTAACAAACAGAAGTCGATATTTAAATGACTATTCCCACACAAACTTCTCTGATAGTTTTATTTATACATTAATAAATAAGACATTTAAAGAGGGAAAGAGCCCTGGCCAGCATGGCTCAGATGACTGGGCATCATCCTGCAAACCGGAAGGTCACAGGTTTGATTCCCGGTCAGAGTACACGACTACGTTGCGGTTCGGTCCCCAGTCAGGGCATGCGCAAAAGGCAACCAACTGACGTTTCTCTCCCTCTTTTCCCCTCTTTCTAAAATCAATAGGCATGTCCTCAGGTGAGAATTTTTTAAATAAATAAAGAGGGAAAGATATTTCTGAAACTGTTTTATACTAAGGGAAATAAAATTTCTGTCCCTCTCCAACTTAGGAACAGGTTATATGCCAAAGTTCATACACCTGACGATAGCCAGCCATCTGAACCTTTTTCTTAGAATGCATTCTATAGAGCGGTTAAATCCCCAGACCAATCTACTACATTATAATAATAAAATACACACATATAACTAATAAGCATCATGATTTAATGAAAACAAAAAACAATGAATTAGAATCAGAAGGCATGCATTTGAGTCCCATTTCTTTTTTTCCCCTCCAGTTCTTCAACTTACTAAATCGAGCAAATTGTTTCTTTTTCAAATATCTCATCTATAAAATGCAAATAATTCACATTTATCTCTAGAAATCATTATCAAACAAGAGCATTACGTATTCCTTTAAATACTACCTACTGAGCACTGATAGTGAACATTTACTATTTTGAGGTCAGCCTCCATTTCCGCTATTATTACCCAAATTTTCCTTTAGAAAACCTCTCCTTTGCCATTCTTAGCTATATGATTCGAATGGAATTTGTATCTCCCCCCACACTCAGGTGCAGGAGTGTTCTGAGATTGACTTAAACCAATTAGTGTATCCCATTCCCCAGCAACAGTGAGCAGGCAGGGTTTAGGTGATGGACTTATTACCCAGTCAGAAATGATATGCAAAGGGTCATTCGCTAGTCTCTGGAAAAGAGCAACCAAAAGAAACCACTGAAGAATGTGACATTGTGGTATAAGGATGGGTGGTATACAGAACTCTGGTAATCATCTTAATACCAAAAGGAAAGAGTCAGAAGCTGCTAGACAGACTACAATTGGAGTTTCAAGATGAAGACAATGTTGTGGCAGGACAGAAAAAAGGTAAATCTCAAAAACATAATACTGTACCGGGTGAAAATGCAAGTTGTGTATTTTAAAACTCAAAAGCAATTAAAAGTCCACATACACTTATGAAATCAGATGCATATAGTAAAATTATAAAAGCATGGACAGGAAAGATACCACAGTGATTATCTCTACAGAAGAAGAAAAATGGATGATGGTCTCAAAAATACCTATAACATGGGTATGTGGATATTATAGTCTCAGTATTTTTCTGTATGTTTAGAATATTTCATAATTTAAATCAAATTAAATATTTATTTTGCTTAAACTACTGAAAGAAATATGGTTTGAATCTCTACTTTTACTTAACTCTTCATTTTAGGTAAAATCTAACTATAGATACATTCTACAAAACTCTCCCCCTTTTAAACATTAATTTAGGAAACAGATTAATTGTAAGGTGCCCATATCAGTGAAGAGTTCTTTACAAATATTATTTCAGAGTATTTAAAATATGATTTAATTTATATACAAAATTACTACTGGATTTAATTGAATATAGTAGAAAAAACACTAGATTGAGATTAAGGAACTTGGATTCTATATCTATTTTTGCTGCTAACTAGTTTTGTGATTTTAGTCAAGTCTATTTTAATTATTTGCTTCATTTCCTCATATACCTCAAGGGTTGGGTTACACTGCTTGTAATAATCTTTCCAGTTTTAACATTACAAATCAGAAGAATATTACCATAAATAACCAAATACATCTTAAGTCACACAAATCGATGACAGACTCAGAAATTTAAGAAAATCCTAATTAACTATAATCATCTTTTGCACAATTTTATTTTTCTTTAATATCTCCTAGGTGTTTCTACTGATATTCAAAACTATTGTCCAAATAGTACTACTTAAGTATTTTTGAAGTATGATACCTACCCAGTATTTCAAAAAGAAGTACAGTTTTGGGGGCATGTTCACGCCAGTACTTCATGCTTTCAATAACTGCAGATATAATTCTTAAAGAATTATCTTTTTCCTTCAACTTTAACTGGTACAATGAGGCATTCTTTTGAAAAAAATAAAATAATAGCATTAGAAAAACCTTTCATATTTTTCATCATTCTCACTTTTTTGTAAAGATTCTATGTCCTTATAATGGGCACACATTTAATTATGTAAAAAATCTATTGAAAATTTTAGTACAGTTACTCTCATAAACTAAAAGCATCATTAGCACTTCATAGGAGGAGAAACTAGGATACACTTGGAGACAATCAAGAAAAGACTGATTTATGTGGGCATTCATTCAATCATCGAATATTTTTTAAGTATTGTGTGCCAAACCTGTGATAAATACACAGGTGACTAGAACACAATTCCTTTTCTTAGTGTGCTCATATTCTAGAAGGGGAGTCAACACATTCATTCATTCATTCATTCATTCATTCATTCCAACAGTACTTACTGGCACCTACTATGGGCTAAACATAGCTAATGAGGAAATAACAGTGAAAAAAACAGAGAAGATATACGTACCCTCACAGATTTTGCCATCCAATGGGGGATTCAGAAAATAAACAAAAAATATACACTAGAATGTCAGGAATTGATATATCTTATGCATTTAAAAAACAGGGTAAAAGGATAAAGAGAGACAGGACTAATGAAGTGAAACAGGTTGCTGAGTGAGGACTGAGGGAACAGCAACTATAAAGGCCCTGAGATGGGAATGTGCTTGGCATTTGTAAGGATCAAGTAAAAATACAATGGTTAAGATACTAATTTTCAGGGCGTATGGTGGCACTTTCCTTCGTGAGGGCAGGGCGTATCTAAGAACACTTGCTGGGACCTTATTTTCCAACTATAATTACCTTTCTTCCCTCTCCCCCCTCCTAACCAAGGTATGAACACCTCCCATTGAGGACTATTGCCATAATGAGTCACTGTTTTTAAGGTGACTATGTCATATCATTCTTAGGTACATAAGGCTGGGAACCGCTGTGAAACATACTATTTGAGTCAGATTTCTAGGGGAAAAAAAAGAATTTACCTCAGATGGCTTACTGAAAAGACTGCTTACAGACATGGGTAGAACAAATATTAAGACACATAAGCCCTCAAAAACTAACAATACAAAACTTCTACCACCCCTAGGCTGAAAGGACAAGGGGAGGAAATAAAATGACCAAACCTGTGAAAGCTGGGCTCATGGAGGGGTCATATGCAGGGACACAGCTACTGCCTGTGACACTACATGCAAGCAGGAAGGGCACAGAACACCCAACCCCTCATCACACGTTTTGGTGTCCAGCCAGTGACTCCAACCGGCTGACTCCTAGCAGAAGTCAGCTAAGGGACCCCAAGATGATGCACTACATGGTACGAATCAGTCTTCCAGAGCACAGAGACGGGCAGAGGATAAACAAGCTACTGGGCCCAGGATTAAGGGAGGGAAGATAACAAACAACTGGCACATATAATACATAAAAAAAAATTTACACTGAGGAGTGGAGAGAGGGAGTGATGCTGAAGGAAGTGCAGACATGGGAAAGAATACAAGCCAGAGCAGTCACATTAGAGTGCCTATCATGTTTACAGAATTGTGAATAGTTTGAAAATGGCAAGTGCACTGCAGAATTAGTGGGCTATGAAACATGAGGCTGGAGTGGTAAAAAAATAAGACCAGATTATAGAGCAAAGGTCAGAAAACTGTAGCCTGCGGTCCAAATAGAACCTGCTGTCTATTTTTGTAAACTTTTATTGGAACAGGCCACACCCATCCATTTATGTGTTGTCTATGGCTGCTTTCAAGCTACAATGGCAGAGCTGAGTGGTAGAGTTGAATAGTTAGTTGCAAGAGAGACCACATAGCCCATAAAGCCAAAAATATTTACTATCTGGCCCTTAACAGAAAAAGTTAGCTGGCTTTTGTTACAAAAAACTTAGAACGACATATGAAGAGCTTGAAGAATTTCTGTAAGCAATGGATAAACTGTCATTGTGTCAATTATTAGTAAACAGTGAAATTCAGAACCCAATAGGCCACTCTAAAGAAACTATTAAAAGGAAAAGCCTTTCATAACCTCTAAGGAAATATTTTGGAAACTAACATTCACCCAGTCCAGTGGACCTGGATATTTATGCCAATTAAGTAATGCATGCCATGGCATTGATTTCAAATGTTATCTTTATAATTTTCTGAATACTTATCTCATTTTTTTACATGTAAACACAAAAATATAAATAATTCATATTTAAAGGTTTACCTTGAGAGCATTTTCTCCTGGAATATCATCTAACGTTTTCTTCTTATATTGATTTTGTTGGAAAGCGGGCTTAAATGCCAGTAATGCACTGTTTTTGTCAGGACCTCTCATTTTGTAGCCAGATATTTTTGAGGAATGTGTTTCTCTGAATACTTCACTTTCTCTTTGGTGAGATAAGTCAGGAGGTTGAGATGTTCTTAATTGTTTCTGTTGTTGTGCTCCCAAATTCACTGGATGAGAATTTATTCCATCGTTTGCCACTAGGATGGTTCTTTTGCAATGAGGCCTAAAATCATTTCCATCCCAAGTTTTCAAGCTGGTATTTGTGTTGCCATCTTTGTAGCTGTAATAGTTTTTTTTTTTTTTTTTAATTATTATTAGTGTTAGTTCTTGTTTCTATATATTTTTTCTTAATTTAAAAAATAATTAAAATTTGCATTTATATGGCAATTTGTGGTTTATACTGACTAGTTAGAAATTCTAAATACAACATCACAACAACCCTACAACATATTATAACTCTCTTTTCAGGTGAGGAAACTGAGCCTTAGGGAGGAAGTCACTTGTCCCAGTCAAATAGAAAGTCACTGACAATACAGAACCCAAAGAACTTTTGTCTCCCAACTCAGAATCCAGCTCTATAAAGTATATTTTTAAACGATACAAGCCTTCACATAACAGTGGTTGTCCAGGAGAGTAAGATCTTGAGAACTCTTGCTTACTTCTTTACACATTTATTTTTTAATTTTCTACAAAGTAAAATTTTAAGAAGTTAAACTAATTATTTTTCAGTGATTTTAAATCACAAGAATAAATATAGGCAAGTTAGCTAGCTATCTGATTAGAAATTTTGTACTTTAACTACATAGCTTAAAAGCCCTACTTATGAATCTGTTGCAGCGTTTTACTATCTACATTAAACTGAGTTGTATCAGCTGATCAGAACATAATATTAATGAAGCCAAAATCAAACGTATAATTTCTGAGCTGGCTAGTTAAGAGTACCACAGAAAAAAACTAGTGCAAGTCACAAATTCTTATTTCTGAATAATTTCCCTGAAAATATCACAAAAGGACAAACAATACAACCTAAACCTTGTTAGAAAAATAATCCAAAAAATAAAAGATCTAGGTTCCCTAGGAATCAGAAATGAATACAAATTGTATGGGGCCTGAAGCTTATATAATTTGGGAAGCCTTCTTAAATTAATTAGGTACAAAATTATGTATAAAAATAATGAGAAAAAATGAAAATAATTTCAAAATTTTGAAAGTTGATAAAAATCACAATATACTGGAAAAATATTAATAGAATTATTAACCACATGATATACCTCTATAAGACATTTTTGGTACATTGATCATCTCTTCGTATAACAGTAAGTTTATTTTCAAGAGAAAGAATAGAAACAATTTTGTCTTCTTCTCTCATGGCTGTGGAAATTACTTTTGTTATTCATAGTTTTAAAAAGTTTCTTTCAGTTTCACAACTCCTTATTGGTAACAGCCCATCTGCAACTTCCTCCATTTTTTTTGCTCAGGAGGTGCTCCTAGCCTGGACAAGCTCTGGGACATCATGCCCACACACAGTGCTGCTCCAGCAGCCAATCCAGCTCAGCCAGGTCCTTAATATCCCAGCAAGACAATGAGACCTAAGCTGTAACGGCCCCTGAGCACAGCAGGGAGCAGTGTCCCACTCAAATCCTTCTCCCCAGGTACAAAAATAGGGACCAGGTGGTCAATGAGATGCATATGTATTCAATATGTTTCCATCTTTCTTTCTTATTCCGTTCTATTTACCTTGGAACAGACTGTCTCACTAGGTAGGGTAAGATTGAGCATTCTATTTGGCTCTCAATGTCTAAATATATCCAACATTAAGACAGTTATTCCTGACTGTTTGCCTATTATCAGTTAGATCACTAATAATCCACAGCAAAATCATAAATTCATGGTGATAAATATTGGCAGAAATTTCATAACATGATGAGTTCTTTGGAAACATAGTCACTGTTAAATTTACCTAAAGTTCTCTTAATTTCTTTTATTAAATTTAGCTAATATTGATATAGTTGTCATTAAGTATCGAAACTTCCTAAATGTAATTCTGTGTAAGAAAGGAGGAAGAGATGAAGAAGGGAAGGGAAAAGAGAGGGAGAGGAGAAGAAGGATAGAAGAAGAAAGATGTCTTAAGCAGACTCACCTCCAACCACTCTTGTTTCTTTCAGTATTCAATTGAGTAGACTTAGGCACAGAATCTTGACTTCTCAAAGGATGAGAAACAGAATGTTGTATTTGCCTTTTGAGGAAACATATCTTATTAAGTATTAATAGTTTATTTCCAAATTCAGAAATGTAAAATATACATAGAAGATAAAACATCAGTCAGTAACAGACACACATTCATTGATATATATTTTTCCACATACCCTGTGTTCATTGTTTTTGTTAAAGGAGGTGACTCTGGATTCATAGCTTCCCGGGCCCAATCTCAAAAGATATAAGTAATAGAGAAAAAAGTAAAAGGTCACATTTAAAAATATATATTTCATATTTAATTTAATAGTTGAAAGCCTGAAGAAAAGAATTTAAAGATATGGACTTGTTCTTCAATAGCACTTTGTTGTGGAATTTCTCACAGCCTGCCTTATTAATTTTTATAGATATCTTTCTTCCCCACTGAATTTTAAGCAAAGGTAATAGTTTCATCTGTATCTTTCCAACAATCAATCCTAATCTAGTACTTTGCACTCTATAACATGAATTTAGTGTAATCAATGTTTCTTAAACTTTTTTATCCCAACCCACAGCAAGAAATACCTCATAACCCAGAACATATATATGTGTGGTGTTCATGTGTTTTGGGGGAGGAGGAGAAAGAACATAAAATTTTGCCATCAATTCTTATTCTTACTATGTATAATACACTCTGATATTTTCTATTATATTCTATTCTGCTCTCTTCTATTTCTTTTTTTTTTTTTTTTAAAGACTGGTTGTTTCCTAATCTATCTCTCAAAACTTCAAAAACACTGATCTAGTTCTATCTCTTACCCAATATAAGAATCTTATTATATCTCTGACAGACAGTTATCCTGGTCAGAGCCTACAAAGTTCAGTAGCTCAGGAGGGTGCATATTTCCCTATGGAGCAGCTCAAATGATCATTTTTCAAGGTCAACATTATGCTACTTATAAAAATATTTTAGCTGGTGGAGAATTTTTGTAACAGCAGAGGATGGCCAGACAAATGCCCATTTATGCATATCCATGTGAATTTTTATCCATAAAAATGGAAATAATATAAAATATTTTACTTTGAATTCCTTAAATGTGGAAGAAAACAAATAATTATAAATTTAGAAGTAGATTAAGGTCTATGGTTGAACACTGATAAAATTAACAATACAAGTATTGAGAGAGAAAAAGAGTGATTGATTGATTTTAAAACTCTAGTTGCATAAAATCCTAAAGATTTTTTAAGTGTGCCCAGAAATTTATAAATGCCTATAACCAGCATGTACCAAGTATTATTTCAGAATGTCTTATTGTCCATGACTTCTTCCAAAGATAAAAAGTCAGTAAACTTTAAGACCTCCCAGAATCTACCACCACAGCTAACTGTTACAGAGATGAGAGGCCTAAACAGAAAACCAGTATTTCCATAACCTCACTTAAAAAGATGAGCTGCATCAGAGACTCTCTGTCTCTAGAATTTGAATCAAGAGATACAGAAGGAAGTCAATAACAGGCTCTGAGAACTAGAACTAAAAAGTTAACTCCTACCAAGGGCAATTTAGTTCATGTGCCAGTTGAAACTACAGGGAAGCCAACTGGATAACAGAGTAAAGAGCCAACAAATAAAGGAAAGCAAAAATGCTATAGAAGAAAAAAGACTAAGGCCAAGCACTAGAAATTCCTGGGCTTCTAACCTTCCTAAGATCTATTTTTTCCTGTGTTTCCATGCACACTTATTCATGAGGCAACTTGAGTTTCCTCATTCTTTAGCCCCAAATATCTAAGTCACAATATCTATGTATATCTTACAAAAGAAAAAAATTCTTACAATGTAGGTTACCACTTCATTAGAACAAAGGCCCCAGATCTAAGATACTCCATTTAAAATGGTAAGCCACCTTTTTACACAAGAAAACTCAAGCTACTGTACTGGAATGTTCAGAAGGAGCCAAGTAATTGCTACATTTGGATAATGGAAAGAAGAAAAACATAAACTTTCTATTCCCATTATAAAACAGAAATGGTAATCTTCTATAATTCTAGTTGTTATTTTCTGAAAGTTTTTACCTTATTTTCTTACCTGTTGGAAGAGGAGGGAAATCATAACTGTCAGAAGTAGTACTGGTACCTGAATCATTTTTAAGTGGATTGGAAGTTAACGGCTGTCTAGTCCTCTTTTTCTGATTGAACAATGGTACAGGCAAACAGCCTAAATTGAATGTTGCAATAACTTAGTATATAATAGGAAAATAGTCTACTTCTATATGTTAATTTTATAGTTATTATGTATATATATATATCTTTGCATTGATTCTTAAATTCCTTTTAAGATCCTAAATAGCCTCATTTGTTTCTCTAAATACTTCTTTCTTTTAAAAAAAAATTTCTATTTTTCAATTACAGTTTACATTCAACACTATTCTGTATTAGTTTCAGGTGTACAGCACAGTGGTTACACAGTCATATACTTTACACAGTGACCCCCTGATATTTCAAGTACCCATCTGGCACCATACATAGTTATTACAATATTACTGACTATATTCCCTGTGGGGAACTTTATGTCCTCGTACTTATTTTGTTACTACCAACTGGTACTTCTTAATCTTTTCACCTTTTTACCCGATCCACCCAAACCCCTTCCCCTCTGCCAACCATCAACCTGTTCTCTGTATCTCTACGTCTGTTTCTATTTTGTAAAAACGTCTTTCTTGTTCTACTTTAACATTGCCTTAATTTGTCTTGTTTGGAAGTAATTCCCATCTCCCCCCTCATCCCCCAACCCTTTCCAAATCTAATTTTTGTTTTCCTTATTTCCCACCTATGTTTGCTTATTATCATATCAACTGGAGGGGACCTTTCATGTATGGAAGAGGAGAGGGAGAACCAGACTTGACCCATGCTTTCCAAAACCCTAACCACTCTTTGGACTATGTTGGCACACCCTTTATGGCTATGGTTCTCAAACTTTCGTTTGACTAAGATTTAATTAGAATTGTGCTTCACATGCCAGTTCCTAGATCCCCCTCTCATAGATTTTATTTCAATAGATTTGGTTTGGGAGCCAAAACTCTGCAATTTAACAACCACTCCAGGTATCTGTAACACGGATTTTCCATGGATCATTTTGATAATGCCTTAGAGTGAAAATATCCAACCCAAATGAGAAGAAGTATTACTCCACACCTTCTAGATTAAATATCTGGGATCTCAAGTGAAGCTGAAAATCAGAATTTGTAAGCGGTAAAACTAGAAGGAATCTCAAGAGGGAAAAAGGCCCTAAAAGCTTGCACACTGCCACTGTGGAAGAACCTAGATAGGATCCAAGCTTCCTAAATCTCAGTTTAGGTATCTTGCCACTATACCATACTCTAGCTGGTCCATTAAAACTTTTGTGCTGCAGGAGCATGTAGATTCTGTGACAACGGTTTGATGAAATGATGTGGGCCCGGAGTTAGGCTTTCTGGGTTTGGATTACAGCTTCAAAACAGGGTTGAATTACATACAACTTCCAAGTATAAACTTGGGCAATTTCTGTAAACTTGTGCCAGTACGACATGTACTGAGAGGCAGGATCATATAGCTATTAAGAGTATGGACCCTAGAGCCAGAGTCCTAGGTTCAAATCCTGGTTCTGCCACTTCATAAGTTACTCTTTTAACAACCTCTTTGATAATAATAAAGCCTACCTCAGAAGGTTGGTGTGAGCATTAAGTATATTACTGCATATAATTAAGTATCTAGAATATAGTACATCCACCAAAAATAATAGCTATTTTTATCTTAATTGTCCATTGTCATCATTCCTCTGGTTCTCTTCATTCTTGCCCTCTTAACTAATAAATTGGAAAGCAGAAATGGTAGAGGAAGATGTTAGGGAGACAGAAGTGCTTCTGGAAATACTTTAAATAAGGCACAAATACAAATAAAAAATATATCTATTTCTTTGTTTTGAGCCTAAAAGCACAGACCAACTCAAGCATATAAGGTTTGTAGGAAGTACACTCATAAATCCAGGGAAGTTTGGTTTTATTCCCACTTCTGCCACTAAATGTTTTGCATTAAGTTATTTTATTTCCTTGGAACTAAATAGTTAAAGAGGATAGAATACATGGTCAATCTTTTTAAAAGTTTCTTCCAAAATGCTCTACCTATAAATTTCATAAGCTTTACATGGTACGTACAAAATATAGAAAACTTAAAAATAAAAGTTGTACAACACCTGCTGTACTTCGAGTTGAATTTTCATTTAGGTTTCTCTTCATTTCCCTCAATATCGAAGTCTGTAACTTTTTCTTTTAACACTCCAAATTTACAATACGGAGTTATTTGACTGAACCTTCAAAGAAAGAAATTCGTAACTCATATTGTATCAACAACAAAATCAAACTTAGCCTAGCAATTACTGAAATTAAGGTTTAAAACTATAGTTTCAAATCTGATCCTGTTCACACTTCATGGAGTCTTTTGTTTCTGAGTAAGAATTAGCAACCTAAACTGTTTTTTCTTTCTCAACTCTGTTCGAAATAAATGAAGAGCAACGAGTCCATAACCTTGGTTCCCAAACAGGGGGGAATCTCACGCAGCCGACGTAATTTATGTGAGAACGAACGGCCCAGGACAAGAAGAATCCTGAACCACACCCAGAGGGAAATGGGCTGTGACCCTGGCCCACCGACACGCCTGTAAGAGCAGGAAGGAGGCACATGCCACTGAGCAGCCCTGCGAGGACATGGGGCACCTTCCCTTACAGCGCCGTGCAGGTCACCGGCTTCGGTCGTTAGTCTGGGATCTCTGGATTATCTAACACCAAGGACTACGGCCTCACTTAATAACCAGAATAACTGAAATGATGTTTCCGCTCAGTGCCTGCAACCCCCACAAGTGACACAGGTTTTTCTGGTTTTTTTTTTTTTTTTCTTTTACAACAGAATTTCTTTTGTAATTTTTTCCATGTTTAGCCTCCTCGTATAGTTGAATCCCACTTTAATTCAACCAACTCTTACCTGTCCTGTGAAAAGGCAAGGTACAAACCTAAACAACTGCTGATCCCACGTTCACTACCCAATGAGGCAGACAGACATGAACACAACCAAGTTCACAGCATCACACTGAGGTAAATATTCATTTCCAAGTATCTTTTATAGAAATAAAACTTGGAAAACACAGGGCAGGGGCTGCCTCTCCTGGGTTTCAAATCTTGGGCTTGAAGCTGGATCTAGCAGGCCCTTTAGAAAATATTCTTGATGCCATTCTAGGAACCAAAACAGAGGTGGCGACCTTTTCTCTGCACAGAAATGCCAATGCAACTCACACCCTAAGCCCAGAGGGTGCTTACAGGGGTTATTAGTTTCTGAGACAAAAAAAATAAACAAACAGAAGTGCAATATCCTCCCCCAGGGCCACTGTCCCTGGGGCAGGAACTCTGAGTTGCTCCTCACCCCTGCTTCTAGGCCCGAATGACATTAATGCCATTGGCGACATCGTTGAAAAGCCAAGTTTGCCAAATTTACAGACCCGAGTACCGTCGCGCGCGCGCGCGCGTGCGCGCGCGCACACACACACACACACACACACACACGCAGCGCCCCCAAAGACCACTGCCTCACATGGAGGCCTAGAACGCCTATTTTGACCACTTTTGGAGAGCTGGGGGGCGTTCCTCACGCTCTCTCCCAACATTCTCTCCTCACCCAGGAAAGGGGCAGTTCGGTAAGTAGCGACAACACAGCCTCGCCCTTCTCGGCTCTCCTACAACACCACACACATCTTTTACCCTCCGGTTCGGTCCCCTCAGCTAACGGTCGATGAGACCGCTCCGTCAACTACAGCCGACCTCGTAAAAAGCGCGGGAAGTCAAGCTGTGCGCAGGCGTGCCTCGAACCTGCGCAGGCGCACCCCGGACCACGGGAACCGCCCTCCTCTCCCAATTCTCTCTCCATCCCCGCCCCGCGCAGGCGCATCTCGGACTATACGGCCAACCAACTCCCCCAACCCCCCATCTGCCGCGCAGGCGCAGAGGCCACTATCTGTAGTAAGCGCTCAGTGACGTGGTGCCTTCTGCTGCTGACAAGGAAAGGACACATGCCCCTTCTCCGAGGAACCCTCAGTTCAACGCGCCTCCCCATTGTGTCCTCTTCAGAGTTCTGCGCAGAGAACGAAGATCCCGTTCTCGTCCCTGCTGAGGGGAGTTTCTGCCTCAGATTTGTCAGAAAGATGTGCCAGGGCTGGCCGCTCAGCCCCCTGCCCAGACCCCGGGGTCATTTCTTAGGTTCTAGACATAAGTCTGTAAGATGCTGGTGACAACCCTAATGTGCCTAGAAGAGGCCACAGGCCTCACACACTAGGGCACACGTTCTTGCTTGGTCTGGCTGAGCTTCTGAGTCACGACAATCGGAATTCGTCACCAGGAGGCTGGTGGGAGCTGAGGCCTGGGTGTAGAGATGGCAGCTCTGCAGGGAGAGGCAGGGTCCGCGCTGCTTGAGCTCGGGGGACAGGAAGAGCACACACGCCTCACACCTGAGACCCAGAAAAGAAGTGGAGGAGGGCGGGGACCCTTAACTCCTCCCCTCCCGCCACTAGGCTACTGCTTCCTGGCCCTTTGATCTTGAGCAAGTTTTTTACCCCTCTAGACCGACCTTCCCTCCTCAGTAAAAGAGCGATGAGATATTTTCTTCATTGCCCTGAAAGTATTAAAAGAGAGAATGAACAGTCCTGCCACGCAAATAATGCTCCACAAGGTAGCCCCTATTTAATCACAGTAGCTGCCATTTATGGAATACTTACTCTAGGCCCGGGTTCAAAGGCCACGTTTTATTGTTACCAGGTCTTCCGACCATTTGAAGACGCGGAAAGGAGAAGGGGAGAAGTGCAGAGGCCCCAGGGGCGGGGAGGGGGGCGTTGTGAGTGACAGCCTAGGACAGGACACCATGATACGGTACAGTCGTTTCTTTGAAGATTAGGTCAAGCCAAGGAAAGTGTTCGGAGCTAAGACTAAAGGGAGACTGAGAGCAGATGATATGGAACCCTGTATACTAAACTTCAGAATAAGTTTGAGGGAATAGTCTTCATTTAATCTGGAGAAGACTTTCAACAACATGTCTGAAAAGACCTGCTATTCACCAAGGTTCCAGAAAGGAGACTTTTAAAAATGAGCAGAAGCTTCAAGGAAGCCGATTTCAACCTGATACATACATATATACATAGTATATATATGTATATATAACATATATATATATACACACACACATATATATATACACCCACCTACCCCCCAATAGATTTTTCATTAAAAAGAAAACTATAAGCCACTATGAATAATATCCTGTACTACATCTGTAAGGAATACAGACATGAACAATGTGGAATCTATGTTAGCTGTTTATAAACGTATCTGTCCTATCCCTATCTTGTTCTAGTTATCATTTATTTCCACCTAGAAAGTTAGTCGGTCAGGATGGTGACAGCAATGAGGACATAGGAAAAGAAAATTTAAAAGGTGAGAATAGTTTGATTACATGACTGCTGGGCTACCACATTATATATGAGACACCTTACATATGGTATAGGAGGGAAGAACTTCCTTATCTCTCAATCATACTATTTTAAAAACAATCCCAACTGAAATTTGTCTCCCATAAAATCGCTGGCACTGATCTATTAGATAGCCATGACTGTGAAAATTTTACTCTCCCTTTCTTTTAAACTACATTATTTTACCAATAAATCAGGCGCCACTATCCCCACAGAACATTTGTAGTGCTGAAATTACTAGATTTATTCTTTTAAGTACTTCAAAACATTAAAATTCAACCTAATAGTGAGATGGTGACAATTAGAAAGGGTTCCACTTTTTATACTACCAGTTCTCTGAACTTTCAAAAAATAACTAGACTGATAAAAGATTATAGTTTTTGTGGGGCTCAAAAATTTAGTGTGCTTTGGGAAACAGGGAGTTAAAAATCTTTTGGAAGTTAACTTGGTATAAGAGTATGAAAAGCCTCTGTTGCCCTAGTTCTAAGGAAATGCTCTCCTTTTTTCTAATAAAGCTTTCCACAGAAGACAAACTCTGTACACAATAAAAAACAAGGTAAGTATGGGACAGATTTACTGGAATTTATTAGCTCTCAAAAATGTTACTTTGCATGTAAGGCAAACTTTACTTACAAATGTTAAATGTGCTTCAAAGTGCTGATCTGTTAAAATTCCATAAAACAAGCCTCAAAATACGAGTCATCTGTGCCAGCTATGAGTAAATAACTGAAGCAGCATTTCCAGAAAGACTAGGGCAAAGGACAGGACTAACCACAAATCGGCAGAAAACAACAGACAAAATAGAATCAAGTGTTAATAATTCACCATAGTTACTGCTCTTAAAACCAAAGTAACTAACAATATGACTATTGTTTGTATTTATGCTCCTTTTTAGCATCTCTACCCTGAAGTGTTCAATGTACATTGTGTGGGTAGAAAATCAAAGGCTACTGGGGCTTTTACTTGGGACAGTCATTTTAATATGTAAATTTAGATTTTATTATATTGCTTTATCTGTACATTATAATCTTTTAAAGGAAGAACAAAAGAATGGGTTTATTAAATGTTTTGAAGTATTCACATTTTCTATCTCTATCACGTATGTTGTTTGTATACTTGTTTGTTTATTGGGCACACTGTAGTGACTGTTTATGTGAATTCCAAATGAGCAAAACTAGAACTTTGGGGAAGGTGAAAATCAACAGATCACCCTATTGTTCTGTGAAAAACACTGAACTTAAAATTAGAACACCTGGGTCCCAGGCCTACTTTTTCTCCTGATAGCTGAGAAACCTTAATCAAGTTACTTCTCTTTCCTTTTTTACCCCTGTAATGGGAGTGTCAATACCTAACACATCTATCTTATAAAGTGGATATGGGGATAAACTGAGATAACATGTGCAGAAAAACATTAAAGATTAAACTACTCTGCAGTTATCTTGTACCTCTATGAAATGATCTTTCTTTACTAGTACACACAATGTTTCCGGCACTTGGACATATTTGACTTTCTGGATGATTGTGCATGAAATCAAATCAGATTTGGTTCAGAATTATTTCTCCAAAGGAATATAATTATCTTAGTGTTCTGGCTAGTTTCCCCTAATAAGACCCCCCCCTCCTGGGTAACACATTCCAGTGGAGGGTCTCTGCTGCCAGTTAATTAGGCTTCCTGTGTCTACATAAACTCATATAATCTGGTTAGTGTACATAGCATGCCCCTAGACATTTTCAGGCATTACAAAGACTTGAAAATTACGTACTAACAGTTGCTTTTTCTTTAGCACTGAGGCAAGAAAGTGAGAAAGATTCCTAAGGAAGGTGACACAGAATTACCGAAAACTTCATGAGAAAGAAATTAAAGGCATGTTTCAAAGTAGCTTCTTAAGTCCCAGTGACTATTGCTTGGGACTTTTGGGTCTCTGACCACAAAAAAGTATTCTGGGCCCTGGCCGGGTAGCTCAGTTGGTTAGAGCATTGTCTCAATATGCCGAGGTTGCTGGTTTGACCCCCAGTCAGAGCACATACAAGAAGCAACCAATTATGCATAAATAAATGGAACAACAAGTGTCTCTGTCTCTATCTCTCTCAAATCAATTTAAAAAAATTTTTAAAGCATTTTGAAAGAAAGGATGCCAGTTGCAGAGAAGATCTTTGAGCTCTGCCCTTGACTGTTTATAGAGATGAGATTCAAAGGCCCTCAGATGAAAAGTACCTGAACTCATTTCAGAGAAGAAGTTTTTAAATACAAATGGAAATTATAAATATTGAATAATAATATGCATATTATGAGCCACTTTTTAATTTTGATGATTAGAAATGTATAAACTTTTCTGTTACTGCAAATGGTCATGAAAGCACCATTAGACGGCATTCTAGCTGAAGAGAAAACAAAATTTTTGTACTAATATGAAATGCTAATTTATTACTGCATTGAGATCTACCAACCATTTGAGGGAGTTAGAAGTTAAAGAGAACAGCTGAAACTCTAGTTGATCTCTGCATATTTTGATCCAAATATAGTAAAGGGCAGGGCTCTAGAGAAGGGAGTGCCCCTATAATAAACAGGGCTCAGAACTCGTAACAGAAAATTAAAACATTCTCCACTCAGGAGAACTCTGCACTTTGCACTTTGGTTAAAGTCTCATTTAGGTTTAAATTTCTAAACTTTTCTTAAGAAATTAAGTTTCCTTTGATCTCTCTTCTGAATTGCAGAAATTAGATAAAATTTTTTGATAAAATGACTTCTTGTCATGTTGCTGAAGATCCCATAAAAAAGGTTGCTATCTTTGGAGGAACTCATGGGAATGAGCTAACAGGAGTATTTCTAGTGAAGCACTGGCTAGAGAATGGCACTGAAATTCAGAGGACAGGGCTGGAGGTAAAGCCATTTATCACCAACCCAAGAGCAGTGAAGAAGTGTACCAGATATATTGACTGTGACCTGAATCGAGTTTTTGACCCTGAAAATCTTGGGTAAGACTCTATTTTTTGTTGTCTGCGCGCGCGCGTGTGTGTGTGTGTGTGTGTGTGAAAAGTGGCATGTGTTGGAGAGAACAAGTATATGTGCTATTCATATCTGTGCGTGTAGTCACTATTGTAAATAAGATCACTTTCACTTTTAATCACACTTCATCATGAATTACTCAGTTCTCTAAACTGGGCATTCATATGCTCTTTCATAAACTTTTTAAAGCATCAGACTGTTCCCAACTGATTTTCTTTTTAAATGTATTCTATACAGACTGAGATAAATAACAAAAGTTTTTATTTTTAAATCTATTTTAAAGAAATAGATTTAATAGTCTTTTGTATTATTAGTGTTTGGTCAGTATATTTGGGTATATACATATTTGTTGGCTTTCTTGGTTACTCACTACTATGTTTTTATGCTACTTTGTTTATGGTAGTACACGAAGTCCTGGTTAAGAAAAATGTAATGTCTTAATTAATATTTGCTTAATCAAAGTATCCAACCATAACACTCTAGGTATGTTCTGATTAATTATTTTTGCCTCTGTTTGTATCATTATAGGTACTACTGTAGGTCTGTAGGTCTCTAAGTATTTTCTCTGTACCATTTCTTTCTTTCATTTATCTAAAAATATTATTAAACACCTACTCTTCACAGGGCACTGTGCCAAGTGTTGTGGGACTACAAAGCCATGTGCGAAAAATGGTTTCTACCCTTAAAGAGTTGAGAGAGGGACAGGAACAACTAACACAACACTTTTGCGTGTACTCATTTTCTAATACTGGCTAATTTGAATTTAGAGAGTTATTTAAATATAATCTCACCACAGATCAAAAGATGGTTACTACTTTTAGTACAAATATGCCTCAATTCATGGAGTAGATTTTTTTCCTGGGCAATTGTACATTAGTCATACTTTGTGTATCAAATCCTATTTTTATTTTCATAAATTTTAATTTCAAAAATGCTTTATCTTCATGATTGAGGTTATGTCAACCCAATTAAAATGTCTATTCACTTAAAATAGCTATTAACTAACTCATATTATGAGTAAGAATTTGTTGAAGAATAACTCTTATAGGTGACATGTTAACTTCCCAAATAACTCTTAAATGGACTACAGTGAGTTTTCTTGTTATGACCACTCAATAGTATGCATTTCAATGAGAACAGTCTTTTAAAGTAAATTCACCTTCTATTGTACTTTTTACATTTAAATGCTATTCAGAGGCTAGACAGTTCTCTCTCAGGGTGATTATGGAAACTTACGAGACAGATAAATTAGTTACCTTATCCTGTCTTTCCTCTCCCCAGGTAGTGACTTTTCCTGTATTCTCCTTCTCAGTGATGTCAGCATCACCCCCAAATCCTCTATGAAAATCAACCAGGACCCTTCCTTGTTCCTCATCTCCCTGTGTCTCATGGGTCACTAAGTCTTCCCAAATATGCAAGTACAGAATAATTGCAAATATTTTGCATATCCTATCTTCCTCTCCATTTTCATTACATTAGTTTATTTCTTCTGGGAGCAGTCAAAGTAGCCTCCAAAGAATCTTTCTGCATCCAGCCTTAGTCCAATTCTTCCCACCATGGAGTCTCTGTATGGTAGCAGCCATAAGAATCATCCTAACAAGCAAATCTTCTTTTTTAATTTTTTTATTGTATTTTTTCCATTCCCATTTAACCTCCTTATATCCCCCTCCCACTTGTGGTCACCATACTGTTGTCTGTGTCCATGAGTTCTTTTTCTTTTACCTCCACCCCCTCCCCAACCCCAAGCCCCAAGCTGTCATCCTGCTCTCTATCTATAAGTCTCTCTATTTTGCTTGTCAATTCAATTTGTTCATTAGATTCCACATATGAGTGACATCATATGGTTCTTGTCTTTCTCTGACTGGCTTATTTCACTCAGCATAATTTTCTCTCTTCATGCTGTCACAAAGGGTAAAGTTTTCTTCTTTTTTACAGTCAGTTAGTATTCCATTATGTAAATGTCCTGTAGTTGTTCATCTTTCTACTGATGGCCACTGGGACTGCTTCCATATCTTGGCGATTGTAACTAATGCTGCAAAGAACATAGGGGTGCTTATGTTCTTTCAAATTAATGTTTTGGGTTTCTTTGGATATATTCACAGAAGTGAAATTGCTGGGTCATAAGGCAGTGCCATTTTTAATTTTTGAGGTATCTCCATACTGCTTTCCATGGTGGCTGCACTGATCTGCATTCCCACCAACAGTGCATGAGGGTTCCCTTTTCTCCACATCCTCGCCAGCACTTATTGTTTATTGATTCATTGATGATAGCCATTCTGACAGATGTATCTCATTGTGGTGTGTTACATTTACACAACTGCATACTACTCGGCTATAAAAAAAGAAGGAAATCTTATCCTTTGCAACTGCATGGATAGATAAGTGAAATAAGCCAGGCAGAGAGCAGATACCATATGATATTCATAAATAGAGAGATTCATAGATAGAAGCAGGATGACAGCTGCCGGGGGCGGGGATTGGGAGACTGGGTTGGGGGGTGGAGGGATTGAGCAAAAAAGAGATTTCTGCTGCACCTGGGCTGTCCAGTATCAGGATGGACACCTGATGGAAATACCTTTCTACAGTGGGCCCACTTCTATGCCTGACAAAGGAATCAATCCAACTGATGGGTGTGTGGGCAGCTGCAGGACTGCCATGGTGGGTATCGCTGCTCCAGAGGGAATTGGAAGGTCCTTAGGTAATGCATTAAGAAAGAACAAGCTAGGACTAGTGCTTTTTGTTTTAATAGTGTTTAAAAATTTTCTGATTTATTTATTTTACAGAGAGAGAGAGATGAAGGAAGAAAGAGAAACATCCATTATGTGCCCTGACCAAGGATCAAACCTGCAACCTTAGCCTATTGGGATTGTGCACTAACCAACTGAGCTACCCAGCCAGAGAGGACTAGTACTCTTAATTCATCTGACATTAACAACATTGATCCAGAAACCTGCTCTGTGACACACACATTATCAATAACACTAGGCATGAGTATACTTTTTCTGTCAATCACACTACACAGGCAGCCCATCAAACTGCTGACCCAAAGGGTCCTAAAAATATCACCATTAGGGCCATGGGTGACTAAGTTCAGATTTGGGCTGGATTCATATGGCTCCTTATGTTTATGGACATTTGAGCCCCCTGGGCAATTCTATATTAGGAATAAAAAATTCACTCTACACAGAACTAACTCAGTTGTACCAGAAATATGGGAGGTATATCACTAGGACTATGAAGTCAATCTGTCACATTCAAGGATAGCAATCAGTTTGACACTGACTGGTCACACCACCCAGGTAGATGTTGGGGAGCCCCAATGAGATCCAATGGTTATGTGCCACAAATATTTGGCCATGACCCTGGCCGATGTGGCTATTTGGTAGGGTATCAGCCCACAGGAGAAAAGGTCGCTGGTTCGATTCCCAGTCAGGGCAGGTGCCTAGGTTGTGAGTTCGGTCCCCAGTCAGTGTGCATGCAAGAGACAACCAATTGATCTTTCTCTCTCTCTCTTTCTCCCTCCCTTTCCCTCTCTCTAAAAATAAATACTGTAAACTTAAAAATATATATTTGGCCATGGCTTCCACCTGGGTGGTTTGCATTTCCACCAACAGTGTAAAATTGCTCCCTTTCCTCCACATCCTCACCAGCACTTGTCGTCTGTTGACTTATTTGCATGTATGTTAGCTATGGCCTTATAGTATGATTTGATATTAGGTAGCTAATTTGAAAATCTTATCATATCTCTCCCCTGCTGAAAATTCTTCAAACATCTTTTATCCAGAATAGATTTAAGTAACTCAGTACAGCTGATGCACCCTTTAGGTCCTTGTCTTGCCTATTCTTCTAGCTTCATCCTTTGGGACTCTTCCTTAGGCCTTGGACTCCAGGCTTGAGAACTCAGTGTCCATTATCTTTTAAGACTCCAAGCCTTATCTCAAAGCAGCTGGGTGGTTAGTTGTTAACTTATATACAAGAGAATTAGATGCAAATCAGTTAGGAGTGGGAGGACCTAACTGAGTTGTTTCGTGGATTAACTTTTAAAATGCTTTTATGTGTATATCCATTAGGAACTATGTTTGGTTACATATAATAGGAACTGGAAGACATTGGCTTAAACAAATAAGGGTTTCTTTTTCACAAATAATAAGCCCAGACACGCAGTGGCTCAATGATATCATCAATGTCACAGGTTCCTTTCATCTTCCCACTACACCATCCTTAGCATGCAGCTTTTGACCTCATGGTTTTTGCTTCCTGGTCAAAAACCAGTTGCTCCACCTTCTTGATTGCCGTCCAGGCAGAAATTACCCAGGTGCAAATTGTAGGTCTCTTGAAGATACTAGCAAGAATAGTGAGGAAATAGAAATATGTAAATGGAATTATAGAGAAATGGTTGAATGTTTTAATGAGGAAAAATAAATTTAAATCGTCATCATGTATAGTAAGAAAAAAAAATGTACCCCAACCATTGCAGGAATGGGGAGGGGACAGGTAGAGGCTCATTTCAGGATTCAGTAAAAATTATTAACTTTTATCCCAGAAAAAAATTTCATATACCTGCAAAAGTTTTGCAGACTTGTCTGTAAAGCTTGTCCCTGGATACCTAGTGGTTCCAGGACCTCAGTTAAGAATCCTTAATTAGATAATGTGAACGTTGTCTAAGTTTAACATTTTATGCACTGGAATTAGCTAGAGGGCAAAAAAAAAAAAATGCATTTGATTGTCTGGTCCCATAGTAGCCCAGTGCACATAACTACCAAGAAACTGTTGATTGAATCAGTGGATAAATTTTGTTCAGGGTTGAAGCCAAATGGTAAATTCTGTTTGAAATGTCCTTCCTTTGACAGTCACATGAATGAAGTATTATTTGCAAGTATGCAACATTACATAGACTCAAATGAAGGGAACAAATGTAATTTTTCATTTGTAATGTTTTCAAATAAGTTTCCACTTCCCTCATAAGTTTTTCATATTTTTTAAAAGTTTGGCAACTGGTTCCTTAGACAGTGTGTTCTTATCGTATAGTTGTGTTATATTAGCCACAGATGTTGTTAATCTTTTTCTTTCTGCTAATGACAGTAAAAAAATGTCAGAGGATTTGCCGTATGAAGTGAGAAGGGCTCAAGAAATAAATCATTTATTTGGTCCAAACGACAATGAAGATTCCTATGACATTATTTTTGACCTTCACAATACTACCTCTAACATGGGATGCACTCTTATTCTTGAGGATTCCAGGAATGACTTTTTAATTCAGATGTTTCATTACATGAAGGTAATGTCAATGTTATTCATTTATAAGTTAGCATAGACCTGTACTTTGAAGTCAGTTACAGACATAAAACAACCACAGAAGGGGTCTGGAGGGAGGGTCTGAGAGAGATGAAGAAGTGGGAGGAGAAAAAAAGAAGATGAAATGAGAAAAATAGTAAATGCAATAAATAAAATAATAAAACATTTGTAGATTCTTATATCTATAAAATTATAAATCTTTTACCCAGACAGCTACCAAATCATAGGTTATTTGGTAAAATTAATACCAAAAGTTAAAATGGTGTGTTTGAAGTAGTTCAATTAGTTTTAAGAAGCTCAGGAAATGGTAATTTAATGTTGACTATAGACCAGTGATAAAAAGATTGACTATCGGTTGACTCTCTTTAGTCCTGCCCTTCTTTCCATTTGATCCAGATACCCCGGCACACATCTGGTCTCTCAGTACTTTGTATAGCTAGTCATTTTAAGCCTCCAAAGTCTACAAGATGAAAAATTCAGCAATCCAGTGTCTATAGCTAGAGAAAAATTGCTATAAAATAACAACCAAGCACAAATACAAATAATAACCAGTATGCTTATTATTGTATGATAAATGCCCTCCCTTCCAGAGAGCTAGTATGATTTAGAGGAGTTTGACCCATGGAGCCAGGAGAACCTGAGTTCAAATCCTGGCTTTCTTGTTTACTAACCTTGGATAAAATACTCAATTCCCAAAACCTTGCTTTCCTCATTTTGTAAAGTTGATATCATAACAAATTTATTTGTAAAGCTGTTAAAAAGCCTCATATGAGATAAAAAATGTAAAAGCATTTAGCCTGATACCTAGCAGAGAGTAAAGATTCACTATCATTTTTGTTTTCTTTGAGTTTTTGACAGTAACTAGATAGTTCTGGTACGAAATAATAATGAAGCTGTTCTTTTTCACCCATTGAAGGAAAGCTGAATGCTCTGGTTGCCAGGCATGGAAGCAGCATGGCTGACATTGTTATCAAAACTGGGAGGCCTATCTTGAATTCTCATTCAGATTAAGTGGAGGTAGGAGAAGGTAACCAACATCTGCAGAGACCTGGACCACAGGGCTAGATACAGAATTCTTTAAGAGCAACACTAAGCTAAATAGTGTAACTAGTGATGAAGAAAGAAATAACCAAATCCATTCAGAAGGAAAACTTATTTCATACTCATTAATATAGTTCTTCAGAATTTAATGTGTATTTTATCCAGAAAGCTATATATAACTCAATTTCATATGTTATTTATTTTTAAGTTTTCAAAGCTTCAGAGTGTGTTTCATAGAGTTCTTACTAATCTTAGTTGATACAGTAGAACATCGAAGGCATTATGACTCTCTAGCAGCAAAGAGGACAAAGCATATGGTCTTGGCATAATGAGAAAGATATTGTCGATTCCTTTCAGACTTCTTTGGCTCCATTACCCTGCCATGTTTATCTTATTGAACATCCTTCCCTCAAATATGCAACCACTCGTTCTATAGCCAAGTATCCTGTTGGTAAGTCATACTTCCCATTGTCACAATTAAACAAAATATGTCCTGGGTGAAACGCTGAGAAAAATTATTTTTAAGAATATTTATAGTTACTGTGCTCATCACTGTGGCTTATAATTGTCAAGTAATAAGTAACTCCAGGCAGGCTTGAACTATATAAAATTTCCTCAGTTTCATTGAGCAGCTTCTCTGCGTTCCATGAGAGAAACAGTAAGCTGAGGAAACTTGAATCTTTTATAATGTACATTAAGCATACCTGCCTTTTGCTCCAAGGAAGACATCATCCTCATCTTTCAATACTGTGCACTACACAAACTTTCTTGAAAATTAATTTGGAACCATGGCAGTGGTTGGAAAGATGTGCAGGAACACAAAAATCCATAGAAAATCTTCTCCCGGTATCCTGCTTAGCCTTTCTTTGCAGCTGAGCCGTTCATAAACTATTACCCATCCACTGTGCCCTGTCAGTTACTGGGCTGTAAACTCACCTTGACTTTCTGGAACTTCCAACATGCAAGCATACATTTTCATACACCCTCTCACATAGACAGTCTCTTTCTTCTATATTCTGTTCTCTTTCCTGAGTGACCTATTAGCATAGTTCTTGACAGACTACACCACAATCGTTAAAATTGCTGTCACAACTTAAAGTCTTTTTTGTTAGATCTCAGATGGTTGCACCAAGAACAATTTAATTGAAAAACAAGTTGTCAAACAATGTAAGCAAATTTAAAATCATCTTGCTTACTCAATTATTGATACTTTTGGTGCATAATCAAGGGATCATTTGGAGCAAGCTAAAAATCTAAGTCCAGGTACTTAACAATAAAGGATGGAGATCCTGTTTCTCTTTGACCCCAGATAAAATATATGATTTCCAAACTCTGAAAGAACAGTCTTGGCCTATGATGTTTGTGGAGTGATGCTGCTCCACTGATATGTTTGGCAGCTTTTTATGTTGCCGAATATATTTATCGATTCCTTTTACAATATTATGATTTAGAATTTTTTTACAATAATGAATGAAACGTAGAGGAAAAAAGAGCCCAAGATTTGCAACTCCATCACAACTCTTTGATTTCTCTCATGTGCTCCCCAGTCTTCATTCACTATGCATGTAATATACTGCTTTATGTTTGCACAACATTATGTCTCAAATATTTCCCATGATGCTAAATGGTCTAACTTCTTACCAATTTTTAATGATGGAATTCCAGACTTGATATATTGAAACGCTTAATTTTATAATATGTTCTAATACTTATGTACATATGACTATCTCTCGTTCTGCACCTAGGTATAGAAGTTGGTCCTCAGCCTCAGGGGGTTCTGAGAGCTGATATTTTGGATCAAATGAGGAAAATGATTAAATATGCTCTTGATTTTACACATAATTTCAATGAAGGTAAGTAGTGGGTGAGAGCTGTTATCTTAGTTGTTAGTATGTGTGTGTGTGTGTGTGCGTGCGTGTGTGTGTGTGTGTGTAAATAGATCAGAAAAGAGAGAGAACATGAACACAAATGGTAACTTGACAACTAAACGCTGAACTAGCAATTGTAACCTAGGTGAAATTTGCATGCTCAGGATATTAGGTGCTTTTTAACATTTTCTTTCACTTCAGCCATTCCTCAATGACCAGAATAGACACATCAAAAAAAGAGAAGAAGAAGAAAAGAACTAGCTACTAATTAAAGCTCTCCAAATAAAGTCCTCATTTTCCTATTAATCTCCATTAAAATAAAAAAAAGGACTAAGAAATACAAATGTCCAAAAGCATATGAAAAGATGGCCAATATCATGAGTAATTAGAAAAATGCGAATTAAAATGAGCAACCATTTTATCCCATTAGAGTAGGAAAATACTAATATCTGATAATATTGTGTTGCTAAGGGTGTAGAAAAGGGGGATGGTAAAAGCATGCTAGAGAATAATTTCACAGCACCCACTTCCGAAAATGCTCGAATCCTGTGACCCAGCAATTCCACCTTCAAAGAAACGCAAGCATGTGTGCAAGGACGGTCACCACAGCATTGTTTGTGACGACAAAACAGTAGAAACAACCTGAACATCCATCAGTGGGTAAACAATTAAACTAACACAGAAAGATCTTCAAAATGCAATACATTGTTAATTAAAGAAAGCAAGTTGCAGACCAAAACATGCAGTATAACAATTTCCTCAAAACAATAATAACAATGATAATAATGAATACTTGCGAGAATACATATATGTACCTCGATATATATGGTAACGTACAGGAAAAGTTCTAGAAGAAAATACACCAAACTGATAATAGCGATTATTGGGGAGGGGAGGGAAAAAAACAGGTTAAATTTGTTTTCATTGCTTTCAAGAAGAAAGATGTATTCATGTATTGTGTGTAATTGAGAAATAATTTAATTGGTAGATATATGAAACTTTATGTATTATCTACTCTTTTATTTGGTAAATCTAAAACTGTGGCAAAAAAATAAACCATGTTATTATTTTTAAAATAAACTGACTTTAAAATTTTAATAATTATAATAAAAATAAAATTTTAAAAGTCATCCTATGTAGATAATTATTCCAACAGGCTTAATTTAAATTGTTGTTGAAGAATGGGTCATTATAGTGACAAAGCTGGTAAATAGTTCAGTGTCCGTGGAGAGTATGTAATTCCTTAACATCAGACCGTGCACCTTACTGCAATCAGAGGAATTTGGGGGGGGGAGGCTTTTGACGCCCAAGTCATAAAGACTGAAAATGAGCTTTTCACTACCTTCATCTGAGGACAGGTTTTATAGTGTCTAATGAGCCTGGTAGTGGGAAGATCGCCACGTAGTCACAAGAAGCCTTTCAAATAGTAAGTATGGGACTGCAATATGTTAAGAAATGATGCACCTGAGTAAGAAGGCTACAACCTGAGAGGTTAGCAAAGGAGAGAGTTGAGAATGTTGAAGAGTTTGAAAACCACGATAAGAGTAATCCCTCAGTACACATGGTACTTCAGTCTACAGAGTCCCTGAACGCTCATAGACAGACAAGAGTATGGTGAGGACCAGAGGGCAAGGAGGATGAGGGGCGGTAGACGAGGGTATAGGAGGAATAAATGGTGATGGAACAGAACTTGACTTGGAGTGGTGAACACACAAGACAATATACAGATGATGGATTATAGAATTGCACCCATGAAACCTATATAATCTTATGAACCAATGTCACCCCCAATAAATTCAATAAAAAATAAAATTTTTAAGAAGTGAAAAAAAAAAGAGTACCTTCACATATATCCTCATAGATGTGCCACACAAGCAGTAATTGATAGAACTAAGAATACTTAGACTGGCCAGAAGAAGGCTTAAGGGCAATTTTATTTTAGAGTTTCAGAAGCAATTGGACATGTTTTCCGTGAGTCAACAGGCAGAATAGAATTGATGGGATAAAGTTAACTAGACACAGAACTTCCTGATTAACAAAGCTCATCAGCAATGGAATGGCCCACACTTCGTGAGGCTGTTTGAGCAAGGAGTAAGGTGGCCACTTGGCCAGAAAGATGTGGAGAAAATACCCAAGCATCGATGAAGTCAGCATTCGAGGCTCCTTCCAACTCTGGGGTTCTAAGTAGCAAAAACTATACTCCTTTGTGTCCTACAGCTTTTTCCTTTCCTCCCAATGGACCTCCTGGTTTAAAAAGATGACATCTGATAAGTCTCCATCTTCATCTTGGAAGGTTTGGTAGATTATAAAAATGGCCACAAATTCTTTCTTTCCCCACATCCATGTCCTTGCAGTGTGATGTTTTCAATCCTTCTACCAAGAGATGGGGACTATTTCTCTACCCCCTTGAATGTGGCTTGGCCGTGTGACTTGTTTTGTGTCACAGAAGAGGCTTGTAAAGGATTTGCACCTTGAGGGTTGTTCTCTTGCTGCCCTTGGGAACCCTGCACTGCCATTATGTGAATCAGTCTACCTGTCCTTTTGGAGGACAGGGTATGAGGTGGAGGACTTCGACAGCCTAGCCAATAGTCCTGCAGCTCCAGCTGACAGCCTGTCAAGTGCCAGACATGACAGTAAAGCCATCTCAGATCATCTAGCCTCCAGCAGACCTGCCAGCTCACCACAAATGCATGAGCAAGCCAATCAGCCAAGCCAGCTTAAACCAGAGGAACTGCCCAGCCAACCCAGAGAATCATGAGATAAGTTAAAGGGTCATGGTTCTATACCACTAAGTTCTAGGACAGTGTGTTTTGCAGCCAAAGCTAAGTGATACAGAAGTGACCCTGGATATCCATGTTCCAGCCTGGCTGCACTTTCTGCTCTAACGACAGAGGAAGCTTTTCCTTTGAGGTGCAATCATAGCACACTATGAGCCCTACGTTTAATGAAAACTCATCCTGTTTGCTCAGAGATTGCCTGGTATGCATGTAAACTACTCCTTTTTCAAGTTTCTGAGCATTGGGTTGTTTCACATTGCTGCATTTTTGGAAGTTGGACTCCACTGTTGGCGGTCTGCCTGCATTCCAAGATCTGTCCAAGTGTTTGATGTACTTAGTGCAGAGAAGGAGAGTCACCTAACCTGCTGCAAGTCCTTCTGAGATTACACAGTCATAGCATTCGGAGCTGGAAGGGAGCTCCCAGAGCAGCCCATTCAAAACCTTCATTAGACAGGTAAAGAAAGTGAAGCCTCCAGAAGTGAAGCCTCTTGCTCAAGATCACACAGCTGGGAGATCAGAGCCCAGGCGTCCTGACTCCCAGTCCTAGGCTCTTGTTCTCTCATGCCGGCTTCCTAAGTTCTGTTTTCTTCTGCTGTCTGTCAGTGTACTTGTGAACAAAGTGTGATGGGAATGATTCTAGAACATCATTTGGCTTAGTGTTGTTTATGAAAATCCTTAACTGAAATTGTATATTTTCCCTGTGACTGTCTTTTTTTACAGTTATAACTGACATTCAATCTGCAATTGTATGCCTTCACTTTTTGGTGGTTGTTCTTCCCTTAAAGTATGAACTTCCTTTTTTCAGTTGCTATTTATACATATTTTATTTTTGCCATAGGAAAGGAATTTCCTCCTTGTGCTATTGAAGCCTACAAAATAATGGAGAAAGTTGATTATCCCAGGAATGAAAATGGAGAAATTGCTGCTCTTATCCACCCTAATCTGCAGGTAACATATACTGTTTCTTTAAAATGTTCAAAACAATAAGGACCTACCTTGGATTAGAATTTTATAGTTTATAAAGCATTTTACACACATCGGCCCATTTGTCATTCTCAGACACACTGCAGTGTCGGTAAAGGGTACAGACAGACCTTCACTCAATAAATATTTACTTAGTGTCCCCTCTGCTGGCTCTATAAATACATCATTGAACATTGTCTATATTCTTGTGGGCGTCATAGTCTAGACATACTGAAGTCTAAAGTGTAGTTTAAAAATGAAGATGACCAGGTGCTACAAGAAAATAATGAGGCAGGGTGGGTGGTCAGACAAGGGCTCTCAGGGACGGTAAAATTCCTGCCCAAGAACAATGGGCAGGAATTATAATATTTATGTTAACGTAAGAAAACAGAGATCACCAGTGTGTCTTAGTTATGTGTTGTTCTGCAAAACGAGGGGCCGCCGGTTCGTTCCTGGTCAGGGCACATGCCTGGGTTGCGGGCCTGGTGTCTGGTCAGGGCGTGTACAAGAGGCAACCAATCGATGTTTCGCTCCCTCCCTTCTCCTCTCTAAAAATACATTAAAAAAAGAAGAAGAAGGCCCTTCAGTCATTCTGGGGCGCAACTCTGGCTGAAAATCACTGGTTCAGAGCGGCAGTTCTCAGCCACACTGTCCTGTAAAATCACCCGGGGTTTTAAAAAAGTAAAGAAAAACAGTGAACTATAAATAAGTAGCATGAAGGAACTGGGGGACGTTTGTGATGGAATTTTGTGTCTTAATTACACAGTTATATGGTTATGTGACTCTAAGCTGTGCACTTGTCACAACTCATAGAACTATACATAAAAATGAATGAGTTTTTCTGTGTGTCCACTTAAAAAATGAGGCCTGAGCCCCACTCCTGAGATTCTGGGCCTCTATATTTTTAAACATCCCAGGTAATGACAGCATGCAGCCAGGGTTGAACAAATCTCTGTAAGGCAGCACTTCTCAAACTTCAGCGTTGTGCATGTGACTCTGGCGATTTGTTAACATGAAGATCTTGATTTAGTAGGTCTGAGTGGGGAATGAAATTCTGCTTTTCTAACAGACGCTCAGTACTGCTGGGAAATGTTGGAAATGCAGATTCTCAGGCCCCTGCCCCAGACCTGCAGGGTCAGAATCTGCATTTTAGCAAAACTCTTACACGATTCTCAATCACATCCAGGTTTGAGAAGATCGTTCTAGGCTTCCCAGGGTGTGAGGGCACAAAACTCCAAACTGCTGGTGTGGGACCTGTCAGAGAACTCATTCGTTGCCATAATGCAGGGACATGTATGAAAAACCTCCACCTTGTCTTAGATTCTTCCCACCCCACCCCACCCTCTCTCAGCAGTCCCCATAAGGATAGATCTCCTTGTAAGTGGGCACAACGTTTCTCATTTTTATATTCCCGACAGTACCATGTCTTGCTCACAGAAGGCTCTTAATAGATAGTTCCTAAATTTTGCTGAACAGAATTTAACTTCAGCCAGCAAGAGGTAGAAGGTACACTCAGGAAGACATGCACTCAGTTTCACCTTTTAACATTATAGACCTTTTTGGCAACACCCAAGGCAAACTCAGTATTGAAGCAAATTCTAATCACACGTGTCAGTTATAAATATTAAAAGGGAAACTCTTAAAACTGTTCCCAAATTACTTCTCAATCTAAGTTTAGTCAGATCACTCCTATGCCTCTCAACATATCTCTCAAGTGTTTCTTTTAAAAGAATCCAGTGTTATAATGTTTTAGTTGTCTACAGCCTCACATAAATTTTTTAAAGTAGGAGAAAAACTGAATGTAATTTATGTATTTTAATTGTTTCTGAGAGGATCAAGACTGGAAACCATTGCACCCTGGGGATCCTGTGTTTTTAACTCTTGATGGAAAGACTGTTCCACTGGGGGGAGACTGCACTGTGTACCCGGTGTTTGTCAATGAGGCCGCATATTATGAAAAGAAAGAAGCTTTTGCAAAGACAACTAAGCTAACACTCAAGGCAAAAGGTATTCGCTCCTCTTTGCATTAGAAATCACTTCTAGTTCACTTGTTATAGAGTATTTTGAAAAAATCTACTAGTTTGTAAGCCCGCAGAGGGCAGGATCATGCTTTACTAAATGTGCCTTAATCACATCCATAGCATCTAGCTCAGTGCCTTGCACACAGTGGGCACTTAGGCAAATTTCTTGAATGAATGAATAAATTAATTAATTAATATCTTTTAAAGGTATCATATTTGTATGTAGCTTAATCAAAGAAGTGTATTTCTTATTTCTGTATAGCTTTTTATACATTATACTTTGAGAGTTTAACATTCTTAATAGTTTTTTAATTCAAATTCCTAAATTGAAACAGATACTATATACAAAAAGTTATTAACTTGAGTACAGAATTAAATGTGTATTTTCAAATAATGTATGATGCTGCTAGAAACCAATGGTGTAGACTTACTATTTGTAAATTTTTTATATTTGAATGAATGATAATCTATTAAGTATCTGGCCTATAAACTTCAGCAAGAGCTGTAATCGCCATAAGAGATCTTTCAATGCTCTTTTGAAGGTGAAATGTGAACGAGAAGTCTGCGCTGATTGTAAATATGAATAAATCAAAAACCTCTGAATGGTCCTTTGTGCGCAGTGACCCACACAAAGCGTCGCTGCGCTGGCTTGGCCCCTTGGTCCGCGCTGGCCCCGGGGAGCCGAGAGCTCCTCTCAGAGCCCCGCCCACCCCTTGAGAAGCTGACACCCCTTCCTGGTTGGGAGAGCTGGGAGAGGCAGATATACTCCTCACAGCTGTCACTTTTCCTCCTGAAAGAATGCCCTTGCCCTCGTTTGCACTCAACGTGTGAGGAAGTCTTTGGGTTTCCACGGCACAGACGGAAACAGCGGAAATAGCAGAGAGCAGCGGACGCCAGTGGAAATGTGCCCAGACCCGTGTCTCTGGGTCGCAAATGCATTTTCAGAAATTGTCCCCGTCCTAAATGCCCGCATCCCTCACCTCCCAGGACCCTTCTCTTCAAAGTTCCTCCAGCCAAAATGCTTCTTCCCTCCCCTCCCAGCGCCCACAGGAGCCTCCTTTCTCCTTCCTCAGTCACAGCAGTCCTGTGATTTGGACCCCAAGGAACCCATGCTCATGGTTTCCAATGTATTTACCAAAATCATACAACCATTATGTGGAACATATATATGTCAACATTTCCATCCTTCCAGAACAAGTTCTATTAAGCCAATTTCATTCCCTGTTTAATGTTCAATACAGCACAGACTGTTTCTAATTTTTTAGCATTTCTAATTTTTTAGCCATTTTCACTGACATAAACTCTCTTTCTCCTGTATTTTTTAGTAAAATTTTAATTTACCGATCAGTTTTTGTACATAACAAGCTTTACCAAGCTTCCTTCTCCCACTGTGAATGTTCTTTTGTGTTTTACATCTGAGTTCAGTTCTTATGGGCTGATATTTTCCAGGTATAAATTTTTAGCAAGAATATCTTATTCTTTCCTCAAATTTTAGTTACTTCTAAAATTCACAAGATTCAATGTAAGCCCCTGTGGTTTCAGTTTTTGTATTGATTGTTGCTATCAAGCCTAATTTTCTCTGACTCAATGTGTATAGTCTTCTGAGTTTCTAGTTAGATGTGATTTTTAAAAAATCTATAACCTATTGCTGTGTGTCTTTAGTCACGTTTAGTTTTATTCTATTTGATTACTTCTAAGCCTACAAACTTTGTTTTCTCATTTATAAAATGGGGGATATCATAATATCAATGCCCCTCTCATGGGATCATTGTGAAAAGTAAGTGGCTGAATGCATGTAAACACTAGCACAGAATAATAAATTATTCAAGTTCAAAGTTCTAACACAAAAGGTCCTTTATGATCTGCCCCTCCTTCCCCCACCATCTGTCTGGATTCATCTCCCTTCAGCAGAGGCAGATTAAGGTCGGTTGAGGCCCCGGGGGCAGAAGAAAATATTAGGCCCCTTAAAAAGAGAGAGAGACAGGGAAAATAAAAATACATGGTTTTGTGGGGCCCTTCAGAAGTCGGGGCCCAGGGCGCACACCAGGTGCACCCACCGTTAAATCTGCCTCTGCCCTTCAGGTCCTCTCTGTTCCAGTCTGCTTTGTGCCACTTATTTCTCTATTTCTTCACACAGTCTGGTCCTTCCACCTCAAATTTTCTTCCTTCTTCCTCAATCCCTCCCCCTCCCAGACCTCAATGTAGCTAATTTTTATTTTTCCTTTAAAATGCAACTCGACTCTCATTTCACCCATAAAGCCATCGCGGCTTGCCCCTTTGGCCCTCTCCATTCCCATCCCACCTTGAGGCTATTATCAGTGTCTTTTCCTGTGTGTGCAATCTATAAGTGCCAACTAAAGCTTAGCTGAATAATTGAGGGTTCTCAAACCTTTCTTCTCTGCTGAAAAGTCTTCCTATTACACCAATGCCTGTCTTCTCTTTGCCTTCTTTTCTTCTTTCCCAGTCACTTCCTGAGTTGTCCCGTCTCCAAAGTGAAATTAGCTCCATTCCACACTCTTCAGACTGTTACTTTGTCCCAAAGAAGGGCAGGGGGGAAATACACCCTTTTAAACCTGCAACCCCATACAAAAACAGAGAGGTGTTCACATTCAATTAGCCCCCTGTATAAAAACTGTAGTGGCTTCCCCAGGACAAGTACCCTATGTTCTGGCTTGTGCCCAACTCTCCAACCCAATTTCATGTCACTTGCCCCCTCGCTCCAAGCAATTTGACCACAGAGACTTCTCCATCCTCAGCTGCACCAAGCTAGTTCCCTACTACTCTGGGGTCTGTGCCCACATGGCTCCCTCTTCTTGAAACCCTACGACACTGCAAGCTCCCTTTCCCTGGATGACACTCACTCTTAAATGTGACTCAGGTAGGCTAGACCACCCTGTTACATGACTTCACTAACACTATGAGATGCACTTACTCGGAAACTCTGGAGAACCTGGACCCTTGGCCCAGGAAAAAGCAATGTGACCTTTACCTGTTATTCTTTCTCCAAGTCTCAATTTCCCCACTTACTAGATGGGGATACAATACTCATCCAGCATATACAACTGTGTTATTAAGATCACCAATATAAATGAAAGAGTTTTACATATGGGACTCATACAATACCAAAGACTGAAACAATTGCAAAATAGCTTTGGTAATTTTTTACAATATTGAGAACCATAAAACTGTTTACACTCACTGATTTAGGCATTGAACTTTTAGAATATATCCTATAATGGGTTCCCACCCTTGTTTTTTTACCAGTCCATCCAGAATGTTCCATAGATAGCACATTCTATTCTTAGATTATAGGCTAAAGCCTATTAGACATAGGATGTGGATTACGTACCATTCCCATTCCTTGCCACTAAGGAAGACACATCCCACTGAAAGATGTTATTCTGGGAATCATTTGAATTAAGTAAATAATTCATCAAAAGCAGAATATCACTTATTAATAAATTGTTTGGAAGTTCTGCAACTTGTCAAGACACAGCAGTGTCTTGGCATTTAAGTTGAGAACTGTCATCCTGGTGAAGTATCTCAAAAGAATGAGAAAGTGCATATACGTATGAGCAGGGTAATAATGATGGTAACAGCATCAGCTCTTTCATATCCATCCCCTCATTGCCTCCTCACAAAGGTCCTGTGAGGTAGGAAGAAGGGATTTATACTTTCTGGTCTCCAGGTGGAGCCGTGGTTTTATATCCCCACAAACTAAGTTGAGAGCCTGTGGCGGAGCAGGCAGCGCATCAGTAGAGCACAACCTGGGGGTCATATGTCCTGAAACACTTAACATTTTTTGGCTGTGATTCTGTAAGCATGTCATTCAACTCCTTGCGTCTCATCTTACTCAAACTCCTTCCAGAGTGGTTAAGTGGTTTCAGTGGGGTGCTGGAGGTGACTGCACTTTGAGAGGTAAGCTCCATACAAAGACGGCACATTTTATTGTGCTGCTCTGTCCCTGAGCTGGGACCAATAATAATGCTTCATGTCCAAAAAGTGGCCTTTCCTTTATCCATTCATGTTAAGTAACACTCTAGGATTGCTAGTTGGTCTCTACTTTGGCACATTTAAAACAAGACTGAGCCCTGGCCAGTGTGGCTCAGTTGGTTGAAGCGTCTCCCCGTAACAAAAGGTTGTGCGTTTAAGCCCCAGTCTGGGTGCGTGTGATCCCTGGGCCAGGCACTTACAGGAGGCAACCAATCGATTTCTCTCTCACATTAATGTTTGTCTCCCTTCCTCTCTCCCTCCCTCTCTCTCTAAAAGCAATGAAAAAAATGTCCTCGGGTGAGGATTAAAAAATAATAATAAAATAAAAACCCAAGAACAAAACACAATTGTAACAAGACAAAATAAATATTTATTAGAAATCATAAAAGCATTTCTCCAATGACACTAAAATGTTCTTACTCTATTTATGGGCTTCTTTCTTGAACATAGAGCTTCGCACACACACAACACTAAGAACAAGTATGTAAATTAGAATTTACAAGGATAAGGCACATTCAATGAGAACAAGGTGGCAGTTCTGCATTTGGAACCAAGATCATAGTAAAAACATGTAAATCAATGCAGATATCAAGTATGGCTTACAGGCCGGGATGACGGCCCATCTGCCTGGGTCCTGCCCAAAGCAACAGAGCACAGTTCCCCAGGCCTTGAGGAAGGAAGGGAATGTCAATAATACTGGGTTCTCTTGGGCAAGAGCCTTCTAAGAGCTTAATGACTTCACAGTACAACCTCACACACCTTCTCCCACATGTGAGGGAGGAAGGTAAGCACCATTTTTATTTCGAACAGATACATCACATGTCTAGAATAATGGATTCTTCCTGAGGCAGAGTTTAGCTAAAGGAAAATTTCCAGCCAAAAACCATTATCTGAGCATAGGATATTCCATCCCTGGAAAATGCCTTCCCCTTAAACTGCTGAAATGTAAATCATGAAGTTTTAAGATATCCTAATATGCCCATGGATTTAGTGTAGCCAGATGTGTGTGTGTGTGTGCATGTGTATGTGTGTGATTTTGTGCACATCTGTGTGCATGCTTAAGCTTTAAACCTGTCATGAGATTTATAAGGATGATGTAGACCACCAACATGAATGATCTGAGCAAAGAGCCACAGGCCCCTGACATATGCCCATCACAAAGGCAGACTCAAATTTACCAAATAACTGCTTTTAAAAGAAAATAGTGCAGGGGCGTATCAGTGGTTCAGGAATCTGAGCCCTCCATCCTCAGCAGCCCTGATGTGACTTCCTGCATGACCTTGAACAAGTCCAATTTCCTTTCTGAGTTTTAGTCTCTAGGTGTAAACTAAGGGAACTTGTCCTTTTAAACTATTGCTTCGGCTTACTGCTTCCCTTTGCCTTGGAAACCTATCTAGGCTCAAAACCATCTAGGCTGAAAACCTTCTGGGGATGAATATCCAGTGCAGAAAATGGTCTTGCCAACACATTCCATTCAGATCCACAGAGCACAGCTCTCCATACATGTGAGAAGACAAAGATCCTGATATTGATTTCTATTTGCCTAACTTCCCAGCTTTTATTCAAGCAAGAAATTGAAATGACTTTATCCACTCACATGAATAAAAGCAGTTCTTGAATTCCCAGCTCCATAGTGTAGAGCATGGATCCAAATGGCTGCCCTTCAAACCAAGACATCTGTGCTAGAGATATGGAAGTAGGTACTCCAGATACAGGATGCTAATCTGCAAGCAAAAAGGACCTTAAAATTCATCTGATTGTGATCTTTAACATCACTAATAAGTTCTCTACCAGTTTCTGCTTAAACATCTCCAAAATCTAGAGCAGTTCCTGGACTGAATTGAACCAAAATCTTTCTCCTGAAATTTTTAGCCTTTGGCACTAGTTCTGCCTGCCTGGAACACATCTGCTCCTCCTGCCTCCGTGACAGCCTCCCAGACCTTCCCTTTTCCAGAGGACATGCCTAGTCCCTGCTACTCCTGCTCACCCCTGAGCTGGGTCTGACCCTTGCCACTTACAGCGCTGGTTGGCTCCTGAGTCAGCTGAGTCTGCTGCAGACTGTGCATTTCTTGGGCTGCATCCTCCAGCATCCTCCACCCATCCTGTCACTCCCTGCCCTGGCCCATGAGGGGCACAATGGCCAAGTTCCTACTCACCTGGGTAAGCCGGCACACAGAACAGCCCATAGCAGAGAAACGGCCCCAGAGTGACTGAGGGTTTGCACTCCTCGGTTTGCCTCAAGTCAACTAGGCAATTGCCAAGTTGTCTAAAGGCCAAATTCCTTTTTGTCCATTTAAATTAAAATTCATGGTCAATTTTGCCTCAACCGAGGCAGAGTGGTTCTGGTCACATAGGCTCCAGTAATCTGGAACATTTCTTCCATCGTTACTCCACTTCTGCCCCTAAACTGACTCTGTGTAACTTCAGGGGGAGAAAATCAGAGGATGAGGATCTAAAAATAAGCCACTGGTCTTGGCAAACGCTCCTTTCCCAGTGACTTCTCCTCAGCTTCCTAATTCACAGTTAACAAAAATATTTAACACCAGAGCATTTCAGGCATAGCGTTAAACTGCTCCAGTGAGAAATACTGATGTCTAAGAGCAGCCTCTGAGCTTGAAGACCACAGAACTAGAGCAGCTGCTATCTGTTCCAGAGGCGGCCGGGTCCCAGTGCAGAGGCCTGCGCTGCTGCAGGGCCGGGAACGGAGCCAAGCTCCTTCACCCAGATCACAGGCACCCAGCCTGGCCCTGCGGGGCGCGTCTCCTGGGGACTGCTATGTGTACAAAGAAAAGCTTTTGGTTTTTGCTCTGGCCGCCCTGAGGTCTAGGACAGAACACTTACACCCAGTCCCAAATCCTAAAACCTACTTCTTAAATCTAAATTACTTCAGATGAAGTACATGACTTTATAAGTTAAAACTGAAATGTCCTTACTCTATTGAAAATAAAAACCCGGTGGTAATTACACCACTAAAAATGCTCCTCACTCTGAGACAGTTTGAGCCTCGGGTGCCAAGGGGCACTCATCCCAAGGGTGGTTGACTGTTCCCTGAAGGTTCCGGAAGGACATTTCCATGACTCACTCCCCTCTGCCCCCTGGACATCGGACTTAGCTCAGTCCCCTGTATGTGCTGGGATGGAATCAAGAGTCCCTTAAATTCAGAACTCCCAGGCACAGCAGGGGAGACTACGAAACATGTGGGCTGGGGCAGGAGGCTACCAAGGAGATGTTGGCAGGAAGAAAGCTCTGCCCCTCAGGCCCCCACCCTTCTCCACTGCCCCTTCCCCAGCCAAGCTGGCCTGTACACCAGTTGGTGAACCCGGGGACTTCACCCGACTGCTGGCCATGGGTCTACACCAACTCTTCACCAGGTAACAAAATCCAGGGTGCTTCTCACTCAGAAAAACTGACAACTGCCTCCCAGTTCAGCCCCCTGCTCAGCCTGAGGGTGCGGTCTGCTCTGGGCGGGCAGAGCCAGGCTCCTCACTCTGCGAAGCCCTCCACACACAGCCCAGGACCCTGCCCGAGCAGCCGACTCCCACGCTCACACCAGCTCTGCATTGTGCTTCTACACAGAAGTTTCTGGGAAGTCCTCAAGTTCATCAAATGCATTGAGTGTGGTTTTGCTGTTGCTCCTGGAAGAATTTTGGATTTTGTTGAGATCTGCTTTAAAAAACAAAACAAAACACTATTTCAGAAATAAATAGCCTGTAAGAAGTGCTTCCATGTCTTGATACACCACCTGGATTCCACCCCCGGATTTTTAGAAGTTATTCCAAATAAGGTTATAAAATATCAGAGGTGGAAGGGACCTGAAAGCCCATTTAATTCAACCCTCCCATTTTGCAGGTAGGGAAGTCAGGGCCCTCAGACACAATATGCCCGAGGCCACATGGTCAGGCAGGAATGGTTGTCACACTTCCTGACAATGGCAGTACCTGTCCGTCTCACGGGCCCTGGGTCTTCGTTGAGGAAGGAGACGTGTGTTTTCCATTCAGTCCACTTCACCTCATTGATCCTGCGAGTGTGATAATCATTCTCAATATTTCACAACAGCACCCCATTAAACACAAACAAATAGCGCGATGTTTGAGGTGTCCCAGACAGCTCCCTTTTTGTCTGTCCCATGGGTTAGGGTTTGAAATCTGCCTACATCCTCATTTTCCCAGGCCTCCAGGGCTAAGTCTCTTCCCAGTGTGTGGGGGACCCCAAAACTCAGAGAGGTTTAATGGGGACATCTTCAGACAGCAGCCATGTGCCTGACTGGTGGGAGGCAGTCCTTGGGGAAGCAGAGGGGAGGAGGGAAGAAGGGCCTCAGCTGAGAAGATATGCGGGTGTGGAGACTACGTGAGGTGGTTAGTAAGGGTTAAGGCTGCACTGTTAGGTGGTTAGGATTCAAGCCCCCCAAAGAGCGAGCGATGTCTACGGTGTTGGGTTGCAACTGGAAACCATGATTTGGCTCAAGTTCGCATTCAGAGACCATCTCCAGAGTGAGCATGTCAGAATCAGAGACACTGTTAGGGTAACAATTAGTCGGAATAGTCAGCCTGGGGGAGGAGGGGGTTTCAGACAGAGAAGTAGGTTAAGGAAGGTAGTCTGTAGGATCGGGTCGTTAGATGGGCGTAAGAAGAGACGAGCTTAGCAGAAAAGATGCTCATGGCATGTGCAAGTACTTCTTAAAGATGAAAAAGCTTGAGCCCTGGCCAGTGTGAGTCAGTTGGTTGGAGTGCTGTCCACAAACTCAAAGGTTGCAGGTTCGATTCTCAGTCAGGGCCCACGCCTGAGTTGCTGGTTCAGTCCCTGGTCAGGGCACATATGAGGCAACTGATTGATGTTTCTCTCACACATTGATGTTTCTCTCCCTCCCTCTCTAAAATTAATAAGCATGTCCTTGAGTGAGAATTAAAAATTTTTTTTAAATTTTGATATCTGTCAAAAGTAGCTGTGTCACTTTCCATTGACAGTGACAAAATATGTCTCGGTTCCCCTGGTGTCACTGAACCCACATGGGGTAGACAGAAGGACAAAGAGTGCCAGACTGGGAAACCTTTTCTAAGCCAGACACTGGAAAGGGAGAGGCTGTGGAGGTCCCCGAACCAGCAGAGAGGGGGACTGCGGTGGGAGCCTCCTTTCCTCTCCCTCGGCAGCTCAGAAAGCCTCGTCCCAGGGCCAGCGCCCCTGGAAGAGCACAGTCCACCTTCTAAAGAGTCCAGAACAGGCCACAGCACTGTCTCCGTAACATTCACCAACAGGGCTCCCCTCACCCACCCGAGACTGCCGCCAAAGAGCCCTCCTCCCTCTCTTACCGCAGACACAGCCGGAAATCCTCCTCTGCTACTTTACACAGCTCTCCCGTCCGGAATCTGCTCCTCAGCCATTCTGGCAACATTTTCTCAAACTCCAAGATCGTCCTGGCTCTCTGGGAACAGAAACCAGCCTGAGCATGTCGCTGAGGAGCCAGCCCAGGAGCACAGGGCATGTGGGTGTGCATACACCTGCACATACACACACATGCACACACAAAGTACACATGCGCAAGTGCACACACACACACACACAGGTGCACGTGCACACACCACCAAACAGCCCACTCCACCCCCACTGGAAGCTTAATGCATAGATCCTGAGGGTTCAGCTAATCTACAGAATTCCAAAATGAAAAACCAGAAAGTTTGGGAAAGGCATTCAAATTACTTTAAACATGACATAAACAATGTTTCTGAAAGTCCAGGCACCTCCTAACTGACAATGTTAGGATTCTGGGTCCCACAGTGAAGGCATGTTCAGACCTCACGTAGTCCCACTTCTATCCCAGGCCTGCAATCTCCTCAGCAGTTTTCCTGGCGATAATTTGTCCAATCGCTCCTAAATGCTACCAATAAGCCAATTAAGAAGGGCCTAATAACTAGAAACGTCCTTGTTCAAAGCAATGCTTTTCCCTTGCAGTGGCCCCATATGCCTCAGTTCTGCCTTCTGGGGTCATAGAAGGAAGTCGCTCCCTCCCACAAGTAGCTCTGCAGGTATCTGAAGAGGTAACACCTTCAAGCCTAGTTTTAACACCATTTCTTGTGAAGTGTGGTTTCCAGGCCTCTCCCAAGCCTGGTCACCCACTTTGGACATGATTGTGGTGGCATCCTCAGCACGTAAGGCCCACAGTATGCAAGGAGTGGCAAGGCTAGGACGAAGGAGGGCAGCATTGTCACCTCCCTTATGCTATACCCTATACTCCTTTCAAAGTAACCTAAGGTCACACTTCAGCATCCACATATCACACCACTGACTCTGAGAAGAGCAGCCCCATAAACCTGAGTTCCTCTCATACATGCTGTTGACCCTGCACTCAAAGAACCTAGACAAATGCATCCTCAAACCTGGCCAAGCACAGGGAACATATGAAATTCCCAGGCCCCACCCCAGATCCGCCGGCGCTGATGGGTGTCAGTAGTGTGAGGTGAACTGAGCCCCCGTGAAGGCTCCCATCCCAGGGTCTCCACCAGCCTCACCTGTAGGCGCCAGATGCGCTCACTCTCCTTGGAGACGTTCTCCACGGTCTCTCCCATGAGGGCGATGAGCATGTTGAGGAGGAGGACGAAGGTGAGGATGACATAGGTGATGAGCAGGAACAGAAAGAGGATGGGGTACTTGGAGTTCTGCTGGATGTTCAGGTCGCCCAGGCCTATGGTGAGTTTGAAGAGCTCCAGCACAGCCTCACTGAAGCTGCCGTAGGAGCTGCAGTCCTTGTTGTCCTCGGCACACCTCTCAATCAGCGAGGCCAGGGCTGGGAGGACATAGCAGTGCTCTCCTCAGCCTCTCTGCCTGGTTAATTACCCGACAAGTTCACGCATGCCCACGCACACCCTGCGGGCCTGCCCCCTGCCCCCTTTCTCTGGCCATTGAAATTCTGTCTCAAGCCCCAGCTCCTCCAAAAGCCTCATCGGGCTGATTCTCTGCAGAAAGCCCTTCCTGCCCAACAAAGCGCATGCTCTTCTGTCCCTCCTTTACTCCATCCGGCCCTTGACCACTTGCAGCCTTGCAGAGTGGCTAATTATAACCTATGTGTGTCTCTGGCTCCCCAACCAGGCTTTGAGCTCCTGACTCCTTGTAGCCTCGGTCATCTCCTGCAAGACTGTGAGGCGCGGAGTGGCCTCCTAATGCTCTGTAGTGAGATCCCCTGGCCAAGGCCTGCAGCCCTTTCTTCTCTTCTTTTCAACATGCTACAGCAGGGGCTCATTGCTGGCTGGCTGGCTGGCTGGATGGGTGGATGGATGGGTGGGTGGATGGGTGGGTGGGTGGATGAATGGGTGGGTGGGTGGATGGATGGGTGGGTGGGTGGATGGATGGGTGGGTGGGTGGATAGGTGGATGAACGGATGGATGGACAGTCAAATTAATGAGTAAATAGATGGATGAATAAACAAGCAAGTGAAGAATCAAATAAATAAACAAATCATGACACAGAAAAGGTGTCAGGCAGATGGAAACAGCTGCTTAACTTCAAATGCCAGTGGTCACTGGGAAAAAAAACTGGCACGGGAACATACAACCTTCTCCCCCCATGCAGAGGATAGAAATAAAATCCGGTTTTGAGAGGGGCTCCCCACGTCTGGTCTGCAGCAGACCGCAGGCTCACACAGGCCGAGCAGAAGCGAACTGACCCCATGCGGAGGGCCGACGGAGACCACCTCAGTGCCTTGCTTTACTCCTGTTTTTCAAAGACCACCCAACACATTGCTGTGAACTTTAGTTTCCCCATTTATAAAATGGGGCCCAAAACACCTGCCAAGCCTATCTCAGGTTGTGAGGGTCCCATGGGTGGGTGTGGAAGTGGGTGGCACGTCCCACAGTGGGCATGGGTGAGAGAGGCAGGCCCGGTTCAAATCCTGGAGTCTAAGCCTCGGTTACCTATGAGCAGGGATGATGAGTCCCCCTGACTGAGACATCAGAGAGAAGGGAAAAGGTCATGCTTGGAAAAGCGAGGCATGGCAGGGGCTCTGCTGCTGCTGGTACCATTGTTACTGAGGCTGCTGTGCGCTTTGTCATGTTGATATTTTACCAAGTGCTTTACCAAGGTGGGAGTTAGTATTAATTATAAATCAATTACCTACTCCAAATCCAAGTAAGAACACAATATATACAAACAAGAACTTCAGGACATCGTGCAAAATGACCTACAAAGAAAGAAATGTGATTCAAGGGTAAGGTCTGAGCACATAATCACTGCACACTGACCTCACTGCTCCCATGCTGCCCCAGGCCCTGCCCCAGCCATGCTTCATGCAGGCCATTCTCCTTTTCCCTCTGCCCAGTCCCCCAGATGCTCTGGAGCACAGCTCTGGACCACACCTCCTCCAAGAGGCCTTCCGTTCTTGCTCTCTCCCCTCCTCCCTCCTGGATCACAGTCTGTCTCTGTCCCTATTGCATCACCCTGCCCACAAGCACCTTTCTTCAGAGTCTCCCATCGGGAACCCTCACACTTCCTGGGGGCAGTGGTGTGCTGAAGCCAGCTCCTACCAGCTCCTAGAGCTGACCGTTACACTTCCATGAATTTTGTGAGTTTCTTATTAAACATGGCCATTAATAAAAACTAAATCATATAAATTTATAATAAATTATATTAAAAATAACGTCTTGGTTATTTCACTACATTTTACAATTATCTATGTTCTTAAAGTTATTTATAACTACCATAGCCATACGGGTGCAAATACTATTAATAGTGTTATTGTGCATCTCTTCCCAGCTCTGTGGTCAGTGATGTCGTGTTGGAAGCTGGAAATCAGCCAGGGTAGGAGCATTTATCCATAGAAATTGGTAAATGCTACAAGTCAGAGATTGACTCGTTGTTTTGTTGATTGTCTAGATCTAGAGTGAAGACAGCAATGAAGAAAATGTTAAAGCAGCTTAAACTTAAAAATGTGTCTTATCTGTAGCTGCTACATTGTGAATAGCACGCTGATTAATGAAGAAGCCTTCTAGTATTTGAAAACTACTGTCCAATTCAGCAAATAAGTGGCTCACATCATTGACAACCAGCTGAGGTTCCAACATGCCCTCATTGTTTCACCTTCATTTTACTCCTTAAAGAAAAATATCAACCAACATTTATGTTGTAATGATACTCATTTATCAGTTGCAACCATAGGTTAGCAGCAGATACAGGAGTTCAACAAAAATCAACAAATTACTCAGCAAGACTCAACTACTTCTGTGGAACTTACAATAAAGACTGTGTATGTTTTATCATTATTTAGAAAGGAAATTGTGTACAACATCCTTTATAATAAACATGTAGGCATCTGTGTATGTACTTTTCTAGAGAGCCAGTCGTTAAATACTTACCAGCACACCACCGCCTAGAGGTGAGAACATTCCCTCACAAAGTGTACCCCTTCCCACACCCAACAAGCCAGGCACTTTAGGCTCTGGACACGTAAAGCTGGCCTAAGGCAAGTGGAGACAGTGGCATTCAGAAGAAGGAGCAGCAGCCTGTCCCTTGGGCAAGCCCCTTCTGCTCTCCAGACCTCTGTTTCCCCACCCGAGAAATGAACATCCTCTGAGGGCCCTCCCAGCCTGTGCATCTCTAATGCTCGGAGGCCCCCAGACGAACCTTCTGGATCATGACGCTGTACATGCCCATGGACTGGAACCCCCGTGTGTAGTAGAGCATGTTCGCCCAGCCCAGGGCCATGGCCAGCACGAGGCAGGCGAGGTACTCTTTGTAGGCAAACAAGTACAAGAAGACAGACAGTATCACAAGCACAGCTTGGACAAAACTGTTCAGGAGACACAGGAGACAAGGGCCTTACTTACTTCTCTGCGTCAGGGCCGATATTCAAACCCCCAACCCCCCTTGAAACCCCCGCACCATCGCCCTGGTGGCTGGTGCTGCAGAGATGGGTAAGGCCACCCCAGACGTGTGAGACTATGTCTAAAATCCAGACCATGTCGCCCGGTGCCAGCCAGGGCCAGCAGTGGGCTCGTTGCAGCTGAGTTTTTTCCTTTTTTTTTTTTTTTAATAATTTCAGAGAGGGGGGTAAGGAAGAGAAAGAAAGAGAAACATCTATGTGAGAGGGAAATATGGAAATAAGCATTAGCTGCCTTCTATATGCGCCCTGACCAGGGACAGAACCCGCAACCTTTTGGTGTAGTGGACAACGGGACGATGCTCCAATCAACTAAGCCACGCTGGCCAGGGCAACAGCTGACTTTTCAAAAAGACAGATCCCCAGGGACCCGGGAGATTCGGGTTCAGAAGAGCTGGAGGGCAGCCCAGGAGACTGTACGTTTTATAAACCACCCACATGATTTCTTGTTCTCAAACAGATTCCAGAGCCACAGGGTAGACTGAGGATGTGATGAACGATTGCATTTTTAACCAAAATTATAAAAGGTAACAATATTTATACTTATAAGCCAATAGTAGCCTACTTTTATCTTTTAAAAATGTATAATACATGCTCAGTGAAATAAGTGTCACAGGAAGACAAACACCCTATGATTTCACTTATATGACGTCCTTAGAGTGGTCAAACTCACAGTCAGAGAGTAGGATGGTGGTCACCAAGGGCTGGGGGGAGGGGAACAGGGTGCTGTTATTTAAGGGGTATAGTTTCAGTTTTGCCAGATACAGAAATCAGGAGACTGGCTGCACAACAATTTGAATGTACTTACCGGCACTGAACTGCACACTTAAAACATGGTTAAGATGGTAACTTTAATGTTATGTGTATTTTTCCACAACTTAAAATTTTTAAAGTACAATATATATCGAATATACAAGATCAAAATCTACTCCTGAACACTGTGTGTGCACACCCTCAGTTATGCAGACATCTGGAAAAAGCCTTCTCTTGCTTCTAACATCAGGCAGTCTCCACCATTATAAAATATGTAACTAGTTAAAGTTGGGACACAGGCAACCTTGTTTTTCTCGTGCAGTGACAAGCAGATATGTGGTTGATCGGTGCATTTGGGACTGAAGTGAAGAAACACGTCTACACCTTTCTCTACACTGACTGAACAGCTCAGAAGCGGAAAAGCGGGACAATGTCTTGGTGCCTTTTGTCTGCACTAAAGCCGTTGGCTGTATAAACGGGTTTTTCTCTGGAGTCACCAAACTTTCTCAAAGGTGGCCAACTCTCATGTGACTTGCATCGTGGGGGTGCTGCACCTGGCCACAGGGATGAAGAACTCGGTTCATGCCTCTGAAAGGCAGGTGCATACTCAATAAAACACCTAGGTCACTGGAAACTTCAGGCCAAGATTCAAAGTCCTGTAGACTCTGCCTCCCAAATACTCAGAACAGGGACTTCGGGGGCATCCACAGAGATACCAAGTCAACATTCTTCAGCCCATGCTGCTGATTCAGTCTGCCTCTGCTCATCTAGAGAAAAGTCATGTGAGCCTCTGGTGTCAGCTGCACATGACCTCATTCAGATGGGGCTGAGCTGGGCTCTCCGGCAAGGGCTCTGTGATAGCCAAGCCTGCACTGGTGTGGGGAGAAGATCACGGAGAGCCCGCGACTGGCTTCAACCCAGTGAAGTTCCAAGTGACTTGTGAGTGACTCACTTCCCTGCTCTGGGCCTCAGTGTTCATACCTGCAGATGAGACTCAATGATTTCTCAAGTACTTTCCAGCTCTGATCTGCCAGGGTCCAAGATGGCAACTTCTAGACCCATGCAACTTGGAGGGGCTGGGTTGGAGCCCTTCACGGAAAAGTGAACAGCACTGCTAAGCCTGTCGTGCCTTCTCGGTGCTGCCTGCCACCTGAGGCTCTATGGCAGGGTGCAGTCAGCCACCACTGCGGCCCAATGCCGGGCACTGCCCTAGCCTTGGCCGGACCTCTCTATGGGCATCTATGTGACCCCCTTACCAGAAGTGAGAGAAGAGGTCCCCAGCCACGTGAGTTCAGCAGAATGAGTGGGACACTGAGTCATGGTGACAGGGTAAGATGGCTGTCCCAGAGGTACACAGCAATCACCATACATAGGATTTAGCCCTGCCTGTGAGGTGGTGACAAAGGGGCAGACCTACTTACAAGACAAAGTGAAACCAAGCATCTGAGAGGATGGACTGCAGATCCGAGGGTCTCAGCAGGAAGATCGCGATGCCCTGAGGCCGGAAAGGAAAGGAAAGCTGCAGCCTCTTCTTGCCTCTCCATGGAGGATCTAAGGAAGGAGGTCTTTCCCTGGGGCTGAGACTCAGGGTGTGAAGGTCCAGCCAGAGCCCAGAGGAGGGCTACAGAGGGGACCTGTGCCTGAAGGACGGAGGCTCCCCCAGGTCTTTATATGCCTATCACCCTCATCCTCACCCCAGAACTTGTAAAACAGCACAACCACGCAGCTACCTGTTACCCCCCACATCTGGAGCTGGGCAAAAGCAGGGTAATAATAATAATAACAACAACACAATAATTCATAAATAATAATGCAAGAATAAACTCTTGTGTTTCATGTCCTCACAAATGTAAACCTACTACTGCCCCACCCCTGTAGAGCTGAGCTTCCTGCCTGTGGAGCCTTTGTTCATGCTATTTCCCACACCCGCCCCATAATGACCTTCTCCCCCATGTCCTCATGCCCAGTCCTACCAGAGTAAGTGCCTTTCCCCGATAAAAGTCATCTCTTTTCCTCTGAGCACTGGTCTGAACCCAGCGCGGGGCCTGTTCACAGTTTATGTCAAGGTCTAGATGTTTGTGTCCCTCTGAAATCCCCTCCTACTGGACTGTGAGCTCAGAGGACAAACCCTTTCTCTCCCTAGCACCTCTCCCAGGGCACATTAGGTAATGTTCAGAATATACTTGTTGACTATTGGTTGGATGGGTGAATGGATCAATCAAGTGACAGACTGATGAACAGATGGAAAGAAGGAAGGATGGAAGCACAGTGGGTAAGGATGAGGGGGTATTCAAATGGAAGAACGGGTGGCTGGGTAGATGAGAGTGGGCAGGTGAGGGAATGGGTGGAAGGGAGGGAGAGGAAGACGAGTTACTGAGCGGTGGGGGCAGGTAGATAAATGGCAAATAGATGGAGAGATGGATGTAGGGGTACATAGATGAAGTAGGTAAGATAGGCCTGCTTATTTATTTATTATTTATTCATTCTTATTTTATAACTAAGAAATCTAAAGCTTAGAAAGGAAACAGCTCCCCAAGGCCCCCAGCAGTAATGGCAGAGCAGCGTGGGATCGAAACCAAGCCAGCTGTCACCTGCCTGTATCACAGGCCAGTCTGGAAGGGTTTAGTGGCCCACTCACCTCTTTCACAGAAATGCACATGGCCCAGATGAGCACGAACATCCTTCCTAAGAGCTGCAGCCATCCCATCTTGTGCGTGAGGGCCAGGGGGTGTGGGAGGGCCTGGGAAGAAGGGGGAGGAATGAATGGTGCAGGCAGGGAGTGAGGAGGGCAGGGGCCGTGCCAGCTCTGGAGGGACTGTGCAGGTGCACATGCTGAACCCTCAGGCTGGGCCAAAAGCCAGCAGGAAGTCGGACCTCCGTGCAGGGCTAGAGAGGGAACAGCAGCCCCTGCCCCTGCCTTGCCCACCTGCACTGGGAACCCAGGTCTCCACAGCAAGGAACATGCTGGCAACCCTCACACCTCGTGCCATTTGTCCTTACAAGACCCGTTCATATTCAGACCCACACAGGGCCTCATCCCAGTGAAATAAAGGCAAGCTCTGTGCCCCAAGGAATGGATGGAAACTAAGGCCCAGAGTGGTGGGAAATCTTGAGGAAGCGGCCTCCCCCTCCCTCTGTATCCTGTGGCCCTCGCATCAGACACCCTATCTGCTCTAGATTCACACAGAGCCTGGGCTCTGGGTCTCCTAACTGTCCAGGTGTCCCCCAGCATGGGTCCGCCTGGGGCTGAGTACCTGGGGCTTAGCCCAGCGAAGCACTGGAGGCGTACTCAGCTCCCTGGGAACCGTGAAGGACCACGATGAGGGAAGCCCTCAAAAATCTCTCGGCCTCTCTGAGCCCGGTTTCCCGCCTGCATGTGGGGCAGTTTCAAGCTCCTGCAGCTCTAACTGCCCATCCCCCCGCCCCCCATCAAGAGGCCCACATACCTCCTTCTCCCGGGGTCGGTAGTAACAGATGAGAGTCAGGGTGATGTTGTAGAAGAAATAAAAGCAGAAGGACAGAAAGAACATGTACTTGGCAAACTTCTTCCATTTTATCCGCAGCAGCGTGTGCAGGGGCTCCAGGGTCAGCATCTCGTGCCGGTTCTGGGGACAGACCACCGCAGTCACCATGGACATGAGGGGAGTGGGGAGCCATTGTTCAAGGCCCTCATCTTAAAGGAAGCCCTGAGTCAGCTCTGCTCCGGGGCGGGGGGCAGGGGGTGGGTGGTGGTAGGGGTGACAGTCATTATGCCCAAGGGACTGGTTTGGCAGGAAATGTCAGGAGCATAATTTCTAATTTTGTAATTTCTGTCTCCTGAAGCTTCTTGCCAGTGGGCCCAGGCAGCAGCCAGGCTTCCAACAGGAGCATCTGATGTTCAGTGGGGAGCAAGGGCTAGAAGGGAGAAGGAGGGTGACTGGGGTTCTAGCTCCAACTTAGCCCCTCCTCACTGTGTAACCTTAAGAAAGCCCCCGATACTCTCTGGTCCTTCGCCTCCTCATCTATACAACTGATGCCAATAGAACTGCCCTACCCACCAGGGTGCCCTGAGGGTCTATGAAGACCCCAGAGCAATCAGACCCTAGGAAGCATGATTCTTGGTAAAATGTAAAGGATGAAGCTTTACTCTGCTGCCTCACTTTCCCCCAGAGCCAAAAACTGCACACTGCTGATCCTCTCTGTTCCCCTCCAGCTTCATTGACCTCCCCTTCTTGCCTCCTCCAGAAAGGCCTCGTTGATTGCCAAAACTATGCACTCCCTAACTCTCATTTGAAGCAGGGTTTGTGGGGAAAGGGAATTCTAAGCATGGTCATACAGAGTGAGAAGGGCAGTAGGAGAGTAACAAGATGGAGAAGATCAACAAAAACCATCTCTACCACCACACCCATACTGCCCAAGATTCTGGGGCCAGAAGACCCTCACCCAAGGATTGCTGAGAACAAGTGAACCCCACACAGGCCCTGGCCATATTGTGCCAACTCTGCTCAATAAGGCAAAGAAATGGGGGGTTGCAGACATGTCCATCCAGCTAGTGTCCCCAGAGCCCAGCCCCCACCCCTGCCTTTCCCTGGCCCTCTGGGAGACCCACATCAATGTTGGTATTGTAGACAATGATTTCCAGCACCGAGTTGTCTGTCGTGGTGTCCACGTTGGTGAGGTCATAGAGCGAGGATGACACGGGCCCATATGCCCAGTCGGTAAACTTCCTGGACAGGCTCCGGAGGGGCTTCTCCTTGATTTCACGACCAAGGATGTACTTCAGGATCTGGGAACAGGATGGGGAATGACTGTCAGCCACAGAATGGAGCGTGGGGCCAAGAGAGCTGGGAAGATGCTCCCAGCAAGGATGACTTGGGTCCCGCGGTCGCCATGACCCCTGGGCCTGGCTTTCCTTGTGGAATGGGCGAGAAGCTCGCTGTCCTGCCCACCTCATTGGGGACTGTGAATACCAGAGACAAAGGTGTAAAGGCCCTTGTACGCTGTGGAAAGCTGTACAGTCGGCTCTTAAAACTCAGTTCAGTGAAGAATCTGGGAATTGAACATTACAGGAGATAATTTCTGTTTGGTCTGGATCTGAGAAGAAGCTAGAAATTTTTCCAGCCTCCGCATCCTGCCCTGGGTCAAGACCCTGCCAGATGAGCTCAGGGTTCTGGCCAGACACGGGGTGATGCAAGATACCAGCCTTACGGAGAGACCGAAGGACCCACTCTAGGTCAGTGATCCTCAAACTCTGCTGCGTGTTAGGTCATGGGGGACATGAAAAATCCCACACCACTGTCTAAATCAATCCAGATCTCTGGAGGGGGCCCAGGCATCTGCATCTTCTAAAGCTTCCTGGGCGGTTTCAAAGGGCAGGCCAGGTGGATAGCCACAGCCCTCCAGCTCACTGCTCCCCAGAAGCTGAGCTCTGAGGCACCCTAGTACCCTGGGGGCCAGGCCTTGTGCGGCACCAACCGAAGGCCCAGGAGGAGGGGTCCATTGAAGAGGGCAGTGTCAGAGCCCTGACCTCATGTGGCTCAGTGGGATCCCTGTCTCATCTCAGGCAGAGTGCTCCCAGGGTCAGCACAGGTCTCCCCAAAGATAGTCTCTGTCTTAAGCATGAGAGGGAAGGAAGGGGAGAGGGGAAGGGAAGGGAAGGGAAGGGAACACAATTCCTCCTTGTCAAAGCCATTCTCCATTCCCTCCTCCCCCAACGAGAGAATGAGAAGGTCCCTTGTGGGCCCCAGCCCTGACCACTGGACCAAGACCCAAGGCCCGCAGGGCACCCGCTCCCCACCCGCCACCTTGATCTCAGACCAAGCATGGCTCCAGCCTCCAAGAGATGTGAGCCACCCCAGCTCAGGTCTCCACCAAGGCTCCCAGTTAAGCCTGGAGTTCCACAGCCACACCCGACGGGCATGGCCATAAGCAGCCACATGCTCTGCTGGACTCTTGGCTCAGAGTATCCCCCTGATGGGCAGGCTGAGACTTCTCCAGAGTCAGGGAGCAGCAGCCCATTGGCTCTAGATGCAGAGCAGCCATTCCGGGACTCCTGTCCTGAGAAGCTGAAGGCCCCGGGGCCAAACACTCAGCCCTCCAGCCTCCGCTCAGCCGCCTTGCCACACAGGAACCCTCAGCCACAAGGCATCTGAGATACTGTGTCACTGTAGCCGTGAGACTCCCCCACCCTGACTCCAGAGAGGCGGGTGCCAGGGCAGGAGTTGGAAACATGGAGTATCAGGGACTAAAACCCAGAGGGTGGATCCATACACTGCATCTCAGTGGCTCTGTGTGGTGACGCAGAACAAAGCCACTCAGGCCACAACTGCACTTCCAAACAAAGGCTGAGAACTGCCCCAGCTGAGGTGTGATCTAGGGGGCCCCAGGGCTGGAGATGGCAGCGTGCCTCCTGCCCTCCCACCTGCGCCCAGCCCCACCTCGGCCTTGCCCAGCTTGGCGGCCAGCTGCAGCGGGGTGAGGCCATCGTTGTTGCGCATGGTCTCCAGTTCCCAGTTGCCGCTCCTGAGCAAGATCATGTCATACATGTGCATAACGAAGTCATTCTGTGTCTTAAAGTCTTCGGCCACCGTCACCAGTGCGTGTAGGATGTTGTTGCCCCGTGAGTCCTGTGAGGTGATGTCCATCTGTTCATTCTCCATAAGCAGCTGCACAATCTCGGGCTGGTTGGTACATGCTGCCAGGGCCAGAGGTGTCTCGCCTATGGGAGGGTGAACAATGGGGCTCAGTTCTCTCATGAACCCGAGCATTGTTCCCCAAGTCCCAGGACCATCTCAGTAGGATTGGCCCCTGAGGCTCCCTGCCCCTCTCTCCAGTTCCCCTTGTATGGGAAACAACTGAAGCTAGATTATTGCAATAACTCCTTTTCTTAACACACCAGGCATTTTCTTACCCCAGGGCCTTTGCACAGGCTGTTCCCTCTACCTGTAGTGCTGTTTCTCAATACCTGCATCACTCACTCCCTCACCCCTTTCAAACCTTTGTTCAAGCATCACCTTTTCAATGATTTACCCTAACTGCCCTATTTAAAACTGAAATCTAACTCCTTCCTGCCCTAGAACTCTGTTTCCACTCCTCATGCTTTACTTTCTATTTTTCAATAGCATTTATCATTTTGTAATGTATTACTTAACATTATTTATTGTGTTTATTATTGATGTGCTTTTTCCTATGTAGAAAATAAGTTCCATGAGGGCAGAGACCTTCATTTTGTTCACTAATATATTTCAAACACCTAGAACAGTACCTAGCATATATAGTGAGTGCTCAATAAATATTTAAGAAGAATGAAGATCACACAGCAAGCCTGAGGCAGCGCCCGGACTGGATAGCAGATCTGCAGCTCCCCTCCCAAACCCCACCTTGTCCCCTTTCTTCATCCCACCCAACAAATGTTTCCCAGTCCCGGCTCCAGCCAGGTCTGATGTTGGGCAATGCACAGGACAAGACACAGTCCTCACAGCCACACAGGCCCATCTAGTCCTGCTGCTTCAAAAGCCACCCAAAGAGTGTAACAGGTCACTCGTTCAGGGCTGGAGTGGGGTGGGAAGCAGGAGACTTTTGTTTCCTGGCCTGATCACGCTGGTATGCATTTGTGGAAATGGACAGAACTTTAAATTAAAATGGGTGAAATTTACTGCGTCTAAATTACACACCTAAAAAAATATTTTTCTCCTAAAACAGCCTAACCCCAACTGCTTCTGGATTCCAAACCCCATCGGTAAGGGAATTTTCACACTCACACTTTTGACCCCGTTTGCAGTCCTGAGAGGGACTGAGCCCAGACGCCAAAGGCCAGAGCTGGCAGCCAGCACGCCTAGCTCAGCTCCTACTGGCGTGGGGCGACTCCTGCCCTTGCTCAGAACCCGTCTCTCCGCCTGTGACTGGGGCTGTCTCCTCGTTCTGCCTCCCTCCCCTCTGTTCCTCTTAAACTACCTGTGTGCCCTTTCAGGCTACCAGGTGACACTGCGGGGGGGCAGGCTCCCCAGCTTCTCAGCCGCTCCCTCTCTGGTGCAATTCAGACGCCTCCGCGCGGCCCCAGCCCTGGTCCGGGCTCTGCTCTCTAGCGCACGTCCGAGCGGCAGAAACTCGCAGCGGGGTCTCCAGCCCACAGCCCGCTGGCGCCTCTAGGGGCAAAGCCTGGCGGGGGGGCGCGGCCCCTCCCTCCGCCGTCCCCCCGGACCCCCGCACCCCCCACACACACAGCCTCTGCCGGGCTGGCACCCACCGAAGTAGAAGCCTTCGTGCTGGTACTTGGGGTTGAAGAAGACCCCCTTGGCGTGGGCGTTGACGTCGGCGCCCGCGGCGATGAGCAGCGCTGTGAGGTATCCCTGCCGCCGCTCGATGGCGATATTCAGCGCCGTCTGCCCTGTGGACAGAGAGGGATGAGCTGGGGCGGGGGATGCTCCTCGGCTGAGATACCAGTGACGAACCCTGCCCAGCCTCCAGGGAACCATGGCGAAGTAAGCTTCCGAAAGTCCCAACTTCGTTTTCTGCGTCATTCATTCTTACATGAAAGCAAGGGCTCTGTGGAGCGCCTGCGCCATGCTCCCGAGCCTGGAGCTGGGTATACATTGCACCCAGGACGCAGTTTTTTGTTTGTTTGTTTGTTTGTTTATTACAGTTTTCCCAGTTTTCCCACTTTGCTCTCCCCTGCTCTCCCCCCCTCCCCCCCCCCCTCCCACAGTCAATCCCCATTTAGTTGTCCATGTCCATCGGTCATTCGTATTAGTTCCTTGACTAGGCCCTTTCCCTACTTTCCCCCCTTTTCTCCCTCCCCCCACCCCTCTGGTCACTGTCAGTCTGTTCCCTGTTTACATGCCTCTGGTTCTATTTTGCTCATAGAGAACTTATATGACTCAACACCAGGAAGACAGATAATCCAATTAAAAATGGGCAAAGCACCTGAACAGACACTTCTCCAAGGAGGACATAGAGAGGGTCTACAGGCATATGAAAAGATGCTCAACGTCACTAGCCATCAGAGAGATGCAAATAAAAACCACAATGAGATACCACTTTACACCCGTCAGAATGGCCATCATCAACAAATCAACAAACAAATGCTGGCAAGGATGTGGAGAAAAGGGAACCCTAGTGCACTGTTGGTGGGAATGCAGACTGGTGCAGCCACTGTAGAAAACAGTATGGAGGTTCCTCGAAAAACTAAAAATGGAATTGCCTTTTGACCCAGCAATTCCATTGCTAGGATTATACCCAAAGAATCTTGAAACACCAATTCAGAAGAACCTATGCACCGCTAGGTTCATAGCAGCGCTATTTACAATAGCCAAGTGCTGGAAACAGCCTAAGTGCCCATCAGTGGGTGAGTGGATCAAATCTGTGGTACATTTACACAATGGAGTTCTACACAGGAAAAAGAAAGAAGGCACCCCTGCCTTTTGCTACAGCATGGATGGAACTGAGTGCATTATGCTATGCTAAGTGAAATGAGCCAGGTGGCAAAAGATAAATATCGTATGATCTCACCTAATACAAGAAACTAATGAACAAGATGCAGTTTGATTCTTGTCCAGAAGAAGCACAGTCTCACTGAAAATTAAGTGCTACCAACAGGGAGGTGGGGGGCACTCTAGTACCAGATCAGGGCTCTTAATCCAGTTCAAGAGGGTGAGGGGCTTCCCAGAAGTGGCCTCTAAGCTGACATCAGGGGAGTTTAACAAGTCTTACAGGGGAGTTTAACAAAGCTGAAGGCCTGATAATCCAGGTTAAGAGGTTAGAATTTTATCCCAAAGGCCATGGGAAGGCACCAGGTGTTGAAGCAGAAAAGTGACATGACCAGAGTTTTGGGTTTTGTAGGTGTGAATTTTCAGGTCATTCTGGCTGCAGTATAGGAGGATGTTTTAAAAAGAGCCCAGACTTATGGGGAACTGTTGCTCCAGTGGAGAGGTAATAAGCCCCAAAGAACCTCAGGATGGTCTGTGGGCTTGGGGAAGAAGGGTCGTCTGGGGTAAGGTCCAGGTGTCCAGCCTGGGTGCTGGGTGGCTGGTGCCGGTGACTGAGGAACGGAACAGGGGACAACAGCAGAGAGGTGGAGGAGGGACATTAACCCTGTTGGTGGAGCCTTCAGAACCTCCAGATAGGAGGCAGGAAGGCAAAGGAGAGGGGGCATCTCAGAATGCCCCACCAGAAATAACATGTTCCAAAGAGCTGCCATCTTGCCATACAGAAAAATAAATTCCTGGGGTGTATTAAAGAACTAAGCATTTTTTAATTGGAAAATTTGTTTATAATTAACCTTTTGGTGCAGAAAACCTTCTTAAGCAAGATCCAAAATGCAGAAACCATAAAGAAAAAAACTGAGGTGTTTGCTTACATTAAACTTAAATATTTCTGTATTTCAAAAGACAGCTTAAAGAAAATTGAAACGCAGTTTGTAGGCCAGGGGAAATATTTGGGACACATAAAAGAGACAATGTGTTTTAAAAGTCCATAATATATTAAGAGCCCTACAAATCAATAAAAAGGTAAACAACCTAAAAGAAAACAGAGGAAAGAGTATGAAGCAACTCTCAGAGAAGAAAATACACATACCCAATAAAGAAAGTGAGAGATGCTCAGGATCACTGGTAATCAGGAAAATGAAAATTTGAACCTAATGAGTTAATACTTTTCACTCACAAGATAGCAAAGACCAAGAAGAAGGAGAAGGAGAAAAGGGGGAGGGGGAGGCAGAGAGGGGAGGAAGGAGGGAAAGGGGAAGAAGGAGGAGGAGGAAGAGGGGGGGGATTAATGAAGGGGGGGCAAGGAGAACCTTTGTACCTTTTTGTGAGGGGAGAGTAAAGTAATACTTTTGGTTGCAAATTTGTGAATAACCATTCTAATTTTTAATGTCTGTACCCCTGGACCCAGACATTCCAATTCAAAATCTTTTCCTAAAACACATGTACCCTGTGCACAACGTTGTAGACAAGCGTGGGCACTGTGACATTGCCATAGTGAAATATTGGAAATGACCTGGATGTCTGGCAACAGGGAAATGGTGAAATTGGCCACGGCACAGCTATACTCAGACTAAGCAGGTAAAGAGGATGCAGACTAATATTCTGACATGAGAAGGTGTCTAAGACACATAGTTAATCCCCAAAAAAGCAAGTTGTAGAACAATACAACAGTACAATACTTTTTTTCGGCAGCCGTCCGTCTCGAGAGACGATGATGTAGCTTCTTAAGAGTCTATCTGCACCGCCGAGAATGGTTGTGCAGTCCGACTCGGGAGTGACACGGTATCTGTCTCCTCCCGTGTTGAATCGACATCTTGTGATGACGCTGGAGTGTCCTCTCCAGTGAAGCTGAAGCTACAGAGCCTGGGCAGGGTGATATGGAGGGTCTGCTGTTGCCCATGCAGCAGACCCCCCCTCTCTTCGCAGCTGAAGGGTCCAAGGGAAAGACGGAGTCAATACAGCTTGGCTTCAGGTGCGCCGCAGGAGTTGCCGGTGTTGACTACAACGTCAAACCGCCTTAGGGACTCCGGCTCCGGATTTTCTGTCGGGGTTTACTCCCTTAGCCTTTCCCCTGAAGAGGTATGCCGCAAGGCAGCGGAGGTTTTTTGGAGTCAGAGTTTTCCTTCTCTGATGTGCCCTGACTGGAAGATCGAACCAGCGACACTTAGCTCGCAGGCCGACGCTCAATCCACTGAGCCAAACCAGCCAGGGCCCAGTACAATACTATTCTATGTTAAATAGATAGGTAAATGAATAAGTAAAGCTATTTCTATGTGTACATATACACATATGTCAAAAGCCTAGGCAAGTCCTCAAAGCATGCACACCATAGTAATCGTCCCTGGAGAAGCGAGTGAGAAACAAATGAAGGGTTCCTTTTAAATTAATTAAAATATTTCAATGTCTTACAATGAAATTCTATTCATGTGCTATTTATGTAATTAAAAATACATTGTTATGTTGCATCTCAATGATGGCTATCTAGAGGTTCATTATGCTAATATTTCAAATGTATGTTTAAATTTTTTAACAGAAAATTTTAATTGAATAAATTGGTTTTTAAAAGACCTCTGATAAACTGCTAAAAAATAATAATATTTTTCAAGTTGTCATTGTATCCTCTTAGCAGTATAGGGAGGAAATATTTGCCTCTTCCAAGATGGGGAAACTGAAGAGCAGGAAGGCTAAGTGATTGCACAAAGTGAGGAAAAATGCTACTCTTATAGGCAGTGGATAGAACAGGGAAGGTAAGGTATCAGTAGATACCAACGGGGGGGAAGAGTGGAGGGCAGGTGTCTGGGAAGATAGAAGTAAATAGTTCCTCCCACCATGCAGAGAGAGGGGGGTGCCCACAGCCCCCACCAACCCACCAGCAAGACACAGATTCATGAAAGAAGGAAAGGACAAGGGGAGACTGAGAATAGAGAGAGATAAGGACTTGCAGCCAGGATAGCAAACCCTTAATAGAGACACTAATCTTTATTTATTCACTTATTCAAAAAACATTTATTAAGGACCTCTTACGTGAGACCCCAAGGGCACCAGAGAATCAACTGTGGGGAAAGCAAAGTCCATCCCTGCCCGGAAGGAGCATGTGCTGCTAGAAAGAGGCATCTGCAAGTCCCTACAACACTGACAAGAAGAGAAGAGGGGACAGAAGGGGACCGAAAAGGGAGAAGAGTCAGGACAGAGAAGTCTGAGGCACTGCTAAACATCCTTCGGACCAGTACCAGCTCCCGCATGACAGGCTGAAAACCTATAGCTTGTTCAGTTTCTCTCTTTACTTTGGCCACCAGGGAACTCAAAGTGCTGTTCAGCACTCAGTTGCAACAATCTTCCCTAGGTTTCCTCTCTTCCAATTGATAGGTTTTATTTTTTCACAATCCTTGACTTTGTGTGTGTGTGAGAAAAATTATGGGCCCGAACTTGACTCTCATTGGCAAAAGTTGAGATGTTTAGTGCCCCTGGCGTATCATTCAGATGGCATCCAGTCACTCCTGAGCCCATCATTTTTGCCACAAGCACCTCATAAGATCCAAATGGGATGTTTAGTGACTCCAAAAGCTCAAATGAGGATTCACCCTACTGATTACTCATAACCTATTTCCCAGCTGGGGACACACTATCCCAGGGGGTCCCTTGCCCCCTCCCTGGCCCACCTAAGAAAGAAGTCACTAAACTGAGATCCAAATGGGGCAGTTGATAATAATGATGATGATGATAATGATATTAATATTTGCCATGTGTTGGCCCCACCCAGCTCTCTAACCTCACCTCCAGCCTTCTTTCCAACACTTAACTGTGCCGAGTTCATTCGTACCTTGGGCTGTCACTCTTGCTTTGTTCGGAATCTTTCTCATCAGATCAGGTCAAAGGTCAACCTCTCTGACCATCTACCCTAAAGTGGCCCATCCTCAGTCACTTTTGGTCATATCAGTTGTTTTCTTTTTCATTTTATTTTCAAAGCATTTTCCATCTAAACTGACCTTATTTAAAGCAGTGGCCTTCATTGGTCTTGCTCACCACTGCACCCTGATGCCAAAAACAATACCTGGCCTGTAGTCGGTGCTCAAAATTATTTGCGGAATGAAGGAAGGGAGAGAGGAGTGCCTGCTGCGTGCTGAGTGCCGCGCTCTGTGCTTTGGGCTCTCAGTGGCAGCAGTGCCTCTGCGTGGCCCAGCCGTCATGCTGTCTACACACCCCTCCCGCGGGCAGGTACCTTCGTAGGCCTCCTCCGTGTACTCGGCGTTGATAAACCTGTCCAGAATGTCGTTCTCATCAGCAAAGGTGAGCAGGATCCGCACGATCTCCTTGGTGTTGGGGTTGATGTTCAGCAAGGCCTTCATCAGGCAGGTCTTCCCTGTGTCAGAGGCTGTCAGCTTGTGCAGGAGGAAGTCTGCAGGCAGGGCACAGGGTGGAGCTGCAGGAGGGGCCCTTGGCCCTCCCAGCCCAGGGAAAGGGAGGCCAGGGTGTGGGAGCTGCCACCTCAGACCTCAAGACATTACTGCATGCCTCCTGCTGGACTCCCTAAGCCCACACACCCCCAACCCCACTGGGCCCCAGCTCCTCTGCTGGCCCCTCCTTCACAGAGGCCTGGGAGAGCCTTATCTGAGGCCTTTCACTCTTTGGTTTCTTTGCCCTCTTCCTGGAAGGGGGCAATCCCACCCTCCGCATTGCTTCCCAGTGTCTGCCTCAGTGCTAGTGCCCCCAAATCCAGCCTGCCTCCTCCTAGTAGCCTACAAGTAGAGATTTTCCTAGCCTGCTACTCCCCTAGTCCCCAGAACAGCTTGGGGACTCTGCCACCCAACAAGTCACCAATGGCACCACCTGATTCCTTCCTCCCCCTCACTGCCCATGACCTTGAGTCCTACCAATGCCACTGCCTGAGTGCTGCTCCCCCTCTCTCAGCCCTGCTGCCAGGTTCCCACTCTGCCTGGACAACAGCCTTCTCCAGTTTCACCCCCATTCTCCAGGTGGTAGCCAGACCGTAACCCTCCATGGCTCCCCACTGCCCTCAAAGCCAGGTTTTAAGTCCCTAACCCCGCATTCAGGGCTCCTCACACACCAGCCCCACGTGAACCCAACAGGGCCCCCAGCCCTGCACCTTCTGCCAGGGCCAAGCACTGACCAGGCACATCCAGGCCACGGCGCCTCTTGCAAAGCTCCTGCAGCTCCACCAGTAGCCCCAGCAGCTCCTCCACGCAGCCCTCGGACACAGCCGCAAAGATGCGCTTCTTCAGCCGCTTCTTTTGTCGCCTCTGCTCTCCTTTGGCCAGCTGTGCACTGAGGCCAGAAAACTTTTCCAACTCACCACACATGCACCACTGCCCCCACTCTCCCTGCAGGACACTGAACCCCAACATGTCCGCACGCCTGTCATGATGCCTAAAATCCCCTCCATTCGTGCTCTGGGCCCCTAGGATCCATGGTCCCCTTCTAATCCAAATGCAATCACATCATATCAAAATGTATATTCGGATACACATAGTCATGAATAGGAAGGACATACGCCTAACTGTTCATAGTGATTACCTCGAAAGTATGGGATTAGGGGAAGGGAAATTTCATTTTCATATTTTGTGCTACTTGAATTTTTTCATCTATCCCTCTCTGCCCCCACACTCCAAAGTAGCAACCATGGTGATGTGTTGACCTGTATCCTTTGTCTGTATGTGATCTTGCAAAATGTACTTTGGTGTTTGATGATTTATATGCCTGTATTTTTATTTTTTTAATCCTTATCCAAGGATATGTTTACTGATGTTTTAGAAAGAGAGGAAAGGAGAGAGAAAGAGAGAAACATCAATGTGAGAACCATCAATCGGTTGCCTCCCATATACACACTCCCATTAGGGATTGAACCCACAGCCTAGGCATGTACCCTGACAGGGACTCGAACCTGCAACCTTTCTGGTATACAGGACAACTCCAATCAACTGAGCCATTGGCCAGGCCTATATGCATGTATTATAAATTTATATATATGATATTGCATTAAGTTCTCATTCTGCTACATACTATAATGGGTGGGTATTACTTTTGTAGTTTATAAAATGTAATGCTTCCCTCCACCAGTAAATTTTCTACACAACACAGCCATGGGCCCAGACATTTGTTCTAACCCCCCAGGAACAAATTTTTTTTCAGGGTCCCAGTGCCTGTCCTTCTGGAACCAGGCCACTAGGCACTGTGGGAGGAGGGGAAGGGCCAGGTTTACCTGGGACTGTTGGGATTGGATGGGGTCTCTGTCATGTCATCCTGAGGAGATTGCGGGGAGTCCATGTCATCACAGTTGCCAGAGAGGCTGGAGGGGAGGGAGAAAAAAAGAAGAAGGGACAGGTTTTAAAATGAACAATGTTAACAAGCCACAGCCAGGCCTGGCCATGTGGCCCAGGGCCAGTTGCTGCCATCCTCTTGAGCTGAAGGCCAGCGAGGGCGGGAGGTCGTACTCACCACTGCCGGATGTTGGAATCCATAGGCTTGGAGAAGATTGGGGGGGAGGTCTTGGCGACAGTGGGGTTGGGCTCAAACCCTTCTATCTCCAGGAAGAAGTGTGCGCTGCAGGGACAACCAAGCGAGGCCATTAGAGCTGGGGCAGGGCCTGGGCAGCTGTGTGCCCTGCAACCCTGCTATCCAGGTGCCCATGCATCAGCCAGCAGCCCTGTGGGGTGGGTATTGTCCTTCTCACCTCCATTTCAGAGACAGGCATGCGGAGGCTCTGAGGTCAAGCAACTTGCCTAAGGTCACACAGCAGATAGGTAGGTGTCGGCCTAGATTCAAAGCTGGATGACTTCTCACTGGAAATACTGGCTAGGTGACTCCAGTGGTCTCTATTGGGGTGCCATACCACCTGAGGGGGGTTTCCTCCAGGTGCAAGGGACTCAGCAGGGGTGGGGACCACAGCAAGGAGAGCTAATTCCTCCATCCCCCCACCCAATGGCCCCTCCAGCCTCAGGTCTGAAGCAGAACCTTCCGGAGCCATCCTGAGACCATGAGATCCACAGGGGCCTTTTTGGCTCTTGAGAATGGGGAGAAGGGCTGGAGTTACACTGGCTGCTCAGGTACAGTCCCCAGCCCCACACTCAACCCCCCTCACTTGTCACTCATGCTGGGGATCCTTGTCAGGAAGGAAAACTCAGGAAAGTGCTTTGGACAGGGAAGGTTAGGAGCAGTGAGTGGGGGATGTGGGTTGAAGGGCCCGCTCTTCCCTGGGGCTGGGAGAAGGGAGAAGAGAGCTCAGAGCCCCAGGAAAGGGGTGAGACTCACTGTCCCATAAGGGGCAAGACCCACACCCAAGATGGGACTTCCCAGCCCAACACAGCCTCGGCTGGCCGCAGACACACTCACAAATGCAGACGTACCACCTCTCAGAACCCACAGTCACACACTCAGAGACATGCCCTCTCGTCGCAACAACCAGGTCGGTGAGGCTCAGGCTGGGGACGACCTCTTCCAGCAACACCCCAGCCCATGGCTGCTGCAGGGTAAGTGCTGGCTCTGTGACCTGCTCTGTGACCGGGCTCCATGACCGGCTTCACAACCTGGCCCAGACTGCGAACTCCTGCCGGCTGCCTCCTTCCCAAGCCCAGAAGGATCGACACACAAGAGAGACCACAGAAGAGCTCCCAAAGTACAGTCCCAGCCATATCAAGTTCAGAAGGGAGGGCTGCGGCAGGGTGGAGGGGGGTGGCCCCATTCTATAGATGGGGAAACAGAGGCCTGAGATGGAGAAGCAGCTTGCCATAGTCCCCCCTGAGGGTAGAAGCCGAGTTAGTCAGAGAGCAGACTGCTGATGTCCACGTTCATGGCTCGTTATCTGTGCTGCTCTGCTGTCCCCAGGGCCCTCTGGATCTGCTTCCAATCATTCGCCTCCAGGAATTAGCTGCAGGGGAGGCCACCCAGCACAGCCACCTCCTGGGGTGGGGCAGGCGGGAGGGAGACCCAGGCCTTGCCTGGGGAATCCCTCTCCTTTCCTCTCCTCCAGGCACAGACAAGCTTGGAATGGGCATAAAAGTGGGGTGGGGGGAGGGTTGGCCGACACATTGGCCCTCACCTTCCTCTCTCCTGTACTCAAGAGGAACCTTCTGACTCAACCTAAAGTCAGATACTTTTTCCAAAAGAGAAGACAAAGGGAGGAGCAGGCCCCTGGCTCAGAGCCTGAAGCTTGGGTCTAGTCCGGCTCTGGCTCTGTCTCCTGTGTGACCCCAGTGGTCTCTTGCCATCTCTGGGCCAAGTGTCCTCACCTGGATAGAGAATGGTTGGGCCAGGTGAACCGCAAGGCTCAGACTCTGGAGCAGGGCAGTGTTGGGGTCATCCACTTATGGACTGTCCAGCTGAAAGGGGCATCAGAGTTCATCCGGTCTGATTGCCATGTTCCTGTCCCCCTGCAGTGCCCCCACAAGAGACACCCCAAAGCTATCCCTACCTGTCTGTGCTCCTCAGTAGTACATTTACTCAACAAGTATTTGTTGGAAGCCTACAAAGTTCCAGGCACTGTTCTAGGAACTGGGGATATAGTGGCGAATGGGTGGGCAAAATCTGTCCCCTCACATAGTGAATGTTCTAGTGTGCTGGTCGGAACTGGCCCCAGGGACCAGACCAGGGCAAAGCACAATGAGGCCTCTTGCTTTACTCTCTCTAGACAGCACACAGTCCTTCGGCTATAAGGTCCTCGATGCAGAAACTACTGTTGTTTCATCCTTGAGTCACCAGAACTCAACACTGTTCCTGATACCCAGAAGACCTAACTAAATGGATGAGCAGAGAGATGGGTAGGTGGTGAGTGAGAAGAATGGCTGGTGGGATAGGTGGATAGACGGGTGGATGGGTGGATAGATGGATAGATGATGGATGCATGAGCGGGTAAAAGGAAGGATGGCTGGATGGATTCGGGGAAGGACGGAAGGAAGGCAGAGAGAGTGGCCGAGGAATTAGTAGGTGGGTGGATACATAGGTGAACAGATGGGCAGACCAGTGAACCGGACCAATAAGCAAACAGACCGGCACAACCCTACGCTGCAAGTGCTGTTCGGAAGCTGCATCCCTCCAGTGACTCCCTCTGGGCCCTCAGTTGCCCAGAGTCCTCACCCCTCACTCCCAGTCCTACACAGAAAGCTGAGGAGGGGTCCTCTGACTCTCCTCCTTTTCAGGGCCCCCTCCCAGAGCCCACAGGGGTCTTAAGAACACCCCAAGAAACCAGATCATGAAAGTGTCTGTCCACTCCAGGCCTGGAGACTGGGGGCCCACAGGGAAGTGTCCTCACTCATGCTGAGGGGCCGTGCCGAGCCCCCGGGCTACTTACTCACCACCTCACCCACTCCTTCTCCCTTGTCTGGCCTGCTCCTTCACTGACTCACCCACTTACTCAAAAACTACGAGTGTGCTCTGTGTCGGAAACTTGGGGGCGGGGAGGGAAGAGATGGCTTTTCCAGAGGCCGTGACCTCAGGAACATCAACCAGAGCTAAGACGTTGTCCTAATAACTGTGCTACCTCTTCACAGAGGCTGTAGGAGCTCAGGGGAGGAGACAGTCCTCCCAGCTGCGGACAGGGATGAGGAAGGCTCCGTGCTCTGTCGGGTGCGATTTGGGCAGGGTCTTGGAACGAACCTGAGGTTTGGGGAAAGCCCTGAAAGCAGAGAGACCAGCGTGAAAGAAGCATCTGGAAAGAAGGAGAGGGCTGTGTTTGAGAAATGAGGCTGGGAAGGAGAGCGGTGAGAGCCAGGCTGGGGAGGGCCCAGCTGTGGGCAAGGCTCTAACTCCTGGGGCAGGAAGCCGCTGGACCGCGAGGTCCTGACCCGGGCCTACGCTGCCTGCACATGCCACCCCTCCCCCTCCAGCATGAGCAGAGAGCGAAGTCTTGTGACTTCCTGTCTCCTGACCTTTAGCAGTTGCTGCTTGTTTATTCCCCCCTTTGACCCACACCAAAGGGCACCACCTGGGTGGTGTTCACTCAGGTGAACAGACAGCTGTGCACCGTTTCTCATGCATTTCTCTCTTTGGAGGCAGGAGGGTGATGTTCGATGGCCTAGCTCAAGAATATCTCAGCTCTTCCCCAGACAAACCCACCCAGAGCCAGGCTGCCCAGTGGACCTGTCTGATCTATGCTTTCCCTCCTGTGTTCCATGATGGAGCTTCCATCTGGATGTCCCTCAGGCACCTCTTAGACGACATTTCTCACTGGGACGGCTTATTCCTCCTGACCTTGCACCTTCTCCTCCTACACGCACATGTTGGAGAGGTCTCCATTGTCCCTCCAGCTCCCCCACCAGAAGAAAGGGATGTTTCTGAGTCCTCATTCTTCCTCCCCTCCTGTAGTTGACCCTGTGGACCCCATCATCCTGATATCTCTCTGAGTGGTCCCCTTCCCTCCACTACTCACCACCCGAGCTCAGACCTCACCACCTGAGCCTCCCAACAGCTTCTCCTCCAATCCATCATCCACGCCAATCAAAATGCAAGTCTTGCCATGCCCCCCTTTCACATAAAACCCTCTATGGCTCCCCACTGCCCTCTGTCTTGTTCAATCTCCTTAACTGAGCACCAAGACCCGACCTCAGTGGAACCCATCTCCTCAAACTCCCCCACCCACCCAGCACTACAACCACATGGGCCTCTCCATTGGTCCCTGCCCACAACCTCTGCCCAGGATGCGCTACATCTTCCTCTCCTCCTCCCATCACCCACTCTAATATCACCTCCTCCAGGAAGTGCCCCAAGACTGCCCACAGGATCAGCATTACCTGCCCCTCCTCAGGCCCTACCCTGCCCAGTTCACCGTCTTTCCGGGGCACTCCTCCTTCTCTTTGGTGCCCTCTTCACCAACCAGATGGTGAGCAGAGACAGGCATTCTTCTTCCTGTGTCCTAGACTCCCCAACCTTGGTCATTGTTACTCAAACCAACATAGGTGAAAGCACCAAGCTCACCTCTCGTCCAATAGTGGGCCTGGGACAGGGGCAGAGGAGACAGAAAAGCTGGGCCAATTTAGAGCAGGGGGCCCACCCCAGGGCTAAGGGAAGTGCAACTGGGGTGGAGAAGGGGCATTCAGGCTTGAGGGGTGCCACATAGGCTAAGGGAGTGGAGGGACTACAGTGGAGGCAGCTCAGGGGACAGAGATGACCCTGGAGAAGTGCTTTCCCTTCTCCATGTTCCCAACTAGGAAGTAGTCATAACCATCCCAGCCCTGCCCAGTTCCCAGGGGCCCTGTGGAGTAATGATGACAGTGATGATGATGAAGATGAAGTTCGAGGCCACAAAAACACGATCAATGCCAACATGTGCTGGGTCCTGACTGCGGGCCAGGCACTGTGCTGAGCACTTTGATGGCATGATCCCAATTAATTGTCATCCTATGAGTCGGTGCCATCGCAGGTGTCCCCATTACACAAGTGGAGTTAGAGAGGGCAAGTAACTTGGCCAGGCACACTGGACATGCAAGAAAATAGTGCCCAGGAGGGGGTCCCGGCCACCTGCAACTTCCGCTCACCTTTTGCTCCTTGTCTCCAGGATGGCTCTAGCCACCCCTTACCTCCCCCAGGAGTCTTCCTGAATGTTTCTGCCTTGGTGCCCCCTGACCCCTCCAGGAAGGCCTTCTTGATTTATCCCAGCCATACTGACCTCCCCAGCTCAGCCCCCTGAGTTTGCAGTATGGTTTCCCACCTCACCCCCAGTTATATGTATGTAGTCGGACACCAGACCACCACAAATGGGACTGAGATTCTCAGGACCACCCCTGGCACAGCAGCCAGGCCCAGGCCTGCCAGTCCTACCTCTTCTTAGTGGGGGTGATCTCTGCTGGCCTCTTCTCCTGCAGCACGACAGGGTTCCCACTGGAGATGGTGACTTTTCTGCTCATCAGGGGCACCATCTCCTTGGGGTGGCCATCCATGGCTAGTACACAATCAAGCACAGAAGCACAGGTTGAGGGGGCATGGAGGAGTTTCAGGGGGCTTCAGAAACCCCCAGGGGCCCCCTGCTTACACCACCTAAAATGGGGAGCTCACTCTCTCCCTTCCCAGGCCATCTACTCTTCTGACGGAGACTGCGTGAAGCTTTTCCTGCTCCCTGCCCCAGCACCCCTGCTCCTGCGGGTCCTAGGAGAGCCCAGCAGAGCCTCCAGGCAGAGACCACTGTGCCCTTAGTCCCTCTCAAGACATCCTTTGCAGCCTCACCAACCTCCAGGCGGACTCATGAGAATAAGCTCTGCTGTCCCAATGCTCACCTCTGATTTTGTGCTCAGAGCTCTCCTTGTCAGGACAGGACTTGTCACCTCCTTTGCTCTGGACACTATGCTCCTAATAATATAGCTTCAACCCCTCTGCTTTCTGGATTTCTCTACACCCTGGTGGTCTCTGCAACTCACACACTGATCACCAGAGCAACTGCGCCCCCTTCCTCAGAGGCAGAGGAGGCGGCCCCTCCACCCAGACCTGCTTTACTGGTGCTCAGTATGGCTATGAGGGACTGATGCATCTTCTGAGGAAACCGTGCAGGAAGGAAGAGCAGTCTAAGCAGATGGACAGCCTAAGCCAAGACCAGGGCTCAAGAAGTTGAGCTGGTGGCAAGGAGCTGGTGTGGCTGGAGAGCCTGGGTTGTTCGTGGGGAGCCCTGGCAGCAAGAGGCTTGGGGTGGGATGGGCCAGGTTGTGAGGGCCTGGAACACCAAGCAGGAGCGGTGGTGGAGCCCCAGGGCAGCGGGGAACATGGGAAGGCTTGGAGTTTCATAGGAGTCAGCCTTAGAGAGAGCAGGTTGTGTGTGGGACACGGACAGCAGAGGCCAGGGGGCCAGGGGCAGGCTGCGTGGGGAAGGGCGGGCTGGCCTGAGAGGGTGAGATGGTTGAGGGACAAGGGTTGTATGGACAGGAGGTGGCTCTGCAGTGGATGGGGCCATCCTCAGCTTGAGTAGTCCTCAGAGAACTCCCTCCGAGTCACAGGGGTGGGGGTGGGAGCGGAGAGTGAGGGTCACATTTCTGCAAGAAGAACCCAGTTGGAGGAGTGGCATTGGGGCCACTGGGATCCTGCCCCAAATAAGAAAGCTTCCTGGAGGAAGTTCCTGGAGCAGATTGTCATCAGACTGGAGTGATGTTTAGAAATGGCACAGCCCCCCTACACGCACTAACAGTGAGCAGCCTGGGGAGAGGGGGAGTCATTCAGCAGAGGCCTTTGGCCCCCAGTACAGGCACCTGGAGGCAGGGAGCCCTGAGGAGGGACCTCGAGGCCAAAGAGTGGAGCAGCCCAGTGAGAGAATCAGAACAGCCAGATGCACAGACATGAAGGCCAAGAGCAAAAAAGAGGGATAAAAGGCATGTCTCCCACAGCTCCCTGGGCCTCTGTTTTCTATTCTGAGAAACGGTCTAAAGGGTCCCCAAGGACCCTCTATCTCCATGCCTGAGAGCTGGCTGCTCCACCCTCTCCTCCCTGGGCCCGGGAGTGTGGGGCAGTACTGCGCAGCCAGGGAAAAGAGGTGCAGAACCACTCTGACTGGCCTGCGGCAGCTGTAATTAGCTCCCTGAGTCACCCCGTGAGCCCTGCATTCTCACCAGCTGGCCTCTCTCGCCGCCTTGGCATCCCTCTCTCTAGAACAGGCCTCCACCTGGGGAGGCGGTTGTGCCTCCCAAGCACTAACACTGACTGGAATGGCCTTTCCTTGGTGATGGACAAGGCCCACAGCCACAAGGGAACCCCCACACCTGCTGGCCCAGCACCCGTGGAATGACTGGGCCCTGTCCCTCTCCAGCTCTGGAGTCACCCCCCCCCCCATCCCACCACACCTGTGCCTGAGAAAGCCACATCGCGGGCCTGCTGGGAAGACAGGAGTCTTCCCTCTGGCCTGGGCAGCTGGGAGAGCTCTCCCTCCACCAGACACCCAAACCTCAGGGATGGGTTCCTGGGTCCAGCAGAATCTGCGCTCTCTGACACTCCCTGTGGCCGAGAGCTCACATCTGGCTTTGTTTCCCCTGATAGGGGCTCACACTCCTTCCCAACCCTAAGGGGCTCTCCCTAGACTACCCCGTGGTTTTGTGTGTCTACTCACCTGATGAGGTCCGGGTGGCAGTGGCTGCCCTTGCTCTGAGATCACCGAATGTCCCGGGCCCAAGGCCCCCCGGTGGGACTGTGGCCATGGCCGAGGTGGCACGGGGCTCTCATCACAGGCAGAGAGATGGCTGGAATGAGGCCTCAGAGGCAGAACTGGCTGGGCCACCTTCCCTGGGCACCAGGCAGGCCACACCCACCTGCCAGCTTCACTGCCCACCCGCCCACGTGCCATGCCTGAGTCACCTTCACGCCCACACAGCAGCCTCGCCCTGACCCAGCACAAAGTGAGGAGGCAGCAGGTGTCAAGGCCGAAGTTCTGGTCTCAACTCTTCCCGTTCTTGTATTAGATTCTTTGCATCATGAGCCTCAGTTTCCCCAAGTAAGAAATACAAACCATAATGCCTGCTTCCCAAGGGTTCTGTGAAGATTCAGAGATTCTGCTAGTGGGAGGGCCTAAGGCACAGTCAGGTGTTCTGTCCCGACCCTTGGGAGGCAGGGCCACAGCTGAGGGCTGGCCCAGCTGACCTCAAGGTGGCCAGCTCCAAGCCTTGGTATCAGTCCTTCAAAACCAGGGATCAGGTCCCCTCAGAGACAGAAGTCCACATTCAATGCTCCCACTAGAAATCATGCACCACAGATCTTGGTGTCAGATAGCCTCACCCATTTCTGACTGTATGACTCTGGCCAAGTCATTCTTCCCAGCCTCAGTTTCCTCATCTGTGAAATATGCATCATAAACCCACCTTCCCAAGTGACTGAGATGCTATGGGGATTTGATGGGAGAACACACAGAACGAGCCCCAGAGAGCAGAACAAACTCACTAAGTGGTGGCAGCTATTAGCTATTATTGCTTTGTCGTGCCAGCTCATTCTCCCAGCAACTGCCCTGGACACTTGCATCAGGGAAGGCGCTGTGCCCTCCCTACACTCAGGCCACAGCTGTGATGGGGCAGAGCAAGCCCTGCCTGTCTCCACGTCACTCGGGAATTACACACTTGTTCCCCCAGGCAAGATGGAACTGGGATGGAGCAGGAAGTCTCTGCTGACAGGGATGGCGCCAGTGACTGATGCAGCAGGGACTTCCTTGATGGCTGTGAGAGGAGCCCCTTGACCCCTCATCACCAGGACCTGCCAGGCCTGGGGAGAAGCAGGAGGCAGCCTCGAGCTTCTGACCATGGGCAGCAGGCCCTGTGCCGGGGAAGGAGCAGAAGATCTGGCTTCAGGGCCAACAGGCCTCAGGTGTGGGTCACGCAGGGGGTTGTTTTTGCTGGGTAAGTCAGGGGGAGGGGGGTCCCGAAGTTCCCATGCACACAATTCCAAATCCCATCACAGCCCGGAATTCCACATTAAAGCCCAGTCTGAGGCCAAGCCTAGTCCTCCCTTGCTTACTCAGTTAATTGCCCCTCCTGACAGTCCCTCGCCCCTCCTCCCTAGCTTCTGACTGCCTGAGAACCCTGGGGGCAAGGCTGTGGCCAAATTTCAGTGTTCATATTTTGCCTGGGTCAGCACGTTTTCTCAAAGGCCTGGCTGGAGCTGGTTAAAAAGGCCTCCCTGCCTCCCTCCCCAAAAGACATGCACTGCCCCCAACAAGGAGTAAGGGGAACCCCCCCACTGTGTGTGGGAGCAGGGGCCACATCACCAGAGTCAGAGCCGTGCCCCCCACTCCCACCCCCCCACACGGAAACAGCAGCTCCAGCCCATTTAACCCAACACATGGTGACAGCCAAGGGGACAGACAAGGCAGGGAAGCCAGGATTCAGACGTGGAGAAGGTAGTCTCCCTCCTCCAGGGACGATGAAACCCTAACCCCACCTGGCAGGTCGTAAGGACAAAAAGGACGCAGGCCACCAAGGAGGGATGAAGTGCCTCTAATGGGGAGGTGGGTTCAAGAAAGAGGGAGCATTCGGGTTGGACTTGAAAGGAGGAAGAACAGTCTCCACAGGAGAGCCACAGGGGAGGGACTTGGGGGCCGGAGACCCCGGATGCTTGGCACCGAAACTCAGTGGGGTATCGGAGAGGCTCTGCCAGGTCCAGCTGCAGCCCACTGAGTGACCCCATGCCACTGAGTCAGTGCGGACCCCTGCCACAAAGGGCTGTGCTGGCCTCGTCTTACAGGGCAAGGGGCACAAGCCCCTGCTGGGGACGCTGTCATTGCGTGGTCGGGCAGGGAGGGGACCCACCGGCTGGGCTGAGCCAGCGCCTCACAGCAAAGGCAGTGCCTCTGCCCATCTGAACGCCAGCTGCTGTCCCTGTGGGACTCCTGACCTGTGCCTGGGGCCCACACAGCACAGCAGCAGGAGTGTGGGGCCGGGGCCGGCTCCTTCTTCCAAGCCTGGCCCCCCGCAGAACTGAGCTTTGCCTGCTCTGCCTCCACTACCACCACGTCATGGGTGCCCCTGAGCACTCCTCCACAGCTGCCCCAGTGCTGGGGAGCTGGGGAGGGTTAACAAACTGCCCCCACAATTGAGCTCCTTGCTCCTAGGTGCTCCTGGGTGCAGCCGTGATCCGTGCTGTGTGCTCCCTTCATCAGTGACCTCTGCTCCCTCTGCCAGTGACCTTGCAAGTAGAGCCTAAAGAGGGGCAGTCCCAGGAGGGACCTTTCAAACCAGCTGTGCCTGTGGAACAAAACAACAAAGGACACGGGGCCAGAGGCCTGGGATGGGATGCAGGCTGCCAGGGCAAAGGGCAGGCTCTGCATATTCCTAACCCAATCCCGCTCCCCAGAGGCCTGAATTTCAGGCAGCCCCTAGATTTGCCAATATCCCCCGCATATGCCCCCAAGTCTCCCGGCTGAGATCAAAGCAGAAGCCTCAGCCAGCGGTGCCTGTCTGCTGCGGAATGTAAAATGCCCCACAGCAGATGACACACCGCACCAGGTGCCCCTTCTCCCTCCTCCCCACACCTCCCAAGCCTTGCAGACATCAGGCCCCAGGCAGGTCCGCAAGATCCCCTCAAGTGACAGAAATGAGAGAAGAGGTCTCTGTGGTGCAGGTGCAGCCAGGGAGGGCTGACGCCTTGACCAACTCTAGGTAGCACCACACTTGGTGCTATGAGGAAGGAGGGGACCAGCCAGAGCTCCATCACCAGCCTTGGGCCCACTCGTCGGTGGCCAGGAGAGGGTCCACCCGCATCCTGGCAGCCACAGCTGTCCTTGGGCAAGGAGAGCTGCGCAGCCTCCCTGTCCAGGTCTGTGGGCTGTGGCTCATCCTGCCTCCAGGTCATAGAGGGAGGCACTTGGGGACACAGAGATAAAGAGACAGCAACAGGAACAAACAAAGTCAAAACAGACTCACAGATACAGTGAACAGACTGATGGCTGCCCGGGGGGAGGGGACCGGAGGACGGGGTGAGAACGGCGAGGGGACTGAGAAGTACGGATCGGTGGTTACCAAAGAGTCGTGGGGATGTCAAGTGTGGCACAGGGAACATGGTCAGTAACATCGTAATGACTGTGTGGTGCCACGCGGTGCGAAAAGTATGGGGGGGGGGGTGTAAAGTATATGACTGTGTAACCCTATGCCCTACACCTGAAACTAACATAAAATAATATTGAATGTAGACTGTAATTGAAAAAAGTTTTAATTAAATTAAAATTTTAAAAAGAGACAGCAAGAGAGTAAATAAATAAATAAACCCAGCTAGTTGCAGGTGTGTCCTCCTTTAACAGCCCAGGTTCACACAAAACGTTGTGATCCTTCACTTTACAGAAGAACACCCACAGGAGCCCTTTCAGCTCTCGGTCAGTTTGGAAGTTGATTCCATTTGCAGAAACTTGAGGTTACCTCACATCTACATGACATTTTCTGAGGAAGGCCTAAGGCAAAGCAAGGGGTCCCAGGCCCACAACAGGACTCCAGAACCCCCGTGTCTCCCTCTGACTGGGGGGGTGGGCGGGCACGCCCCCGCCCTGCCCTGCCCTGCCCGGCACCCCGGCTCCCGCAGTTCAGTTCTGGGCCTTGGAGTCAAACCGTCCGGGCTCAGACCCTGGCAGTGTTGTTTACAGACCGCGTAACATTACTAACTGTCCCAGCCTTGTTTTTCTATTCTATAAAATGGACCTAATGACAGCTTTCCACGGGCTGCTAGGAGGCTTGATGGGTAACGCACACTGATCATTTTGTATAAACACTCAGTACGGTCTGGCCGTCAGCACTCCTCCTCTACGCCCACTTGTCATACTCCTTCACACCTCGTCAGCCAGCCCTCAAGCTCCTCAGCCAGGCCTTAAGTGTGGAGGCAGACACATGCTGGAGAGCATGGAGGAGGGGATCCCAGTGTTTTCTCCCGATACCCCTGTCACAGTAGGACTGAAGCCCCAGCCTCAGCTAATGTCTCCCCTCTTTTCATGAACCAACATCAACAATTCCATGACTGGGCAGCTCCTTCCGCCCTCCACAGACATTCACACCACCCCGCCACCGTCTGGGACAGCTCTCTGGAGCATTGTTTGTTGAGCTCTCTTTAATAAAGCAGAAGTTAGCAAACTTTTATGCAAAGGGCCAGAGGGTAAATGTTTTAGGCTTGCAGGCTATTCGGTCTCTGTTGAAGCTACTCAGATCTGCACTGTAGCACAAAAGCAGTCTTAGACAGTACAGAAAATAATGGCTATGCTGTGCCCTAATAAACGTTTGCTTACAAAAACAGGTGGCAGGCCTGCCCATGGTTTGCTGCGTGTGGTAGGCATATACACGAAGGAGTGCCTCACCGTGGCTAGCAATGAAAGGGTGAACAAGGCCCCTAGCCCTATGGGGTAGTATACACACACACACAGAGAGAACACACATGTACACATGTGCACACACACACAGAGACTCCACATTGCCCATTAGCTGTGCCTGCCCAAAGCCTGGCATGAAGTTCACACTTGTTGTGATGTACGCATATACATGTTTGTTTATTTGATGGTTGACAGGGCAGTTGGAGAGGGAAGTATGGACCACTGCAGGGGGCAGGCAGATGATCACTACAAACAGAAGATCATTAAAAAATTTTTGCCACATGGCTTTGCGATGTGGATCTTTACTTATATTTGAACAGCTGATATCTTTGGAGCTGCGATGCATCATGGAAGGACGAAGTCACTATGAGAAAAACTGACTCTGGCAGAGCTGGGAATGGGGCCAGCTTCCCCACCTTCTGCGAGGAGTAAACAACATCACCCCCAGACTGCTCGGGGTGGAGGAGAGAGTAAGCATGATACAGAACAGGCTTTTGGCATTTTACATCAAAGGAAGCATTTTGCTCTAAAGGGTGTTTTCCTGGGCTTCATTTACTTTTATTCCTGGTATTATAAAATCAAAAAAGAAACCAGGGGCATCTCATATATCTGAGAGATTTATCATTCATTATGTTTAATAAAGTCAGTAAAACCTTGAAAGCAAGATCCTTTCCTGTTAGGAGATGCACTCGGGGACAGTGAGGGGCATGACTATCTCCTCCCACGTCCCCAGCACCGCCTCTCCCAGCGTGTCCCACGCAGTCCAGGGGAGTGTCTGGGCAGGCGCAGACGGGCACAGCTCTTCCCCACACAGACCCCAGCCGCATGTGCTGTCCTAAGGCCCACAGTGTTGACAGGCCCCTGTGGGCGCCCCTCACTTTCCCCCAAAAGCAGCAGGATCCTTGAAGATCTCAGCGTCTTCCGGCTTGAGGGACCCGGAGAAGTGCCTCAGATGGACCTCCTCAGGCTGAGCAGGCTGCCTTTCTCGAGTGCTTGCATCTCTTAAAAGGGGAACCAGGGCAAAGTTCTTCCAGTGTCTCCCTGAAACTAAAGAGCAAAACATCATCACTACCTTGGGTGCAGCAAAACAATGATAAACATGTATCAATTGATCTTACCAATCTGCAGATGAAAGGGGCCCGGGCCTGTGGGTACTTCCTGAGGCACCTGGGTCGGTGCCATTTCCTCTTCCCTCAGCTGCTCAAGGAGCCTCTTCCTCTCTGGCAGCTCCTTACATTCTCTTCCTCCATGCCCACCCGAACTTGCTTATACCTGCACGGGAGTCCATGGCTTGCCTCTCTCCTCCATTTCCTCCTCACCCACGTGGGAGGGAGAGTGGGCCTGCCCCCTGACCTGTCCCACACAAGGTGTGATGAACACCAGCCAAAGAATCAGGGTTGGGATCCAGGTGCCACCTGGGCACAGCACATTGAGAACAATGCCAAGGGAATCATGGTGACACTGGGCCTCTGATGGGGATCTCACGTGTGGCCTGTAGGCCCAACTCTGGCTGCCTCCAACAAATGACTGGCAGGAAGTGACAGGAAAGCTGTGTGCGCTCTCCTTCCACTGGCTGGAGCCCTGGGCAGCCAAGCCCTCCTACTGGCCATGCCTCCCACCCCTAGGACACAATTCAGGCCCTACTGCTGGTGTCCAACAGCAGCCACATCTCAACGGTATCAGGAATGTCAAGAGGGCCCACCCATCGTGGCTACTCCAGCTTAATACTTCAGGTCCTAGTGTTTTCTACATGCCCACAGGCTATCACTAGCCTGTCACTAAGCACCAATTGCTGACAGATGATCCCTCAGGGACAGGAGCAGGAGGGCATCATTGGGAGACAGGCCAGATGCTCACTAAGACACCATCTTCTGGCTGACTGGGTGGTAGGGAGACCCAGCCTCAGGGACTGCTTGGCTTAGCTCCAGCTCCAGGGCCCTCAAAGGAGGGATGGGTTTTCTGGTGCCCACTTCCCATAGTCCTGATGCCGAGACCCCTTCATGTGCTCTCACTGGCTCAGTTACTGACCACTCTTCTTCCCTGGCCTGTCACTCATGCATCCCCTCCCTCCCCCCCGCTTCACAATAATCACAGGCACCATGGATTATCTGACTATTCCTACTGGAGTGTCACTGTTACAAGGTTGTAAAGGAAAGGAAAACCTGCAGAAAACATTTGCTACACAAGCATGAAATCAAGGAACCTCTCACCATTCCCCACCACCACCCCAATTAACATGAATGTGTGCATCCCCACCACCAGGTCAACCTCTTTGTTAATATCACAGGGAATGTGCAGCATCATCCTCAGCCACCAATGTGATGCAAACATAATGCAAATCAACTGCAAAGTGAAACAGCAAATCTTGTAAAAGATGTGGGATTTCATGAAATCAATAAAAGTGATGTTGGAAAAGTGTTCAAATCACATGCAAGCCATCTTCAAATGCCTCTATGACAAACAGGCCAGCTTAACAATTGAAGAAGAGGTCATCAGTAAGTATTATGAAATGATAATAGGGACTGCATCCAATGAGACTCACAGAGAAATTACAGGATTGCAGCGGGCCTTTGGGAAAACTGACGAAGCCCTTAGGTAGTTTTCCAAAAGTAACTCTCTTGATAAAATAGATTTCCACTTCCAGCTCTAATGGAGTACCTAGTACTGGGCCAGCCATCCTGCTATAAACAACCATAAAACTGGAAAAAATACATGCAGAAAATACAAGCCTTGTGTTTTCAGTCTAAGACAGTAGGCAGTGAAAAACTGCAGTTGCTGAGAGAAGTGAAATTCACAAGGCGAGCCCCATGATCGCCCTGATGTTTTGTTTAGGGACAAGTTCTCTGACTGTGGTGCAGGGAGCTGCAGTCCCAGCAGAGCGCAGCAGTGGCTCTGAGCTGACACAGCTAGCATCTGTGGTACAGGACACAGGAGAAGAGGAGGAAGGGAACGTGGGCACGGAGATCCGTAAGTCCTTGCCCGAGAGCTGGGCTGTGGGTGCACAGGGTGAGACTGCATTAGTCCTAACAGAGAGGGCTGTTGTGAGGTTGCAAGTGGGACAGAGATGCTAGAAGCTGAGCAGTGCTGAGAGGTATTGGCGGTCCAGCCCAGCCAGAGTGGAGAGACCTCCTTAACACCCTTTCTCTACATTAAGCTAAAATGCCAGAACCTAGAGTAAGGTCTACTCAAGACTCACCCAACAAAGCCTAAAACCAAGCCCTGACAAGTTCCTCAGTGGAAAATTTGAATGCTGAGTCCCACAAGTTTTATAGGGTTAGCAAATACCTTGAAGTGTCTGCAGACCTACCATAATAGAGCTTAAAACTAACCCTACATAAATTCAAAGTGATTCATCAGTAACTGAACTGCCAGCTAGAACAGAAAGCCAATCACGAGTCTTTACAGCATATTATCCACAATACCCAGTATACAATTAAAAGTTACTAGATATGAAAAGAAACAGGGAAATGTGACTCACAGTCAGGGGGAAAATGCAATCAATAGACACTGACCTCAAGATGGCCCAGATGTTGAATTTACTAGACTGAGAATTTAAAGCAGCTGTTACAGAGTGGGGCAAAAGTAGGTTTACAGTTGTTTTTATGGAAAATAATACAAGAATTAATAAATAATAATACAAGAATAAATTCTGTGTTTCACATACTCACAACTGTAAACCTACTTTTTCCAGACTCTGTATAAATATGTTACAAGAACCAAAGGAAAATATGGTTTTAATGGGGGAACAGCTAAGGAATATCAGGAGAGAAATGGAAACTATAAAAAAAGAACCAAATAGAAAATCTAAAACCAAATGGCCCAGTATTTGGAATGCAATAGTCACTGAAAGGGCTTAATAGCAGTTTGAAGATGGCTGAGGAAAGGGTCAGTGAACTTGAAGACAGATCAATAGACATTATCATATTTGAGAAACAGAAAAAAAACTGAGAAAAAAATGAACAAAGCCTCAAACACCTATGGGACAATATCAAATTATCTAACATACATGAAATTAGAGTCCCAAAAGAAGAAGATGGCAAGAGTAAAGCAAAATATATATCATTACTTCCCATTGTGATGAGACATATTGATGTACAGATCCAAGAATCTCAGTGAACCCCAAGTAAAATAACACCAAAGAAAATCATACCTAAGCACATCTTAGTCAAACTGCTGAAAAACAAAAATGAAAACAATATTTTAAAAACAGCCAGAGGAATAAAGACACATTACAGACAAGAGAATAACATTGCAAATAATGGGTGACTTTTCATCAGAAACAATGGAGGCCAGAAGACAGAAGAGAAACATAGTTAAAGTGTTCTAATTTTAAGAAGAAAAAAACCTGTTAACCCAGAATCTATATCCAGTGAAAATGTCCTTCAAACATAAAGATGAAGTTAACATTTTCAGGTAAACAAAATCTGATAGAAAACTAATCTATACAGTAAGTCCTCACTTAATATGACTGTCAATAGTTTCTGCGACTTTAAGTGAAACAATGGAATGAAACCAATTTTACAATAGGCTAATTGATATAAACAAGAGCTAAGTTCCTATGGCATTAGGTTTGGCAATGGTTTCTTGGACATGACATCAAAATAACAGGCAACAAAAGAGAAAAGATAGATAATAAGTTGGGCTTTATAAAAATTCAAAAATTTTTATATCAAAAGGCTCCGTAGAGAGAGTAAAAAGACAACTCACAGAATAGAAAATATTTGCAAGTCATATATCTGATAAAGGATTAATATGCTGAATAGGTAAAGAATTCCTATAACTCAACAACAACAAAACACAAATTTTAAAATGGGCAAAGGGCTTGAATAGGCATTTCTTCAAAGAATATCTATAAATGGAAAATAAGAACATGAAAAGATGTTCAAATTCATTAGTCATTAGGGCAATGCAAATCAAAACTGCAATGAGATACAATTTCACATCCATAAGGATGGCTATAATCAAAAGAAGAAGAAAATAACAAATGTGGGTGATGATGTGCAATCCTCATGCATTGCTGGTGGGAATGTAAAATGATGTAGTGGCTTTGGAAAATAGTTAAGCAGTTCCTCAAAAAGGTAAAAATAGAATTACCATAAAATCCAGCAATTCCACTCCTACCCAAAAGAATTGAAAGCAGGGATTCAAACAGAACTTATCCACCAATATTCATAGCATTATTCACAATAGCTAAAAAGGTGGAAACGATCCTAATGTCAACCAACAGATGAATGGATAAATACATATGGTATACCATACACATACAGTGGAGTTGAATGATTCCACTTATATGAGGTACTTAGAATAGGCAAATTCATCAAAAAAGAAAGTAGAAAAGATGTTACCAGGGAGGTGTAAATGGGGAATAATTGCTTAATGGGTACAGAGTTTCTGTTTGGAATAATGAAAAAGTTCTGAAAATAGATAGTGGTGAGGGTTGCACAACATTGTAGATATAATTAATAACACCTAATTGTACACTTTAAAAATAGTTACAATGGCAAATTTTATGAAATATATATATATCCTATAATTTTTTAAAAACTAAAAACAAAGAATTAGGGAGGGGTTGTAATTATAACTCAAAATGTATTCAATAGAAAGTAAGTTAGCTTCCTTTTTAAGTAAATATCTTCAATCAGACCTTTAATTTAATGTCTACTGTTAAATGTTTACCATTAACTGTTAAAAGACTTTTTCTGGTTGTGATTATCTGCAGGGCTTTTCTGCCCAAGGTATACCCTTTACTCTTCCCATTCTTCCCTCTGCCTGCCTGGATGTGCCCACACAATGTGAGTGTTCACGTGGCCCTGTGTGTGTCCGTAAGCATCACAGAGCTGAGGGCAGACGCTGGGTGTGAGGCACAGGGCAGAGGAGAGATGATAGCCCATAACAAGGTCAGCAGTCCAGGTGGCTGGATATGGGCTGAGCTGCGTCCTCTGAGGCACTGAGGACAGGTGGCTGGGCCAGGGATGCTAGCAGAGCCACGTGCACGGGCAATGTGGAGCAGTCAGATGTAGGTGTGCGTGAGAGCACAAAGACATGCCTGTGACGAGTGTATGAGGGTGAATGACTCTTGGGGCCATTCCAGTGCCCAGGCTGTGAGGGAAGAAAGGCCTGCAAGGAGTGGGAGCAGCCAAGGCTTCACCCACCCAACATGCCACCGCACCCCCTCCCTCACACCTCACCTCTGCCTGACCGCAGGGAGAAGCTCAGGGTGCGCTTGATACCCTCACAATTGCCGGGGTCTTCATTGATGATGCCCACGTTTGTGTTCCAGGTGGTCCAGTTCACCTCATCCACCCTGCAGGGCAAGGAGAAGAGGGAGCAGGGAGCAAGTGGCCTAAGAGCCATGCCCAGCTTCCCAGGCCAAGACCCTGGCCCCCAAGAAGCTCATAGACCAGGATGGGAAGACATAGCTGGTAGGGGGAGGGGGAGACAGGCCGCCTTTTGAGCACCCCCCCTGGAGATATGTTCTCTGGCCACACCTTGGGGTCCAGGGACTTTAAATATTGGAATCTTGGTTCTGGCCCTGATTACCAAGCAACTCCTTCTGGACACCTCATTTTCCAGTATTTATTGTCTGGGTCTCACCAGCTGAGATCTAAGGTGGGTCTGCTATACCCACAGCTGAGCACTGCACCCACAGCTGGCACAGGGAGAGTCCCCTGTGCCCATGGCTGGGCCCCAGAAGCCCCAAGGTAAGCTCCGTACCCACAGCTGGCTGCAGGTGGGTCCCCAATATCCACAGCCAATCTGAGCTCCCCAGGCTTTGAGTTCTGCTCGGGCATTACCTGAAACACCACCTGTAGTCGTCCTTGCCATCAGGTGTGTACCCCACCTGCAGCAGCTTGCCTGAACGGAAGGCCTTCCTCATGCATTTTAGGAAGCTCTTCTCCGTGTCCAGGATGGTGATGGCTCTCTGCAGGAAGACACGAAGGGCAGAGTGCAGGGGGCTCATTCAGGGATCACCCTGGCTGCTGGTGTTGGCTTCCCAGATCAGCCCCCCAGGGCCTCTCCCAGGCCCAGCACCTCAGAGCCAGACCTGCAGTGCTCTCTACACCAGGCCTGTCTTCAAAGTCTTGTGGTCGCCACTGCTCAGGAGGAGCTCAGCTCGCCCAGCCCCAGACCTGCACTGACCCTGCTGGTGAGTGGTGGCCCCATGAGTGACGTGGAGTGCACCAGACTAGACCCTTCTCCGGGGAGCTCACGAAGGGGCAACTTAATAGCGGTTAAGAGCAGAGCCTCGAGTGTGAGACTGCCTGGCCTGACTCCTGGTTGGGCTACTTACTATTGCCTTGGACACAAATACCTAACTTCCCTGTGCCTTGGTGCCATGATCCAAAAAATGGGCATAGTGATAGTACCCACTGCCTAGCATCATTTTGAGGATTAAATGAGAGCATGTAAGTACCTGGCACAGAGTCAGTTCTACTTCATAAGAATGATACTTCTATTATTAGTAGGAAAGGCAAACGTGGACCTGGGGTCTCAAAGATATGGCCATCAGGGCCTGCCCCATATCAGCTGCTCCCACACAGTCTGATCTCTGGTACCCAGCCTAGGCCAAGTTCCCCGGAAATGGGTACTGCATGCATGTGGCCCCTGAGGGACCACCCAGCCCACAGTAAACACTGTGTCTATAAAGACAGACTAATGACACTGAACAGGGAAACTCTGCGGAAGGAGCAGAAGGGAGTTGACAGAGGGAGAGGCTGTTGCTTGATCCCCCGGACCTGACTGAGCTTTCTGCCCCCGCCTCAAACCCTGCAGGCCCTATACACCCAGCTGTGCTACACAGCAGGGCAGCTGATGCCCTCCTGCTGCACACACCCCACCTGCAGCTTCCAGATGTTCTTGCTCTCCTGTGCGATCTTGTTGACAGTCTCACCCATTAGGGCAATGAGCATGTTGAGCAGAAGGATGTAGGTGAGAATCACATAGGCCAGCAACAGGATGATGAAGACAGCCTTGAAGTCATAGTTCTCAGTGAACTCCAAGTCGCCCATACCGATGGTGAACTTGAACAGCTCCAGACATGTGGAGTACAGGCTGTTGTAGGAGCTGTCAGCTGACCTGTAGCAAGGCCCCCGACACCTGGGCGATGTGGTGTCAACTGGCACAGAGTTGTTCTTTCCATCCTCAATCAGTGTCACCACCGCTGTAGGACATGGGGAGGGAGGGGTGCAGCTGAATGGAAGCCAAGACCCCAGGTCCTGACCTACTAACCCACTATCCCAGGATGGGTCTGCAGCAGGAACACTGGCCATGCAGCACCTTTGTGTAAAGGCACAACCTTCTTCAAAACTGTAAGACTATTGTCATGATATATTACTTTGTTACAATAAGAACTTTATCATCTACTCTGAAAAACTGTTAAAATAAATATACAGATCTATATGTACAATGTAAACAGAGTCAGCTTTGTGCAGTGCACAATCTGCCTAAGCTTACATGCCAGCCTTGGCCCCACACCCACTTCCTCAGTCACACCCTGTCTGCCTGTGCCTCTTAGCGGGTGGCCCAGAGTCAGGTATGCCAGAACCAAGGGGGCTAAGCAGCTCAGAGCAGAATGGTCTCTTGCTGCATTCTGCACTCTTCTGGGGAAATGGAGTCCGGGCCCAAGAGCTTCTATAGCAGCTCTGTCCCGCGGTTACTGCATAACCAGTATCTAACCCACTTTGCTTGATCCCTACCTGTGCCAACTGATAAACAGGTCCTTCAGATCAGGGGCCAGAACCCACACCAATTCCTGTCAGTCCAAGCTCCTAGTTAAAGCTACCCATGTGTCCCAGACAAAGATTCCCAAACAGGCTGTAGAGCAGGGACAGTTACATGTGAAGCATGTAACTGCAGGACTCGGACGAGAATCAAAGTGGAGCCAGGTGCTCAAAAAATTATGTGGGTACAGCCAGAGGCTCGTTCAATGACTGAGCTTAATAGGCAGCCACCAGGCAGAGGCAGATGGAGGTGAACCTCGTCAGGTGAATTGGAACTTTTGCTGACCTGCCCCTATGTGCAATGCTGACAAAGGCCAGCCTCGGTGCACAGCTTGGTCCTTCCCATGTGGACCCAAGCCCAGCAGAGGGAGCCACAAACTGGATCACTTGTAGCTCCAAGCAGATTGCCAATGGCCAGTCACAGGCAACATCTTACACTGGTTTGCACCAAGGTCCTTTCCAGAGGCCCAAAACCAACATACCCAGTGGCCAGCTTCAGACATCACAGCAGGACCCAATAAACTTCACAAACAGCACATCCAAAGGGAGATCTCAGCAGGCACCAAGCCTGCTGAGGCACCAATTCTGCTTCATGTGGTCAGCACCTGCACAGCAGCTTGCATGCCATGGTCAAGGTGGAGCCTCACAGTCAACCAGCGTGAGAGTCAATCCCACACAAATGGGTCAATAGCAATCAAGATTCAATTATAACAAAAGGGCCCACACAGTTCACACAAAGGACATTCCTGGAGCACCCAGCTTAGGTGACCAAGGAGAACGTACCACTAGATCACACAGGACACCTACTACATAAGACCACTCCAGGAAGACTGGGAGTCATAGCAGATCTACCTAATGCATAGAAACAAACACAAAAAGGCAGCCAAAATGGGGAGACAAAGAAACAGACCCCAAATGAAAGAACAAGAGAAATCTCCAGATAAAGAGCTCAGTGAAAAGGAGGGAAGCAATCTATCAGATACAGAATTCAAAGTGATGGTTATAAGGATGTGCAACAGCATGAAAAAGGACACAGAAGCCAACCATCAAAAAGGACCAAACAGAAGTTAAGGGTACAATATATGAAATGAAAAATACACTAGAAGGAATAAACAGTAGGTTGAACGAACCACAAATCAATAATTTAAAAGACAAGGTAGGAAACAACACCTAATCAAAGCAGCAAAAAGAAAAAAAAATTTAAATAAGGATAATTTAAGAGACCTTTGAGACAACATGAAGAATATCAACATCCACATCACAGGGATACCAGAAGGCAAAGAGAGAGAGAGAGAGAGAGCAAGGGATCAAGAACCTATTTGAAGAAATAATGACCAAAAACTTTCTTAACCTGGTGAAGAAAAAAAGACACTTAAGTCCAGAAAGCACAGAGAGTCCCAAACAAGATGGACCCAAAGAGGACCACACCAAGAAACATCATAATTAAAATGGCAAAGATTAAAGACAAAGAGAGAATTTTAAAAGCCACAAAAGAAAAACAGTCACCTAAAAATATCAGTTGATTTCTCAACAGAAGCATTTCAGGACAAAAGGGGTTGACATGAAATACTTAAAGTGATAAATAAATAAATAAATAATAAGGACCTACAACCAAGACTACTTTACTCAGCAAGGCTATCATTTTAAATTGTAGGAGAAATAAAACACTTCCCAGATAAGAAAAAGCTAAAGGAATTCCTTACCACCAAATCAGTATTACAAATGTTAAAGGGCCTGCATGAAGAAGAAGACAAGAAGAAGAAAAAGAAGAGGAGGAGGAGGAGGAAGGAAAAAGGAAGAAGAAGAAGAACAGATGAGGAGGAAGGGGAGGAGGAGGAGAAGGAAAGGGGAAGGAAGAGGAGGAGAAGGTGGCAGCAGAGAGGCATAGTTAAAAGTATAAAATAGTAATAAATATGTACCTATCAATAATCACTTTAAATGTAAATGGCTTAAATGGTCCAATCAAAAGACATAGGGTAGCTGAATGGATAAGAAAACAAGCCCCATATATATGCTATCTGCAAGAGACCCACCTCAGAATGAGAGATATACACAGACTAAAAGTAAAGGAATGGAAAAAGATATTTCATGCAAATAAAAACTAAAATAATAAAAAAGCTGGGGTAGCAAAATTTATATCTCACAAAATAGACTTTAAAACACAGGCTATAGTAAGAGACAAAGAAGGTCACTACATAATGATAAAGGGAGCAATCCAACAAGAGGCTGTAACCCTTGTAAACATGTATGAACCCAATATAGGGGCACCTAAATATGTAAAGCAAATGTTGATGGGCATAAAGGGAGAGACTGAGTGTAACACAGCCATAGTAGAGGATTTTAACACCACATTGACATCAATGGGTAGCTCTTCCAGACAGAAAACCAACAAGGAAATGGTGGCCTTAAATGACACATTATGCCAGATGGATTTAATTGATATTTTCAGAGCATTTCACCCCAAAGCAGAAGAATATACATTCTTTTCAGGTGCACATGAAACATTCTAGGATAGACTACGTGTTAGGACAAAAAACAAGTCTCAATAAATACAAGGAGACTGGAATCATATCAAGCATCTTCTCTGACCATAATAGCATGAAACTAGAAATCAATCACGAGAAAAAAAACTGAAAAGCATACAAAGACATGGAAGCTAAATAACATGTTACTAGGCAGTTTCCCTCTAGAGCACGCCCACATCTTTCTTCCCCCTCAGGTGAGCATCTTTACTTTTCTCTCCTAAACGCTAAGGGTCCCCACAAGACTTGCAAGCAGGGGAGCAACAGGCGGTGGCAGCTCATCCTGGGCAAACTCCCTGAATCTGTCTCCAACGCCCCCTTTTCTCTGACTTCTCAGTGAGTCCACACAGCCCACCCAGCCCAATTTTTTCCTATATTGTTTCTAGAGAGCCAAAGCAGAGTACTGCCTAGACTCTCTCCTGTTGCTTCTTCTCTTCTAGACTTTTCAGTGAAGTAAAAGCAGCCTTGCCTTGGCTCTCTTCTTTCACTTTGACTTTTACTTCTAGTGAGGCCGTGAAGCCTGGCCCAGCTCATTTCTTCCCTATAATGTTTCTAGTGATCCAGAGCTGACCTGCCTAGTCACCCTCCTATTGTTTTCTCTACCTTAAGCCCTTCCTTTATTTCACTATTCCCAGCTTTAATAAACATGTTGTTGTGAAATCTTTCCTGCACAAAGTCAAGAACCCACACACTACTAGCTGGCCTGAGGCAAAACCGCTCTGGCCTGGTCCCTTTCTGGTGATACTACCACGGCTGCTAGCAGCCTTTTACAGTGAGAAGCCCTGAGCAGTTGCATTAGTAAGGGTCTTCCAGCCTCCACACAGTGCTGGCAGCCAGCACAACCCCACCCCAGCCAGCACCCGCCTCCCCTCACCCCGGACCACCACAGGACTGTGACCTGCTTCCTGCTTGTCACTATGTGGAGCACTACCTAGTGGAGGACACTGAAAATTGTCCCTTTCTGGTCTGAGAGAAGAGCCTCCAGCTGAGAAATGTGAACAGATCGTTTTGTCTCTGTGGATGTTGATTACATCAAACTCTTGGGGAAGAAAAGGAAGTATCCAGGCAGAAGATAATCTTTTGATGCTTGAGTAGAGTTTAACATGAATCAAAAAGTTGCATTAAATAAAAATAAATAAATAAATATTATGTTACTAAACAATGAATGGGTTAACAATGAAATCAAAAGATAACTTGAAACAAATGAAAATGAGACTAAAACAACCCCAAATCTATGGCACAAAGAGAAAGCAATCCTAAGAGGGAAATTCATATCATTACAGACCTACCTCAAGAAACAAGAAAAATCTCAAATAAACAATCTAACATTATACTTAAAGGAACTTGAAAAAGATCAACAAAGCCCAAAGTGAGTAGAAGAAAGGAAATATCAGAGCAGAAATGAACAGAATAGAGTCCAAAAAAATACAAAAGATCAATGAAACCAAGAGTTGGTTTTTTGAAATGATAAACAAGATTGACAAACCTTTAACCAGATTCATCAAGAAAAAAAAGAGAGAGAGGATCCAAATAAATAAAATCAGAAATGAAAGAGAAGTAACAACTGACACCAAAGAAATGCAAAGAATTTTAAGAGAATATTACAAACAGCTATATGCCAACAAACTGGAAAACCTTAACAAAATGGATAAATTCCTAAGAACATACAATCTTGCAAAACTGAATCAGAAAGAATTAGAAAACCTGAATAGACAAATTACAACTAGTGAAATTGAAACAGTAATCAAAAAACACCCAACAAACAAAAGTCCTGGGCTGGGTGGCTTCAAAGGCAAATTTTATCAACAATTCAAAAAAGAACTAACACCTATTCTTAAAACTATTGCAAAAAAATTAAGAGAAGGGAAGGCTCCCAAGCACTTTTTACAAGGCTAGCATTATTCTAATTCCAAAACTGGATAAAGACACTACAAAGGAAGAAAATTACAGGCCAATATTTCTGATAAACATAGATGCTAAAATTCTCAACAAAACATTAGAAAACTGGATCCAGCAATACATTAAAAAGATCATACACCACAATCAAGTGGAATTTTTTCTGGGGATGCAAGATTGGTACAATATCCACAAATCAATTAACATGATACACTGCATAAATAAAATGAAAGATAAAAAACCACATTACCATTTATGATAAGAACTCTTCAGCAAAGTCGGACTAGAGGGAACATACCTCAACATAATAAAGGCCATATATTACAAACCCACAGCCAACATCATATTCAGTGGGCAAAAACTACAAGTGTTTCCTAAGATCAGGAACAAGGCAGAGATGTCTGCTTTCACCACTCTTATTCAACATAGTACTTACTGGAAGTCCTAGCCAAAGAAATCAGACAAGAAAAAGAAATCAAATCCAAATTGGAAACAAAGAAGTAAAACTGTCATTATTTGCAAATGACATGATACTGTATATAGAGAACCCTAAAGATTTTACCAAAAAACTACTAGAACTGATAAATGAATTCTGTAAAGTATCAGGATACAAAATATACATCCAGAAACTTGATGCATTTTTATACACCAATAATGAACTATCAGAAAGAGAAACTAAGAAAAAAAATCCCATTTACAATTGCAACAACAATCAAAAAATACCTAGGAATAAATTGAACTGAGGATATAAAAGGCCTGTATTCAGAAAATTATAAGACACTGAAGAAAGAAATTGAAGAGGATACAAATAAGTGGAAGCATATACTGTGTTCATGGATAGAAAGAATTAACATCATTAAAATGTCCATACTGCCGAAAACAATCTATAGACTCAATGCAATTTCTATGAAGATACCAATAATGCATGTTACAGAACTAGAACAAATATTCCAAAAATTTATATGGAACCACAAGTGACCTCAAATAGCAACAGCAATCTTGAGAAAAAAGAATAAAGTTGGAGGAATAACGCCACCTGATATCAAACCATACTATAAGACCATAGTAATCAAAACAACATGGTACTGGCATAAAAACAGACATATTGATCAATGGAACAGAGTAGAGAGCTCAGAAACAAACCTTTATAGTCAATTAATATTTGACAAAAGAAAACACCTACAATGGGGTAAAGATAGTCTATTCAATAAATGGTGTTGGGAAAATTGGACAGATACATACAAAAAAAATGAAACTAGACCACCTTCTTACACTATACACAAGAAAAAACTCAAAATGTATTAAAGACTTAAATGGTAGACTCAAAAACCATAAAAATCCTAGAAGAAAACATAGGCAGTAAAATCCTGGACATTTCTTGTAGCAATATTTTTTCTGCTATATCTCTTCAGGCAAGGGAAACAAAAGAAAAAATAAATAAGTGGGACAACATCAAACTAAAAAGGTTTTGCACAGCAAAGAAAACCATCAACAAAGTGAAAAGACAACCCAATGAATGGGAGAATATATCTGCCAACGATACATCTGATAAGGAATTAATATCCAAGAATTATAAAGAGCTTATAAAACTCACCACCAAAAAACAAAACAAAAATCCAAGTAAAAAATGGGCAAAAGATCTAAATAGACACTTCTCCAAAGAGGACATACAGAGGGCCCATAGACATATGAAAAGATGTTCAATGTCACTAATCATCAGAGAAATGCAAATTAAAACCACACAGGTCAAAATGACTACCATAAGTAAGTCAACAAACAAGTGCTGATGAGGGTGTGGAGGAAAGGGAACCCTCATGTACTGTTGGTGGGAATGCAGACTGGTGCAGTTACTGTGGAAAGCAGTATGGATTACCTCAAAAAATTAAAAATGGAACTGCCTTATGATCCAGTGATTCTACTTCTGAGAATTTATCCAAAGAAACCCAAAACACTAATTTGAAAGAATACGTGTATATGCACACTTGAGTTCCTTGCAGTGTTATTTACAATAGCCAAGATTTGGAAGCAGCCCAAGTGTCTATTAGTAGATGAGTCAGTAAAAAAGCTGTGGTATATTTGCACAATAAAATACTACTTGGCCATAAAAAAGAAGAAAATTTTACCCTTTATGACAGCATTAATGGACCTGGAGACCCTTATGTTAAGTGAAATAAGCCAGTCATAGAAAAATCATATGATTTCAACTTATATGTAAAATCTAATAAACAAAATGACCTAACAAGCAAAAATATGGTGACAGACTCATATAGAGAGAACAGTGTGACAGCTGTCAGGTTGGGGCTGGCTGGGGGAGGAGGTGGAGGAATTGAGCAAGAAAGGAAAAAAAAGAGACACAGACAACAGTGTGGATTGCCAGGGGGAGGGGTGGAGGGAGGCAAAAAACAAATAAATTGATTAGATTAAATATAAAACAGTGAAAATAAAATATTTTCCAGCTCTAGGGAGGGAAATACATCTAATGAATGACAGATTGAATTGAACTCAACTGAATGGACATTGTCTTCTAGATATTCGTTGGTATCTTATAGTTTGCATCCCATTTGCTACTCACATAAAAATGTCCCCCAAGTTTCACTGTTCTACAACTGTGGCTTTTAGATTATATTATAACAAATAGATGTTGAGTCCCTCAAGCCCATAACTTTAGTAAAATTTAATGATATAGCTAATCAATTAGCGGGGAAAGAGGGTATAACTGTAAAATGAGTTATTAAAAAATTACCTAAAGAAATACATTTTGGGAACTTCTGGCTCAGATGGAGGCATAGACAGGCACGCTGCATCTCCCTCCACAACTAAGAAGGAATACAACTACCTCAAAACTAGAAACAACCAGAAATTCCAGAAAATCAAACTGCATGGAAATCCAGAAAACAAAGATATAAAGAAGAAATACTCATCCAGAGAGGTAGAAGGGGTGAAGCCGGGGCAGAGAAGACGTGGTGTGGTGGCAGCAGCAGCGGCAGCAGCGGCAGGCCAGCAGAAAGCACAGTCACACATTTTAAAAAGTCAGGAGGGACACCTGGGGAACTTTCCCAGCTCATCGCCAGACCTCACAGCTCATGGTCCCAGCACCGGGGCAAATCAAGCCTCATTGCTTCTGACGGTGCAGAATAGTGGGGGTTGGGGTGAAAGCAGAAACTGCCAGTGTCTCAGCAGAGTCCCCTTGTTTAAAGGGCCCCCACAGTCCTAGAACATCTGAAGACCCACCCACTCTGAGAACGATGGCCAGAGCAACAGCTAGAGGGGCGCCAGTCTGGTGTGGAAGTGGGGGAGGTGCCTGGAAAAGGGGTGAGTGCTGGGCAGGTAGCATTGTTCCCTCTTGGACCCCTCCCCACATACAGCACCACAACGTGGTGAAACAGGTCGCCCTATACTGATGAATCCCTAAGGCTCCACCCCTTACAACATAACAGGAGCGACAGCTCTACTGGGGACACGGAGGCAAACAAACACAGGAGCCTGTCAGAATGAGGAGACAGAGAAGTATGGCCCAAAAGAGGGAACGGATCAAGGTTCCAGTGGGAGAACTAAGTGACGAGGAGATAGCCAACCTAACAGACGCAGAATTCAAACCACTGGTGATAAAGACGCTCACAGGCTTGACAGATATGCTTGAGTATGGTAAACACATAAGAAAAGAAGTGAAGGCTATGCTAAGTGAAACAAAGGAAAATCCACACAAAACCAATGGTGAAGGGAAGGAAACCGGGGTTCAAATCAATGATTTGGAATGTGAGGAAGAAAAAAACAGTCAACCAGTGCAGAATGAGGAAGCAAGAATTGAAAAAAATGAGAAAAACTTCCCAAATTTTGCAAAGGAGATGGACATATAGGTCTGAGAAGCACAAAGGGTCCTGGGCGAGCTGGGCCCAGAGGGGACTACACCAGGATGCATCATGATTGAAATGCCAAAGGTGAAAGATAAAGAGAGAGTCCTGGGGGCAGCAAGAAAGAGGCAGAGAGTTGCCACAGGGGGGTGGGTGCCTAAAGAACTATCAGCTGATTTCTCAGAGGAACTTTTCAGGCAGGAAGGGACTGGCAAGCAGTATTCAATGTGATGAAAGGCAACCTGCTACCAGGATTACTCTATCCAGCAAAGCTATCATTTGGAATGGAAGGGCAGATGAAGTGCTTTCCAGACAAGGTAAAGCTAAAGGAGTTCATCATCACCAAGCAATTATTATATGAAATGTCAAAGGGACTTACTTAAGAAAAAGAAGATCAAAACTATGAACACTAAAATGACAACAAACTCACAACTATCAACAACTGAATCTAAAAAATAAAAACAAAATCCAACTAAGCAAACCAGAATAGGAATAGAATCATAGGTATGGGGATCATTTGGAGGGTTATCAGCTGGAAGGGGGGAGGGGGAGAAATGGGGAAATGGTGCAGGGACTAAGAAGCATAATCGGTTGGTACAAAACAGACAGGGGGAAGTTAAGAATAATATAGGAACGAGTGAAGCCAAAGAACTTATATGCACGAACCATGGACATGAACTAAGGGGGGTGGGATTGCTGGAGGGAAGGTGGGTACTGGGCAGAGGGGAGCAAAGGGGAAAAAATAGAAACTACTGTAACAAGATAATCAATAAAATATACTTTTTAAAAAAAGAAATACATTTTAAAGAAAATTTATAGCAATTCAAAATAAGCCTACAAAATATTCTTAGTAAGATTTCTTGTATGTACTGTATTAAATGAACACAGTTTTAAAGTTTGGAATTCCCCCTAGGGATGTTGTTTCAACATTTATGTATCTTACATCTTTAGTTTCTTCACTTCTACTGGCTTTTTTGCCTCTGAATTTCAAAATGAGCCAGTCCCTCTGATTCAAAAGTAAACAATTACCCACCACCACTGACTTCCCAGCTACAATGGCACTTTCAGGTCTCAATTTACTGGTTCTCTCGTTGGCACTGAGCCCTGCTGACTATACCACTCACCTGGAGACTTTCTTGGCTTCCACAACACCACTTTCTCTTATCTCCTTCTGCCTCTCCAACTTTTCCTTTTAAATTACTGATCCTCAGGATTCTTTTTTTTTTTAATGCATTGTCCTATTTGATTTGCTTTCTTTCTTACCTGATTTCATCAATTCTAATTAATTTCATATATTCCTTATTTTCTGGTTACTTCTACAGACACCTCTCTGAACTTGACCCTGAGCTCCAGATAACACCAGTAGCTCCAACACAATATACTCAAAACTAAACTTAGCATTTTCCCCACTAAGCCTGTCTCTCCTCCAGTATCTCCATATGGTATTAATGTTGTCCAAGCCAGAAACTTATGACCTCTCTCTGCCCTTACCCCAACGTCCAATCAAGTTGATAGGTCTTACTAATTGCATCCTTCCTACTCTTCTCGCTCCTAGTTTTACCCACCTGTAGGATAAAGTCCTAGCTCTGGTGCATACACATATCTCCAACCTTATCTTGTTTCAACCAACCACACTGTGTTCTGTTTCTATGAAATGAGTTAGAGCACATGAAACACTTAGAAGAGTTCCTGGCATACAGTAAGCACTCACGACATGTTAGCTGCCATTGCCATCACCACCACCGCCACCACCACCCCTACTCACTCGTTCCCCTCACTCACCATGCTATTTCACATTTTCATGGCTTTGCTGATGCTATTTCCTTTCCCTGTAATTGCTCCTTGTGCCAAATTCTCAGTCTTAAAAAAATATTTTTTAAAGTTCTGCTCATGTTCTTTCTCCTTTAAGAAACCATTTCTAATATCTTAGGTCAAGCTAAGTGCCCAAATTTGAGCTTCAGTGTAAACCTGTAGAAACTTTGATTATGTTACAGTATATTGCAATCAATTACCTGATTTTGTCTGCCATTTCAACTAGAGCAGGGGTCAGCAAACTAAGCCCCTGGGCCAGATCCAATGTACTTCCTGCTTGTGTTAATAAAGTTTTATTGGAACTCAGAAACAACCATCTGTTGATATATTATCTATGGCTACACAAATGCTAAAAGGGCAGAGTTTGGTAGTTACAATACAGGTGCTATAATCTACAAAAAAGAAAAAAAAAAATGTGGAAGTCTCCAAAGGGCACAGGAACCAGCTTGAAGGGACTCCCAATGACAATTTCTCAGATAATTTGAGCACCAAAATAGATAATGATAGTAAGGAGTTAAAGTCCATTTAAAAAGTGAGAATCCATAAAAAAAATACCAAAAAAGAATCTATGAGGCTGTATTTATGTAAATAAATTAATAAGGGTGAATGGAAAACTCTCCTTTACAATAGAAGGCCAGAAAATAAATGCAGAAGGAATGATGGAGTCAGAAAACCATTAGTTCAATCATTGGGATTAGGTGACTCAAGTGTGAATAATCAGGTGGATGCTAAAACAATTGGGTGAAAGTTTGATGAGAAACAGAATATTTACATAGCCTCAAAGCATCTCCTCACAAATTACTTACTGATCACAAAGGGAAAGATAATAATCCAACGTGGAAAAATCTGAAGACCCACCAAAACAAAATAATTGAAGTTAACTTCACCAGAAATGGGACAAGTAGACACCGTGGGACTCCTGATATAATGCAGAGGAAGACGCACAGCACTTCTTTGATATTTTGACCAAAAATGCATACCTGGGTCTGATCGTGGGAATGTCAGACAGACCCAAATTGAGAGACATTGTAAAAACTGGCCTTTACTCATTAAAAATGCTAAGGTCACAAAAGACAAGGAAAGTTTGAAGAAGTACTGAAGGTTGAAGGAGACTAAAGAGGTGGACAACAAAACGCAATGCTGATCTGGGATTTTCATTCCCGCGACAGGCATTCTTAGGGCAATCAGTGAAATCTGCATAAGCTCAGTAGATTAGCTAATAGCACTCTATCAATGTCAATTTCTTGATTTTACTCATTATACTGTGTGTTTGTATATGTGTGTGTAGTGGGGAGAGGAAGTAATTTAAAAAAGTGATAGAATTCAGAGAATCTGGATAAAGAGGGAAGAGATTTATTTGTACTATTCTTGTAACTTTTTGTAAGTTTAAAATAATGTCAACATAAAATATCCTACAGGCAGCCCTGGCTGGTGGGGCTCAGTGGATTGAGTGCTGGCCTGAGAACCAAAGGGTTGTCGGTTCAATTCCCAGTCAGGGCACATGCCTCGGTTGCGGGCCAGGTCCCCAGTTGGGGGTGTGCAAGAGGCAACCACACATTGGTGTTTCTCTTCCTCTCTTTCTCCCTCCCTTTCCCTCTCTTCCCCTCCCTCTAAAAATAAATTAATTAAAAAATATTTATGTACATATATCCTACAAGCAAATAGCCCTTCCTACCTCAAAAATTAGTTAACACATTTTGTGAACAGCATTTCTATGTTCCCTTGCTCATTTCGGTGTGTTCTTTGCACAGACACACACCCCACCGGGGCCCTCCCCGCCCGACCCCTGCAGAGTCCTCAGGAACCTGAGGTAAGCAGGAGTCCTTTCCCCCTACCAGCTCTGACCAAGCCTGTTACCTGTGGAAAACCCGAACAAGAAAACGAGGTAGACAAACATGAAGCGACAGAGGTCTCTCAGGATCATCTGCAGAAGAGAGCAGGCTTGTCAGAACTTAGTCCAGACCCAGGCAGGGCCCAGGGAGGGGCCAGGACTGTGTCAGCCTGGGGGTTAATGTTGAGCCCAAGTGGAATCAGAGAACATGCAGGAAGGTTTGGTTTGGTGGGTTGTAGCTCATGTGTCATGTGGATACAGCTCCCCCCATAGCCTTTGTTCTGGTGGGAGAGGGGGGCCTAATAGATGAGGGGAAGGGTCAAGTTTTAGGAAAGCACTCAGCCTGGGTCAAAGCCAGATCGCCTGATTTGGAGGGTAATTAGTTGGGAAAGTGGGTCTTCATCCGAACCAGCATCTCCTCAGACACTACAGAGAGGATGGATGAAGCTTGTGGGACCGGGCCCCACATACCCAGGAGGAAAACAGGCTCCGTGGAGAACCCACTCGGGCCCTGGCACCCACCTTCTCGATCATGACAGCGTAGATGCCCATCTGCTGGAAGCCACGGGTATAGTAGAGCATGTTGGTCCAGCCCATGGCCAAGGAGAACACCATGGAGGCCACGTACTCCTTGCAGTGGCAGAAGTACAGCACCACGGTTCCCAGCATGAACAGTGACTGCACAAAGCTGAGGGTGGAGTGACAGGAAGCTCTGTCTAAGGGCACCGAGGAAGCCTGGCACCCCCACAGACAGGAAGACCCCAGCTGCCTGGGCCTCTCCTCAGAGGCGCACCCCACAGGCCACGGTGGGAGATAGGAAGGGTGGGCCGTCCTGCCTCCTTTCGCCCACAATTCTTAGTGGGAGCAATATTACCGCCATTGGGGGCAAATGTTGGTTTGGGGTAGGGGGATGTGAGATCTTATGCTCTTCATACATAAAGCAAAGATATAAACACAGTACACAAATAGCTATACGGTATATTTGTGGTATTACAATTTTATGGAAGGGGGAATTGGAAAAAAATATCTAAAAAGGCAATAATATCCCTGGCCGGTGTAGCTCAGTTGGTTGGGCATTTCTTTCTCATATGGATGTTTTTCTCCCTCTCTTTCTCCCTCCCCTCCCCTCCCCTCTCTAAAATCAATAAGCATGTCCTTGGGTGAGGAATAAGTAAATACATAAATACATAAAATGAAAGGCAATAATAAAAAAGGCTGAGAAACACAACAACCTTCCTGCCCAGTCCTCAGGAAAAGAGCCTCACGGACAACAGAGACCCTAGGAGGATCCTAGACCCACAAGGAGGGACAGGCCATGCATCCTGGGAAACCACAGGTAGAGTCTGCTGGCCACACCCTCAAACTCAGGAGCAGAGTCAGGGAAAACGTCCCTTGGCCCCTTAGTCCAGTGGGGACGGCCCAAGTCAGAGCCCTGGACAGGGTGGAGGACATCTGGACGACCCTATGACAGGGTCTGCCCAGTAGTCCTTGCTCATCACCACCTCTCCCTGAGACTCCCTGCAGCTGTATTAACGCTAGACCACAGTGATCCTCTCACATCCCATTTGTGTGAGAGAACCCAGCAGGAAGCTGCCACTGTGCTGACCTGAGTCTATTAAAAACTGATGTCAATAAACCAGATCATCAGTTCAAGTTCTGCTGGAAAGAAAGTCCTCTGCATTGGCAGAACCTTGGCCAAAGTAAGAACTGATACCAGTTGAAGCAGGGAAAGGGTTGCCTTGGGGGGCAAATGCATCCCCACACATGAATTTTGGAAGTTGGGAAGCAATGGACAAAGGGAAACTCACTGAACAGACCCCAGGAAGCCCAATCTGAATCCTCGTGGTGAGAGCTGAGAACCACCTCTTTTAATCAAAAGGCCTCCAAAGGCTCCATTTGGGAGGTGACAAGGGACTCAAAATGAGTTAGAGAGGAGGTTTGTCTCTGAAGAGGATGAAACAGAGGGTTTGGGGACCCAGTTTCATCAAATACTGGTGAAAGCATTAGTATTTTACCAAAAACAGGGGATTATGTGATTTTTATACAATACAGATTACAGACAGCCCGCAGCCAGACCTCTTCCCTTCAGGTTGAAGATTGAAAAGATGCAACAGACTGATGTTGGATATTCTCCAATAAATAGTTTATACAGACCAGCCTATACTGAAGCTCAGAACTGATAAGCGCTGTTTACACATTAAGAGCTTCCAACCAGCTTTCCAGGCCTTAACTCTTATGTATGAGCAGAGAGCAAAGATTTCCAGATATCCTGAGGATAGTCTCTAACATAAGAAAACAGAAGAAGCAAATAGCATGAGAGAAACAAAAGAAGGTATTGCATCCATGAAATAAGAATAGAGTGCTATAAATAAGGAGGCATATATATATATATATATCATAGCAGTTCCAGAAGGGAGATCAAGAAATAATTCAAGAAAATATCCCCCAAAATCAAAGACATAAATATCCATGCTGAAAGAGCCTATTAAGTGCCCGGAACATTGGATAAAAGCAAATCTAAATCATGACGCAACACTAGGGTAAAAAAGAAGATCCTATAGACTTACAAAGAGAAAAACCACAACAATTCTTAAAAGAGGACCCGGAATCTGAGTGGACGTTGGGTATTCATTCGCCCACCAAACATTTACTGAGTGCCTTCCATCATTCATTCAACGGGGTGTGAGGCCCTACTATGTTCCAGGCCGAGAGTGTGTGGGAGAGTGAGTGAGAGCTGATTGCCATAACCTCAGGACTGGGCCAAAGGAGGTTGTCTGTTACTGAGGCATGAGAGCCAAAGGGTCACTTACAAAAGTATCTCACTGTAGCTGTCCACAAACAAGGACTTCAGTGACGGCCGCCTCTGCAGGAAATATTGAATCTGCAGGTAAATAGACAGAGTAAGATCCCAGGAAAGGTTAGAGGTGGCTAAGTGCTAGAATGCTTCCTAAATGGTGCCACAATGGACCATGTGAATGTATCAAAGCAGAGATTATGAAGGGAGTGGAAGGCTAATGGGGTGATGTTACGTGACTGGGTCAGGAGAGGTTTTAATAAAGAGAGCATGCAATGACATCTATGCCTAGAAGTAAAGACAGGAAGGAAAATCACCAAATGTTATCAATTTCTGTGCTTGAACGATGGGATTGGGTGATTTTTTTCTTTCTAATTTGTGTTTTCCTAATTTTCTTTAAGTGCACGTCACAGTAAAAATTCTCTAATCAGCCTCCACTGAACTAACTCATCAGATTAACCAGCACTCCCCACTCCTTGCAAATGTTCTGACTGACGCCCATGGCCTGCTAGGAGATTCTCAGCAGGACACCCACACACTCCTCCAGGACCACCTGCCCCATGTTGGTCCTGTATTTGCCAAGAGTGCTTTTTGCCTGTTGCGTGTACTACTGTGGCTTTGTACTTTATTATAATATAAATTATGAGTGTGAAAATAAAGATCATTGTTTCCCTGAAGACAGAGTCCAAGAATTTGGAAAGACTCCTTAAGTTACTTTTTTAAAAATTGATATAAATTACATTAAGGGAAAAATTTACAATAACATCAAATTATTTGTACATGTAACAGTGGTCCCACTTTCAAAGAACAAACTGCTCATATATTAAAAGAATGGTCAAGGAATAGATTCATTGTGCTAAACTTTAATGGACTGTGTTGAATAATCAAACAACTACCAGTCATGATCCTATCTCTTAAAGTTTTCCCCTCTACTTCTGTAATGAAATGTTACATTGAGTGGAGTTGCCTGTCTTCAAGAATGCCTGCCTTTGGGGACCCAATGGGCAGATGCCCACCCTCCAACAGGGCATGCTTTGTCTTCACCTGTGTATCTCTTGGCTCCTGAAGCAAGGTCATTACCTGCTTGATGAATTTAAGAGTGAGTGAGCAATAAGCGATTCTCCTGGCTTTTTGTTGGGGTGACAATGGAAATTCAGTGTGGAAAAGAATGCTTACCCCTCGGAAAAAGAAGTAGACTCCTCCTAATACAGAAAGAATCTCTCCAGTGAATCGGAAATAGTCGCCAACGGTGTGTTTCAGCCTATAGGGAGGCTGCAAGGTGCAGAGAAGTTAGTGACCTCATTCATTCATTCATCTGACAAACACTTAGCAGGTGCTCAGCCCTGTAATTAAGACCCAGCCCCTGTCCGAGAGTCTCAGCTTCATCAGGAGAGAGACACAAATAAAGACAATGCACTATTATGGGGGAACCAAAAGGACATTCCTCTGTGGGACCTGATTCCCAAAGTGGCAGCCTCCAGGTGCCAAGCAGAGCACCCTTACAGTATTGTGCTGTGCCTCAGACAAGTCCCAGCCTCAAGTTCCACGGGAAGGAAGGCGGTGGCTCAGGCAAAGGTTCTCTTACAGACCCAATGCCACATGCTGCATGTGGTGAACTTATGGTGAACCCCAGGTCTCCCAGAACTGTCAAGGTTGCCCATGGATGGCGAGAAGAGAGAAGTCCCACACGTGAGTGTCGACCTTGTGTTTTAGCCACCACTCCCTGAAGTGGGTCTCCTCTGAGCCTATTGTCGATATTTCATAAGCACTAATTCACTAGCCTATCTTACGAGCACATTTCTTTTCTCTTACAATGAAGTCATTAAGTGGCCTTAATAGGTAGATAGCAATCAGCTCTCACGTTACCAGGAAGTTGAGTTTTTAAATCAAATTTACAAGCAAGGCACCCTGGAAATAAAAGCAACCAAATTAAGTGTTTAGATTTAAATGAAAAGGACTTAATTCAGAAACTCAAGCGAGTCTGTTTCCCGAAAAAAGATAAATCTAGTCTAAGCTGATCTGATGGATGGCCCAGGGCCGGGCTCAGAAGAAGTGCTCCAGAGGATATGTGTCCAGGGCGTGAGTGACGAGCGAGTGAGTGGACAAAAGTGGGCAGGTAAGCAGGATGGCAGCGGGCTTGGGGCGTACGCCACCCCGTGACCCTGTGGACACCCAGCCTATGAGAGAGCAGCTTCCGGAGCCCTAGGTCCTGCATCCTTTCTAACCTAGCGCTCTCCCTCTACAAGCAGGGACGGACGTCAGCCTCACACAAGCCGGGGGCTAAGGGAGCAGCTGAGAACAGGAGACAGGGCAGTTTCCAAGAGAGAGAAGGAGTCCAGCGCCCAGCCAGGGCCTGGGGCCTTGGGGGTCTCATAGGAATGCCACCCCCACTCCCCCGACCCCACACCATGGCCAGAGCCTCAGACCGCACCAGGCCGCCCACAGGCCTGTAGTAGGCGACTGTGGTGAAGATGATCATATACAAGCAGTAGACGAAGAAATTGAAGTAGAAGATGCGCTTAACAAATCTGTCCCACTTGTCCTGCAGGAGGCGGTTCAGCGGCTCCACCAAGAGCATGTCGTGGCGATTCTAAGGGGAGCAAAGAGAAGTGAGGCTCACTCAACTGCCAGACACCCACCTCGAGCCTGCATCAGCCTCGTCACACCCACCTCTCTGCACAGGACCAGCCACGACCACACCCTCAGCCCACAGGCAGCTGTGGGTCACAGATCTGAGCGAGCAGGTCCACCCTCTGGGCCCCAGTGCTCCTGTGTGTACAGTGAATGGGGGTGAAATTGGACGAGTGCCTTTGACACTTAAGAACTAACAAGTGTTGCCCAACATTCTATGCCTGTTACCTTTAATAATTCATTCCCGAGTGCCTACCTCCTTATTATTCCCACAGGAATGGACAGAGGCTGGCAGAGGCAGAGTCTCACATGAGGCTGCATGGGGAGGGGCTGAGGGCAGGTAGGCCGAGGCCTCTGGGTTCCTAATTTCTCACATTTCCAGCCCTGGGTCAGGCAGGCCCTCCAGGCGGGGGCGATAATGACTGATGCACGAGATTGAAGGCAACTAGAGAGCCTGTCCCACAGTGGCTGCTGGGATACCGTCACTACAGGTTCGATTTGGGGCAAAAGGCTGGTATCCAGGAGATCTCTGTTAAAGTTTGAGTACCCCAACGAGAGCCCTGGTCAGTGTCTTCCCGAACACTTCTGGGGATGGGGAGCTCCCTGCTGCCTCAAGGATCGTGTGGAGAAATGCTAACTATTGGGAAGATCTATCCTCCAGAATAAAGTCCATCTTGTCTGCTTCTCACAGAATAAAGTCCGTCTTGTTTGCTTCTCACAGTGGTTTCAGCTCTGCACTCAGGGGCCCCAGTTCTGCAGGCCTGACCCCTGAGAACCTTCAGAGATGGAAGGTGGCAGCCACTGCACCAGACCCCTCTCTTCTCTGAGTCAAACACCCAGTCCTTTTGAGGCCATTTGCTACCAGGCCAGCCCTCCAAACTCAGCATGGGGCCAGGTGGGTGCTGACAGAATGGAGCATTGCAGGCCAGGCCTCTCCCACCCCTGGACTCCGCCCAGCAAGCACAGCCTCTCTTCCCTGTGAGATGTCATGGCAGCCCCTCATCGCCAACAGCACAAGCTCCGTACCTGGGTCAGCCTCAGAGGCTCAGAACATCACTTTAGAAAGAACGGATGGGAAGGTGGCCTTTTCAAAGCAGAGGTGGGAGGGCAGGCCTTTCATTGAGTGGCGCTGGGACCCTCCTTTGCAAACCAAATAATTAAGTAAGATGCCCACCTCATACCTACACAAAAATAAATTCTAGATAAACTAAGGAGGCAAACATAAAGCATACAAAAGAATTAAAGGAAAACACAGAAGGATATGTGTGTAATATTGAAGGGGAAAAAGCCCTCCAAAGCAAGACACAAGTCACAAAAGCTACAAAAGAAAAAGATTGGGGTGGTGAACACACAATACAATATGCAGATGCTGTGTCACAGAACTGTACACCTGAGACCTAGGTGATTTTAGTAACCAATGTCATCCCTATAAACTAAATTTAAAAACAGACTTCGATGACATAGCATTTCTGGCTCCATGCACTTAAAGTAGTTTTAAAAAAACGAAAAAAATTGATAATACCCAGGTCGGCACGGCCAAGGGTAGCTGTGTACTGTGGTGGGCAAGCGCACCAACAAGGTCTTTTTTTGAGGATACTTTGGCAGTAGCTATTAAAATAGTAAAATGCACATATTCTTTGACTTGAAAATTCCAATTGCAGCCATTCTTCATAGAAAAATTCTTTCTTAAATCCATGCCAAGAGGCCTATAGCATCATAGTAGCAAAAACTGGAAATAACTCAAATGTCCTTCTGTGGATATTTTCTCCCCACTCCTACTGTGGAATAGCATGCAGCACTTTTTTTAAAGAAGCAGACCAGTGTGTGCTGATATAAAATTGTGTACAAGACATGTCATTAAGTGAAAAAATTGGTTTTTCTGTGTTATGTATAATATGATCCCACTTGTGTAAAGAAAATGAAGCTACGTGTTTTTATATGGATAAAAGGAGATTTCTTTTTCTCTATGGACTTCTGACTTAAGTTCTAATGGGCATATCATTGTATATCATTTGTATGATGAAGGAAATGACTGGGAATGACTGGATTGATGAGATTGCAGGACCTGGGTCCCAGGCAGCCAGTTTTCATGGATGAGAACTCAGCAGAGCTGGACCACAGTGGGGGTGGGGACTGGGGGGTGGCGAGATTGGAAGCCCTCCCTGGGTCCCAGCCCTGGCCCACTCACGGGGGTCTCACTGCTGCTGTAGGCAATCACCTCCAGCACCGAGTTCCGCTCACAGGTGTCAATGCAGGACAGGTCATAGAGCGAGGAGTGCACTGGCCCGTAGGCCCACTCGGTGAACTTCCTCGACAGGTGCCTGCACTCGGGCTCATGGATCTCCCGCTGGAGGATATAGGCCAAGACCTGCCATGGGAATACAAGAGCCTGTGAGAGACCAGCCTGGTGCCCCGCCACGGGCCATGTCCCTACTGCGCCACCAGCTCTGCTTCAGGAATAATTCTGCTTTCCAGCACAGCTGGAGACCCCACCCAAGCATCTACCTGGTTCATCCAGCTGCCTCCTGACCACCATCAAGATCAACCTGCTGGTGCCTCAGACCCCACCTGCAGCCACACCCAAACCATCACCTAATCACACCTGGCTGATCACATTCACATTATCCTCGGCTCAACCCCCCCCCCAGGACCCCACCCTCTCTCCCTGTCTTGTTGGTGCTCAGAGTTAGAGAAATGGCCACATGTGGGCACAATACCATATCCAGATGATGTATTACAGAACTGTACACCAGAAACCTATATAATTTTATTAACCAATGTCACCCCAATAAATCCAATAAAAAAGTAAATAAAAATAAAGTTCACAAGGGCCAACGAAAAAGCGTCTTGTGATAACTTAATTAGATTAAGCGCTTAGGTTTGCTTCCCAGAAATTGAGACAGCAAATGAGTCTAAGGATGGAGAACTTTTATTTTCTTTATTTTTATTTTTTTTGGCAAAACCATTTACTGTGATAGAATGCAAATTAAGATCTGTCTAGAGTGGGGAGGGCAAAGGGGTAGGAAGACCGACTGCAAAGGGCAAGAGCGCTGTTGGGCAACCACAGTGCTCTGCAGGTTGACTGCAGAGGTGGTTGTGGCTGTATACATTTTTCAAAACTCATCAGACCAAATACTTTCAATGTTTCCATTTGTTTTATGTAAATTACACCTCCATAAGGTTGATTTGAAACCATAAAGGAAAAAGGAAGGAAGAAATGGCCACGTGTGCAATGCTGCCTTCCGCTCAGCTCTCACAGCCCTCTGGCTTCCTCTGACGGCCCCGCCCCACGCTGTGGGCCACTGTGGCAGCATCAGGACTCACAGGGGGCGATGTCAGGCACACCGTGAGGCCAGGAGTCCCCTCCCACAGCACCCCCAGCTCAGCATGAAGCCCCCACCCTACCCCGATCTTCCCGCTGCTGGCGGCCAGGGCCAGCGGCGTCAGCCCCTTCTTGTTGGTGAGCTCCTCCAGCTTCAGTGTAGGGTGCAGCTTGGCCCCCAGGATCAGAATCTCGTTGTACATGCTCGTCACAAACTTGGTGTTGTCGGCTGTGTTGTCGGCCACCTCCACCAGCGCGTGCAGCACGGTGTTGCCCACGGAGTCTCCGGCACTGATGTCTGCCGGCTGCCAGGAGTTCTGCAGCAGGAACTTCACGATGCCCAGCTGGTTGGTACACGCGGCCAGGGAGAGGGGCAGCTCTCCTGCAGCCGACACGGGCACACAGTGGCCTCAGGAACAGATGGCGGGGGCCCTGGGACCTCCAGCCTACAGCCCCCTCTGTCTCCACCCCAACCTCTGCTCAGCAATCATCAATAGGTCAAGTGTCTGCCACACAGTCTTCCTACCAAAGTAGAAGCCTGGCCGCCCTTTGGTTTTCTTAAAGAAGTCCCCATTGGCCGCAGCCTGGACGTCTGCCCCATTTTCCACCAGCAGGGTCACAAGTGCCATGTTCCGCCTCTCGATGGCGATGTGCAGCGCTGTCTGGCCTGTGGAGGATGCGTGCTGTTGGCTTGGGGCTCATGTCCTGTAGGGGGTGCCCAGACAGGTGCTGGGGGACGGCCTGGGCAGAACATGGCAGCTAACTCCCCCAGTACAGGAAGCCAGGCCAGCATCCCCAAAGGGCTGCCCAGGGAGTCCCTGAGGCAGGATTAGAGACATCCCAGGAAGAGGGGACACAAGACTGGAAGCTGGATGAGTCAAAATTACCCAAGAGCAAGAAACAGCAGCAAGCAGAGAGGGAGGCCGCAGTTTCAGAAGCCAAGAACACTAGGCCCACAGAGGGGAAGATGGGACCCTCAGCACCAGGAGAAACCAAGCTGGCAGGTTGGGGAGGCAGGGACCCCAGGACCAGGAAATGCCAACTTGGTGGCTGGGTCAGGGAGTAAATTGTGCGTGTGACCTCCTGGCTCCAGGTGTGCTGTGGCAGAGCCCGGCCACCCCACCCCCCTCCTCACCCTTGTAGTAGCTGTCTGTGTAGCTAGCGTTGACAAACTCCTTCAGGCTGTCTGTCTGCCGGGCAATCTCCAGGAGCAGGGGGATGGTGTTGTTCTGCCCATCATGAAGGTTGAGCATGGCTTTCAGCAAACAGGTCTTCCCCGTCTCTGGGTCTGCAAGGTAAAGTGAGGGTCAGAGCAGGGTGTGGCAGCCGGGGCCGCACCCAGAACCCGGCCCCCTCCTCGGCCACCTTTGAACTCGCTGTCCATCAGGTGCTTCTTGCTCTTCTGCAGGAAGAGCAGCAGGCTCTCCAGTTCCTCGCAGTTATTCTGGGCCACAGCTTCAAAGATCTTCCTGCGGTCATAGAGCTTGAGGCTTTTCTCAGTGCCAGCGGGGACAGAGTTGGGAGATACCTGCCTGTGGGCCAGAAAACACCCTCGTCTCCTACTCTGGCCTCCCCCGTGGGCCCGACGCCTCCGGAGCTTGTCGGGGAGCACAACAAAACCCCAAAGCACACCCTGATATAAAACCCACCTTTCCATGTTGGTGACTCTCCAGGAAGCGGATGTTCCAGGGAACAGGGGGTGCACATGCCCCATTCTGTCCTCACCCCAGCTGTAGGCACCATCTAGAAAGTCTTTGTCCCCACCAGTTCCTCCAACCCCCAGGCCCCTCGCCTCTCTGACTCCTTGGGAGCAGGGCTCAGGAGGCAGTAGCTTAGCGGGGCTGGAGGCAGGGGTCTGGCTGGCCCCAGCTAAGCCAGAAGTCGTCCTGACACTGCCCCAGATGTCAGCCAGCCGTGTGCCCTCTCCCTCTTGTCTTGGAGGAGGCGGGAGGGCTGGTGGGCTCCTCACTGAAGCTGTTTTATATTCTTTGTCTAAAGGCATCCAGCCCTTGAGCTTTTGGACTGGAGATCTAAGTGTTTGGGCCTGGTATGCATTCTAGGCCTGCACACCTGGAGATCAGCCAGGAGCTAGGATCAGCACACATGCCATCATCCACTGGCGACCACGGGCCCTGTAGGTCCTGTGAGGTGGATGCTGGAATAGGCGACCTCTGAAGGCTCCAGGCCCCACAGCTCTATGACCTTCAGCCCATAAGCCGGGAGGGAGGGAGCTGGACTCCAGATGCAGCTTACCTGGTGCAGGTGGGGCCATCCCAAGTCTTCTGGATGGTGACAACAGGACTGACAGTGATGGCCGGGCAGGAGGCTGGCTGACCTTCCTCGTAAGAGCAGTCCATAGGAGACGCCTCCTCGGACTCACATTTCCCAAAGAGCCGGCTGCGGCTCCTGGCCGTGGGGATGCTGGGCTTGGCTGGAGCTGGCCTGGAGTGAGCGTCTCCATCAAGACGGCCTGGGCGGGAGTCCTCTTGTGGCAGGTCCTCAGACTCACCTGAGTCTGAGCTCCCCCATTTCTTCATCCTTGCCCAAGATACAGCCTGCGGGCAGCCACCAAGATCAGGTTTGCTCTTAGCTTGCCCCTATGAAGCAGGGCATCCCAGAGGTCCAACAGCGTTACCCCAAATCCCCCAGAAGGGAAACTTTCAGGGGTCCTGTGTCTCCTACCCGAGAACCCAGGAGCAGCCCAGGGGCATTAGCATCTGGGAGTGAATGGACCCCCAGCTTGGAGTCAGCAGGCTCAAGGGCCTTGGATGGATCGCTCCTCTTCTCTGGGCCTCAGTTGCCTCATCTGCAAACTGCGGATGATACCACTGCTCTGCACCCCTCTGAGATCAGAATAAGGGAAACAGTGGGAGCAACTGTCTCTGGCTGTGCATCCAGGGAGCAACACATGATGAGGATGACTCAGCCCCGAAGGCCCGAGCAGTCTGCATCACAGGACCAGGGTGGCGGGCGGAGATGGGCACGTCCCCGTTCCACCTGCACAAGCCCCCTGCACCTGCATCCCCACCATCAGCCGTGCCCTCTCCAGCCTTTGCTCTTCTCCCTGGCTGCTGCAACCTCTGAGTGTGCAGAGGATTTTTTGTGCTTTTTGTCATTTTTGTGAAATTAGTTTATACCAAGCATCTTGGCTTTGAACTTTTCTACTTTGAGAGGGCGATGGGCCTTCCAGGCCTGAACCCCTAGAGCTAAGCTGGCAGCGAGCAAGTGCCAGCATGTGTGGCTGTGAACGTGGGTGGATACTGTGTCTCACTCACTTCCTAACCTCCTCTCCCGCTCCTTCCCTCCATCCCATTGGGCCTCCCCATTCCCTGGTGCCCAGGGCAATCTCACATATCCGTGACCTTTGCTATTATTGTGCCACCACTTGAGGTGCTTTCTCCTCCTTTTCTTGTCCAAATCTTACCACCTCTCAGATGCCACCTCTGCAGGGGTCCAGCCTCCTCCGCACCCCGAATCCGTGCACTGGTCATGCTCCCCTCCCCCACCCCATCCCTCTTGGCTGCCTAAGCATGGCCTGCTGTGCAGCACAGCAATGGCTACCTGTCACTGCTTTGTCCCCCCTGCCCTGGGACCTCCTCCTGGGCAGGGACTTTGCCTGATCCATCTCTTTATGGAAAAACAAAAACAAAAAAACAGTTGTGCTGATCATCATGGGAGAAATGAGAGAGTTCAGATGCAGACCCTTCTAGTTCCCACTTCCATCGGAAGTGAGGGAGAGTCATGTTCCAGCAGAGGCTGGATTCCAAAAAACGGTCACTGACAGAATGGGAGGCTTCTCAGGACATGCGTTTGCCAGTAAAAGTCTAGGCAGTGAAAACTCAGAGAACATGGCTGCGTCACGGCAATAAATCAGCTATGATCTGATGCCCAGACCCCTGGCGGAAATGGGGCGGGCTCATCACTCTGCATCCCGGCAATGGGACAGACGGCTGAGTGGAGGCCCATTTCCCCTCCTCCCTGTTCTGCTTTCAGGAAGACCTGAGTCTTCCTCTGATTCACCCATCAGGTGGAAACCCTGGGGCAGGAGGTGTTCCCGGCCACAGGAAGCCCCACTTCCAACCACTCACTCACTCAGTTCATCTATCATTCAACATCCACCTACTGAGTCCTCCTGGGAGCCCAGCCCTGTGCTGAGGGCACAGAGAGGACTCAGACCCCATCTGAGACAGAAACCAAGTGCCACCGGCTACCGTGTGGGTATGGCAGGAGGGGCCAGAGTGCTGAAGAAGGCTGAATGGAGGAGGGGACTGATGAGCCGGGCCTGGAGGGGAGCAGAGTTGGGCTGGAACTGGGGCACAGGGTGGGGACTCCCGGAGAAGCCGATGAGGTGAAGCAAGTGGAACTGGAGGACAGGCAGCAGGGTCAGAACCAAAGGGCCGTTGGCCTTGGCATTCAAGGCCACTAGATGCAGATATGATTGCGTGGATGGTAGGACACCATGGAAAGCTTCAGAAGGCTAACACCAGGCACCAGTCTGTGCTTCCAGAAGATGACTTCCTGTCAAGGACCACTCAGAATACGGGGAGCCTGCCGCCATTTAAAAGACACAGGAGGCTTGCAAGCATGAAAATAATTGATGTGTTTGAGCACGTGCTGTGCAAAGGCAAGCACTGTTCCAACACTTTACAGGTGTCCACTCACTTCGTTCTCACATCTCTAAGAGGCAAATATCTTACAGATGGGGAAACTGAGGCACAGAGTGGTTACAGTACTTGTTCAAGGCCACCTCGTAAAAAACAGAACCTGGATTGGATCCCAGGCAGCCTAGCTCCAGAGCTTCTCCAGCCCTCTACCTGCTCTTGGGAAGCTTCAGGATTCTTTCTCAGCCATTAAGCTCAGCCCCAAACCTCACACCGGAGCTGGGGTAATGGAGGAGTGGCAACCAGATAAGGCCCTCCCAGCCCTGGGGCAGGCAGGTGAGGACAGAGTCTTTCCACTTAGAAGCCCAAAATCTGTACCACCCTCTTGATCAAACATGTGTCCCAGGAAGCTCAAAACCCAAAATGAAGTATGAATAAGACCCAGGCCATCCGCCAGGACTGGCTCGCCCAGGAACATCTCCCCTTGGATGAGGCTGGCTACAAAACCAAGAAAAAACCTGCTCTCTGAATAGTGGCTCTGAACAGACCAACGAGAGAGCACCTGTTACAGCAGGAGTCTCCCCCAACTTTTCAGCAATGTTCTTTTTTAGCAGCTTCACTTCTACCTCCGACCAATCCAAAATCTAACTCAACTCTGTAAATATGAAGCAACCCACATAGTACCGTCATTCAGTTGGTCAACAAACCCTGGATCTGTACGGCACGCCCTGTGCCGGATTCCCTGCTGGAAACCAAGCTTCTCGAGTAGAGTGCAGGACAGGGACCGAGAGGCCATCTGCTGTGGGTAGGGAGGGTACACAAGGACGGAAGTCGGCCACTGCCAGGCCTGGGATGTGTCCAGCATGGAAGCCCTGTGGCAACCCACCTGTCACTGTCAAACGTCCTTCAGTGATGGGCGAATTCCAACAGAGATTTGGGGTGTCTGAAGGAGATGGCTGTTCAGATTTATACAAGATTCACAAAGTCACCCATTTGAACTAAAGGCCGGTCTGAGAAAACCACCCTCCGCAGCAAAGACCTGGTTTGGCCTCTGGGTCTTTCTCAACTCCAGAGCCAGGAAGGACACTGCCCACCCCCGGGAGCAGCCTCGCTTCTTCTCTCCAACCCAAGTGAGGCATCCTAGGGTGTGGCTCTCCCGCTCCTCTGTCTGCCCAAGCATGTCTCTGCCTCCAGCCTCCAGCCTCCCCACAGGCCTTGGTCATTCTTGTCCCCTTGGCCTCCCTGAGCATCTCCTAAAGAGAGGTGGAGGACTGGGAGCTTCTCAACCCAAATACAGAGAGAGAAAATGGAGCCTGGACAAGAACCCAGCACTCCTGCCTCCGGGCCCAGCCTTCCTTCACTCCAGCCACATGCTGAAACCTCCAGCCACAACCCAGGCCTCAGCAGCAGCCGCAGGCCCTTCACCCCAGGATGACTCTGGAGCAAATAACGCACATGGTTAAGAGCAGCCTCCACGAGCACCTACCCAGTGCTTGGGATTAGCCAGGCTAAGTGCACTGCAGCTACAGCTTCACTAACACCTCCCCACGACCTCTGAGGCAGGCACTGTTATCATCCCCACTTTTCAGATGGGATAACTGAGGCAGCGAGGGATGAGCTGGACAGCTGGAAAGTGCATGGCCCAGCTTTTGATGGCTCAGTATGCCATTCTCAAAGCTAACATCTGTGTTGGCCGTCAAACAACAGAAGGGACTCACCAGCTGGACGCAGGGACACCCCAGACCCAGCAGGCGCCGCTGAGCTCCAAGGTCGTTGCTCCTTGAAGGGAGAGTTGGGCTGCTGTGGAGGGTCCCCGCTCTGCTCTGGCCGGATGGGCTGTGGGCACGCTCTGGCGCTCAAGGAAAACGATTCCAGCAATGGCAGCAGCTGCTGTTGCCGCAGCTCTGATTCCCAAAGGATCCCAAAGCCTTTCCCATCATTTTTGCCCTTTTTCAGAAACCACTTAGCCGCTGCCCCTCCTCCAGCCACGCCAGGGTTGTAGTGCACTTAGCCACACACAGCCCAGCGCAGCCGGAGATGCGACCTCAGCTGTCAAGGACGGAAGGTGCTGCTCAGCCTCCCAAACCCACCCCCTTACGGACGGGGCTTCTGGGGAAACAGCTCAACATACTCAGTTTCACAACCAGAAGGCACCCTGGAACTGCTGTTTTCAAAACGCAGAAGGAAGGGAATGGCCCGGTTCCCCATCACACCGTCCTGGCCTGGCATTTTAGGACCTGGTTTTGAGCGCTAGCTTTGCACCAACTCTGTGTGAGCCGTGACTCAGTGTCTATTGGGCCTCCTGCTCCCTGTTTGCCCAATCCTGGGGTGGGAATTGAGGTGGGGAGCTTTTGAGTTGGCCAGGTCCCAGCCTTTCTCAACTAGGGTTCCTCATTGAACCTCAGAACAGAGATTATGTGTCCATTTTCTCATTTTCCTAGTATGATCCTAAATGCATAGGCACCAAGTTAATTCATCACATTCAGTAGGACATTATTCCTTCCCGGAACCCAATGGAGGAGAGCTGCAAAGTCTTTCTGGGTGTGCATACAGGGGCAGCCCTAAGTGCCCTACAGAAGCCACCCCAGCAGCTGCCCATAGGAGCCCCATAGGACTCCAGCAAGCCGTGAGCCAGACACCGCCTGCAATGAGCAGCCACGTGCCAGAAAGTTCCGCCATCACCCTGCCTGGAGTCGCTCACAAGCCCTAACCCTCGAGTCCAGCACTAAAGTGCAGATACCACATGCATTCCCCAGGACATTTTACAGGTCACAAAGAGCTCTCACAGAGCCACTCTCCTGGGCCACACAACACCCCTGGGCAGCAGGAGGGCAGAGAGCATCATGTCCATGTCACAGATGAGAAATCTAACACCAATCAGATGCTTACCCAGGTCACACTGCTTGTCTGGGCATGGGAGCCGGGCCAGGCCACCTTGCCCCTGTTCGGATACCGTTTTAGGCACGTGCCACTCTGCACAGCACAGTAGCCTTCAGCACGTCCACCGCATTGTGCAGCCGCTGCTGCCACCGTCTCCAGAACGCCTCTCCTGCAAAACTGAAACCCTGTACCAAGGAAACACCAAGTCCCCATCCTTTCTTCCCCGGGCCCCTGGAAACCACATTCTACTTCCTGTCCATAAATTTGACTACTCTGAGGGAGTGGAATCCTTCAGCATTTGTCCTTTTTGTGACGGGCTTGTTTCACTTAGCATGAACTCAAGGTTCATCCATGTTGTAGCGTGTGTCAGAAGTTTCTTTCTTTTCTGGCTGAACACTCTCCCACTGTATGTTTTTACCACACTTCGTTTATCCACTCACCATTCATCTGTCAACGGACACTTGGGTTGCTTCCACCTTGATTGTTAGGAATAATGAACACAGGTGTGGGAATATCTCTTTGAGACCCTGCTTTCAATTCTTTGGGGTATATACTCAGAAATGGGATTGCTGGATCACGGAATTCATTCCTAATCGCTGCATAACAATCTGTTATGTATACAGAAGACTCACCAGCAGTGACCCTTCAATCTAGAAGTCCTCTGGGGTCATTCTTTCTTCTAAACGCATGGGCCAGAGGTGCCGCGGGGAACCCCCCAGTGAGGAGACTGACGGGCCGACACTGTGCAGGTACAGCCCCTGGCTCCCACGCTGCTGGGCCAGGCCCAGGTCTCAGCTGCAGGCAGCCCTGGAACCAGCCGTTCCAGAAGCAACGCCAGGAAAGGGGAGGGTCGCATGTCTCCCCCGGAACCATCCCCTTAGCCTCCAAGTGATCTCTGCCTCCAGTGAAGACAGCCCACATCTCACTAACTACACCAGCAGAGCCATTGGGTGCCGACATCCCCCCAGGTCTACACAGTACCGGGCAGGCTCCCAGGGCTGCCAGGGCCATCCTGGCCCTCCCCACCCTCCCTGACAGCTCATCTGTCCCCTCAGCCTCCTCAGCCTCCTCAGCCTCTGCTCCTCGGCATGCACTCCCCTACACACAGGTTCCCCAGAACCTTATCTCCTCCTTCCCTCCTCTGAGAGCCTCACCCCTCCAAGGACCCACCTGACATTCCAAGCCAGCGACACTTTCATCCTGGTGGACAGCCCAGCCTCTCCCGAGCTCCGTTCCTGCCTCCCAGAATCTCCTTCCCCTCAAGATGGGCCCCATCCCAAGATGGGCTCCTCTTCCCTCCCCGTCCCCTCCCCTCAACGTGCCTGCCTGTGAATGTACCAACTGCCTTCTGGTCACCTAGTCCGAGGGACCGTGCCATCTCCACCCTCTCCTTCCCCGTCTCGCTGTCTGGCTACATTTCTGCAGCTCACATCCATCCCTCTCTGCACCTGGCAGCCCCCTCTTCTCACCTGCAGCACCAGAAGGGCCTCTCTCCCCCTCCCCTGCCACCTCCCAATCCACAGTCCTACAGCATCATCCCAGTCAGTGCCCCCTTACCGAACAAGGCCTCACCCCTCCACCCAGCACCCTGAGCCTAGAGCCCCAGGCCCCTCCCCGCCGTAGCCCACTTCCTCCTCTCACCTAGACACACCTGCTCCCCAGCCACACTAACTGTGCCGGGCTCTGTGCTTCTTGCCACCCCCCCTGCCACCTTCCACCCAACGTGCCTGCACTATCCATCCCACTTAACCCATCTTTAAGGCCAGGTGGCAGGTGAGAACTGTGGGTGCTGAGATTGAATCATTCAAATCCCACCTGCTCCAAAAAGCCTCCCCCTGCCAATGTCCTGGCCTAAAGCTCTCACCTCTAACCCCTGCAGAAATCTCCACTGTGCCTTCCCGTGGCCATTGATCCACATGCTCACAATGACGACAAGGGCAGTGATTACTTACTGAGCACATGCACCGTGCCAGGCTCTGGGCTGAGCACCGTACATGCACCATCTCATTGGACCCTTGCAAAGTTTTGTGAGGTGACTATAACTTCCTCCCCATTTTAACACAAGAAAATGAAGTGTGGGCAGGCCACGTAACCTGCCCAAGGACAATGGTAAGCGTACTAGTCTCGTCTGGAGCTCCCGAAAGCTCGGATTGATTCTTAAGTTCTCTGGTGTTTGTGTCTCATGTCACAGATGTTAATGGCTCCAGGGTGAGACAGGGCTCCTGCACCCTCCGCTTCCCTTCTCTAAGCCTTGCTCCATGCCTTGCCCAAGGAGCACGCTGGCCAGCTCAATCTGACCAGCACTTGCACTGAGCGGCAGCTCTACTAAAACTCATGACCTGTTGGCAGGGACAAGACCATAGGACGGCCTCACTGCCATCAGTGCGGGTTTCTGTGTATAATTTGAGCAGGGTGTTGTTGAATTTGTGTAATTTACCCATTAAAATTCCTTGTGAGTAAATCATGTTTGAATGATGACTTCTAGTAGGGGGTGCTTCACCAAGATCAGGTCTGATGGGGACAAGAAGCAGTGCAGGTGGGTGAGCCAAGTCTTGTGTGACCTGCGCTGTGTGACCTGCACTAAGACTGTTCGTGTCACAGTGGCCCAGTTCCTTCAGTGTTACCACCAGGGGGCACATTGACTTCAACTGAGCTCTTGACCCTGGCAATGGGAACCTAATTTATTTTTGTCATCCACCTGGGTCCCTCACAGATTTGAAGCCAGACTTTCTGGCACAGCTAGAATCTAACAGCCTACCGTGTGCAGGAAAAGCCTGAGTGTCTAAGTCGGGAACTGTCAGCCTGGGACTTTCAGGAGGAACTGGCTGGGACCCGGGCAATGCCAGTCCTAGCCCCATAAGAGTGATCAAGGCACCACCCATGGGCAGTGACAATGCTACTAGTCTTGTCCTGAGCTTTCTAAATCTTGTTTTAACTTCCCTGATTTTTGTGCCTTGCCTCCCAGATTTTAAATAGTTTCCAGAGGTCCCAGATCCAGATGACAAACAGCAAACCTGAAAAAAAAAAACCTACTACTTTCCTTCCTTCATTTGGTCTGTGCACTAGTGTCATGGGGTCCCCACATGAGTCTGAAAGATCAGCTCCTGTGGAGGGCAGGGCTCTGTAGAGGGTCAGCATGTTCCCAAAGTGGACGGAGGCTGGCCGGCTGAACTGAAAAGGGTCAGGCATCCACCCACTCAGCGCGTGACTCTGCACCTGATGGCTGAGCCCTGCGCTGCAGAGTCGGACCCAGGGCAGGGGCTGGAACAAGAGGGAGAAGCCGCTGGAGGGTCAGGGCTGTGGGCAGAGAACGCAGGCGCGGGAGAAAAGGCCAGCCGGGCCAGATACCAGTGGCCTAAATTTACGGGGTGGCTAGAGCTCTGGGCCTGCATCTGAAGCCACAAAATGAGTAAGAACACCTCCCCTGCTGGCTTTGCGGGACTTTTCCAGGGATTAACAAGGACACTGGGTGTGAGCTGGCAGAGATCTAGGCAGGCGTGAGGGATTATTGTTCTCATCCTCATTACCTAAGCATGAGAGCCGCATCTGCTGACTGCTGAGCTGCATCCGGCCATTAGCTCAAGGCTGTGACTAATTGTTTTTTAATAAAAAAAAAAATTGTTTTTTTGCTGAATGTTTTATGAGTCACACAAGTGAGCATCTCTATTCCAAGAATGCCTCACTTTCAAAGATGGCCTGCCTGTCTGATCGTGGCTGAGAAGAGGTCAGGTGTGACCGGCCCTCTTTCCTAGGGGCCACTGTGCAATTTATGAGCACATAGCAGTGACTGGGTGACTAAGATGGTCTCTGCCCTTACGGAGGCCAAGACAGGTGAGGAAGACCAACTAGGCTCTCTATGGCACTGACAGAGTAGGGGTCCACAAGGCAGGCGCAAGCCAGGGGCCAACAGTGGTGCCAGTGGCCAGCACCGAGGAGGGCTCTGGATGCCAGCAGCAAGGGCCGTCTAGTGGCAAATGTTTTGCCCGGGAGAGGGCAGCAGGTGGAGGGCATCAAGCTAGGCCTGGGACAGGGGTGGGGCTCTGCCCTGTGAATATTCCAAGTGTGGGCACTGGCCCCAGTTAAGACATAGGAAGAGGACAGGGCAGAGAGCACCCACTGGGTACCCTGACCTCCAGGAGCTGGCAGTCCACCTGAGAAGAAAAGACAAATGGAGAACTTGAAAGCCACACAAACATTAGGCACATGCAGTCGAAAGCCAAAGGAAGGGTGTGTGGCCGAGGGCAGAGAGCGAGTTTTCTCGGCCGCCCTGCAGAGGCTCCAGGCCACGTGCAATGGCAACAGCAGCAGCCCTGTTAGCTGACGAGCTTGGGCCGTGCAAGGCTCAGCCCACAGAGGTGGAGTGGACTCGGGGAAAGGGGCCACACTGGACACCAGGCTGGGTTGCCTGGGCTTGTGGGACACCCATCCAGCTCCTAATCTGATACACAGACTCCATCCACAGCCCCCTGAGAGTGCACAACAGAGGGTGCTTCCTCCTGCTGGACAGGGATATCAGCCACCCTTCAGCTTATCCTGCTGTGCCTTCTTCCTCAGGGGCTCCCAAGTGAGGGCACCTTAACTCATGCTGGCTGAGAGGAAAATGACACGACTTTCCTGAGTGACGTGCAGCTGCTTATCCTGGCAGAACCACGGGGCAGGTGTCTTGTAATAAAGGGACAAGGCTCTAGAAGAAGGAGCTTTAGTATCTGAAATTCAATCAGCACAGCCAGGCAGATTCATCTAAGAGCTTCAGACAATCACATAATTCATAAAGAGACATTTACAAAGAGATTACGTGAACACAGAGTCTGCCTGAGGCTGGGATCACCCCTGGGAGTCTGGAAGTAAGACACAGCGATGCTGGCCTTCTCCTGGAAACCACTCTATGGTCATCCCTACCGACCACGGGAAGGGTTAAGATGCTCTGGGGCCCCTGCAGACATGCCAATGCAAGTGGGAGGTTTCTGCAAGCCAGGAGCACAGGGTGGGCCAGCAAGGCCCTCACCAACAGAAAGAAGAGCTGGGGCCTGCGGGATACGGGGTCCTCTCTGATTAAATTGGCCATCTCTCTTGCAGGAGCAGGTCTGGATGCACCCCTCACTTTGGAAGACTTCCAAGGTCATGCAGAGGCAAAAACCCACTGCTGCATAGACCCACTCCTAGAACACGGTCCTGCTGGTGCACGGTCAGACTTTTGGGAACAATGTGCCTGAGTTGTGGGGCCACAAGCACTCCGCCCCCCTTGCTGGTCACACTCTCCAATTCTCCCCCCAGGTCTGTGCCTCTAAGACACCTGTGTTGTGAGGATCTAGGGCAGCTTCAGCACAGCATCCTCTCCTGGGGGGAGTACATGGCAAGAAGGCCAGCACAGACCCCTGCATCTTCATCTCAGCCAGCCTGCTTCACTGTCCTTGGGCCACCCGCTGCCCCAGACAACTGTCTGCGGCCAGAGGAGAGTGAGATTGGGAAGGGGGTCATGTGGTACAATCCAGTAGGAAAGGACTTTTCTGATATTGCATGTGACCCAAGTCAGAGCTTCATATCCCGAAAGCTGGAGGGGGGTGAGGACAGATCTTTCCTTACTTGGAACCCACATTTTGGTGTCTGAAGTCCACCTTTATTTTCTCTTTGTCTGCAGGTGAATCGCAGGTGAGCCTGCTGACCAGGATGCTGGGTTACCGTTCCTTTTCGCTCTTTCTTTCTCCCACATTTACATTTGCAACCAGCTCCCAGGTGAGTCTCTTTCAGAAGGCACTGTTTGGGATCTGGCTGCTGACTCCTGGCTGCATTATCAGAGGGTGCCTGAAGGAAGGTTCTTGGTCAGACGGTGCCCTGAGAATAAACATTGTTTGAAAGCTGCCCACGGAGCTGTCCAGGAAAAGGGTGATCCCAAGAGCATATCAGGAATGTTATTAGATAAAATTTGAAACAGTCCTTTGGCCAAAGAGTGTGCTAAGACTTCTTCTGGTTGAGGTTTCTCTGGAGCACAACCAGCGCTGCTCCCACAGCTGCGTCCACATCCTGCCCAAAGGACACCGGGAAAGGGAAAGCCCTCTGCACCTCCTCCTTCAGCACCTTGTTCCTGGACAGCGCACTCCCGCTGCTGACCACCCGCTCCACGCCCCACTCTTTGAGCTGCTGAAAGGGGAGCATCGAGTGCAGGTTCTGCACGATGCCTCGGCACAGCGCTCGGGTCACGTGCCCCAGGGAGAGGTCGGAGGAGGAGATTCTGGTCACTGAGGCCAGCTGGTCTGGCAGATGCCTCTCGCCCAACACGGTTGGAGTGATGGTTAGACAGGTGTCTCTCTGCTGTGCAGCTGCCTGGATCATGCGTGAATACACAGTGGATTCTTCAACCTCCAGGCCTGCCAGGAACAGAGAAGACCCATGTGAGCTCACACACCCCCTCACTGCAGGATAAGAGAGTACAGAATTCCCTGAGGGCAGGTACAGGTCTACTAACTGCTCCTCCTCACTGTAGCTGGCTGCTTCCCGCCCAGGGACTCATATAAGCTGGCTAGCTATGCTCTGTGCCAGATCCCAGCCGGCTCTCTCACTGCAGAGCCCAGCCCAGACTTCAGGGAAAGGTCGTGCAAATGTTGCTGTGAGCCCTAACCATCCCACAGCTATGGGACCCTGGGTCCCCAGGGGGCTAACATGCATACACTGATCAGTAAGCATCATCATGGCTGCTACTAGATGTATTAGCAGTGTCACAGAAGCCCCAGGATACAGGGCTGATCATGGGCTAGCTCATCCCATGACAGAAGTTGAGGCCAGTGCTTCTCACATTTAAATATGCAGAGGAATCACTCAGGGATCTTATTAAAATGCAGCTTCTGACACCACCACCCCCACAGCTGGAATGGGCCCTGAGATTCTGCATGTTACCCATTAGCTCCTAGAGGAAACTAGTACTGCTGGCCTAAGGATAACACTTTCTGAGAAGAAGGTTCTAGACCAGTGCTTACCAACACTTGAGGGCAGCAGAATCTCCTGAGGCAACTTTATTAAATAACATGCTCCAGCTCCACCCCAACCCCAGACCAGATAATCAGCATTTCTGCAGGTGGGCCTAGAACATCAGTTGTTTTAAAAACTCCACAAGTATTTCCAGTGTGCAGCCAGTGCTAAGAACCACCAACCTAGAGTCACTGTGGAATCTCAAAATCATCACATTTAACGTATACAAACTTAACTATACCTGCTCAGGAACTAGAGAAAGAGAGAGAATTTAAATATCATAGTCAAAATTTGATCAGCAGGACTCTGATGAAACTCTGCTCAATGTACATGCATCTCTCCTGTGGAACTTCTACTAAGACATGAGAAAAATCAGGTGCTTGGTGGATAAGCTAGCACAGTCAAACCTCAGCTCTCGAAAGCCTCGGTTCTCAAACAGTTCGGTTCTCGACCCAGTTGTTCACTGAAAAAATGTCTGTTGTCAAACAAAGCTTCGGATCCCAATTCTCTACCCAACAACCCTTTCATGCCGATACCTGTATGATCAGTCATGCGTCTCTCAGGTGACAAACAAGGATATTCTTTTTTTGAACAAATAGCTTCTCGAACAGTTTTCTGGAACAAATTAAATCCAAGAACCGAGGTTCCACTGTGCACATGTACAAGCATATCCGACTGTAGGACTGAGTCCTTGGAGGGAATTACTGGGTCAAAGGATATGACATTCTGTCCTTAGAACTTGTACCACTTTATACTACCCAGCCATGCATAAGAGTGAGTCTCTCTCCATATCCTAGGAAACATAATGTGTTGGAAACTTCTAAAAGAATAAAGATAACTGTAAAGCCATCAACTAATGGGAAAAAAGGGAAAGGAGAGAAAGAAAACAACAGATCGATCAAACAGAAGACAGAGAGGCTCAGGAGCTACACTGACTAAATGCAACGCGGTGTCCTGGGCTGAATCCTGGAACAGAAAAAGGACATTAGGAGAAAAACCCTGAAATACAAATAAAAGCTACAATTTGAAAACAATAATGATATGTTTGTATTTCCTTAGTAAAAATTCAAAACTATTTTTAAGGCAATGTTAAAATACAGTGTTTCCCCTCACTGGGAAGCCCTGAGGCCACCGCGTAGGCCTGAGGCGCACCTGATGGAAGGTGTGGCCCAGCGGGCGGCCCGGGACAGCTGGCTGCTAGCCTGTCTGTGTCCCTTGGCTCCCACCTCATCCGAATCCACGGTGAGATTACTGCTATGAGTCACCAAATGGCCACGCCATGGGCTTAGAACCATAGAACAACGGAGCTGGGAAAACAAAGGAGGGGAGGGACTTGCCAAGGCCACATAATGACCGAGCTGGGAGCTGAGGCCACACTCCGTGGTTGCACCCATCACACTATCCTTATTTAACAAGCATTACGTCACAGTTGCTGTGGGCCAGACACTGTTCTAAGTGCTTCACAGTATAAGTCACTTAATCCTCACAGTCCTTGAGATAGGTACTAGGATGATTCCCCTTTTCAGATAAAGTAAAGCACAGAGGAGTTAAGTAACCTCCCCAAAGGCACACAGGAGGCAGCAGAGCTGAGATTCAAACCCAGGCCACCCAGCTCCAGAGTCCCTTCTAAGAAAGGGAGTCAGGAACTACTCACCAGAATTAAGTGCTGTGAGGATTTTACAATATTGTAAAATACCAGTTTTTTTACTCAGTCATGTTTAATCCTTTTCTTTTCAGCTGTCTGTAGTCATCAGAAGGAAAACTTCAAGTGCAAGAGACCAGGGGCTCACTGACAAAGAAAGTAAGACAATAACCCTGACCAGTGCAGCTCAACTGGCTGGGCATCGTCTTGCAAAGCAAAAGGTTGTCGGTTCAATTCCCGGTCAGGGCACATGCCTGGGCTGCACGTTTGGTCCCCGGTCGGGACATGTACAAGAGGCAACCGATCAATGTTTCTCTCCCTCTCTTTCTCCCTTCCCCTCTCTCTAAAAAAAATTATAATAATAAATAAAATCTTTTAAAAGAAAGAAAGCAAGCCAGCCAGGGGAAAACTGGGAGACCATTACGATACTCCACAATCAAGGTAAGGAGAGAAGGTGACCCCTCAGAAAAGAGAGAGAAGGTTACAGCAGCTCAAAAGAGGAGAAGAAAGCTAGAAGCTCTGATTCCCAAGGAAGAAAGAGAAATTCTAGAACCTGGCTGGGTCTGAGACATGAGTCTAGAAGTTTCCACAGCACATTCAGCACCAAGATACTCCACAACGAAAGGACAAGCAGAGACAACACTGCTGTGTGGGCCACATCTTACCCAGATCCGCCATCCACTGGACCAGCATGTGGACAAACGTGGCTAGCACATTGCCCCCGTTGAGTGATGCTGCCACTGCCAGGTAAGTCCTGTCGAAGTATGGGAAGTAGGCGACCGGCGCTGCAGGGTCTGGCGTCTGCGTCGGCTGGAATCCCGAAGGCATGGAGGCTGCCAACTGAACCGAAGTGCTGATATTGAGAACTGGGGTCCAAGGAAATCAACAGTTAGGTCTGCCAGGCTGACTCAGAGGTCACAATCACAACAGGGCCAGGGGAGAGTGTGCTGGTTTTTAAAATATGTCCAAAAATTTTTGCTACTCTTTCTTTCAGGAGGTGGAGCCTAACTCCCTCCCCGTGACTACGAGTGGGACTCAGTGACTTGCTTCTGTTGAGAATAAAGCAGAAGTGACAGTGTGTGGCTTTGGAGACCAGGTGATCAAAAGGCACTGCAGCTTCTGGGAAGGCAGGGAGTGTTAGGAGCAGCGCTATGGAGAGGCCCAGGGACAAGGAGCTGAGGCCTCCTGCCAACAGCCACAGGAGGGAGCTGAGAAGTGGACGTCCAGGCCTGGCCAAGCTTCCACATGAGGGTAGTCCCAGCCCCTCAGCAGCTTGACTGCAGTCTCATGAGGGTCCTTGAGCCACACTGCAGCCACACCCAGATTCCTGACTCGCAGAAACTGTTTCATCTATTTGAAGCACAGATGTTTACAAAATAAATTTCAAACCCAGACACAAACACACACGCACACAGAGAGAGAAAGAAACTATGTGAGTTAATAAATGTTTGATGTTTTTAGGCTACTAAATATTGGGGTGATTTGTTACACAGCAGTAGACAACTATTTACAGAGACTAAGACTTCAGCTGAAATGTTTTATTCTCTGCAGAGGTCTCATTCATTTTCAGCAAGTTTTACTTCCTTCTAATTTCCAAGGTGTTTTGTTTTTCTTTCTCTTTTTAATCCTTACCCAAGGATATGTTTATTGATTTTACAAAGAGAGGGGAAGGAGAGGAAATAGAGAGAAAGAGAAACATAGACGTGAGAAAAAAACCATTGATTGGTTGTCTCCTGTAAGCACCCCAACCGGGGATCAAACCCACAACCTAGCCATGTAGCCTGACCAGGAATCCAACCCGCAACCTTTGGGTGTACTGGACGACGCTCCAACCAACCGAGCCACCCGGATTTGTCTATTCTGGACATTTCATAGAAATGGAATCATACAGTATGTGGCCTTTCGTGACAAGCCTCTTCATTTCTTTCACTTCCACTCATACGCTGTGGCATTTTAGTTCTGTGGGTAAAGCACATTTTTTTAAATCCATTCATCAGTTGATGGACATTTTGGTTGTTTCCATGTTTTGACGGCTATGCTGCTAGTGTGCTGCTGCTAGCAACATACAAATGCTGCTAGCAACATTCAGGCTCACGTTTTTGTGTGAACACGTGTTTTCGGCTCTCTCGGGCATACACTTAGGAGCAGAATTGCTGGGACATACGGTGCCCCCGTTTAACTTCTGAGGAACTGCCAGACCCTTCTCAAAAGAGGCTGCACTATTTTACAATCCCAGTAGCATGTTCTTAACTTTTCAAAAGGTTGAAAAAGAAATCAAAAGGAGAAGAATACTTCATGACATATGAAAATTATATGAAACTCACATCTCAATGTCTATAAATAGTTTTATTGGAACACAGCAGAGGTAGTTATGACAGAACCTACACGGCTCACAAAGCCTAAAATATTCACAATCTGATCCTTTGCAGAAATGTTTGCCAGCCACCTCTCTGTGACTCTCCTACACCACATACAGAAAAGACTCTAGACTTTAGACTTTTAATCAGAGGGGGTGAAACTTTCACTGACAAACACGTGATAACAAAAACCCTAACCTACTAATCTATTTTCCTGGTCATGGAGTTACACAGAAACCAGCCAACTAGACAGAGTCATTTCCCTCACCTGGCCCTCGAGAGGAAAGGCACAGACTGGCCAGGGACAGAACTGGCCCACTGGACTGTAAGGAGCTTCAGCTGCGGAAAGGAGGGCATCTTTCATGTTTACAGGGTAACAATGGGCAGGATACTGAGGCTTCCAGGTATGTGTGCCTCGCACACCACTGCACAGTTACACGTCTAAGGAGAGAACGAAAGGCTTACCTGCATCTGTCTTTTGGGCCATACAGGAATAGACGGAGGCCTGCAAATCACCCAAGGCCACACCCACTGGTGTCCCCTTTGGGATTTCAAACCACACGTGGGAAGTTCTGCCTGCCACACTGGCAGGCTCGGCAATGTCGGGGAGCAGGTGGACGGGAAAGCCGGAGGCCCTCAGTCTGCAAACCAGAAGGGGACGGCGTATTGGCCCAGTGCTTGGTTTTCTGGTTTTTGCTGTTTCCAGGAACCAACAAAGGAAAATGCTACACCACACAGGTAGAAGGGATGGTAGAAGCCAGTGTTTTCACAGAGGCCTCTCTGGCTTTCTTAAAACCATGAGAAATAGGCTGGGGTTTTTAAAGAAGTGAACACTGGCTTTCAAAAGCTTGAGATTAGCCTTCAGGGCAAGAAGACAACCAGTTTAAGCAGAGACGATGAGTAAGACTTAGCACTGGCACCGGGCCCCTGCGTCTGAAGGGAGCACAAATACCCTGCAAAGGGAGTTGCAGTGCAAAGTCAGGGTCGGTAGCACAGCCCAAACCAAAGGCAAACCCATCAGCCATCTCCTGAATACAAATGCATTCAGCACTCGGGGTTAGTGGACACGGGGCTGTCGATTTAATAAAACATGCTGGGAAGTCCTTTACCTGAACTACCACGTGCTTTTTGTTTTATTACAGAGCTCAGAATTGGGGCCCTGAAGGAAGTGAACTTATAGGGCACTGGACTTCTCGACCTGAAAAGGCAAATGATTATTTAAACAGAACTTACAAGGCATCCCTTATACCTACTACTTCCATTTCTTAACCTTGTTTTAAGCTATATTATAGAGTGAAAGTTGTTCTTTGAAATCGACAGGCTGGAATGGGTTGCAGAGAACTGGGGAGCCCACCCCACATCTGGGTGGCTGTGGAGGAGCGGGACAGCATGGCGTGGGAGGTGGGGTCCCTCCCCAAGGGCTAAATGTGCCACCGGGCCCATCCACACCCAGTGACTAGAACAGGCTGGGGGCCATTGGAACCTGATTCCTGGCCGCTTGGAATCCCCCACTGTTCCCAGAGGGGAAGCCCCACTGAAGCTGTGGCTCCAGAAAGGCTGCCCTTCCACTGGAGCCACCTGCAAGGTTATACTCACATCTCCAAGTTCCAGGTTTGGCTCTGGGTATTGAAATAGCCCCAGCTTGCAGCGTTCTGGTCAGACATCACGGGTCTTGGCAAGCTACACAGCATGGTGACCACATAGTCATGGATGGTGCCAGCTGCATCATAGGACTCCAGGAACTCTGGGCTGTTTTTCATATCAAAAACAATTCAACATGGTCTAACAGTGACTTAAAAGCACATGCTATGGCAGTGTGGACTAAACCTGGCATAGCTAGGTGGCAGCCAGAATCCCAAAAGTGTGTCTCCCCCTGATGAACCTCCTGCGGTATGGCCTCCCAGCTGCTCCAGGCAAAGCTGCCTTTAGTGGAGGGGAGTCAGGGAAGGGCTCGCCCTGCCTCAGAAAACAGGACATTGGCCATTTTCAGCAGCCCTGACCCCACCATGAACTTAACACGTGACCCTTGGCAAGTCCCTTGACATTTCTAGCCCTTCTTTCCCCCTCTGGGTTAGACTAAGGTAACCAACAGAGCCCTCTGGGAAATGAAGCAGTTCTAGACCAAGTCGAGGTCTTGTGACCACACCCCGTGGTCACTCACTGCGGGACAATGCTGCACATGGAGTGACGCTAGCAGGCTAGAGGCCCCGGCCACTCTCCTTCCCCTGGAACTACAGCACCCAATTCAGAGAACAGATGTATGCACCTATTTTTCAAAAGCCAGAAGATGGTTGCACAGCCAAACCCCGTGGCCACACTGAGGTGGGACTCTGGCTGAGGCAGAGAAGCCAGGAACCCGCTGCCGCATCGACCATCCTGCCAGGTGACCAAGTGGCTCACAGCTCTGGGTGTGAACACAGGGGCAGCCCCTCTCTCTGTCCATTCACAGCCTGGAACAGAGGACATGAACAAAATCAGAGAAAAGAGCAACTGACCAGCAGCAGCACGTTCCTGAGGCTGCTCTGCTAGTGGGGCTCCCACACAGATCTCATCGCCCGTGATAACGCTTCACCATACACAGGGTTCCGTTATCAGAGCACCTGGTTCCCACCAACAGCTGGGGGGCCCTGGGCAAGTCACTTACTCCCTCCATTTGTCCCACTTCTTCTATGTTCCTTTTTACTCATTTTTTAAAGTTGATATTATAATCCACACCCCCTAGGTAAAAAATAGAAGCACAGCACACTCTCAAGTCCCCTAACCTCTGTCCTTCCAACTCTCATTGTAATGATATTATCTAAACTTGCTTCTGGGCGATTATGGATATATTTTCTCTTTCCCTTTGGTCTTAGCTCATTGGTTTTTAGATACTAAACTTTACTAAAGAATGTGGCCATCTTTACTTCATTTATTTCTTCAAACAACTTCTGGATTTTTTTTTTTCCTCTGTTTTTATTGAAATATTTCACCCAAAACTTTCCAGTGTAGATCTTTCTGTGGCAAAGTGTCTGAAGGCCTGTTGCCTCTGAATGTTTTTTCATATCCTCATATTTGAATGACAGTTTGATCATTACAATATTCTAGGTTCTAAGTTCCTTTTCGTCACTACTTGTAGATTTGTGGTAGATGCCGCAAATGACTTGCTACTCTTCCCATTAAGAGGCAGAATCTAATCTTTCCTGGAATCTGAGCTGGCTCTGGCGACTTGCTTGACCAAAACAAGTGTGGCAGGAGTGATATCCTAGGACTCCCACAGCTAGGTCTAAGGAGACCTGAAGCTCCCACCAGAGCTTGTTGGAGTGCTCACCCAGGGGAAGCCAGCTGCCACGTAAGTCCCACTACCCTGAGGCCACCGTGCTGGAGAGACTAAGTAGAAGTCACATGCAGGCATCTGGCAAACCATCCCCAGCTGAGACCGGCCTTCCAGCCTTCCCCACCAGGGCACCAGGCATTGAGTAGAGCCACCCCGAACCCTCCAGATCAGTCTGTCCACCAGATCAGTACTCTCAAGCAATATCCGTCAACTCCATGTAGAGTAGATCAGTCAGCTGAGCCCTGCCCAATATTTACAAGATCTGGTAAAAATAGTTGCTGTTTTACATTACTGCATTTGGAAGTAGTTCATTATGTAGCAATAAGTAACAGAAACACTATTCCATTGTCTTTTTACATCGACTATTGCTGTTGAAGAAAATTTAATGTCAACCTGCTTCTAATTCTTTTATATGGGACTTGATCTTTTATTCTGTAAACTTCTGTAATTTTCTTTTTCTCTGAAATCCTTAAAAATTCACTATAATAGATCTAACTCAGGTTTTTCTTCTCTCTCTTCTTTGATGTTGTATGGGCCCTTTTAGTCTGGAGCATTATGTTTTATTTTGTCAATTATGGGAAATTTCTCTCCATTCTTCAAATAGTTCCTCTTCTACCACTTTTATTTTCCCCCTTCTGGGTCTCCTATTATCAGATGCTAGTGCTTCTGAATCCTCAATGTCTCTCAGATTTTCCTTTATATTTTCTACTCCTTTGTTCTTTCTTTCTTCCTTCTGAGAGATTTCCTCAGTCTGAGCTTTCATTTTCTATTTGCTCTGAAGTTCAATCAATGCAATTAATCCCATTATATTCTTTATCTCAACTATTATATTTTTCATACCTAATATTTCTGCTTGGTACTTTTTGTTTTCTTCTCATTGTTTCCTTGCTAATATACTCCTTTAATATCTTTTAGTATTATGTCAACCTGATTTTAAATTCTTAGTCAGTCCATTCTAATAGTTCTGCTTCTCGTGTCTTTCCTGTGAAACAGCTGTGCCCTTTAAATGTCTTCTTGTCCTGGCCCATGAGCTCATTTTGTCCTAGAAGTATTGACTACTCTGTAGGGCAATGGAAATGGGCCAGACCTCAGTACCTGTAAGCCCCGAGGGGCTGGGGAGGATGGAGGAGTGCTGAGGTGGATCCACAGCTAGTCATTCCCATGCTGAAAAATGTCTGCTCAGGTCAGGGCTTCCCCTGCGTCCCCCAGGAAGGAACAATGTTATGAGGATCCTTAGAGTGTGAGTCACCATCCCTGGGATTTGGGGAAGGATACCTATTTTTCTCCAGTGCCTTGATTTTATTCCTGCAGACACCTGAATTCCTGTGGGTGTGGGGACAGGTGCTGCTTGTCCCAAAGCCATGGTAAGCCAGGCTTTTCCCCTCCTAGTTTATCCTTCTATAGGCAAGGCTGGCTGCCTCTGGCCCCAAACACAAACCACCAACCCACACACACCACCCCATCAGCCCGGGCTTTCTGACATTGTCTTCCCCTTTCCCTGGTGTTTTTCTCTTAAAACTCCTCTGAAACCGATCTTGGAGGCAAGAGCCTGCAGCCAAGCTAATTCAGCATTTTGGTGGCAACTGCATCTGGAAGTTCAGAGGTTGAGGGCGCTTATAACTGTTTTCTGGATTCTTGTGGCTCTTCCCATCCATGTGTTGACTTTACTCTCTGGCTAGTAGCAAAGGGAAGGGTTAGGGTTAGGTTTAGGGTTGTTGCTGTGTGTACTGTGTGTGTAGGGTTGTATGTGTTCAATGAGTTAACACATGAAAGCACTTAGAACAGTACCTGGCACATAGTAAGTACCCAATGTATGTTAGTGATGATGATAATGATGATGATAAGCTTTTACCTTCTAAACTCTAGCCACCTTTGAGAAGGAGTCTACACCCCATAACGTATCTTTTGTTCTCTTTTCCCACACCTCCGTGCAATGTAAATACAACTAATGCAGCATGGTGGGAAAAGAATGTTGACAGTCAAGAAAAGTTATCAGCAATCCAGGAAACTCCAAATCCAATGGATGGAAAGGAGATTCTGGCTTCCACTGCAGAAAAGGCTGCCTTGAAGCAAAGCAGGGCAAAGCCCTACATAAAGGTGTTTCACGTCTGAGCCTGAGCTCAGACCATCAATTTGGGAGCCAAGACTATTACATTTTCCTTTCAATTTGCTCATCAAGAACCAAAGGAAGAGATTCAACTGCCTCTCAGGCCATGAAACATCCATTCATTCAGTCATACATGTGTAATTGGATGCTTTATTTATTGAGTATCTAATATGTATTAGGCACTGGTTCTAGTCCCTAAGATTATAGCAATGAACAAGGAAAAGTTGCTGCCTTCATGAAGCTTATATGCTAGTGATACAGAGCATAAGCAAGCAAGTGCATAATACTAGGTATTCTTAGTTGCTATGAAGAAATATACAACAGGGTCAGGGAACAGAGTGATAGATTGTTGGAGAGTGATCAAGGAAGACCTCTCTGAGGTGACATGTGAGGAGGGGCCTAAACAGAGTAAGGGAGTGAGCCATAAGAATATCTGGGGACATGCATTGCAGACAGATGAGGCAGCGAGGCAAAGGCTCTGAGGAATCTTGTCAGTCTCCGGTTAGTATCCCTGGCCAGCACCCAGAAGACCAGGGAAGCATGTTAGAGGTGCATATCATGTTTCTCCTGGGGGATGAGGATGTTTCCTCCTCGGAGTGGTCTACCCTCACCTCTACATTTCTACCTAAACCTAAAGCTGGGATTCTTATCCCAGCCCTAAAGCTAGATCTCAGCACCTTTTCTTCAACCTCTTTATCTGCTTCCAAAATTCTTTTGATTTTCTTATTTTTAGACTATCCTTTTAGTTTCTTTGCATTACAAAACAAACATAGAGTTCTTACCATGTACTAGGTATTATTCAAAGCACTTTAACTATATTAATTTTTGTTTAATCCTCACCCGAGGATATATTTATTGATTTTAGAAAAGAAGGGGGAGAGGGAGAGAAACATCAATGTGAGAGAGAAACATCAATCAGCTGCCTCCCATACGTGCCCCAACAGGGGACTGAACCCACAAACTTTTGCTGTACAGGAGGATGCTCCAACCAACTAAGCCACCAAGCTGGAGCAAAATATTAATTTATTTAACCTACATAATAGCCTTATAACACAGGTGTGATCATTAGTCCCACTTTATACATAAGAAAAATGAAGAACAGAGAAGTTAGAAACATTTTTTTGCCAATGGTCACCTAAGTGGTAGAACCAGGATCGATTCAAGTAGCCTGTTTCAGGATCTGACCTGCCAGATACTTTTCCCCTGTTTTTTTTCCTTCTTTTTTTTATTTTTTTTGGTAAGGAATTGATATTTTAACTTTTTAATTATACACATGATAAGTGAATGCAATCTTATTTTTAAATGTTCAAAAATTACAGCTAAAGCAAAAGGCCGGCTTGACAATTTCCCACCGGAGCCCAGCTCCCTTCCTGTCACTCAGCACTGGCTGGGTAACCGTCCAGTTTTTACACTCATACATATTGTGTTTGCTTTGGTTGGTTTGAGTAGGGTTGTGTTTTATTTTGTTTTTGTCTATTAAAAAAATAGTAGTATATTGTATGTATTTTCCCAGGGGTTGCTTTTATCATCCAATGTGTTCTGGAGTTTTCATGTCAGTGTACATGAACGTACCTTATTCTTTTTAACCACTCTGTGTCATTCCACAGCGTGGGCATGTGAACATTTATCTAACCGGTCCCCTAGGATTCAATGTCACAGTTTTCACTGCTATAAACAGTATGCAGTGAACAAACATGACTATGCCTCCTTATGCATGTATGTGTACAAGTACTTTTCCTGAACAGATTCCAAGTAGTAGCGTTGTTGAGGCATAGCAGCTATCTTATTTTTTTATCTTTTAGTAGAAGCTTTCTTGTTTTTAATAGGCCCCACCAAATTGCCCTCCAAAACAGCTCTGCTGACTGACATTCCCAACAGCAGTATTTAAAAGAACCAATGTTCCAGCCCTTTGTCAACTCCTGACATTATCAAATTTTAATTTCTTATGATCATGTGGGTAGAAAATGATTTCTCATTGTTTTCAATTACTAATTACTAATGAGACTGAACACCTTTTCATATGTTTATTAGCCATTTGTATTTCATCTTCTAGGAACTGTCTTCCTTAACCTTTGCCCATTTTTCCACAGGACCATCAATCTGTCCTTTCTTCATTATTATTTTTTTATATGTATCCATATTCATTTTGTCTACTATAAACTAGCAAATCTTTCCTCCCAGTCTGCTGCTTGCCTTTTAGCTTGGTTTTACGATCCCCACTTCTTTCCTGATATTACTGAGCCTGAAAGTGGAGTATTGAATCGGGCGTAACCACAGGCCTCTCGGAAGACACTAAGTCACTCACTCGCCTCTCCTGCAACTGCCTCACTTGTGCCCTCATGGAAGCACTTAGCTCTCTGCTCAGGTTACTGGTCCCCGTCTATGTTGACTGCCTTGTTGTGCCCTGGAAGGTGCAGGCTTCATCCATTGCTTTCTATGTCTCCCACGGGGTGCAGCCAGAGCCTTACATATTGTAGATACTAAACCCAACCTGAATTACATCCACCATTAAAGTGGAACGACCTGATCCCAAATTGATTTCACCTAACTCTGCTAAGCAGGCATCATCATTGTCAAACAGTGGCTCTCCTCCTTCCCAGAAACAGAAAACAAAACAAAAAAGCATGCGGCCGGCTCAATGAAATATTAAGCAGCTCTCCGACGAGCACGATGGCTTGTGTGGTTGCTGCAAAATCCAGGAGACAGGCAGGCAGGCGGGCGTGGGAACAGACCACAGTCGTCAGATCTCTTGTTGTTCTCTTTGGGAAAGGTTTTAGTATTAAAAGGACATTTATTCTCGTTAATGCAAAATTAAGGAGTTTAAAAAGCTTTTACAACCTAGACTCCCTCTGAGAGGACAGCTCTAACACCCTAATCAGCCTCTGCTCCTGCTACGGACCGGAGCCAAGCGGCTTCTGTGGTCTCAGCTGGCCTGACAACAGGCAGATGACAGGGAGCTTCTCTGGGTACCCAGCCCACCCTGGGGACGGATCAAAGGATGCATCACTAGGCACCCGTCCTGCTGCTGAGAGGCAAGTCACCCCTCTCTCGGCCCAGGGGAATCAGAATTGCTGACTGTACAGGCAGGAAGGGGTAAACCCAATGTTCAAATCCCCTTAACTACAGCCCTGCCCCCCCGCCCCCAAAGTAGCCACCCATCCTCTGCTTTAAACACCTGCAGTAAAATAAAATGTTGGTATTTTTGAAGCTAGGTGATGGGTGTGTGCTCGTTCATAATACTATTTTCCTTACTTTCACGTCAATACAGAATTTTTTATAATTAAAAAAATATTTTCCCCTTGGCCAGTGTAGCTCAGTTCATTGAAGCGAGTGTCATCCCATAAACCAAAAGATTACAGGTTCAGTTCCCAATCAGGGGTGTGTGAAAGGCAAGCAATTCACGTTTCCCTTTCACATTGCTGTTTCTCTCTCTCTCTCTCCCTCTAAAAATCAATGAGCATGTCCTCAAGTGGGAATAATATATTTTTTAAATATTTCCAATGCTTGCCGTAACAGGGAGTGCACACTTTCATTGGGAGTCTTAGCCTTCCTTGCACACGCTCTTGGGAAGTGTCTCCCTTCATTAAGTTATTGTGCCCCCCTGCAGCTCTAGGCCTCCCAGAGGCCTTTAAAAGCTCAGTGTCTGTGCTCAGACATACCTGGGTTCAAAAGCTGGAGTAGGCACTTGCTATCACGTGACCCCAAGCATATTATTTTAATCTCTCTGAATCTAAACTTTTCATCTGCACAGCGGGGGCAGTAATGTAACCTACATCATAGGGTGTTGGGAAAGGTCGATGAGATCATGGAGGTAGTATCTTTTGCCTTGCACCTTGCATGTAAATTGCTTATTAATATTTTACTGGCTTAATTCTCCTCCTAGAGGCCAAACAGAATAGGTTGCCCACCTCTGCACCATGGCAGACGTCCTGATATAAGATGACCAACCAAATAATGCTAAGCTTGCAACTGAGCCCATAAAAAGGACACACCCTGGAATTTAAAAATCACAGATATCTGTGATTATGGTGAACAACAAAACCATGTGCACATTCAGAAGGGCTGGCATCTCCTACTGCTACACCACCTCTCAGTGCTGGCCTTGATGCTGTGAGACACTGGCATGCAGAGAGAAGCTAAGGAAAACCCACTGCACGGAATCCTGCAGAGAACGAGAGAACACACTCCTCTCCCTCTCCCATTCCCCGCTAAGATGCTGATGGGATGTGAATGGACAGCTCCCCAATTCATCAACACACGTGTATAAGACAGGACGTACACAAACCAGGAGGCAGCACGTGGCCCTGCATCCCCGCTGCAGGACAACCCGGCCCTTCAGACGGTCCCTGGCAGCACCTTTCCCGTTCCACTGTGACTGTGGACAGCATGTGCTCATCCCCGGAGCCCAGCGTACCTTGGCCTGTCTTCCAGAACAGGACTCCGTGCATCTGTCCTGACACTCCGATGCCACAGACTTTCTGGAGCTGCTCCCGGGGAAGAGCAGCGAGGCACTCGTGTAGGGCTTGGATGATTCTACTCACATCCTGCTCCCATGCCTAGAAACAGAACAGGACACGCAGGTCAACCTCCAGGGCTTTCCTGGTGGCTGTCCAGCTGATCCCAGTGGGGCCCCGTGCTGACTGGCCTCAGGGAGGAACTGTGGGCCCGAGGGCTCTCCACCACCTCCCGCAGGGCTTGGAGCAGGACGTTGATGGACAAGGCTCCACTTCCTCCCCTCGCAGAGGAGCCACTTTTGCAGATCAGGCTGGACAAACGGCCCAGGCCCTGCCCTGCCCTGCAGTGAGTGAGAGCTGAGGAGAGCACTGCCCTTGCCCTACAAGAAGTTACAGTCTAGCAGGAGGGACAGGAAAACACAAGACAGACCGTGCTGTCAGGAGAAAAAGGCAAGGGTCTTTCCTGAGGCACAGGATGGAACACAGCAGGGAGGGACCTTTCCTGGGTGCCTGAGGGCCAGGTCCTGGACTAAAGACCCACCAAAGTAAGGCCAGGAAGGCCAGCACAGAGGAAGGCCGGAAGCCCTGGGTACAGAAGCAGGGATGGCTATGCAAGGGGAGAGGCCGGGGCCCCGTGGGCCTCAAGCCCGGGGTAAGGGGCTCTTCCCAAAGGTAATGGGGAGTCCCTAGGGCTTTCTGAATGGGAGAATATCATCACCAGAGCTGTGTTTTCAGATTAATTGGGCAATGGTAGAAGCTACACAGAGAAAAACTGATAGTGTAAAGAGATTTTTGGGGAGGGGGGGATTCAAGTAAGTGAGGACCATCTTTTCCTAATTTGCCTTTTCTTCTGACTTGCTGCCTCCTTGAAGACTCCTCTTGGCAGAATAACCTTGAGAGACAAAGTCATGAGAAATAAGCAGAATGTTATCAAACAGCATATTAGTAAGAGTCTTATGGTCCTAAGAGACAAGAATATGAAAAGAACGCAGGATTTAGAAAAGTTCAAAGGTCTTCTAAGTCAGATGGGGAAATGCATTTCCATATCTCAGAATTAAAGAAACGCTATATCCAAATGGGTGGGAGGTACAGAGTAACTTCCAAAGAAGGCAACAATGTGACTCAAACATAAAAAGTTTGGGTTCCATGAGTACATCTTCTTTAAACTGTTAAGTTCCTCTTAGGGACTAGAAATATCTAGAACTCTAGGATCCCATCCCATTCCAGTAGACGCCCTAATCAGTAAAGTCTCAACAAGCTAAGGAAGCCACAACATATGCACTTGGGAAAACAACCCAGTGACACCATTGTTTTCTTGGTGAATAAGTAAATTTCGAAGTGGGAAGATCAAGAATTAAATATATGTTTTGCAATAGCTGGTGTGGCTCAGTGGATTGAGTGCCGGCCTACAAACCGAAAGGTCACTGGTTCGATTCCCAGTCAGGGCACATGCCTGGGTTGTGGGCCAGGTCCCCAGTTGGGGGCGTGCAAGAGGCAACCACACATTGATGTGTCTCTCCCACCCTTTCTCCTACCCTTCCCATCTTTCTAAAAATAAATAAAATCTTTTTTTAACTGTATAAAAATAATTAATAAATATATGTAAATGTTTTAAAAAATCATACCTATGTGATTAATACAGGGGGTGGGCAAAAGCCAAGGCACATGCCTGGGTTGTGGGTTCGGTCACTCATCAAGGTATATGCAAGAGGCAGACGATAGATGTCTCTCTCACATATTGATGTTTCTCTCCCTTTCTTTCTCCCTCCATTCCCCTCTCTTTAAAAATAAATAAAATAAAATCTTTTTTTAAAAATGTGAAATGGAAAAAATTTTTTTAAAAAAGAAAAAGATAAAAAATAAAATGTGAAACTGAGTGAGAGAGCTAGACTTGTGATTCTAAGTTCAAATCTCACCATATTTATAAAAAGATTTAAAACAAACGCTCTTACAGTTTTCATAGTTATATATTTAATTTATTAGATTTATAAAAATTATTTAAGTACTCTGAAAAGATTTAGGTCAGACAACTGCAGTGCCTAGAAAAGAAAATAAATGTGTAACTGCAGTTTAAAAACATCTAAGATATTTAATTAACCAAAATGGGTTTAAGTATTATTCAAAGGTCTTTTAAAATGGTGGTTAAATGTTAGACTATTAATGGAAAAGCTTTATAAGGTAAGTTTGAAAGCGTAAGTAAGAACTAGGGTTCTGAATTTAATAAATGGAATACTTACTTTGATTTCAACCAAAGTAAAATGTTTCTGCCACATAAAAATCACCTCAAGGCACAAAACATATTCATATTTAATACCTAGAAGAACCATGGAAAATTCAGAAGAGAAATGTGGCTCAGCTCTCAATAAATTTAGTCTGTTTCTTGGCGAACTGAAAAAGCTTATGGTCTTGGAAAAGCATCTGAAGGCCGAGCCCTGGGGCCCATTGCTTCCCTCCAGGGGGCAGTGCAGCACCCCCAGCCCCGGAACAAACCCCTCACTTGCCCCTGTCAGCCTCCCCGCCTTGGTCAGAGGCAATCCTTGGCTCCTAGTAAGCATGAACAGAGGAGCAGAAGGAAAGGGAAAGATGGGGATAAGGAATATATAGAGAGAGAACACAAAGCATTTTCCTGAGCAGGCAAGCCCAGATCCTAACAAGATTCTTTACATACAGGGAGACTACAGCAGGGCTGACTTGGTAGTGAAGGACAGGCAAGGAGGAGGTGCATGGCTGTGCGTGATCCCCCAGGAGGGAAGCAAGGCAACGGTAGGGGAAGAAGAAGGAAGCAGGAAGGATGTCTGTTTAGACCTGCACTGTCCAACACGGCAGTCATTAGCCATACGAGGCTAACCTGAATGGAAATGTGCTGTCAATGTAAAATACAGACCAGATTTCAGATTTAGTGTGGGGGGGGGAAAAGAATGCACAATGTCATTAATAATGTTTTATTAACTATTATATATTGGAATGATACTATGTTGGGAACATTGGGTTAAATAAAATATGCAGTTAGAATTCATTTCAGACATGGGGGAGGTGGAAGAGGAGATAGAGGGGGATAAATGGTGATGGAAGGAGACTTGACTCGGGATGGTGAACACACAATACAATATGCAGATGAGATTACAGAATTGTATACCTGAAACTTGTATAATTGTATTAACCACTGTCATCCCAATAAATTCAATAAAAAGAATTCATTTCACCTGTTTTGTTTTGTTTTTACTGTTTTAAAAATATGACTATTAGAAATTGAAAATTGCAGGTGTGCCTCACATTTGTGGCTCAAATTTCTATTGGACAGCGCTGGTTTAGAGTTCGCACATGGCAATCTGATGGTGCATCGACCCAGGACAGAGGCACCGCTGTTTAAAATGGGCCCAGGGTGAGTGAGTTGTGTGGGTGGGGATTGTGGATGGGAGGAAAAGAGGCCAGATGGCAGTGAAGACAAGGAGACAGTCAGTGTTCAGCAGTCAGTTCAAGTTTTAGTGGGGTGACAGGGGACAGACAATGAGTATACCCACAATGTAACAGGAAAGGTGCTGACCCCACTCCTTGATTCAGATTACCAATTCATCTACATCAAGATCAAATCCTTTAACTTTAGATTTGAAAAAATAACTCAGAAACTCAGGCAACCCTCCTCCTACACGTCCCTTTTTACAGATAAGAAAACCTAGAGAGGAAAAATTAATAACTCAGAAAGGGTCGTAGAGCTTCCTGCAAAAAACCCTGGTTGCAAATACCTAAAAGCCCGACTTTCCTCAGAGCTGCCATGCTTGACCATGGTGTACACAATACTTCTGAGACTGGGAAGTACAGTCATGAGGAAAGAACAGAACCATCAGTTATTTCTACAGATCAGTGGTCCTCACCCCAGTGCTTTCTGTCTCCTAGGGGACATTTGGCCATATGAAAATATTTTTGGATGTCACAACTGGGAAGGAGGATCCTACTGGCATGTGCTGGGTGAGAGCCCAGGGATGCTGCTAAACATTTTACAAGGTACAGGACAGCTCCCACAACAGAGAATCATCCAACTCAAAAAATTCAGCAGTGCCAAGGCTGAGAACTCCTGCTGTAGATAAAATTATAGGAATGCTGTTTGTCCCAGAGCACAATACACACATGGGGTTTGCAGAGGGGGCTGCTACTGGCCTCCTCTCCTTCCCCTCATCAGACAGGTGTGGTGCCGTGCTTGTAAGCGCAAAGGAGCCTGCTGGACGCTGGGGGCCGTGCGCAAAGCAGGGTTCAAGAAGCAGCCCTGTGCAAACCCAGTTCCTGTAGACCTGGCTCTGCTGCTCGCCCCACAGAGTCAGAGCTGACTTTGCCTCCAACTCATAGTTCACAAAGTGAAATAGTCATTCTAAAATGCCCCGATGCCCCAATCAAACTAATTTTGAAAGTCTCTACGAAAATGCAAACTGTTCTGAAATCTTAATCTTCTGAAATGTTTCTGGGCAAGACGGACTCTGAACCCTAAGTAACCGAGTCCAGGTATGTGGCAAGAGCTTAGGAAAAACAAAGCTCTTGGGGGTAGTGTTTGGCTCAGAAAATGGAGTTCTGTGGCTAGAAGGGGCCACAAGGGCCACCTATTTCAACTTGGAGAAGGACAAGCTGAGATCCAGAAAAAAGATTACTCCAAGTTCCCTGATATTAATTTTTTATGGTCAATTAACTAAACATAGAGCTACTTTTTTCAGGGAATTAATGGAATCCAGCTCTGAGGACTGACATCCTTTCTGAACCCACATCTCACATCAGAGCCCCTTGTGGTAAAACTCTCCATTTCTATCTTGCAGCTTTCACTAGACACAAAACCGCCATACTGTATAAGTATCAATCTGATCTTTTTCTAATGACAGGTCTCTCAATGTCTATCTTCTGTCTGCCTATCCATCCTTCCATCTGTTTTTCCTCCAGTGTCTCAGCCTTGGGAGACTTGGGGAGGGGGTTGGCTTTTGTTGCCCAAGTGTTTGGGTTCCTCAGTCCACATTCTGCTCCCATTAGGCCTGATTCCGCATCTGATTTCCAGGGGAAAACCCAAACTCTGCCCTGGGGAACAAACTGAATCCTGAACTAGAGGGCGCGGACAGGTGTGAGGAGAATGACACAGGAGAACAGTTCCCCGCGGGTCAGGGTACAGAAAGCGGAGGGCAGAGAGCACGGGGATGGGCACCATGGGCAAGGCCTCTCGAGGAGGTCAGCGAGTGGGGAGATCGGTGCCAGCAGGTAGCAAAGTTCCTGGGACCAGGCCTTAACGAATCGCGGGAGCTGCAGCAGGCAGGTGGAGGTCAGACAGGCTGGAGCAGTCGGGAAGACCTCTCTGAGAAAGGGGGATGTCGGAATGACCTCCTCCGGGACAAAGAGGAGTGTGTGGAGGCCCCTGGAGGCGACGCGGCGCCAGGGCACTGCCTCACCTGGGGCCCGGCCGCCGCGCTCTGGGCCGCTGCCTCGGCCCGCGCGGCCCGGACACAGCTGGCCAGTACCACGAACCTCGACGGGTCGCCGGGCGCGGCCTCCAGCACCACCGCCTTCACAGACGTGGTGCCCAGGTCGATGCCGAGAGTGACTGGCGGTGCAGCCATGGCCGTGGGGAACAGCGTAGCTTTCGTCCACTGCGGAGGGGATACCTGCAGCACACTTCACCCGCGACCCGGGCGCCCAGGTGTCAACGCGCCGAGGCGAGGCCTCGCTTGCCAAGCCTTCAGCCACACTCAAAGTGAGGGCTGATCGTCTTTTCATTGGCCGAGGAAGGCGCAGCCCCACACCCCTCGCGGCGGGCGCGGCTATAGGCGGAGAGGCGGCGGAAGGCGGGACCTAGAGGGCACCGCCCATCGGGCCGGAGTTCCGGGAAAGTGGCAGGGAGTGTCTCACCAGGACAGCCCCTGACTCGCTCTCACAAGTAGTGTAGGGTTCGCCGACAGGCTCTCGGGACGCGTCCCTAAGACGTGAGCCTACTCCCTCACACCGAGCCGCCATACTCGGCAAGCTTCCTGCGCCCCTCCGTTACGCCCCAACCCCACCCAATTGTCCGGCTAAGACTCATCAAAACTACATCTCCCAGAGTGCATCGCGCGGCACTATATATATGGTGCAAGTCAGGTGACTCGGGCAACGTGATTTCAGGCCAGCTTTCAGACAAGGTCTAGCACTCCGGGTGGAGGGTACAGTCAGGAGCATCTGATACGTCCTGTGTGGTCGGTCTCCAGAACCTCAAAGGATCTCAGGTGAGAGCCCGTGGAGTCAAACAGCCTCCCACCCATTTCCCAGGTGGACGGACCCCCTGAAGCCAGAGACTGGTACAGCAAGCCGGCTGGACAGCCTGCCTCAAATCCAGCCCTCCTTAGCCGCGCCAGAGTTCCATCGCCTGCCCCAGTCCAGGCCTGGCGACGCCGGACAGTCCCCAGATTCGGGGCCCGGGTGGTGGTGAGCGGAGGTAGGGTTCACCGAGCTGCCGAGGTGGTGTGGGTGACTACCCCAGTGCAGGTCCTAGCCCCTTCCTCTCCTGCTCAGATGCCGCCTGAATCTGAGTCGCGGAGTTTGCGGATTTTTTGGAGGTGGGTGGCTCTGAGGGGACCATTCCGTAACAGCTGTTGGGGAGCTGAGCTCTGAGCTGGGCTCCGGGAAAGTGGGCAGGACGTGACCCCACCCCGCCCTCCTGGGCTCTCAGGCTGAACAAAACAACTGGGCTTTGCCTTTTTCATCAACCCTTAAGCTCTTAGTCCCAAGATAGGGAATGAAATTAATTTCCTTAAGGTCTATAGATTCACATGGGTCTGCTGCATGGGCAACAGCAGACCCTCCATATCACCCTGCCCAGGCTCTGTAGCTTCAGCTTCACTGGAGAGGACACTCCAGCGTCATCGCAAGATGTCGATTCAACACGGGAGGAGACAGATACCGTGTCACTCCCGAGTCGGACTGCACAACCATTCTCGGCGGTGCAGATAGACTCTTAAGAAGCTACACCATCGTCTCTCGAGACGGACGGCTGCCGATCGATCGATATAGATTCACAAAGTCAAATATCTGACCACAGATTTAATAACTTTGGGGGGGGGAAGAACTCTCAGTCAATAAAACTTCATTCTTTCTTTCTGTTAGCTTGGTTGCAAGAAGGAGTTGAGAGGAAAATTCGGTATTTGCCCACTTCCTCCGAGTGGGACCTTACACAACCCACTTAGTTTCTCTGAGCCCATTTCCCTACATACCAAAGAAAGATTAAGTCCTCCCTGGAGTCCTGTTCTTCAGGCTGGTGATGCAGAGCCCATGAGGTCACAGGTGTGAAATGAAAGTCCTTTATGAACTGTTGCTGCCATGGTTCTAGGGGGCATGTTGTCCAGTTGTTGCTGAGCTGATCCAAATTTAATCTGAACTTCTCTTGCTATTTGTTTTTCTTCCTAGTTCTTTGAAATCGAGGAACATGATACGGAGTTGGCTGATTATTTTTATCCTTTTCCCCCTGAAGCTCATAGAGAAATGTGGTAAGTTTAGAAATAGGTCATCAACTTTGTAAAGAGGGAAATGGTGCTATAGAGTAAGTAGCCTGACCTGTTTGTAGGCAAGGATTTAGTACTGTCCAGACTGTGTGCTTGCCTGGCCCTTGGTCAGCAGCCACTGGGTGGTGGAGCAGACCCACGTCTGGGGTCCAAGAGTTTTACAAGGAGCCAGATGATTCTATAAATAATGGTCGTCTGCCCCAAGGTCCCTGTTACGTTGTCCATGTCACCAAAATCAAACTGTGGAGCTCCAACAATCTAGGATAATATCTGTAAAGAACAGGTTGTGTTCCTGCCCAGTGGACCTCACAGAGGGAGTTATGTGTTCTGGGAGATGCTGCAGAAGCAGGTGATGTGGCCACCTTGTTGTGCCTGGTTCTGCCAGGCCACAAACACCTAAAGAGTGCCCAGCATCCCCTTGTAAGATGAGAAAACCTTTCCCTTAAAGAGGGACCGAGGAACAGGGCTAGAGGCTTCACAGAACACTAGCTGGTTGTCAAAAAAAAAACCACGGCAGGGTTTGTACATCCTTGTAGAGCAGGGCTATTAGAGGCCTGTCTGTCATTCTATTAATTCTCCCGCTGCCCCCCCCCCCAAAAAAAAACATTGCTGAAATTTCTTCCACAAGAGGAATTTGTGTTGAGCACTTCTAGGACCCCAGGCCATTGTCATAAATCAGATAGATCTTTAAAATCCTGACTGAAGATTTCAAGATTTCAAATTAACCTTGTACAAGCAATACAAACCCTATGGAAGCTTGCCAAGGTCCAGGCACAGTGGCTGCACCATTACAGTTCTCTGGCCTCTTAAATTTCTGAGAACGCAAGCATCTGGCCAGCTCTTTCAGGTCATTAGAAAATCAGTCATGTTACTTCACGGTCACGCCGTGTGGATAGCAGTTTCCAAGAAAGGAGAGGTCAGATCAGAAAGCCTGGTGTTGCTTAATACAGATACCAGAGTCCTACTCCAGACCTGCTGGGTCATCTTTTCTGGGACTAAGGCCCCAGTATGTATATGAACATATGCATTGGCAGGCTTTAAATACAGCTCCATTAGTAATGCTAATGCATTGCTCTAGAGAAGAAGGGCAAATCCACCTCACTTATACAGAGAGGGTAGAAGTCTTCCCCAAAGTCACAGAGCTAGAAAGTAACAAAGGGTCCCTACTGCATAGAGTCCCTACTCCATTTTATCACTTTGCCTCCTTTCCTGAATGTCATAAAGAACAGTGGAAACCACCATAAAAGCAAGTAACTAGAACTGGCTTTCTGACCTCATTCTGCTGGGCCTATCTCCTCTTTCTTTGGGGTGATCATCAGGGACCTTGAGTGAGATGACTGACCTTCATAGTATTTTGTCTCTGACGTGTATGGGTGGAACCTTGAGAGGCGCTGCAGCCTACTGGCAAAAACCTGGGCTTTAGACCAGACAGGCCTGTGTTTGAATCCAGCCACCAGCATCTCTGATCTGTGGAGTAAGACACTTTCCCTCTTGGGATTCTCACTTTCTTACATCTTAATGCCCACCTCTCACTGTTGTAATAACAAGAGAGTGGGAGTTAACAGTGTAGCAGAGTGGCTGGTGTTGGGGGCAGGACCACCATAGGAGATGCCAATAGGCATCAGTTCAGGAAAAAAACCAAAACAGACTCCTTAGAGGTAACTTAGGATGGTCTCATTAAGACTCATTTGGTAATCCCAATGTTGTGTCCAGAGACTCCTGCCTCCTGCCCCAAGGCATACTTTAGAATGTGCTTTCCCAGGATACAGTGCCAGCTTTCTAACTGCCTCCCATCTTGAGTTTTAAAAATGTCCTGCCTTGTTCCCATGATGTTAAGAAAAGTCAACAACAATTATTTAGCACTCAGGTCATGTGAAAAGTCATAAACATCACCAGTTTATCTTTACAATGACCTGTGAAATAGGTAGTACTATTCTCCACATTTTGCAGGTGAGGAAACAGGCTCAGAGAGGTTGAGTACCTTGCCATGGTCACACAGCTAGAAGCCACAGAGCCAGGATGGACTTGTTTGACTTCAGAGCCCAGTCTCTTAGCTGCTGACTACCACTATCTTCAGTGACAGTAGGAGGGAAGGAAACAGTTCCCGATCTGGTTCTTTGTGAGTTCACAGTCTCCTCTTTTAAAATGTAGAACAGTAGAAGAGCAAAGGCCATGGGGATCTCCCGCTCACCCTGACCACAGTTCCGGCAGAGCCCTGGGGACCCAGAGGTGTTGGTGGCTGCCTGGCATCACTTTCAACGTCTCTGTCCTGGGTACCCACATGTCACAGTATTGCTTATCTGTTGTGGTCCTCAGCTCTGGGTGGAAATTAACAGCAGGGACCTACCCCAGCTGTGCAAGCCCACAACAAAGCCACAGGTTGTTTCTGAGAGCAGAGTGTAGAACAGAAGAGGCGGGGGGCGGGGGGGAGTAGACACGGGACACCATCCTACTCTGTTTGGTGCAGCTTGACCTCTGCAAGAGTCAGCAAGGGGACATGCCACTCAGAGGGACCCTAGTGGGAGTCAGCTTGGAGACTTGCAGACGCAGGGGACAGAGTCTGTGTCTGCAATCATGCGTGCAGGGTTAGCATGGAGAAGGTGGCTCAGGTAGGTCTGAGAGGTCGCAGGCAGCAGAACCAGACCCAGGAGTACAAGTTCCAGACGGGGCCTTTCCCTTGGAGGAGATGGAGTTAGTGGCCCTCCAGGTGTCCAGGCAGAGGAGGAGAAACTATCAGGTAGGAGTATTGAGATGGAGGATCAGAGAGAGGAAACTTAAAAGTGCCCTGAATTTTGTTCATCTTCTGCCTTTCATGGTTCTGGGGGGAGGGAGACCTGGGCCCTGCCTGCTGCTGCTAACCCAACAAGGACCATCTTTATCAAGTGGAGCGTTTGCTTTCTCCTTGTGGGCCCCTTCCAGTTCCAGTCTAGACTCATAATCACACTTTATGTTGTGCATAATCCTGAAGACCTTGAGGTTAGGGTGGCGAGGTGAACAGGTGCCTGGAATGTTGGGCACACCTGGGAGTAGGAGTGGGGTCGTGGTGTGGGATGCCCCTAAGAACACAGGAAGAAGTCAGAGAGGCTGACTCACTCATGCTCTGTGGCCAAGTTGCTCTGGGGTATTTGGCTTCCCAAACCTGCTTCCCTTAGCTGGGAGGCCTATTTGTCTACCTTCTCCTGAGTTGATGCCAAGAAGAAATCCCTGAGAGTGAAACAGTCTTCCCCCAGTCCCCAGCAGAGGCAGCCTGAGGAAGGGGATCAGTGAATGAGTGGAGCGGGGTTTGGGTTCATATGGGAGTCCAAAAGGGTTTCTTGAGAAACAGGTTCACAGGGCCCCATGTGTCTTGAGTACAAGAAGGGGCTGAACCACTCCTCCAGGGCCATTTAAGCTCCACAAACAGAAAAGACTCCTCTGGTTTCCATCTGAAGAGATGGTTCAAGTCCATGTTTCCCAATCTCAGATCATGGTTTGAATTCCTTTGTGACAGTGTTTGGGCTCCGTGGTTCTAATACTGTCTCTGGATTACTCAGCCACACACCCTCGGAGCCTGTCCTGTTGGGGAGCAGGAAGCTGCTCAGGCCTGTGTCTCCCTCTTTCTCTGGCAGCAGGAGAGGAAAGAGCTCAATGACAGCTTTGGTCTCCAGTCCTGTCACTGAGCCTCTCAGAATCTCCATGTCTTCACCTGGGAGACAGGGGTTATCAGGAGTCCTAGTTCATGAGCCCAGATGTCAAAGGTCCTTGTCCCAGTCTCTCCTTTGGGGCCTAGGTTCTCTGACCTAATGACTAACGCCATTGATTTGGGTCTTTCCAGAGTCAACGGTCAACCTTGCTGTTCCTCCCTCTGTGAAGCTGGAAAATGGAAGCTCAGCCAATGTCAGCATCAGCCTTCAGTAAGTTCCCAGGCCCAGAGCTGTCAGCCCAGCCTGCTCACCCCACGGCCAGCTCAGTTTGTTCACATTTCAAGTGTGATGCTCTTGCCTCTTCGCTTTAAGAGAAGCCAGAGAAAGAGAAGTGCTAGCCCTGGGCTTCAGACCAAGGTCCCAAAGTCTCTTCCCCCCATCTGCTGAACCCCTGTTTCCTGTGGAAGGAGCAGGAAGGAGGCTTCTCCCCAGAGTCATGAGCCTTTTCCCCAGCTGAGAAGAGTCCTTGAGTGACCAGCAGTGATGCCAGACTTCAAAGTGGTCCTTCCCAAGTTCTCAGTATTTGAGGAGAGCCCTGAAGGTCAGGAGGTAAGGAGCTGAGCACTTCTTAGAGTCCTTCCAAAAGCAGAAGTGACTCCATCGGGTCGATCCCGTATGTGCGGCTCACACTTAGCCTGGTCTGAGAGCCTGCCTTCCTGACCTCTGCTGGTTTGGGCATGAGGGGTGCTGACCTAGTCCAGACTGTGCCAGTGGGCCTCCCTCTTCTTCTGAATCCTTCCCTGCTTTGCCCTCCTCCTGCCTCCCAATCACAGGGATTCCTGATGGCCAAGGTCTGGAGCCCTGTCCTTTTCCCTCTCTCCTCCTCCCTTTTCCTCCCCTCTCCTGGGAAGGCTGTTCTCAGACCAGAGCTTTGGTACCAAGGCTCCCCAGCAGACCTGCATTCCATTTCCAGCCTCTGCCACCTCTGCACATTGACACTTCGGAAATCTGACCATCACCCCCTCACCACAACTCTCCCCACTCCAGAATCCTCGAGTGGCTTCCCCCTGCCTTCCAAATTAACTACAGGCCTCCAAGTCCTGACTGGAGGCCCCCACAGGCCGCTCCCAGTCAGACATACCTCACGGCATTCTGGTGACACACTGCTTCCCGCTCAGACCCGAGTCCTCTCATAAGCCTTTCCCACCAGAGCAAATGTCATGGTCCTGTGGGCCTCCGGACACCGTGTTTGGCATTCACAGCCAGTTTCACACCTTCTCATGGTCTCACCCAGCTCCCATGGAGCGCCTCATCTCCTGATGAAGATAGAGAACTCCTGAGGAGCAGGGAGCCCGCCTCTCCACCCCTCAGGTTGACCACAGAGCCCTCCCTCACCCTGATGGCTTGAGCAGTGGCAGGCCCCGTGTGAAACCCAGAAGGGCAGCTGAGATCTCACCGTGTCCAGCTTCTCAGTAGTAATCAGGCTTGTCCTCCACAGGCACCCGTTAAATGCAACCTTGCTGATCACTTTTGAAATCACATTCCGTTCAAAGAACATTACTATCATTGAGCTCCCTGATGAAGTAAGTAATGAACCATAACTGATTGGTAGAGAGCATTAGTGCTTCTGGAAATAGTCCACCTTGTTTTCATACCATGGGTTGCCCCTGTCCCGTCATTCTAGAAATCTCTGGTTTTGGCTTTGTTGGTCTCTTTGAGATGGGGGTTCTCTGCCGTGTGGATGGCATTAGGAAGGTGATGTCAAGAAATCGGAGGCAAAAAATGGTTCTGAAAATGTAGAAGAAATTCTTAAGATAGTTTCCTAAGCCCTTGCTGTTTAGGGGGTGTTTGTGGACCAGCAACATTGTCCCTGCCTGACAACCTTTTAGAAATGCAGACTCTCAGACTCTGTTCCAGATCTACTGATTCTGAATCTGCATGTGAACAAGATCCCTGAGTGATCTGGGTCCACATTAAAGTTTCCAAAGCACTGTTCTGAGATTCCATTGGTTGAGCGACTGAGTATTATTTCCAAAAACCAGTGCCAGAGACTGTATGATATCACAACAATAACTGTTCATAGCCCTTATGCATTTGTGTGTTAATACATACCCTGTTTCTGCCTTACCAAGGATTAGAGCCAATTACTGATAAATTAAATAAAAAAACATCAATCGGGGTGGCAGTATAGAGTAAATGAGGGTTTTTTAAGAAAGCAGACAAGATGAATGCAGGGGTGAAATTAATAACCGTGAGGCCCTGTGTGGTTGTAGAAATGAGCTGCAGGTTGGCTCTGAGCCCCCTAGCAAGCAAACTGCACTGAAGCATGGTCCAATGAAGAGTGTTCACCTTGTGTGAGAAGAGAGTCCCATCCCATCCCATGGTGAACATGACACATCGTTAGACACGATTCTCCTGCCCTAGGGTATAAGGCCTGCTACAGGCTAAAAAACGCCATTGGTCCTAACAGCACGTTCTGGCACTCAGCTCTTTGAGGTCTAGCTTGATCCACAGAGAAGAGAGCCATCCCACCTTGCTTCAGAGATAAGACCGGTGGGCCTGAGGGCAAAATCGAGTTCTGCTCAGGAAGCCTAATGCACAGGTGTATGGGCGGGTTCCAGCTGGCTGGTTGGTCCAACATTTTTCCTTTTGTTAGTAACCTGGAAGATAGGGACCCTGTGTGATCTTTCCCTGCATTTCCTAATGCATAGCCTGGAACTAGACACTCAGTGAAGTTCCAATAAATACATGGCACTGGATCAAATTCAGTTTTCCTAATAGGTTGTGGTGCCTCCCAGAGTGACAAAATCCTTTTTTCAAGTAACATCTGAAAACGTGGGACAAATTACCGTTTTTCTGCATGGAAATCATTCCAACCAAACCGGGTAAGCTGGGGCTTAAACGATGAGAAGGGAGGCAGCACTGGGCACGTGGGGCTTTCCTTCAGGAGCCCATCCTCAGCTCATCCTGTTCCCCACATTCTTTCCAGGCCAAGGATACGCTTCTTGGTGATTCACAGCAATGTTGTTCACATCATAAATCAGGTGATTGGCTGGATCTACTTTGCAGCCTGGTCCGTCTCCTTCTACCCTCAGGTGATCATGAACTGGAGGCGGAAAAGGTAATGTGCTGAGCCACATGTGTACATGTGCAGGTTCATTTGGTGCCAGGATGACAGGCATTCCAGCAAGGCTGTAGGTAGCATGGGTTCGGACTTTAGCCCTCTGCTCTTCTCTCTTCCTGCCCTTTCTAGAAAGTTGTCGGTATGAAAGTTCTAAGAGCCTGTGGTAACACTTGTACTGCAGGGCAGTTGGTCTCTTGCCTAGTTCAGCTACTCCCTCTGAAAGCAAAATGGGGCTTCTCAGTGAAGTGGAGAATGGGCTGGGTGGGAGCAAAGTCGACCCGAATATGTTCTCATCTTGGTCCATCCAGACCTGGAGGAATTAGTGTGAAGTCATGCTACAGTACCGGAGCTGGGTACTTCAGCCTTGAAGATTAAGCCTTCTGCCTTGATTTTAAAAACAAAGTGGGACTTTTCTTTTTTTTTTAAAGTAAATTTTTAAAAAACCGTACTGAGCACTAAATAGATAAAAACAAAATGGGAGGCAAGGCCAAGATATGGATGTGGGAAGACCCTGAATTCACCTCCTCCCACAGACATACCGAATATACACCTACATATAGAGTGACTCCTGCCAATAAAGAACTGAGGGCCTGTTGAACAGCTGCTGCACAACCAAGAGGAGGGTGGGAGAGATGGAGACATGATCACGAAGGGAATCTCATTCCCGACATGGAGACCTGCAGCAGGCAGGGATGTTACTGAGGGTCCTATTCAAGGACTTGCCCGCTCTGGTCACAGCAAAGAAACAGTGGTTTAAAAGGCACCTAGACGACACATGAAGGAAGTCCATTTATGTTGCATTTCTATACACCAATAACTATGTTTAAGAAAGAGAAATTAAGAAAATTATTTATAATGGCATCAAAAAATTAAAATACCTAGGAATAAATTTAACCAAGGAAGTGAACGACCTGTGTTCTGAAAACTAAGACATTGATGAAAGAAATTGACAAAGATACAAACAATGGAAGATATGCCATGCTCGTGGATTGGAACAATTAATATTGTTAAAATGTCCATACTTAACCAAAGCAATCTGCAGATTCAGTGCAATCCCCATCAGATTATCAATGGCATTTTTCACAGAACTAGAACAAAGAATCCTAAAATTAGTGTGGAATCACAAAGACCCCAAATATCCAAATCATTCTTGAGAAAGGAAGAGTATTACATTCCTTGATAATCAAACTATACTGCAAGCCTATAGTAATCCAAACAGCATGGTGCTGCCACAAAAACAGATACATAGATCAATGGAATAGAATAGAGAGCCCAGAAATAAACGCAAACATCCACAGTCAGTCTGTGACAAAGGAGTCAATATACAGTTGGGTAAAGACAGCGTCTTCAATAAATGATGTTGGGGAAACTGGAGAGACACATGCAGAAGAATGAAACCTGACAACTCTCTCACACCATTTTGATTGCAGACTTGAGTGTAAGACCTAAAACCATAAAACTAGAAGAAAACATGGAAAGAAAGCTCTGGCATCAGTCGTTGCAATTTTTTTTTTTTTTTTTTTGATACATCGTTTCAGACAAGGGTAACAAAAGCAAAAATAAGCAAATGGAATTACATCAAACTAAAGAGCTTTTTGCACAGAGAAGAAACCAGTAAAATGAAGAGGCAACAAATATTGGTAAGGATGTGAAGGGGACCCTCACACTGGTGGCAATTTAAAACGATGCAGCCACTGTGGAAAACAGCATGGAGGTTCCTCAAAAAATTAATCATAGAACTACCATATGATCCAGCAATTCCACTTCTGGGTATTTATCCGAAGACAATGAAAACTAATTTAAAAAGCTATATGCACCCCTAGGTTCACTGCAACATTATTTACAATAGCCCAGATATGGAAGCAACATGTGTCCATCAATAGACAAATGGATAAAGAAGATGTGGGACATATTCACAATGAAATGTTACTTGGCCATAAAAAATAATGAAATCTTGGCATTTCTGACAACATGAGTGGGCCTAGAAGGTATGCTAAGTGAAATAAGTCAGACATAAGAAATACTGGATGATTTTACCTATAATGTAGAATCTAAAAACAGCAGAAACAGGAAACAAACTGGTGGTTATGGGGGCAGGAGTATTGTTGGGGAGTAGGGGAAATACATGAAGGGGATTAAGAGGGACACAGTTCCAGCTGTAAAATAAGTCAGTCATGAGGATGTGATGTATGGTACAGGAATATAGTCAGTGTAGTAACTGCGTAGTGACAGATGGTAACTAGATTTACCGTGGGGATCATTTTGTAATGTATATAACTCCCAGCACACTGTGATATACTCCTGAAATGAATAGGATATTGTATGTCAATTATACATCAGTGGAAGGAAGGAAGGACAAAGTGGGCCTGGGCTCGTGTCTTTATGCAGCAGGGACACCAGCTTTCCTGCAGTCATCCTAGCCACGCGGGCCTCTGGGGGCTGCAGAGCTGGGAGTCAGGGAAGGCAATGCCCCCTTTCTGCCAGATGCCTCCAACTTCCCCATGGGGCCAGGACTTGAGGCAGCAGGAAACTCATTCCCAAGAGGGTGGGATTGGGTGGCATGAAGGGGGACCTGAGGCCATGACCTACTTGGGTGGCCAGACCCTCTGTCCCCCATACTGGGAGCTCCGTCCCCTCCCATGCGTTAACTGGCCGAGCCTCACCCACAGCCCTGCCTTGTCTCCATCTTCCCACCCCACAGTGTGGTTGGTCTCAGCTTGGACTTCGTCACCCTGAACCTGACCGGCTTCGTGGCCTACAGTGTGTTCAACGTTGGCCTCTTCTGGGTGCCACACATCAAGGTAGGTCTCTGCCCACCCACACAGCCCGACCCACGGCATTCAGTGGCCCGGCTGCCCCACCTCCTCAGCTTCTCCCCCCCTCCTCAACAGGAGCAGTTTTTCCTCAAATACCCAAATGGAGTGAACCCCGTGGAGAGTAATGATGTCTTCTTCAGCCTGCACGCTGTCGCCCTCACCCTGGTTGTCCTGGTGCAGTGCTTTCTGTATGAGGTGAGAGATGGGATAGGCGCCTTCCCCCTGTGGCTGCCAGGCCAGCACCCACCACCACCACCTGCCACCCGCGCCTGCTGCATTACTAGGGAAGACACGGAAACCCTCAGAAAGGACGTGTGTGTGTTCACTCAGCATCTGCCCTTTGGGCCACGTTAATAGGCCAGGCCCTGCGCTGGGCACAGAGACCACCCTGTGGGCCCGAGCTCTTGCCCCCACCTCCAGGTCTGGGATGAGGGACGCAGAGAGGCAGTGATGACCCCGCAGGCTGGGGGCTGAGGGCATAGGGAGAGCATGGGCGGCTCTTGGGAGGCCCGGCCCAACCAGTGAGGTGGGGGAAGGAGGGCAAGAAGGAACTGGTGTTCAGTTGTGGTCCACGGGCTGAGTCAAGTTCCCTTGGCCATGGGGAAGAGGGCCAGGGCGGGGCACCCCAGCTGGGGGACAGAACTGTCAAGGCCAGGGGGCAGTAAGAGGAACTGTGAACAGATGGGGGTAGCTGGGGTTCAGGGCGCCACTGTGAGGAGTAGGCTCACGAGGGTCCCGAGAGGTCCTGAGGGGTCCGGGGCCCAGGCTGTGGGGCCTGGACTCAGCCGTGTTGCCGGAGGGTTGTTCGGGTGCTTCAGCTGAAAGGGGTGTTGTTAGGCCAAAGGGTTGCTGACATGCACGTTTTCTTCCACTTCCCTGTGGGCGCTGCACTTGCCTCAGGGAGTTCCCTTCGCACACGCAAGGCCAGCCGGGGCACCGCCTTCACGAGTCTTCTAGGTTTCCTTCCTCCTTGCCGTGAGGCTTGGATGGAGGGCCTTCTCTGGGGCCAGGTAGGGGAAGGGGACAGATCTGGAGGTGATCAGGCTCCCTCTGGATTGTGGGGCAAGCCTGGGCTGGGATGAGGGGTTGGGTCCCATCCCCAACGCCCGTTGCTCCTGGTGGGCTCTGAGAGGCACCCAATTCTGATGGTGGAAAAAAGAAGAAATGGACTCTGAAAAGTCCAAGAAGGACCTGACTGGAGACCCCGACAGTGACGAGGGCATTGCTAGTGTGGGGCTCTCTGTGCCTCATGCTCCCCCCACCTCACCGCCCCCCTCCACTCCTCAGCGAGGCGACCAGCGTGTGTCCTGGCCTGCCATCGGCTTCCTGGGGTCCGCGTGGCTCTTCGCACTCATCGTCTTGATTTTGGCTGCAGTCGGGGTGACCACGTGGCTGCAATTTCTCTTCTGCTTCTCCTACATCAAGCTCGTGGTGACACTGGTCAAGTATTTTCCACAGGTACCTCCAGGGCCTTTCTTACTTTTCACATGGCCGTTCAGGGGAGGGGGGTGAGATACAAACCCTGGGTCCTTCTCCTGGCTGGAGCGAGGAGATGATTGGAAAGCTACAGTGGAAGCCATGAGCCCGGCAGGAGCTACCGCTACCGCTGCCTGCTCTTCCCTGCAGCCAGAAGTCACGCAAAGATTCAGTGGAGACTCCTCTGAGCTCCCACGCAGCTCAGAGTCGGGTTGTGCGTGTTGCTCCCATGTCTCCATCCCCGCTTTCCTAATGACTTCTGGTCTGCCCCCCTGACCACAACTGACATCCCTGACCGGAGCAGCGGGATACTTGGGAAAGATTAGGTGGGAGGAGAGGGCCCACCACTATGCCCTCCACCTCCCGTCCAGAGATGTTTTTCTCAGAGGTCCCATCCAGGGTGTTCCTTGCAGCCCTCAGCAACCCCCCTCAAGTACTTAGACAGCCCTACTCAGATCTGGGGACTCAGAGTCAAACAAGTCTTCCCCAGAGCTGGAATGGGCCTAGACAGGGTCAGAAATGAAGTACTAACTGCAGACTCCACCCACAAGTGGAGGCGTTTAATTCACCCGTCCTCAATGGAGAAGCCGCCTTTTCACCTTCTCTAGTACGAGGAACCTTGTGTCCATGGGCTCAGGAAGGAGAATGTTTTGACCAGAGTCAGGGCTGGTCCCCTAAGAGGGCCTGCAAACAGCCATACCGTTCAGGATAAGCCAGACTTCATTCTGTGGACACGAGAAGGGGGCATTCCAGGCACAGGCAGAAAAGTGTGGGAGGCAGCGAGGAGACCTGGCTGGCTGAGCGGTGCTGGGCCAAAGGAAGCTGGGTACTGGGGGCTTGGGGAGGCTGCGTCAGAGTGGGGGAAAGTCTTGAGGGAAATGGGCTGAGGTGGGAGTTAAGTCCATTCTACAGGGAGAGAAATGAAGGACAACTCAAGTAATTCCCCCAAGGAAACCAAGCTCCAGCGTTCCAAACCAGGCATCAGACTCACAGCCAAGTTCCCAAGCACAACATGAAGTCCACACTGAATCTGGGGAGTCGTGACTGGAGATGAGGAAAATCTGAGTGGCTGGAAAAACACAATAGGGTTTTGACCCAGAACAAGGAGGGATGGAGAAGCCTGCCAGCCTCCCTCCATGGGGGCTGTGTGGTGCAGGGATGGGAGGAGGGGGCTTTTTGTTGTGCGTGCCACTGAGACCCCAGGACTTACCCAAACTGACCTCTGCCAAGGCTAGTCAGAGCCCAAAGGTCACTGTGTTCCTTGGAGCAGAGGCCAGAGCACAGGAGTGGGAGAAATTAGAGCTGCTCTTGTTTGGAGTGGCAGTCACAAGGGCATGAGGCAGCCACCCAGCCCCCTCACCGCCATCCATGGCTTTTGTCTGTCTGCCCAGGCCTACATGAACTTTGTTTACAAAAGCACCGAGGGCTGGAGCATTGGCAATGTGCTTCTGGACTTCACTGGGGGCTGCTTCAGCCTCCTCCAGATGTTCCTCCAGTCCTACAACAATGGTGAGTCCATCAGAAGTGGGCTGGAGGCACAAGGGCAGGCCAGGCTAGCCCCCTACCCCCAGCCCCGCAGTTTGCTAATCCAAGCAGTCCCAGCCCCTAGATCACTGGGGGGGATTTGCAGCTTGAGGGTTTGTGGTTTCCCTGAACAGGTGGGGACCCCCACACCCACCTTCCACAGCCCCACAAGCCGCCAACCTAAAACCATATTCTGTCCCCTCTGGCTGTTTACAGACCAGTGGACACTGATCTTCGGAGACCCAACCAAGTTTGGACTTGGCATCTTCTCCATCTTCTTTGATATTGTCTTCTTCATCCAGCACTTCTGCTTGTACAGAAAAAAACCAGGGTATGAGCGGGTGGACTAGCACCCAGGGCCCCAGTGTAAATGGCTGGGCCCTGTGCCCAGCAGGAAGGCTGGAGAAGCAGTCGAGTGCAGGGCAGGCCCCGTGTGCCGACAGTGGAGAAGCGCACTCTTCCTCAGGGTCACATGCCTTAAACACGAACCAGCCTGCCTTCATCCACGACTCTCCAGGGCCGGGGAGAAACCTCCATCTGGGACAGACACCTGACTCGGCTCCCAGATTAACAGCCAGACTGCTGGTGGCCCCTCTCGGGTCTCACTTGGCCGGTCACCTGGCCCTTCTGCAACTTGATGTTGCCGTCTCTTATTTTTCTTTAAGGCTTCAGGCAGCGCCCACAGGTGCCGACAGCCATCCCAAGCAGGACTGGACGCTGAGCTAGGAGCTGAAGGCCTTGCCCAAGCACCCAGAGTTGCAGGGAACAGCTGGAAGGACTGACCTTGCAGCTGAGAGCCAAGGGCACTTGGGCACCATTGCTGTCCCTAAAGACTAAGCAGCCAGGTGCTGGTGCTGGTGGCAGAGGGGCTCGGACTTCGGGGTTAGGCCCTGGGGTCCCTTCTCTGAAGGCCACATTGTCTATAACTCAGCCTCCACGACTAGTCATGGGGCCCAGGCCAGTGCCTAGTAAAGAAACAGTATCTCTGGGCCTTGAGGTGCTCCACAGACTGGTTCTGAACTGGGCTCACGCCCAACACCCTCTGGATCTTTATCACACCCGTTTTGGACTTTTTTATGGAGGGATGTTTTGGAAGTGAGTGGCTGCCTGCCTGCCTCCACTTTCCCAGTCAGGGTCCCCATGTGACCCCCCCCCCCGCCCGTGCCTTAGGGGCCTGTTGGGCCTCCCAGATGGTGGAGTGGCTCCCCTCCCCTGGTGGGCGGGCAGGCCTGCCTTCTTCACCTCCCCGACCTCTGTCTGAGCCTTAGGGACTTAAGACCACCTCACACAATCCTCATGGGCCAACCCTGATCCTAAGCCCCCTTCCCTCCCAACCCAACCAGTTGTCCTTCCTGGGGCAGGGGCCCCCAGGACGTGCCTTGTACATGCCTTGAGTTTGTCAGTCCACTCCAACTTCTGACTGCGAAGTCAGTGTGAGAGCCTGCACCCTGAATTAAAACCTGATTGTCCCCTTTTGTACACTGAGCATTTGCCAGATGCAGGAGGCAGGTGTCGGCTTCAGCACAAGTCCTTGGGACTCAGGGAGACAGCCTCACTCCATGTAAGGAAATTTACAGGGTTGTGACATTCGCCCATCCCAAGGTGACTAGATGCCGACCAGGAACCCTTAGGTACTGCAAGACACCTGCCTGCTCAGGGCCAGGAAGCTCCCACAGGCACCGCAGTTCTCTATTACCAAGGGCACACTGCTCAGGTGTGGCAACCACTGGGAGTGGAGGGATGACTGATTCTTCCTCTATCCAGGTATAAAAATATCAAAAGATTTCAGGATCTTGTTTCCCCAAATCAAGAGATTGTAGCCTGACCAAGTATGCACACCTGTTCTACTTGGGCCACCCAGTATGTTACCAGGTGTCACACTTTAAAAATGGGAGACTTCAAAAATCTGATTTGGCAGTGGATCCATGAGTGGCAACAATTCCCAGAGCTGGTAGTGCAGCCAGTGGTGGGCTGACCGAAGATCCTGGAGCTCTCCAGTTTTGTCAGATGGCAGCCCTGGCTGTGATCAGCTGAGTGCTCTCAAGTCTTAGGGGGTGGGCTTTTCCCATGAACCCCTTAGCCCCTCCTGGGTGGGAACTGAGGTCAAGTTCACAAGGGAAGTTAGGGACTCCCTGCCCCACTTGCAGTGAAGGTGCTCCCCACACATCACCATAGGAGTGGCCAGGCCAAGCACATTATCAGATGACCCAGGAACAGTGGGGTTTCATCCCCAAGCAGCTGGGGCAAGGTCAGCCAGCCTTACAACCAAAGTGCTCTCCATAGTCCACCCCCACGTACCTCACCCCTGTGCCTCAGCAAAGACGCCCTGTGAATTCCAGCACTGTTTATTGGGCACAAGATGTTGGGTGTGGGGCGGCTCCATACTGCCCCATCTCCACAGTAACCAAAGTAAGGCTTGTTGATTTGTTAAAGTCATTATTCCCAGATTGAATTAGTAAACTACATTCAAAAGTAGAATTGGCATCTCCAAATAGTAAGATAAGAACGGTGTGTATCAAAATTGTGATTAAAAAACTACAAAAGTTAAACCCACAGGCACGAAGGAAAATGGCAGTCCTGAGAACTGCCCTAAAATGTCGGCCTCGCTCCTGTCTAAATCTTGTGAGCAGGCAAACCCTGGGAGGGCCAGCGCCCCTCAGAGAGCGGGTACGACGGGTGCGCTGTGAGCCGCTGGGCTTCCATCCTGGCAAACGTCGTCGTGCCTCCGGCAGTGCTGAATCCCCCTGGGCAACAGGGAAATGTGTGGGACACAGGCACTTTGGAACTGGGACAGAGGGCAGAGCCGAGGCCCGGCAGTGTGGGAGAGGCTGGTCCCACCTGGCACTGTTCAGCTTTGTGGCTGCTCTCAGGAAGTGGGGTCCCTGCGCACCTGGGCATTGCTGAGACCAGGCAGCAGGGTCTGGGGGCCGAGCCTGTGGTCACTACAGACTGACTACAACTCAGCTCCAGCCCACTGTTTCCCGTCCTTAATGTCCAAGAGAGAGCTGGGCCCAGAGCCTCGGGCCACTGGTGGGAGGGGAAGGAAGGCCAGGTCAGGCCTCTGGGACCAGCTCTTGCCCATCTGAGCGGGGGCCCAGCGCTCAGCAGAAGCCAGGATGAGGAGCAGACTGGGGAAGTAGTGTCACTGTACAAGGGGAGGCGGGCACGCGTCAGGACCGGGCGGGCCGCTAGGACAGCATGGACTGCTGCACCGCCTTCTGCAGCGACTGCCGCGTCACCAGCAGGCGCACCACCTCCTCCGAGCGCTTGGTGAGCCGCTTCCGGGCCTGGTCATGTGTGACCATGGTCATGTCCCAGCCATTCACCTGACCCAGGGAGAGAATACAGCCACCTCAGCAGCCCGCCCTCTGGGATCTGGAAGTAGGATGGGCTTGGGGGAGCCTGGGTTACCCACACAGGACCTAAGCTGATGCCCCAGGGTGGGGGATGCCAAGCACCACAGCTGGAGCAGAGAAGAGAACCGGGGACAAGGCCGGTGTGGGCTCCAAAATGGCTTCGGTGAGTCTCCCATGTGCCCCAGGAGGCAGGGGCAGCCCCAGCCCCACTCCCAAATGCTTCAGTCCCTCTGACCCAAGCTTTGTTTTCTTCTTTGGGACTCCAATTACCTGCATGATCTTGTCTCCGATCTGCAGCCCAGCAATTTCAGCAGGGCCACCTTCAGATACCCGTGTGACATAAATACCCTGGAAAGAAAGAGCCCACGTCAGGCGCTGGGTTCACTGAACTGGCCCCTTATCCACAGAGCAAAGCCCAGCAGAGCCTACACCCAGCTGTCCATCTGTCCATCCCTGCGCCAAGCCTACGCCCGATCCCTGGGCACAGGCTATGCTGAGACAGCCAAGGGGACAGCAGGCTGCCCCATGGATGCTCCAGCCCCTGCTGCTCCTGGGCTCTGAACAGGCCTTCCTAGGGCTAGGAGGCCCACTCCTTACCCCCATCCCTACTTACTCCCCACAGATCATTTTTTAGACCTTAGGACTATTTGAGAGATCAGGTCTGCTCCTTCCACAAAGGCCCAGGAAGCAGAGGCCCACCCTCTCAGCCTCTTTGCTTCAGAGAGGGCCCAGGACCCTGGTCCTCCTCACCTTATCCGTCTTATCTTCAGAGAAAGGATTCATGGAGGGATCCTGGTCAATTCCACCTCCAATGCTGAAGCCCAGGATTAAGTTCTCACCTTGACGCAGCTTGTGAATTTCAACTCTTTGCTGGCAAAGAAAAAAATGAGTTGTGGGTAGGTGGATGTGTGGAGAAGAAATCTGGTCTGCCTCCCACAGCATCCGCAGGCTGTGGGGACAGCTCAGCCATGCCAGGAGGGTAGGGACCAGGGCTCTCTGCACACATCCACCTGGTCACCAGCCTGGGAGGCTGAGACTCAACTCGGCCACATGTACCCACTCAACCCTCTGTCCCAGCTTCTCTCCCCTTCCTCTGTCTCAGGCATCAATCTTAGTCAACACAAGCTCTAAGCCCCTCCTGGCCCAAGAGTCAGGACACTATGCTTGCTATGGATAGGGGCCTGTGTCCCCGGGGAGGGACCACACAGCGCAGGAGGGATCAGGCACTGGAGAAAAATGCAGACAGTTTGCTGAGCCAGCCCAATCCAGGGCAAGACACAAGATGCTCAGGAAAAAGTGGAGATGAGATTGGCACAGAAAGGAGAGGAGGGGCTGTCCTGGCCAAGGAACAGGAACAGAGGCTTGAAGGTGCTGTAGGTGTAGGTCCATGAGACCAGGGTACACAGTGCAGGACCCGAACTGGGAGGCGAGATGAGGCTACAAGTGAGGCTGGGGCCAGACAGCAAGCCCATGAAATGTAGGCCTAAGAGCTGGCCCCTGGGAAGGGGCTTCTTCCCAAAGACGCAAACCTTGCTCTTGCGCAGTGTGGGAGGTGAGTTCTTCCACCATATCTGTGGTCCCCAACTGTGCCAGGCTCCTTTCAAAGCCTTCAGCAGGCATGCTTCAGTCACCAGATGCTGGGAATGGGACCACATCACCCTACCCCCAAAGTCGAGTTTTAACACAAAGAAGAAAAAGAATAAAGCAAGGGGTGACTTTCTCTGCACCTGAGGTAGTGACCATGAGTTTGGCCACCTGACCTTCATTCTGAGCCTACTGGAACGCTCCAGAGTTGGGGAGTGGGGCTGGTCGTGACCAGGTTTGCATGGACGTCTCTCAGAGGTGGGATGTAGAGGCCAGGAGACATGAACTACTTGGAAAGCAACATCAACAGACTTAGGGGAACATATGGTCACCTGGCCTGGCTGAGCATAGGTATCTCAGATGGAGATCCTAGAGGAGAATCATGTTGAGTGTGAGTGCCAGGAGCCATGCAGGTAGGTGCCCAGAAGATGGGCAGGCCTATGGAGCCGGAGTTCAAGAGGACAAAATGGTTTTAACATTCTCAAGATATTAACTACGTGGGAGACAGAAGGGGCCGGGGAGGAAGGCTCCCCAACCCCATCCTCGGTGCAACATGAGAGAGCAGCCAAACCCCACCTACAATGTTCAAACGTGTCAGAAGAATTGGGAGGTCACAGTCCCACAGCTCTGAGGAAGGCCCAGGGCCCAGCCATGACATGAGAGGGGGAGCAGGAAGCATAACCCCAGAGGCCCACTGGACCTAGGTCCTCATGCCCAAAAGTGAGCTGCAGGCCTGCTCCACCTCCTCCAACACAAACCTTTGTAGACCTTTGACCCACCTTCAAGGTAAAAAAGAATGCAGGCCCGTGGTCTGGGAGACAAGGCTCTGTCACTGACTTGTTGGGTGAAGTCAGGGGGGTTACTGGCCCGTGTCTGGCTCTTCACTTGTACCCATTTTTTCCAGCTAAGGAGCAAGCCTGGCCCCTCCTCTCTGGGGCAGCTAGGGATCTGGATGTCGGTGAGCACAGCCAGGGTGAAGGTTAGGACACCTCTCAGCAAGTCCAGCAGCAACTCCAGCAATGTTTCCTCCCAGCCCTGCTCTGAGCTGCTGCTCCAAGCTCACCCACCATCACATGCCACCTTTATCAGTGACTTCACATCACCTGACTCGCAGCACACTCATCTGAGATAATGCAGCCTTAGCCCCAGAGCTGGAACTTCCACCTGACCAGTGTCTGCCTGACAGGCATTTCTTCTGAGAGCTGGGTCCTTCCTCAGGGCTTCTTTATATGGCTGGCCACGACCAGACCTCTCTGGGACTCACTTCCCCGCCTCGTGGCCTGCAGGTCCCATCCAGCTGTGGCACTGGCGTCTGGGTCTAAGGTCCCAGCCTCCCTTCCCCCCTTTGATTATTCTAATAGCACCTGACACCCAAGGCAAGCCAGTGGGTGGGGTGGGGGATGTGGACCAGTGGCCTGAGCTGACCCCAAAGGGTCTCTCCTCAGGCCCCAAGTGCCAGGCGGGGGAGCGGGACTTAGCTCCACGGTCTGAGGATCCAGGAAATGTTCCGAGCAGAACCAAGCCAGTTGTATGAGCCCTTATTCTAGGCTGGGTTGTGGTGAGTCCGAGGAAGCAAGGCTGGAAGTAAGGAGGAGTCAGGGGCTACTGGTTAAGCCCCCGCCCCCTCTACCCGGCAAATCTCCCTCCGGGCGGCGGCTCCCACTGGAGTGGAGGAAGCATTTCCTCATTCCAGAGGCTACGGCTCACGGATGTCAGGGCCGGCGCCTGCCCCCCGCGGCTACCCAGCTGGGATCACAGGCCCCGGAAGGCCCCGAGCGCTTTCCTAGATTCCAACAGCCGGGCCTTGCTCCTCAATTCTCCCCGCCCCGGGCTACTGGAAGGAGTCAACGCGGCGACGGCAGCGCGCGGGGTCTGGCTAGGTCGAGGGTCTGAGAAGGCTCTTGGGTCCCAGCCTTCTCCGTTACATGGCTGGGGGGACCGCGGTTGGAAAGGAGACTGAAACGCTGGCCGCGGTTTGCATGAGCCCTGGGTTCGAAGCTTTATCAACCTATTTGGGGGCGTCAGTTTACCCCTCTGCAAAGTGGGAGCAAGTCAAGACGAAGAGGAACCCGTGCGAGTGCACTCACCACCACGGCAGTGACCGGTTGGCCCGGGATGTAGGACATCTCGACCCCAATCTGGCAACCCAGTCCGCTTTGCAAAACCCCCAAGAGTAATTCTTCAGGACCGCGCCCTCTGGTTAACAAAGGCCGTCTAACGGGGCCCGCCCCCTCATGAATAGTTAACGAATTTCCAACCAATCACCCACTGGATCGCTGTTCGGCTTTCGGAAGTCCCAGTGTGTGCGTAGTACAGCGGGGAGAGGCGGAGCGTACTTGGGGCACCCGCGGCGCCTGCGCTAGCGGGAGGGAGCGAGGTCTGGGCGCATGCGCAGCCTCGGCCTTCCCAGCAGTCTCTAGAGCAAGATGGCGCCGCGGGAATCTCTACCCCTGACTGTCTGAGGGAACAGCGAGTGACTGTCTGCAGCCGTATTCCAGGTAACCGGGCGAGTCTGGGCGGGGAATGCGGATGTCCTGCCGCTCCCCCCGCACCCCGAGCTCGCCCGGGCTCGCCCGAGCTTTCAGCCTTCTCAGCGTTTACTGAAGGTTCGAAAAGGAGTGGAGCGTGGTTTTGGAAGCCCCAGGGGGAGGGGCGGCGTGAACCCAACTCGCTAAGCTCCGGGCGCCACTTGAAACTTGTTTTTTCTCCGCAGCTCCGCGGGAAAGCAGAGGCTGAGCCCCGGCGAGTGCGATGGCCGCTGTGGTGGCCAAGCGGGAAGGGCCGCCGTTCATCAGCGAGGCAGCTGTGCGAGGCAACGCCGCCGTCCTCGATTACTGCCGGACCTCAGTGTCAGCGCTGTCGGGGGCCACGGCCGGCATCCTCGGCCTCACCGGCCTCTACGGCTTCATCTTCTACCTGCTTGCCTCCATCCTGCTGTCCCTGCTCTTAATTCTCAAGGCGGGAAGGAGGTGGAACAAATATTTTAAGTCACGAAGACCTCTCTTTACAGGAGGTCTCATCGGAGGCCTCTTCACCTACGTCCTGTTCTGGACCTTCCTCTACGGCATGGTGCACGTCTACTGAAATGGGGGCAGGGCCGACTCTTTGAAAACCAGATTGGGAAGACTTGCCAGAAATTAACAACGTGTAGACTTACTTAGTTTTTAAATTGTTGAATTCGCTGCTTGTTCTGTAACGTTATAAGTAACTTATATCAGAAGACGAAGAGCTTGTAATATTCTTCAGATTAAATGAAGCGTGAGACACTTTACGGAGTTTTTTCCTACCTTAACGCATACCGCCATCCTGGGTGCAAAATCGCCACGTTTTCACTCCTGGAGATCTGGGGCTGAGGCTTAGCCTTCTGTCATTTTCTTGCATTTACACTGGGGTCTAAATACGGAGAGAACTTGCTAAGAACTAATAACAATACTTATTGTGTGCCCTATGTACCAGGCACTGTGCCTTGTATGTTTTACACCCATTATCTCCTTTAATTCTAGCAATATCCTCACGGGGCAGATGTGATTATTGTCCCCCGTTGATGAACCTAAGGCTCCAGAGGAGGCCCAGCTTCGAAAAGGCAGAGCCAGAATCCAAATGCAGGTCTTTGATTGCTCTTGCCGAATGGGCTGAGTGAACTTTCAGAGCCCAGCCTCCCCTTCCGTTAACCACTGCTTGCCTGTGTGAATGGTGCCCCCTCGGTTCCATTTCACCGAGGTACAGCCGGCTCTCGTTTTTGTTAAAAAAGTAAGTTCAAGCTCTTTTCTAAAATACGAAGATTAAACAGACTGGACCTTTTTAAACTAAATTTCAGGCTTGCCTAGAGTGAACATGTTGCTCGTAGAATTTATAGTCTGGGAAGACCAGCATTACCCAACTTCACAAATATTTAAATGATGGTAAGTGCTATGAAGAGAGCACATAGGCACCACAGACTGAACCCAGGTTGGCAGGTGGGGGTCAAGAAAGGCTTTTTGAGGAAATAACATGAGGGAAGCAAAGGTTAAATAACAGCCAAGTCAAGTGTGGAGAAGGGGGTACTTGGGAGGGCCATTGGCAGGAAGGAGTCTGGCCTGTGCCTGAAGCCTTAGAGAAGCAATGGACAGACGCTGACCGGGCAGACTAGGACTGGGAGGGCCACGGTGCAGGGAGTGGCTTTGATTCTAAGAGTAAGTGGGGGAAGCCTTTGGAAGTTGTGGTTCAGAGCTATGTGATCAGATTTGGATGTTTTAATAATCAGTTTTAGATCAGAAAGGGTCTGAGAGTTTGAATCCAAGTTCCCTTTTGCAGATAGTGTTGGTCCGTGGCTGATAATGGAAATGGATCTGGGACCCAGGCCTCCTGAATCCCATTTTGGGTTCTGGAGCCAAGAAGCAGCTGAAGCCACAGCTTTGCCTCCCTCTCCCCCAGTGACTTCATCTGAACCCTTACTCTGACCACCACTGAAGATGCTGGCATTAAAGGTTTGCACCCCATATCCAAAACTTCAGTCTTCTCTCAGGGCCTTCTCAGAGTGGGAAGGGAGGATTCATTCCTGATGTGCAGGGCCAAGGAAGAAGCATTGGGTCTGGGCGGGGGTTGGTGGGAGGGTTGGGAGGTAAATGAGCTGATGTACTTAGCCATTCCTCTGTTGTTAAGCAGTAAGTTTGAAATGTTCACTTATAAAAAATATATTGCAATGAATGTTTTCATACCTGTTGTTTGAGGAAACTTAATAAGCTAGAGCAGAAGATTAAAACAATTCCAAATGCTTTCCAGAGTTCTATTACTCATTGAATGAAAAGTGCCAGTTTTATCAGTGCCTTCCTAGCTGTTTGCTCATTTAAAGAGTTTCCTTACTTTCATTTGAATTTTCTTTGCAAGAGAAGGAACATAATATATTGCTCACTCATCATTTCTGTGTCTGCCTCTTTTGGTCTCACCTCCTTACATTTTCCTCTAAAACACAGGTGACCATGAAGACATGAAGGGAAAAAAATCATGACACATTTACAGTTAATCCTTTTATTGTTCTATAACCAAATAACAATGTCAGAGAATACATATACTGGGCGGGTCCCAGGTAATTTGCCATCTTCCCCCCTTTCATTCTGTGTACTGGTCTAAGTGGAAGCAAACAGTCCAACCAGAGTCTACACAGAGGAAAGTTGCATCACTTGGGTGGAGGCGGTGGGTTGGAACCACGTGGAGCCCTTTTCCAGGTACACAAGATGCCATTCCAAATGGAACGGTTTAGGGACTCTGCAGGCACGGTAGTCCTTAGCTGGGGTGCTAAGAGACACCTGGAGGAGGTCTCAACCCCCTTCACAACTGGTCCCCCAGTGGAGCGTCAGCCACTGAGAAGAAAGAACTAATGGGGTGGCAGGGGAGAAAGGGCAGGCGCAACTGGTCAGTCCTATGACCCTTGCCTCAGGAGTCGAGGGCACTGGACTCGTCACAGCTAGTCCCCGTGATGTCATATTGATAGCACCCAATTTACAAATTTATTTTTGATGAAGGCATGGAATAACTCAGTTGTTAGGAAAATATCAGTTAGGTGGCTTTGGGCCAGGCCCTGAATGTAAGCATATACAGCCCATGTGCTCCTGCATGGCAGCCCTTCAGAGGCTGCACTGCCCACCCTCCTGACGAGATTGCAGGCACCCTGAGAGAAAGGGGCTTCCCCAAGGTTGAAAGGAGCTCAAGTTCCAGCTTCACTCCTTCCCATCCCAAAGTCAATTTCTGTGAAATGAATGAGCCTCCCACTCCTGCACCAACGTTATGCAAAAAAAAAAAAAAAAAAAAAAAAGGAACAAGGGCATGTGCAAAAGCAAAAGCAAGGGAACTTTGGTGCTGTGCAAGGTGCAGCACTACCCAGAAGCCTCAGCTGGGGATCACTGGCTTTTCTGAGCATGGCGCCCCTGGCATGTAGTAGGAAGGCCCCCTGGAAAGCTTTGCTGGACTTGGAGAAACAACTGAGCTTGAGCAAGTCCTCCGTGGCAGTGAAGGTGGATGGGGCAACCCTTGAAGTTGATGAAAAGAACCCTGGCCAGGTAGCTTAGTTGGTTGGAACATTGTCCTAATATACCAATGTTTCAGGTTTGATTCCCCTAATCTATGTTTCAGTATTTCTCCCTTCTACTCTCTCTCTCTAAAATCAATAAATAAAAAAGCAAACAAAGAGATGAAAGCCTCACAGCTCCAGTCACACTGTCTTCATCTGGTTCCTCGGTTGCTCCTTTTTGTCAAGGGGCTTCTTTTATATGTATGGTCAGTCCCCTTACCGAGAGCGCTTCTTCTGTCACCTGGACTGACACTAAGCTTTCAGATTTCAATTGCTATGTCATTCCTTGGGGAAACTGGCTACTCCACTGAAAACTCCATTCAGCACCCCCAGGGCTGAAAGCACTCGGCAGGAGGCGGTTTCTGGGTTGCTTGCCACTGCATCACCAGCATTTAATCCAATACCTGACGTAGTAGGTATTCAATAAATATTTACTGACTGAATAGTGTAGGAAGACATTTTCATTCCAATACAAAACAAATAGTACAACTGTTCTTAAGTTTTATGGCTGCTGCCAAGCAATTCCAAAAACAGGTTCAGAGAAACCAGAGCAATTCCTAGCGCTCCTGCCCTTGCCACCTCCTCCCAAACGTAAAAGATGCTGGATTATCCAATCCAAGGGTTTGCTTTAGCGATGAAGCAAAACACCATAATGGGTGAACCAGACTGTTCACTTACTACTCGGAGAGCAGGTGGGTTTGCTCACTAGGTACCAGGCAGTCCAAGGTGAGGGAGCTGCTTGCTCCAGAAACTTCCTTTCAGACCCCTTCTGACCCTCTCCAAAGGCCCCAAGGGAAGGAAGCTTACCTCCTCCTCTGTGTGCAGAGGAGAACCAGGCTCCGCTGACTAGATGGAGGCCCAGAGAGCACCTCCAAAGAGGACGCCCCCTAGTGGCTGGGCAGCTGTGCAAACACAGCCCTGCAGGCCTTTGCTGCCAAACAGTGATGATGAGTTCCAGCTTTCTTCCCTTAGGTTTACACAGGGACCTCTCAGACACTGGGAGACGGAATAGTGGGCTAGCTGCCTCCCGGCACAGTATTTTAAGCCTACTCCATCGTGTCCCTTTCTGACAGGGGAGACTTGGTCTGGTGTTGCCCACATCAGGAAAAGTTCATTTCCTGGGGGAGAACACACGTAACCAAGTAGATTCTCTGCTTGAAAACACAGGAGCCTCTTGGCATTGGTAACACAGGTTTCCTCGAGAACATGGGTGGGGGGGAAGTGTCCACTGTCTATTCTGTTGTACCTTTTACATTTTGAATCATGTAAGTATGATCTAGTTAAAGTATTTCAGTTTAAATGGATTGCGTGTAATGCTCCTTTCCCTGGGGCGGCGAGGGGGTCCCGTCAGTCTCAAGGTAGAACGTGTTTAAGTCTGACCTAAAAATTGGCACCACCCACCGAAGCTGGCTCTTTCCTCCTTCAGAACCCGGCTTTGCAGATCCCCTCAGCCAGGGCTCTCAAAATCTAATGTGTGCACGAATCCCTCAGGATGGCTGTTGAAACACAGGTTCTGATTTAGGCAGGAAGGAGGGGCCAGAGACAAGCACCCAGGGCATGCGATGCTGCTGGTCCACACTTGGAGTCATGAAGCTCTACAGCCACCAGGGGAGGGAAGCAGCGGAGTTCTGCAGGGTGGGGCTGGGGTGGAGGAGGGTGGGCAAGGAGGAGCAGGGGTGAGGGGCAAGGGCCTCCCTAACAACTGTTTCTATCTGCTGCGTGAGCACCATGTCATTGGCCCTGCAGACTCAACCAGCCTTTGAGTAGGAGGTAGGGAAGCTGGGCAGAGACCCAGCCCCACGGAGCAGCAAGAGCCAAACTACAGGCAACGATGGCCCATGTGGGTGAGCCGCTGTGCCCAGAGCCTCCCCAGGCTGCTCAGGTCAGGCTGGAGCGGAGGCCCCCTGCCTCCCTACCCACCTTCCGCAGAAGCCCCCAAAGGCTGCCTGTCCCCTCAAGGGCCAGCTGCCTCCTGAAGGGTCCGGTCCTCTCTTGCTTGCTTCCTTGGCCACCTTTAAATTGAATCCCTGGAGGCAAAGGTCTTTCTCTGCGGAGCTATCGTTTTCTGCAGGCTTGTGCACGTCTCAGCCAGGGGCTGGAGGGAGGCCAGAGGGGCCGAGCCCGGCTGTGAGGTCTGTTGTCTCTGAAGGGAATGACGCGGTGCTCCCTTCCCTGAGAGCCAGGTCAGTGTCTCATTTGAGCATCTCTTGGACAGGGCCCAGCCCACAGCAAAAGACTGTTGACTGCAGGTATGAATAGATGAGTGAATGGATGTCCAGCTAGGTTCTTAGAAAAAAATGAAAATGCTCTTGTATCACTGACACCCTGTCCTGCCCTGATTCCCTCTCCAGGGTCTCCTCGTCTAGGTCGGAGCCACTCTGGCTACTGGGAGGCTCCACTCCCCACACACACAACAAAAAGCTTGTAGCAAGATCCCCAAGTGCAGGAGAGGTGGGGGTGCCTGGAAGCCGCTGTCCCTTGCAGATACAAAGAGGCTGTCCCAGTTCAGAGCTGTAGGCAGTTCTGCCCTGACGTCTTCATCAAATCTCTCAGCCAAGCCTCTGGCTACGCTTCCACTGTCTGCAGGTTCTGCAGCTGCTCCACATTCAGCTTTCCATTCCCTGAGTGGCCAGACCTGTGAGGGGCACAGAGGGCACAGAGCATGGGGGGGGGGGGGGGACCCTGTGGGCAGGGACAGCCTCCCTAAAGGCAGACTGCCCGCAGCAGCCTCTCGTGGCAGCTCTGCAGGCAATCGGAGCATCTGCAGAGACAGGTGGTGTGTCGGGGTCCCCGGCTGCAGCCCAGACACACGTAGGTGGTAGATGCTCAGGCCGAGGCCTCTGGAGCTACCCCAGCAGTGAGCAGTAACCACAGCAGTGGCACCTCGCGCCTCCCAGGACAACAAGTGAGGCTGCTCTGAGACCAGCAGGGTGACCACTCTCCCCAGTCATGGGCTAAGGGAGCATGTGGGGGCCGCTGGGTGCCTGGCCCACCCCAGCAGATCCCCCACCTCCTCTGGCTCCTTGTGCAGCTGCTGCAGCCCCAAGCTCTCTCTCTTCCCTCCTCCACCCTCTTCCCTTCCTCTCTGTCCCAGTCCTTTCTCACCCCTTTCCTGCCCAGGCCCAGCTCCTGGGTGGAGGCTGCCAACCCCTGAGTCAGCAAAGAATGAAAGCTAGGGCAGGAGCAAAGTCCGCCCCAGGCCAGCGGGGCGTGGTTTACAAGAAGAGAGTCACAGAACCGGAGTCTGGCTGAGCAGCAGGGGCCCCTGTGTGCAGCTCCCACTGAGCGGTAGGGGTGGGGGGCAGGCCGCTGCTCAAGGGCACACAGGGAGGCAGAGGCCAGGCAAGCCTGAAGGCCACCTCCTGACAGCCCAGGGCTCCCTCCTCGCCAGGCTGAGGTCTCACCTGCAGAACCAAACCAGCTGCCCAGGACAGCGCCCCAGGGAAGGGCAGCCCAAGGGCCACCTGTCAGCACAGCCCCCACCCTCTGGAGGCTAGGGCAGCTCCAGAATCTCCACTCAGAGAGGCACTTAGGAAAGGTGTCTACCCCAGGTAAAGGGCCTAAGACAGAGGGATGGGGCTGACAAGAGGCCGCTCTACTGGCTCCCGTGGGCCACTGGGGAGGAAGCATAGCTGACCTTACTTCCTCAAATTTCTTGTTGCGGTAAAAGTCACTCTTTTTGATGAAGTAGATGAGTATCAGGTCACAGAAGAATGACCCCTGCAAAAGAGGTGGTGGGGTCCATGACGCAGAACCCTAGGCTTCTGGAGAACCCACAGCCATTTGACTATACTACATCCCGTTCGATCCTGTCACAGTCCCAGAAGGAGGCATGGTTGTCCCCTCAGAAAGCGGCACCTTGTTTAAGGCCACCAAGCTGGTCCATGTGAGAGCCCATGTTAGCCTCGCATCCCTCTGGTCCCTTGGGCTACGTACCTCCCACACTGCCCTGACCCCATCCCATCAGGTCTTTACCAAGTGTGTGCGGAGCACTCACCACGTGCCACATACGGCGTGGGGTGCAGGGAGGAATAAGACAATGAGGCCCTCTGGGGACTGTCCCTCTGGTGCAGGAGACAAGCATGTAACTCATGGCACAGAGTGACAGATCATATGATGGGGTGGGGAGCAGGGGGAACAGGGGGAGCAGAGGGAAGACGGGACTTTGCTCTGCTGGGGTCGAGTCTCGCAGATTGAACAGGAATGTATGCAAAGGAGAACACAAAGCTCCAGGGGGGCACTGCAGAGGCGGGAACAGCTTGTCCTGCCTGTGGGGCAGAGCTGGAGATGCTGCTGGAGAGGTGGCTGGGGACCTGCCTGCAAA